>NC_133121.1:182246807-182922640 GCF_033568475.1 Henckelia pumila | reverse complement strand
TTGGGAGGGATGAAGGAAGGGAATTAGAGACTTAGCCAAAGTCTCTAGGTTATAACAAATCCATAATTTGCGTTTTAGTTCCCGAAATTTCCAAAAATTGCAAAATAGTCCCTGATCAATAAAAAGTCGACTTTTCAATTCTGAAATCACTTATTATCTCAATTAAATTCAATTAAGATAAAAACGGGGCGTTACAATTCTCCCCCTCTAAGAATATATTTCGTCCTCGAAATCAGTAATATCAACTCATAAGAAAAAAATAAGAATCAAGAACAGAATTAAGGACTCATGTCAGACAAACAAATCCGGAAATCTCTATCTCATATCTGATTCTGTCTCCCAAGTCGCTTCTTCGATTCTGTGACGACTCCACTGAACTTTCACCAACGGAATCGATTTGGTTCTGAGTTGTTTCTCCTTTCTGTCAAGGATCTGAATCGGTCTCTCAAAATAACTCAGAGTTTCATCAAGTTCGGCTTCGTCAGGCTACAGAACATGAGAAGGATCGGGATGGTATTTCCTCAACATCGAGACATGAAATACGTCATGAATACCAGATAAGAAAGGAGGAAGTGCTAATCTGTAGGCTAGATCGCCTATCTTCTGCAAAATCTCATACGGACCGATGAATCTCGGTGACAACTTCCCTCTCTTCCCAAATCTAACAGTACCTCTAAACGGAGAAATCTTCAAGAATACATGGTCTCCCTGATCGAAAGATAGAGGTCTGTGACGGATATTCGCATACTTCTCTTGACGGTCCTGAGCAGTCTTCATTCTCAATCGAATAATCTTCACCTACTCAGCCATATCACGAATCATATCTGGTCCCAATTCTGGGGACTCAGACATCTCATCCCAGTACAGAGGAGATCTGAACTTCTTTCCGTACAACGCTTCAAATGGTGCCATTCCTATACTCGTCTGGAAGCTGTTGTTGTACAAAAACTCAACGAGAGGCAATGAATCTTGCCAAGTAGTGCCAAAGTCAGGCACCACTGCTCGTAACATATCCTCCAGAGTCTGAATCGTCCGTTTTGATTGACTGTCGGTCTGAGGATGGTATGTTGTACTCAAGTGCGACCGAGTACCAAGAGCCTCCTGAAGACTATGCCAGAAATGAGAGGTAAACCGAGGATCTCGATCTGAAACAATCGATCTCGGCACACCATGCAATCTGACAATCTCTCTGACATACAACTCGGTCATCTGATCATGATGATATGCCATCCGATACGGAATAAAACAAGTAGACTTCGTCAAACGGTCAATCACTACCCAAATGGCATCGCATCCTCGAACTGATCGGGGTAGCTTCGTGATGAAATTGATCGATATATGATCCCACTTCCATTCCGGAACAGATAAAATGTGCAGAAGACCACCCGACCTCTTCCTCTCGGCCTTCACCTGCTGGCAGTTCAAACAACGGGATACAAACCTCGTAACATCACTCTTCATCTTCTTCCATCAAAACTGGCTCTTCAGGTCATTATACATCTTTCGTCCTCTAGGATGAACACTAAACCGACTGCAATGTGCCTCTCGCAGAATACGCTGTCTTAACTCAGAAATATCAGGCAAAACAATACGGTTATTCACAAATAAAACATCATCCCTGACCTGAAACTCAGACTGGTGTCCAGATCTCACTTTCTCTAACGAATGCTGAATACTCTCATCGGATTTCTGTGCTTCTCTGATCGACACAAACAACTCTGGCTCGGCCTGGATATTACAAACTCTGATAGGATTCCTATCTGATTCAAACTCCAACCCAGAATTGCAACAGCCGTCAATCAAATGAGACACACCCATGGTCGAAAGAGATAAGGAACAAAGCTTGCGACTCAGAGCATCACCAGCTGCATTCGACTTTTCCGGGTAATACTTAATCTCGCAGTCGAAGTCCTTCAATAAATCTAGCCATCTCCTCTGTCTCATATTCAACTCAGACTGTGAAAATAAGTACTTAAGACTCTTATGATCAGAAAATTTCTCAAAAGACTCACCGTACAGATAGTGACACCAGATCTTTAAGGAAAAAACAATAGCAGCGAGTTCAAGATCATGAACTGGATAGCGAGTCTCGTGCGGTTTTAACTACCTCGACGCATACGCTATCACGTGCTTCCTCTGCATAAGTACGCAACCAAGACCTGAATGAGAAGCATCACAATACACCGTAAAACCTCCAGAACCTGATGGAATAGAAAGTATCGGAGTTCTAGTCAATCTCTTCTTCAACTCAATGAAACTGGTCTCACACTCTTCAGTCCAAACAAAAGGCACGTTCTTCTGAGTCAGCTGGGTAATTGGCTTCGCAATAGATGAGAAACCTTGAATAAATCTGCGATAGTAACCCGCTAAACCCATAAAACTTCGAATTTTAGGCACAGAAGTCGGTCTTTGCCAGTTCATAACTGCCTCGATCTTGCTGGGATCGACAAAAATCCAATCTCTAGAGATAATGTGACCAAGAAAAACGACTCGGTCCAACCAAAATTTGCACTTTGACAGTTTGGCAAACAACTGTTCAGTTCTCAAAATCTGCAAATAAATCCTCAGATGCTTTGCATGATCAGCACTGCTCTTCGAATAGATCAGGATATCGTCAATGAAGATAATAACAAACTCATCTAGAAAGCGCTGAAAGATTCGGTTTATCAACCCCATAAAGACTGCTTGGGCGTTAGTCAAACCGAACGACATGACAAGAAATTCAAAATGGCCATACCTCGTCCTAAACGCAATCTTAGGAACATCCTCTTCTCGCACTCTCAGCTGATGATACACAGACCTCAAATCGATCTTTGAATAAACACAAGAGCCCTGCAACTGATCAAAAAGGTCATCTATACGTGATAAAGGATACTTGTTCTTAACCGTCGCCTGGTTCAGTTGGCGGTAGTCGATGCAAAGTCTCATGGAGCCATCTTTCTTCCTAACAAAAATAACAGGAGCACCCCAAGGCGACACACTAGGCCGAATGTATCCCTTGGAGATCAATTCTTCGAGTTTCTCCTTTAGTTCTTTCAATTCCATCGGAGCTATTCTATACGGAGCTTTAGAAATCGGCTGAGTACCTGACGTCAGTTCTATGCCAAATTCAATCTCACGAATAGGCGGTAATCCCGGAATCTCATCCGAGAACACATCAGGAAACTCTCTAACCACTGGTATGTCAGTCAACACTGGGCTAGACTTCAAAACATCCACTGCAAAGATCAGAAAACCCTCTGCTCCTCTCTGCAATAGTCTAGTCATAGACAAAATAGAAATCAAAGGAATTCTAGATCGAGAACCCTTATCAAAGAATCTCCACTCATCTGTCATCTCTGGTCTGAAATGGACTAACTTCTGAAAACAATCCACTGTAGCCCTGTACTTAGTCAAAACATCTATACCAACTATGCAGTCAAAGTCAGACAAACTAAGTATAACACAGTCAAACTTTATCAAATTCCCTTCACTGCTCAATTCAAAATTCCTAACAAAATTCATAGAAACAATTCCTCCACCCAAATGTGAAGTAACAGAAACCACGGCAGGCAATGGCTCAAAAGGTAAGGCATGCATCAATACAAATTTCTCAGATATGAAAGAGTGAGACGCACCCGTATCTATCAAAATATAAGCAGGATAACCAAAGATTGTACAGTTACATGCAATCACATCATCAGGTGCTGCCTGAGCCTGATCCTCATTCAGAGCAAAAACTCTCTCCTGCTGTCGAGGAGGTTGGTTCAAGTTCTGGTTACCTCCTTGATGGTTCTGTTGTTGTGGCTGGAAAGAGTGAACTGCATTCACTTGCCTCTGAGGCGGTGCAGACTGTCTAGAAGCATTACCACTCTGTGCTTTCTCCAATCCTCTCTGGGGACAAAGTATAGCATAATGTCCCGTCTGCTGACAGATGTAGAAATTCTCAAAAATTCCTCTACACTGGTCGCTGGAGTGACGACCTCCACACTTTCTACAAGAGGCTCCAGAGGAACCTGATCCCTATCCCGAACTGTACCGATTCGAGCCAAAAGAGCTCGAAGAACTGCTTCCTGATTTCTTAAACTGTTTTTCCTTCGGTCGGTAGTAGTCCTTTCTGTTGCCTCCACTGCTACCACATTTGGATCTCTGAGTCGGATTATGATATTGAGATGGTTGTGCTTGAAACTGTCTCTGCTGTTGCTGAGGTGCAAATTGATTCCCTCTCTGCCTCATAAGTCCTGCCTCAGCACCCTTGGCCTGATCCATTGCATCAGCAAAGTTATTGGGCCTTCCAGTATTCACCAGAGTGAAGATATTAGGATTCAAGCCATTGATGAATTGATCGGCTTTAGCTTCTTCGTTATCAGCAATGTGAGGTGCGAACCTCAATAAGCTGTCAAACTTGGCAACATAATCCTCGATATTCAGGTTTCCTTGTTTCAGATTTTCGAACTCTGCACCTTTATCCTTTCGGTACGAAATTGGAAAGAATCTTTTATAGAACTCAGATTTAAAAAGATTTCAGTCAATAGCGGTACCTCGATTCTCAAAAGCCCTCTTTGTCACGATCCACCAGTTCTTCGCAACTCCTCTCAATTGATGAATGACTAACCGGATTCTGCGGTCATCAGAATAGTCGAGAGAATCAAAAAGCTGGTCTATGTCGTCCAACCAACTCTCGCAGTCAACTGGATTCTCCGTGCCCTTCAAAATCGGGGGTCGGAAAGATTGGAACCTCTTCAGTAAGGTTTCCATAGGAGTAGCTGTGGCATCCATCTGATCTGTCACTGTACTGCCCTGTTCGTTTGGAGGGGTGACTGCAGGAGGATTCTCCTTCTGAGGAACAACTGGCGGTGGGTTCCTATTCAACACTCTTCGAGGACCCATAATCTGATAATCAAAGGTTAGGACACAGAATCTCATTCCCAAAATTCCATAAGGTCCAAAACCTTCTCTGAATAATAGTACCACTTCGAGAATATTCGCATTCGATCCAGAACCAACCATTGATATCTCAAGTAATTTCATGCTTTAAAAATTAAATCACATAATCATGTAATTCAATTAATTTTCAATCAGTAAAGCATGCTCGCATCGTATTTAATAATCAATTAAATAATTCAAACACATGCGAGAAGCCAGTTCAAGCGGACTCGATCTAACCCGCTCACTTCTAAATTCAGTCCAAGATTTTATCTCTCTGATACCACTTAATGTGAGGACCTTGATTCTAATCATCTAATCATAATTAATCAACCACAAGGCAAAAAATAAGCCAAGTGAATTAAACGCAAATTTTTTTTTTTTTATAAATGCACGAACCCCGGACCACCTCCGGATAAGGGTCCGGACATACGAAAATTTTCAAAAATAAAACAGAAGACCCACAGACCCTTACACGGGCCTTTGCACGGACCCCTGCATACCTCCGTGTGAAGGTCCGTGCCTATGCAAATCGGCAAAAAAACAACAACACGAGACAGAGGACGTCCGGACCCATGCACGGGGGCATGTCCAGGGTCCATGCCCTGCTGCAAAACCAAAAAATAAGACAATACAGAACCGAAATCATGCAATACAACTCCCCAACTCAACCAAAACATAAATCATGCATTACCAAAACAATCTCCTCAAAAAAACATGAAGTTCTAGGGTTGTACATTACATCAATCTAGTAGAACATGCTTCGGTTTTAGTTATACAATCCAAAATACGATACAAGTTCGAAATATAGATTCGACTCCTAAACCTACCCAAGGCCTCACTTCTATCCTCTCGATCACCTATCCATGAGTTCTCTGGCTCGTTCCTACCCCACCTATTGCCAAGTACACATACAACAAAGACAACAGCCAGATAATCCAGTGAGAATACAATTCCCAGTAAAAGAGACTAACATGTAATATCATATAAACATATCAGTCATGATATGAATCAACTAATCAAGTATTCCAATCAAGTAATGAATTAAAATGATATGCATGATTTCTTCTAGGACACTCGAATCGATCCTGATTCGAGTTAATCATCCTATTCCATTCCAAAGTCGTCTTATACCTTTCCGTCGTTTCAAAATCTTCAATCTGTAAAATAACAAATCTCAATTCAATATCTATTCCAGTTCTACGATCGATAAGTAAGAAAGTCGATACTATACAGGCTCAATCTTCCAAACTGATCGAAGCTGAAATCTCGCAACTCCAAGGACTTCGAATCAATCTAACAGAAGAAGTCACATGATCAATATCGATAGTAAAACCTCATCAAACTCGGTATAATCAAATCAATAGAAACGATATCCCGAAATTCAAACTGACGGCATAACGGCTATATTCTGATAAACCGAAAACGCAGACAGCATAATAAAAATCCAAAAAACTCATATCAATCATCATTCAAACATTCAAACTCAAATCCAACACATCTCAAAACCCATCTTTTCGAAAAACATAAGAAAATTCATATCAAATCCAATCGACGCTCTATTTCAATTCCGTCTGAGAATAAACGATAAGAATAATCTCTAGAACTTCATATCCGATAAGAATCAAATTCCAAATACATCCAAAATTTCAAACCTCTTAGAAATAAGAGAAACTTACTTCCAAACGGAGCACTCGACGTTGTGATCGCAGGTATCTACTCGAGATTGAATTCCAACGGACGGATCGAGCTAAAATCGAAATCACAAAAGCTTGGAAGCTTGTTGGGGGAACTTCCATGGTGGAGAGACGCTTGGGAGGGATGAAGGAAGGGAATGAGAGACTTAGCCAAAGTCTCTAGGTTATAACAAATCCACAATTTGTGTTTTAGTCCCTAAAATTTCCGAAAATTGCAAAATAGTCCCTGATCAATAAAAAGTTGGATTTTCAATTCTGAGATCACTGATTATCTCAATTAAATTTAATTAAGATAAAAACGGGGCATTACAGGAGTCTTTCCATCCTTCCTAGGCTTGGTCCAGAGGCTGGAAAGGCGTTCTTGGGGTGCTACGGAGAGGTGCCCAAGTTCTGGGGCAGTCGTCATCAGCGGGCTGATGACGAACACATGTATAGCTTTGGCTCCTTATAGTAAATAGAGCATATGCTATAGTCTAGTTAAGGCTTTTAGAATAAGGTTTTAATTCATGAGTATTTTTCATTGTAGTACGGACGATAGGCTTGGACATAGTGCTGGTCTAGCTTGCCTAGTATATGAGGTATGGTCGTACTATTTGAGATATCCAGATTGAGTATGCATGTATTATGTGTTTGCATGGATTATATGATTGAATGTTTTATATGCTTTTATACAGCATGTCATGACTGTATGTTGCATACATGAGCATATTGAACTTTTACCTTAAAGGTATCCTGTAGTATGGCAGTCGCCCTACGATTTTGTGGATGGTTGGATACATAAGTCTTGTGTCAGGTCACCGTGATGGTTGGACACTTGTACTAGTATCAGGTCACCATTATACACTGGGTACATGAGCCACCTCCTGAGGCGACGGCATAGCGTGCTATATACCCTGGGCCCGGTCTATGAGTTTGTTTCTTAACCTGAGTGTCTTGGTACCCAGTTCACTTGCATACATGCACACATAACATCGTATACTCATACTCTTGTACTGAGCTTGTTATGATCACGTCCCGTACTTTGTTGTCTCTGGACACCCTATTCCATGGGATAGGTCTGCGGCTGGATGAGGCGGGTGGCTCCAGGAGGACTTAGGCGATGGAGGACCAGCAAGGTTATTGTCTAGGCTTTTGTTTATGTTGTATTTGATTTTGATACAGATTTTGATATGGTTGTATCATAATTATTTGGGATTTAATTATGCTTTTCCGCTGATATTTTCTGATGTTTTATTTAATTAAGTTAAATTCATGCTTAAGCTTTTGATTAGTAGGTGATCACGGCGTGAGTCACTACATTTATGGTATTAGAGCATGCATAGTAATCTTGGGATTTAGATTGTTTGAAAATTTGGGTTTAACCTCTAATCATCGTGTAGATGGCGGGTCATGGTGAAGAAAGTAGCCACGACAGCGTAGGTGGACGCTGGGGTGATCAGGACGATCGGGAGCATCGTCGAGGCAGTCATCACCATCGTCATGATGATCACAGGCATTTCAGCATGCATAGGTTTATGCAGATGGGTCCAAAACCCTTAGTCGGAGGAGAGTCGCCAGATGATGCGGGTAACTGGCTACGGCATATGGATGTCTGTTTTCGGGAGTTCGATGCACTGAAGAGCAGCGGATGGAGACTCTTGAATTCCTGGTGGAAGGACGAGCTCGGAAGTGTTGGGATTCCGCTTCCGCACCTTTTATTGCTGCCCATGGAGTTGCTAACTGGGATGACTATCGCACGGCTTTTCAAAAGCTGTATTTTCCTCCTGCTCTCTGATAGGCGAATACAAGTGAGTTGCTGGGTTTGCGACAGGTTTTGATGTCGATCGATGAGTACCAGTTGAACTTCTTTGAGTTGCTGCCCTATTGCCCTCAGATTTCTGATAGCACGGAGGCGAAGTATAATATGTTCCTCCAGGGCCTTAATCCACAAATCCATGATCGAGTTGTTGTGGGAGATGACATGACTTAAGAGGGACTAGTGAGCCGATGTCACCAGGCAGAGGAAAACATTCGACGTAACCGATCTTTCTACTCGTCTAGACATGCGAGTTCTTTGGATCCCCGTGCTCAGTCTTTCAAGAGGTCTGGTTCTTCTTCTTTTTCCTCAGGATCCGGAGATGTGATGTGCTTTGGCAGAAAGAATCAGGGCCCTTGCAGACATTGTGGTGGGAGTCATCCTACCAACAAGTACCGGAATATTTCAGAAGCGTATTTTTGATGCGAAGAGATTGGCCACCTGAATAAGGATTGTCCACAAGCCGGGGGAGCTGGTTCAGGTTCAGGTTTTGGTTCTTAGGCTTCAGTGCAGCAGAGACCACATGGACAGTCGACAAGGGGTCCTAATCTAAAACCCCGTGCTTCCAGCCAAGTGTTTTCCTTGAGGCATGACCAGACAATGGATGAGAATGAGAGGGTAATTGTGGGTACGTTTCTATTATGTGGAATATCTGCATTTGTTCTTATTGACACGGGTGCATCTCATTCTTTCATATCTTCACGTTTTTTCAAGAAACATAAGCACCATTTATTGCTCTAGATGTAATTATCTATGTTTCTATCCCAACGGGTCAGTCTGCGTCGGCTAAGCGTCTAGTAATGGGTTGCCCTTTAAAATTTGAAGGGAATATCTTGATGGCGAACTTAATGATTCTTTCGATGGAGGATTTCGATTGCATTTTAGAGATTGACATGTTAACTACCTATAGAGCTTCGGTGTATTGTTATCAAAGGATTGTGCACTTTCATCCGGTTGGAGATGATAGCTGGTTCTTCTACGGTGAGGGAGCGCGGCCTCAGATGCCATTGGTATCGGCTACGAAAACTCGTCGAGCTTTGGAGTCTGGCGCGGAAGCCTACCTCATCTATGCAGTTGATATATTCGCTGGAAGTGTTGGTATAGAAGCAATTCTGATTGTAAATGAATTCCCAGATATATTTCCAGATGAGATTCCAGGGTTTCTTCCAGTGCGCGAAGTTGAGTTCGGAATAGAATTGATGCCAGGAACATTGCCTATTTCTCGTACACCGTATCGTCTGGATCCATCACAGATGCATGAGTTGAATTAGCAGCTTCAGGATCTATTGGACAAGGGTTACATTCATCCTAGTGTTTCTTCTTGGAGAGCACCTGTTCTGTTCGTGAAGAAGAAG
Source organism: Henckelia pumila (assembly GCF_033568475.1). Lineage (NCBI taxonomy): Eukaryota > Viridiplantae > Streptophyta > Magnoliopsida > Lamiales > Gesneriaceae > Henckelia > Henckelia pumila. The sequence goes on along the minus strand of NC_133121.1, from coordinate 182,912,888 downwards.
GATGAGTCTATCCGTCTGTGCATTGACTATCGCCAGTTTACAAGGGTAACAATCAAGAATAGGTATCCTTTGCCTCGTATAGATGATCTGTTTGATCAGTTACAGGGTAATTTGGTTTACTCAAAGATTGATATGAGATCTGGATATCATCAGATGCGAGTCTGAGATCAGGATATAGCCAAGACAACATTTAGGACCAAGTATGGGCATTACGAGTTCTTAGCAATGCCATTTGGGTTGACTAATGCACTGGCTGTATTTATGGATCTGATGAATCGAGTATTCCGGGAATTTTTGGACAAGTTTGTTGTCTTGTTTATTGATGATATCTTGGTGTATTCGCATGATGTGAATGAACATGCATATCATCTGAGACTTGTATTGCAGACTCTGAGGGATAGACAGTTATACGCCAAGTTGAGTAAGTGTAAGTTTTGGTTGGATCGAGTGGTATTTCTTGGCCACATTATATCCAGGGATGGGATTTCTGTGGATCCGAGAAAGATTGAGGCTGTAATGAACTGGTTGCATCCGATGACGGTAGCTAAGATCCGTAGTTTTCTGGGTCTAGTAGGATATTATCGTTGCTTTATCGTAAATTTCTTGCAGCTAGCTCGACCTTTGACACAACTTACTCGAAAGGGCATGAATTTTGAATGATCCTCAAAATTTGAAGAAAATTTATGTGAGCTTCGTAGATTTTTGACTTCTACACCTGTGTTTGCCTTACCGTCTGGATCTGGAGGGTATGTAGTGTACACAGATGCTTCTCTTCAGGGACTGGGATGTGTCCTGACTCAGAACGGGCATGTGATTGTATATGCCTCTAGACAGTTGAAAGTTCACTAAAATAATTACCCAGTGCATGATCTTGAGTTAGCAGCTATTGTTTTCGCATTGAAGATCTGGCGTCATTATCTCTATGGCGAGAGATTTGAGATCTTCATAGACCATAAGAGTCTCAAATTTTTGTTTACTCAGACGGAGTTGAACATAAGACAGAGACGTTGGATGGATTTGCTTAAGGATTATGACTGTGAAATAAAGTAGCATCCAGGAGCTGCTAATCTCACTGCTGATGCCTTAAGTCGTAAGGTGCGAGTGTCTGAACTTCAGACTTGTTCTGTGGCAAGTGCAATTGAAGATTGTTGTTCTTCAGGATATACCTTAAAGCATAAGAAAGGTATGCAGAGTATTCAGATGTTTGCAATATTATCTGAGCCAGCTTTGTATTCTCGAATTCGAGATGCTCAGATGTCTGATAAGAAGATTTAGTGTTTGGCTCTTTTAGCCAGGGATGATAGTACATCTGGATTTCATTATCAGTCAGATGGTTTTCTCTGTTTATCTGACCGTATTGTTGTTCCGAAAGATGATACTCAATGGGAGAATATTTTATCCCAGGCTCATCATTCTAAGTTGTGTATTCATCCGGGGAGCAACAAGATGTATAAGGATTTGCGTACCAGGTTTGATGGAATAGAATGAATAAGAGTGTGTACCAGCATGTTTTTAGATGTTTTGTGTGTCACTAGGTCAAGGCAGAACACCGATGACCTGGAGGTTTGCTTCACGGTTTATCCACTTGAGTGGAAATGGGAGTTGATCGTGATGGACTTCGTGACCCATTTATCGGCGAGCTCGAGAAATTGTGATGCTATCCGGGTTGTTGTGGACCAAATCACCAAGTCAGCACATTTCATTCCTTATAACCGGGACTATGGTTTTGATAGGATGGCATGGTTGTATATCCAGTAGATTGTCCGATTGCATGGAGTGTGTGTGAGCATAGTCAGTAATCGAGACCCCATGTTTACTTCCAGATTCTGGGGGAGTCTTCAGCGCGCTACGTGTACTACTCTCAGCTTGAGTACAACATATCACCCGAAGACTAACGGGCAGTCAGAGCGCACTATTCGTAATCTTGAAGACATGTTGCGATCACGTTCTTTGGACTTTGGTCCAGCTTGGCAAGATCAGTTGCCATTGATTGAGTTCGCGTACAACAAAAGTTATCATCGCAGTATTGGGATGGCTCCGTTCGAGGCATTGTATGGGCGACAGTGTCGTACTCCACTGTTTTGGTTGAAAGTAGGGGAGCGACAGGTAGAGGGACCAGAGTTAGTCCAGCAGGCTGTTGATATTGTTGTACAGATCAAGAAAAGAATTAATATTGCGCAAGATCGACAGGCTAGCTATGCGAATGTCAAGCACATGCCTTTGCAATTCAAAGTGGGAAAGAATGTGTTCCTGAAAGTCTCACCATTTCGCAAGATTTTGAGATTCGGTCTCAAGGGTAAGCTATCTCCTAGGTACATTGGTCCATTTAAGATTTTGGAAAGTGTTGGAGACCTGACTTAAAGGTTGGATTTACCGCCATATTTGTCGAGTATCCAAGACGTATTCCCTGTTTCACTATTGCAACGGTATGTGGCAGATGAGTGTCATACATTACAGACGTCTGAGGTACAATTGAATATGGATTTGACATACGTGGAAAGACCTTTGCGTATCATAGGTCATAAGGATAAGGTATTAAGCAATAAGACCATTTCTCTTGTTCTAGTTCAGTGGCAGCACCGAGGCACTGAAGAGGCCACTTGAGAACTTGAGAGTCGTATGCGTACAGATTATCCAGGGTTATTTTGAATTGCATATTCAGATTGTACCTTGTAAAATGAATCAGTTTGAATAAAATATGCTTATTCAGTATTTTCTGCATTCAGTATTTAAGATTATTCGAGGACGAAATATCTTAAGTAGGGGGAGAATGTAGTAGCCCGACTCCATTTTACAAGATTAATTAAGTAAAAATGGTTAAACATGGATTAAGGGCTTAAATTGGGATTAATTGAACAATTTATAAAATTTGACCAAGGTGGGTTTGGAACATCCGAACCAGGATCGGAGGATCCAAACTACTTCGGAGGCATGACCAAGGTTCGGAGGCTACGGAAGGATCGGACCGTCCGAACTCAATTAGGCCATGCATGTGTTAGGTGTCAAGGCTGACCAAACACGTAGCAAGTTAGGAGCCTACGAAAAGGGATCGGAGCGTCCGAATGGTGCATGCATTGATGTTTCTCGCATGCAAGGATTAGACCGTCCGAAGTCCCGATCGGACCGTCCGAACTCCGCCTATAAATAGGGATTCCAAGGATTATTTTCATCACACCTTCCACTTGTTTCTCTCTCGGCTCTAGGGTCTTCTAGGTGTTTTGGAGTGTTTTCAGTCTTCCTAGTCTTGGTCCGGAGGCTGGCAAGGCTTTCTGGGGGTGCTACGGAGAGGTGCCCAAGTTCTGGGGCAGTCATCATCAGCAGGCTGACAATGGACGCAGGTATAGCTTTGGATCCTTATAGTAAATAGGGAGTATGCTATAGTCTAGTTAAGGCTTTAAGAATAAAGGTTTTAATGCATGATTATTTTGCATTGTAGTACGGACATTAGGCTTGAACATAGTGCTGGTCTAGCTTGCCTAGTATATGAGGTACGGTGGTACTATTTGAGATATCCAGATTGAGTATGCATGCATTATGTGTTTGCATGGATTATATGATTTCATGTTTTATATGTCTTTATACAGCATGTTATGACAGTATGTTTTATACATGAGCATATTGAGCCTTTACCTTAGAGGTATCCTGTATTAGGGCACTCACCCTACGAGTTTGTGGATGGTTGGATACATAAGTCTTATGTCAGGTCACCGTGATGTTGGAAAATTGTACTAGTATCAGGTCACCATTATCCATTGGATATATGAGCCACCTCCTGAGGTGACGGCGCATCGTGCTATATACCCTGGGCTTGGTCTATGAGCTTGTTTCCTGACCTGAGCATCTTGGTACCCAGTTCACTTTCATACATGCACACATAACAACGTATACGTATACTCTCGTACTGAGCTTGTTGTGATCACTTCCCATATTTTTTGTATCTGGACACCCAATTTCATGGGGCAGGTCTGCGGCTGGATGAGGCAGGTGGCTCCAGGAGGACTTAGGCGATGGAGGACCAACAGGGTTATTGTTTAGGCTTTTGTTTATGTTGTATTTGAGTTTGATACAAATTTCGATATGGTTGTATCATAATTATTTGGAATTTAATTATGCTTTTCCGCTGATATTTTTTGATGTTTTATTTAATTAAGTTAAATGCATGCTTAAACTTCTGATTAATAGGTGATCACGGCGTGGGTCACTACATTTATGGTATCAGATCATGCATATATAGTAATCTTGGGATTTAGATTGTTTGAAAATTTTGGTTTAACCTCTAATCATCGTGTAGATGGCGGGTCATGATGAAAAAAGTAGTCACGACAGCGTAGGTGGATGTTGGGTTTAACCTTTACATTTTTTTTAAAGATGGTTGGTTACCTTTTTGCTTGAATTTCATTAACTAAATTAATTTCCCAATAAAAATTGATATTAGCACACGAGGTCCCCACACATATTGTTTTCGCCCTTAAACTTTCATTCTTTGAAAAGGCCCCTCCGGAGCTCATCCGTAGTTCCGATCCCGTAAATTACATCCCGTGAGCCATAGTTTGGAAAGGCCCCTCTGGAGCTCATCACGGAGTTCCAATCTCGTATTGCCACCACAAAACACATACGACATCGAAACATTTTTCATGCATCATCATATCATATTGTCGCCATACATCTTATAACTTCATCATATCATGCTTGTAAACTTTCATGATATCATCATGCATGTCATACTCCATAAATTTCATGACTTTCAATATAAACATAAGTTTCATGAGAAAATTTACATACATGTACAATATATAACCTAGTCGATCCACGTGAGTCGTTCCATCCATCCCGAACATTAAAAATTTTAAACTTTTCTAATAGGACATCTTAAAAACACTTAAAATAGCTTAAAAACCTTAAACATGCATTTGGAACTTAAAAATGCAAGAAAACTTATTTTTGGTCAGGCCAGGAGCGCCCAAACGGCCGCTGGAGCGCGCGGCCCTCCTGCTTGGTATTCCAGGCTATGGCACACAGGCGCTGCTAAGCCTTAAATTCGATGCTTTTTGGTCCTTTTTGACTTCCTTTTGTCCAAAAACATTAGAAATTCGAAAAACGACGACGTTGAAAGAGTAAAAATTCTACTCTAAAAAAGGGTTTGCCCGCATATGATCAACATCAACCAACATGATTCAAATCATAGACCCAAAAAACACACACACACACACACACACACACACACACACACACACACACACACACCAGAAAAATCTGATTTCTTGCTCATAAATTCATAAAAAACAAAAATAATTTACCCAAAAACATTAGGAATGCATCACGCTTCATGAATAAACATTGTGCTCATGAATATTTCTAAAATCATGCATCAAACAACAATATACAAACCTAGGGTTCATGTCAGAACAATTATACTCTTGGATGGTGGTTTCAAAACGTTTAAAAACTTGCCTGAATTTTGGTGTTTGGATTTAACCTGAGACTTGCGAACGACCTAGCCCCAAACGGAGGAAAATTCTGCCCTTGCTATTGATGCAGTTTGAACGTAGGAATGGGAAAGGGAGAGGACAATAGGCGGCGTTTAGGAGGAAAGAAAATGGAAATTAAAAAGTTTTCCTGATGCCTGATTAGTTTGTGACTAATGGTCGGCCCATTTATTGCAAAAAAACTTTTAAAATTCTTTCACTCGACTAAGAAAAAAATACACTGCATCAACCGTAAAATTACGATTAAAAATAAAACATTTCTCAACTTGTTCAATGGCTAGAATCGTTGCGTCGGTCCAGAATTAATTCCAAAGCTGAAAATACTAAAATAATTTGCTACAAATCAATAACATAAATCACATACCTTACACATAACAAATAAATTTCATAAATTAACATGAATAAATCATATAAATTATTTAAAATTGTCGTGATCGAGCTAGAGGATGTTTGGACCTTACAACATTATTGGAATAAGCACTTTATGACCCGCATTACTTTCGGTAAGATTTTTTTCCTTCCAAAACATGGTTTTCGAGATTCGAGATAATCAATCTAGTACCATTGCATAATCCAAAAAAATTATCTATGTTCCGCAATAACATAATAAGAGTGTCAATCTTCAAATTTAGCTAGTTATTCGGAACTCCGATCTAGAGCATCTATTTCCATTTAAGAATTATGGAGTATGCAAAACCGTACAACATATCAATATTTTTCTATGAATGACTTGGCGAATAAGAACTTAAATACAATCTTCCATCCGAATTGTTCAGTGATATTGTAAAGTATTCATTTTATGAACTGAACAAAATCAAGAGTCAGTGCTAATATAGCTATGTACTGGAAGTATGATGTATCACTTATCGTGCTATCAAATAACGGATATATACTTTCGATAATTGTTTCGATAAGGTTTTTAAAATTTTTATTCCACAATTCATCTCGAATATCAAATTGGACAACCGTCATTTGGTTCTTTAATTTTTCCGTCTCTTATATTTTCAATCCAATTCGAAAATCTCCTAATTTCATTGCCTTCCTCATCAGAGACCAAATTACAAAGAAAATTATTCTTAGTCAATATCAAAACTGTGCAATGTCTCAACAGATATGACGAATTGATAGTGTCACGAACAATGTTTTGCCTACTGCCCTTCGAAATAATAGGCAAAATTTGTCGAAAATTTCCGCCAAATACAACTATTTGCCTCCAAAAAGGAAGTGAAAGCTTGAAAGATTTTCAAATCTCATTATGTAGAGCATGCTTCTGTCTAGTAACAAAATTTGTGCATCATTAGAGCATCATCCCATTGATAAGTTCGAATTTCACAATAAGCTCCGCGAGAGGACTCCCCTATTTGATATTGCATGTTGACACAATCTCTCCCTTCAATCTCAAGGCTGCCGATAGAGTCTTTCATGTGAATGTTTTTCCGGTACCTCCATTATAACCATATACAAAGAATACTCCACCTCAGTTTGAATTAACTGCGGTCATTATCGTATCATATACATGATGTTGGTCACTGTTTAAATTTGATTGAAGATGATCAAATTCTTGTAATAAAACTCTTCTATTAGGAAAAAACAACTCTTATAAGACGATCTTATGATTGTTTTTTTGTGAGATGAGTATTTTATTCGATCTGACTCATGAAAAAATATTATTTTTATGCTAAAAGTATATCCGTTTTTTATTATTGAGATTTGGATCTAGTTGACTTGTCTAATTGATATAGATATGTGAGATAGTCTTAGAAAAATATATACTAATGTAATAAATATAATTAAATTTTAAATATTAGTTTAATAAATTATTATATAAAAAATATTTATGTAATTTAAGAAAACACTAAAATAATATATCAATATTTTATGATCAAATAAAAAATTTTTATTGTCATATTCGATTGTTTATCTAAGTTGAACTGATAAAAAAACATATCTAAAAACATCATTTACTATTTTATCCATCAAATTTGTTTAAATAATGATAAATACTTTTTAAAAAGTCAAAATATTATCGCAATTAATCAGATGAATATATTTTTAAAAAACTTTATAGATGAATAATTTTGATTAAAATGTTAATTAGTTTAAGAAAACGTTTAAAATATTTATATTAAATTTTCTATTAAGATACACAATAATATTATAAGTTTGCAAACAATTAATATACCAAAAATTCGTGACGATATTCTTCAACAAAAAGTTGGAACTAAATATAAAAATTATGCATAGCTAAAAAAATGGCCAAAATTAAATGAAAGTATGTGATAATTGCAAACAACTAAATGTAGCTTGTATTTTAAAAGGACATAAAGTTCAATTTTTTTAAAAAAAATCTAAAAGACTGCACATATAGATAGTGTTTGGAAGAACTTATAAACTCTAAAAGAATAAATTATAAGTTATTTAAATTTTTTTTAGTAATTTTTTTTCAAACAGCTGATAATCTGTCAAAATAACATGTTTAACATATTATAAACTATTTTTAAAAAAGTTATTTCAGCCCTTTTTAGAAAATTTTTATTGTAATATTTTATTTTTTTCATAATCTCCTTGTATATTTCTTAAAATGTCCTCCGTACTCTCCACCTATTTTATTAGAATTAAAAAAATGAAATTATCAAGGTATTATTGAGCAATTTAATATTTGAAATATTTTTTTACTTGAACATATTCATTATAACATCAAAATTTTTTTAAAAAAAATTCCAACGAATATGAATTGTACTAAATTAGAATACAACATAAACGTATTTTTAATATGGGTTTAATATTTATTATAAAATATATACTAAAACTATATATATATATATATATATATATATAATTATTAGTATTACTTTATAATATTATACATTATTTTGGTAATTTGACAAAAATAAGATCTTATAATACTAAAGACATCAGCATCTTTAAATTGTATAAAATAAGTTTATCCAAAAATTTTAACAAATTATTTTTAAAATAAGATCTGGAGGCTTATAATTTTTTAAAACTGCTTATAAGATCTTATAAAATTTATTTATATTTTATTAAACTTAACCAAGGATCGCTTATTTAAATATTTAGTTATTATTTACTTTCAAATATTTTAAACAAACGGTAGGTGTAAACATATATATTCATAATAATTTCCTTTTATAAATTGTCATTTTGACGAAAATTTATTATTTTTTACAAAAAATGTTTTACACACACATATCTCTGTGTGTGTGACAACAAAAACATTATCAAAAATTAAAAATTAGTGATAAAATATTATCAAATTTCAAAATTTACACCAAAAATTGGTACAATATCATATATAAAATTTATGAAAATTTTCACATATATATGAAATTTCAACCGAAAATTGATAAATTATTATATATATTGTTGGGACCGGATAAGTTGCGTGTAGGCTGATATGTTTACTTAGAATTTCCAGCCCCTTGTCAGGAAGTCGGATCAAACGTGTATAGACTGGTCTGGTAGGTTGATGCTTTGATCCGGATGAATGCTGGAACTTCGATCTGGATGAATGCAGTCTGCTACACTTTCATAGCTATGATTTATTTCCGCTTTATCTAGAAGTGGATTCTATGGCAGCTTTGAATATTATTGAGGCAAACTCGGCTAGTTGGGAGCTTAGTCACATTCTCATATGTATTCAACAAATTCTTCTTTCTTCGAATGTTCGCAAATCTCATGTTTAGGGAGGCGAATGCGGCGGCGGATGAATTGGCTTATCGGGGCATTGAATGTGGGAATGTTATTATTCGTCCTCAAGATTTCCAGGGGCAACTGGAAGGAATATGTTGTCTAGATAGAGTTGGGTTTCCTTATATTAGGTGCAGTTCGAAAGATTTGTTATTGGTTGAGTTTTTTTTAAGAATTTCTATTTTTTCTTGTAATTTCTCGAGAGGTTTGGTTTGGCCCCCCTCTTTTGTAATTTCTTATTTATCTCTAATAAATGGCTAGGGGTCCACCTAACCCCCGTCACAACAAGCGGCTTTTGGAAAAAAAAAAAAGAAAACATTGCATCTGGTAGAGTTTCTGCATGTGAGGGCTACAATAATATCTGAGAAGGAAATTTACAGTGGAAAAATAATGGCTATAAAGTATGAAAACAAAATTGGTAAGTTTTTGAATTTCAAAACGGTTGATTTCAAATTTATTATAAGCCAAGTGCAGGATTGCAACTGTTATTGCAGGATTTGTATGCCAAGGGTATGCAATTAAGTGAACAATTTCAAGGTTCTTCAATAATTGAGAAACTTTCGCCTTTATAGATATATCTCAAAAATTGTTCAAGGCATAAGAGAAAGAAAATGGGTCTCGAGGGTCTGATTGTTTGACAACGTATTGAAGATGACAATCGCAAAGCAATCGGAACCAAAAGAAAAATTATGCATATATGGAAAGGCTAATTTGTTTGAACCAAATTCTAGCAAAGAGATTAATTAATATCCTGACAAGAGCAATGTCAAAATGTTCTAAGGGAACTGTTATAATTTTGATAAGCCAAATTATGTGGCCAAGGACTGTTAGCGTCCAAATAAAGGCAAATAAAATCAAGTTAATATGACTATTGCAGATCCTGTCGCAACAAGTCATGAGATAGACTTCATTATCGATGATTATAAATTCAAATGAATGATTTTTAATTTGAGACTAATGTCCTATTAACAGTTTCAAATTTGAAGCATTTCTTTCATTAATCTTCTTCAGTGATAAAATTAACTTAACAATTGCATTTTCGTTGGTTACTTAGTCTCTCTCACACATATAGGGGGGTTTGTGTGTATGTAGGAGTTTTCCGAAGCATACAAGAATGAAAAAAAAAAAAAGAGTTGATATTTACATTCCATTTTTTGTTATTTGCACTCCACTTGTGAGTAAATTGGACACATATTTTACACATGAAGTTGAGTGTATATAACACAAAATGGAGTGTAAATATCAACTCCTAAAAAAATTTTGAAACTTTTTTTCTTTTACCACAAATGTTTTATTCTTGGTTAGTGGTGGACAAGTGAATAATAGGTCAAATTGTAATACAAGATTTAGCGATGCCATGGTTTTAACCAAAATACGGTTTGGGTTTTTCTTACCTTCTTTCAAACTTGTTTTTCCTTCTTTCTTCTTCTCTATTGTTGTGACAAAATATGTGAAACAGCACTTTAACATCGAAATTCTCATATTTTTGAAGCATAATTAGATACGTGGGTGTATTTTTATATGTTTTAAAACAATGTAGTCCCTATTTATTTTTGAAAACTCGATCGACATGTTATATACTTATTTCCATGCTACTTGAACTTACTTGTTCCTTCGACACGTGATATAATATTCAAACGTATGTTTGAATTATTTGAAACGCATTGTGATGATTTGAGTTATATATGACAAAGGAAATTACGATATTTGATTCGATTTGTGGCCTTGATGCAGTGTAACTGTTCGTTTGGCCTCGTCCCTTAGAGGAGTAACATATATGAGAATGATCATTTAACCATGAAAAATAAGATGATTTCCCGTGTTGTGTTTGCTGCTTTGTTCGTATTAGATTCAATATGGTTATCTCCTTTTGAAATTATGATTCTGTATACATGTATATGCAAATATATCTTTGGTATTTGTTATGCACTATCGGCACCTACTTACCGAGTGTTTCCCTAAACACTCACCTCCTTCTTTACTCTCCATCCCATATAAGAATGAAAAGGAACTTCAAGGAAAGAACATATCCAATATTGGGCTGATGAAAAAAGAAAACTTAGAACCGCTACTATTATTTGAGTTATGATGTCCCTAAGATGATAAGTTTTAGCGTATGCTAATGTATTTGGTTTATAATATGCATTTTGAGATGTAAGAACAAATTTAGTCATGAAATAATATATTGTATTTTGGTTAAATTTTGTATTGAGGATTTTTGTTTTTTTTAATCTTATTTGAAAGCAACGCCGATATCGCGCCCCAGACTCGGGGCGGGACAGTTGGCTTTCAAAATATTCATTTGTTCATAGGTGATTATGTACCACATATCATCGTCTTGCACTGATAAATGTGCCTGTATACAAATTTTCAATCACCATATTTTTTTTCGGAACACATAAGTATTTGTTGAAAGAAGTCATTGTAATCAAATATTCAACTCAAGTTAAGTAAAAATTTCTATCTGATACCACTTGTTGGGATCGAAAACGTGTTTCGAGGAGCGGTGAATAAATACTTTCAAAACTTATTCTTGGAATTGTGACAGCTAATGTTGCGATATTTTTTCTCGTAAGAATACGTTTCGAGGAGCGGTGAATAAATACTTTCAAAACTTATTCTTGGAATTGTGACAGTTAATGTTGCGATATTTTTGCTCGTAAGAATACAGTGTCAAGTTTTAATATAGGAAATAAGTACAACTCGATCCCAAAAACGAATGAATAAAATAATATTATATTAAATATTTGCAGCTAATGATGGTTGTGATTCAATTAACTAAAAATTTAAGCAAATAAAATTAACCAACTTTGAGTTTGCAAGAAGAAAAATCAATGAAAAATAAATTCTAGAAGTTCAACTTTACTTGACTATCCACAATGATTAATCCCTATTAATTTCTTAATTATAAATTCTCCTATTTTAATATTTGAGAATCCAATTATTTCCTACTCCCTTTCCTAAGTGATAGTAAAAGTGTGTATCTAATATTAAACTCAATATTCCTATCAATGTTTAGATATTAAATTCGATAAAAAAAACACAAAATTTTTTTAACGGCTTCAATGGAGTTATAGGTCTCTCAAACTTTATAAATAGCAATGATATATTTTTCTAAGGTCCTATTCAAAATCTCCTCTCCTGAGTGCTAGATTTCAAATAAATATATTAATTTAACTAGTGATCAGTTAACTAAATGCAATAAATTCAAGAAAACACAAATAAACCATGTGAAAAATTCAAATATATAAATAAAAATATCAAATATTTTTCTTGCTTCTGCGCCCAATAAAAGAATTCTCTCTCTTTACTTTACAAACAAATAGTAAGTTTCTGTCTTTCCATACATAGTATGGCACTTTTATTGTCTCTTTTGTCTTTCTGTGGCTGGTCTTTCTTTCCCTTTTTCATTCTTCACAAATGCATCGAATGCTCCATCTACCCTATATATAGACTAAAAATATTAGTTCATTACGAAATTAAAAATCAAACAAATCATGTTCTTGAACATTATTAAAAAATTATGAGAAAGAATTAAATAAAAACGAAGGTAGATGATGCTTCTCCGTCCCTGGAAGTCGCTTTGCCCATCTTCGTCTCAAGATTTCTTCTTTTTCCTTCTCCATAATCTCCCAGCCGTCTCTTTTTGCTGCAATCCATCTAAAATTTCCAAAAAAAACTCCCAAAATTTCCTTTTAAATCGTCTCAAAAAGTTCCCAAAAATATTGAAACTTGTTGGTGCTGGAGCACCACATTTGCGGTGCTGGGGCACCGAGGCTAGTCCACTTTTCTTCCACATGGGCACTGGGGTGCTAGGTTTTGAGCACTGGGACATTGTACGGAGCACTGGGGCTCTAAAAAAGTGGTGTCGGGGCTCCAATGCTGTTTTTACAAAATTAAACTTTATGAAGTTTTGGTGCTGAGGTATCCAAAAATGAGCGCTGCAGCGCTGATGGGACGATTGTATTTCCTCCAAAATATAGCAAGGGCGCTAGGGCTCCTAAAATTAGGAGCTTGAACTTCGAATTATTTCTTTATACTATATGCTTTTCTTTCTATCATATTTTTGTCATTTTCCATACGTTTTCACACCAGAAATTACATGTTACCTAAATTCCTGCATACGACACAAAAAAAAAATGAATACGCATAATATCACTCGATAAAAAACAAAAGCCAAGTTAAATCATGTAAAATATAATTGAAAAATTACATATATTAAATCTCCCCAAACTTCCCGAGCAAAAATAAAATGAAACAAAGAGAAAAATAAAAGACACCAACAAAATACTAACACACAAACATGAAAGTCATTATATCATATAATGTAGTCGGCCTCATAAATTTATTTTTATTTTTATCGTGTACTCCAATTTTTTGACACATAATTCACGAGTTCCTCTGTGTGTGTGTGTGATTTGTCAATCTCTTCTATCCAACCTAACACTCAGATGAAATTATGCAACCAGTTAGCTTAAAAAATTCATTCATCCCGTTCTCATGTTTCAAAACACAATCAACCAAGTTCAATATTTATTTGCACATATCAAAATGATTTTTTCGGTAATCGTTGAGTTCAAACAAAGTAGCTAGGAAAGAGAGTAAATCATTGTCAGTCAGAGAATCAGGATTAAAGCAGAGGGATGAGATCAAAGCTATCCTTTTTCACTTGGAAAGTATGAGTAGCAAAAAAAGTTATTATTTGTACTGCCAGATTTTGCATCAGACTTCCTTCTACTCCATACATTCTCATCCTTTATAGCGTTTGTATTTAATTGGAATATTAGAATTTCAATCCACTTTTTTAAGGTCTTCCCTCACCTTACTTTCTCCGCCACTACACATTTTTCTTTGCAACTTTTCAGCTACACGTTTTGTTTTGTAATTTTCTTGATTATAAGGTGGCTAAAAAGACTTAATTATTTCAAAAATTACCTAAATAACTTGTATGTTCATCAAAATCTATCTCAGATTCAAGCAAAAATCACAAGAGTTAACAATAAGTTCATTAATCCACATCACAAAATTCACACAATTGTTTTTTAAGTATCAAAAGTATTGACGGTCGTGGCTTTACGTGCATAATTTTGTGTGAACTCAAGACAAGATGCAGCTAACACCGACTCTATTTCCCATATAAAACACCAGTAAAACAATAATCCTCAATTTTTTCATAACGTGTTATGGTTACTAACACATGAATTTGACACCACAAAAAAATTTAAATAAACATAAAATTAACTAAATAATAATTTTTTACCCAATAATAATATAATAAATTAAAAACAAACGAATATAAACTAAAAGCACAACCGCAAAAATTCAAACGAACAACAACAATAAAATCAAACAACCTCAAACTTAAAACTGTGCATTGTTCTTAATGTATAATAATTCAATAGCAAGACTGGAGGAATGTACGTACCCGAGCACGACCGTTAGCAATCGCACATCATCATTCCAGGTGTAGGTGCATTGGTGCACGTGATTTCTCACAATTTCAATTTTCAAGGACTTAGAGTAGAAAATTCAATGTTAGCCTTTGAACAAGACATACTACCAATAAAAATAAAATAAATAAATAAAAGTAACTTAAAAGAAAATAAAATAATAAAACAAAAAATAAAATCAACATTTGTATTGTCTCCCAAAAAGCATTTTGTCTAAAGTTGTTAACCTGACTTACGTTGAATGCAATGCCATAGTAGTGGGCTTCGCCTCTCCAACTCCTGGGCTCCTGAAATCAGACAAGAGCATCAAACTAATAATAGCTCTTAAATCACATAGTGTTTTCTTAAAATAAGAACAACCAAGATGAGTTCTTCTTCAAGCTCTCCAATGTGATCACCCCTTTATCCCTGTCCACTAAGGCATTGTTTGGTTTGATGTATTATTAATCTAATTAACATTATATTATTTATCTATGTATTACTTTTTCTATCACTCAAACCAAACGGTGCCTAAAAGGCTAAACCCTTTACAAAGTTCTGTTATAAGCCCCTCTCCTCCAAACTTATCCGCCTTGGCCGCCAAATTATCTTGAAATCCAATCATCTTTCCTGCAAACCTAGCCATTGATGCCAGCTACATGTTTATATTTTTCCTCAAATGATGGCTTTGTTGAATGGGTTTGATCATCGAGATGTACGTATATATAAGATTTAAACATGAAAGCATAGATTAGAGATCAATTCAAGAATGGATATATGCCAACCAATGTGTATAAACAGCAGACAGTTCATGTCGGCGAATGCCTTGGTTCTTGCTACGTGAAATTGCTTAACTACCTCTTTCTCAGAAGAAACCTTGACAAGCTGTATGCAGACGGGGGAATATATACGTACACACAGCAAACTTTTAATAATAATATAATGAGTCTCGCAACTGATTTAAATAAATAAAGATATATGTAGGTGGTCAGCATGGACAGAAATTGATCTAGTCTTGCATGTGTTTGCAAAAATAATTATATGCTGTGAGATTTTTCAAAAGTTTGTTAAGAATTGACACCAATTAACCACATCACCAGTCTTTCATGACTCATTATATTTGTACTAATCATGAATGCGATCAAATTAAAATAAATTTCATTGGCAACATTATATATATATTAAAACTAATTTTGTAATTTTAATTGACAAGCTATATATATTACATGATAAAATATAGATAAACTAATTAGGACACAAAACCAAAGGGGCATTTAAATATATAGGCTCGGTCTTGTTTTTTTTTAAGTCAAAGGGATTCGCGTGTTTTTTTTTAAGTCAAAGGGACTCATTTAATGTACTGTCTTAGTTGGCCCTTAAATTGGGTCTTAATTTCTTAAGTGGTGCCAGCTCAGATTAGTTAATGGTAGGTAATCCTTTATCTCGACCATATACTCGTGGGGCCTGTTTTTTTTTTTTTTTTTGTTTTTTTGTGCGTATTCCCCTGCTGTGCAAACGCAGCTCCTTTTATACCGCGACCACCCTTTCTCCGACCAAAATATTCTCAGAAACTTCCTTCCAACTGGACCACTCTGCTTTAAAGTCCCACACCTGTACCAAACAAACTCTTTCCCTTGTTTTATCCCTCGTATTTTCCAAGAGGGAACAAAAAGTAAGCAATATCATTAATGCTCCAAATCTGCCTCCTTTCTTTTATTTCTGTTATGTTAAATGACATTTATCTTTTATTTTTTAGTGTATATGTTTTACAATGATGTCTTTAATGCTAACAGTTTAATAAATATTTGTATCGACTCTAGTAGTAACTATATTGTTGTTGGATCGGGGAAGAAATTTGAGTGGTTTACATTTGGTCGACCGACATAGGCTATTGCTCGACTGTCTCTTTGTAACGTCGACCAAGGAAGAATGCATTTTGTAAAGTCATACCGACCGTAATCTCGACTGCTATTTCATGAATCTCTACCGACTTATTGTAATAATCGACCGATTTGTTGTAGTGCCGGCTGGTGTAGAATGCAATGGTTTAGTCAACCTGGCCGTTTGCATATAATTAGTACGATTTATACCCTCCAATATCGACTGATTTTTGAATCATTTTGACTGCTCTTTCAAGCATATAGACTGCACTACAAGACTTTAAGTAGTTTCCACCGTTGGCATAATATTATTTCGACCATTATTATGAAATCTCGGTTGATATGTAAAGCATGGCGACCTTTTGGACATGACAATGTCGTCTTCGTAATTCAAATAAAATTTGTTAAAACGCATGTGTATTTATTTTTTCTTTTTGAAAGTTGCATATGCTTAATCTAATTATTTTTATAGGTTATGACAATCAGTAATGTTGTCCTTCAATGTAATGGAAAGTGGATACGGGATGAGCACGATGTTTTCAAATGGTCTTCACATGAAAGTTGTAAATGGCATTTAATCACAGTGGACGATGAGACATTCAATTTCGAATCTTTTAAGAATGAGGTTGTTAACATTCTGGATTTGGCATGTGATATTAACACAACCAAATTCAGCTATTTGCCGATTGTTCCTAATTGTCATCCTTCTCCCTTTTATATTAAGGATGATAGAACTCTGCGTGCGTACCTTTACTTTGGTGCCCCAGACAAGAGACCTGTGCTGAATGTTATGGTGGAAGAAAAGGAAGTGAACGTTGGACTGGACAACGAGGTGCATGCATTTGAAAGAACTCAGCACCTAAGTAATGATAGCATGACATTTAATAACATCGCTAATTTTGAACAATCATTTGATGTTTGTGACAGATCGATGGATGAAAATGTTGGGGGGATCAATCGTACTGGGAGGAATTTGTTGTTAGATGGAGATGATACATGTGGCAATTGTAAAGTCGCTGATTATGGTAGATCATGCAATGAAATGCGGGGTCTTGATGGTGAAGACGAGGATCATGACAGATCGATGGATGTAAATGTTGGGGGGTTGAATCGTAATGATGAATACTTCGATGGAGATTTTGTCATTCCTAACGAGAATGATAAGGAAACAACTGAGAATGTCAACATGTCTTGTCCTGAGGGGGGGGGGTTGAATCATAATGATGAATACTTTGGTGGAGATTTTGTCATTCCTAACGAGAATGATAAGGAAAAAACTGAGAATGTCAACGTGTCTTGTCCTGTGGGGGGGTTGAATCATAATGACGAATACTTTGATGGATTTTTTGTCATTCCTAACGAGAATGTTAAGGAAACAACTGAGAATTTCAACGTGTCTTGTCCATTCGAACAACTTGAAGATCCTTTAATTTTAGGAGAACCTTCATTACACCAGCAGCAATTAAGACGGTCTGAGTCCGAGCCGGAAGGGTATCTAAATGGACATCGGATCCGAAAGAGAATTCCGTTGGTAGATAGAGCTGAGTTATGTGGCAATGGTACCTACTCATTCCGTGATGGATCCAACATTTCTATTGGGCAGGTATTTTCCAATAAGGCAGAATTTCAGATTGAATTGTCCCGACTTGCAATAAAGTTATCTTTTGAGTTCAAAATAGTGAAATCTAACAAGTTCGTGTATGATGTTCGATGTGCTGCTGATAGTTGTACTTGGAGGATTCGAGGTGCAAAGAAAGATCCACACTCAACATGTTTTAACGTTCGAACATATTGTAACATTCACACCTGTGACTTGATGCGCATGAGTATAAAAAATCGACAGGCTACTTCTGGGTTAGTGACAGCTGTGTTGCTAGAAAATTTCGGTGGTCAAAGGACTACACCTGTGCCGAAATCAATAATCACAATGATGCGTAATCAGGGAGTTCAAGTATCATACTTCAAGGCACGTAGAGGTAAAGAACTGGCCCTTAACACCATGATGGGCGATTCTGTTGAGAATTTTAGGAAGTTGCCATCATTTTTTAAAATGGTTGAGAAAGTAAATATTGGTAGTTTCACGGATTTAGATGTGGATGAAGAAAAAAGATTTAAATACATGTTCTTGGAATATCGTGCATGTATTATGGGATACAAATTCATGAGAAAAGTTGTCTGCATTGATGGTACATTCTTGAAAGGAAAGTATGACGGTGTGCTACTTGTAGCAACCGCACAGGACGGAAATCACCACCAATTTTCCATTGCATGGGGTGTTGTCGACAAGGAAAGATCTGAGTCATGGTCTTGGTTTCTAAGCAGATTGAAAATCATAGTAGAGGATGACGACGAATTGGTGATAATATCAGATAGACACCAGTGCATCATAAATGCAATTGCATCTTTATACAATCGTGCACATCATGTGTTTTGTATGTGGCACATGTCACAAAACATCAAAGGCAAGAGTAACAAAAAAAGGAAGCTGCCGAGCTATTCATTCGGGTGGCAAAAGCATACAAGGAAAGTGATTTTTATTCCTTGTATACAGAATTGAGAGAGAGATTTCCAGAGGTTGCTAAATATTTGGAGGATGACACTTCTCCCGAAAGGTGGTCTAGAGCGAAACAAACCGGGCACCGTTACTCCATCATGACCACGAATGGAGTGGAATCAATAAATGGTAGGTTGCGTGAGGAGAGGGAGCTTCCAATAATTGCATTATTGGAAGCACTGCAAAGAATCACATCAACCTGGAGAAGTAAATATCGTCAAGAAGCGGTTGCATCAACTACACATCTCACACCAGCGATAGAGTCGATCGTTCGTGAGAATTTCATCGTTTCTAGAAAATATGAAGTCATTGAAGCAACTGAGGGGAAGTATTGCGTGTACGGTAGCACAAGCAACGAGTTAGTTGATTTACAGAGTAAATCTTGCACATCCCGTAAATTCGACATTGATAGGATTCCATGTTCACATGTCGTTGCTGCTGCCTACAACGCAAATATTTCTGTTTATGAATTTTGTACAGATTATTACACCACACGTTATTGGTTAGAAGCATATACGGACCCTGTCTATCCAGTACCAGGTGAATGGACAGTGCAGGAGGAAATATTGGTGCTGCCGCCTCTAGTCATTCCCCGACGTGGACGGAAAAAAGTAAAAAGAATACCTTCAGTCGGGGAGTATGCCAGAAGACGTTGATTTTTAGTTTTGTCACTCATTCAGCATGCAACGACCGATTAATGTATGGTGTCGACTGTTAATATTACCAACTTGACCGGTTTGTGTAGAGTTTTATTTCTCTTTTCAATCGATCGTCATTTGTTACTAACGAAGCCTAATTCATCCAGGAGAGTTGGTTGGTATATAAAAAATATAAAATGGTACAAGTTTGTTAATAAAAAATATTGCTAGCTAAAATTCTACATAAACATAAATGAAAATTATTACGGAAATCTGTTTTGTTGTTTTCAAACGTTAGGGTTTTTCGTATTTATTATTATTTGCATTTCATTCGTATTTAACTTTTGTAGTCTGTGCGCGAAAAACGTGTCGACCGATTAATGTATGGTGTCGACTGTTAATATAAACAACTCAACCGCTTTGAGTGTAGAGTTTTAACGAAGCCTAATTCATCCAGGAGAGTCGGTTGGTATAAAAAAAATATAAAATGGTACAAGTTTGTTAATAAAAAATATTGCTAGATAAAATTTCACATAAACATAAATGAAAATTATTACGAAAATCTGTTTTGTTGTTTTCAAACGTTAGGGTTTAGGGTTTAGGTGTAAAAAAACTGATTGCCTAAATAAAAGATATTACCAAGGAGCAACAACAATTCTTCTTAACTCGAATCCCAGTACTTCTTCTTCACCACCTATCTCGGCCTTCAAACGGTTTATTCGACGATCAAAAATAAAAAATTAATGCCCAAGTCTTCGAAAGCCTTACATTGATTCATGAAATCATGCAGGATGAGATAGGCGATTTGGAATAAAAACCTAACGCAACTGCCATCTTGAAGTGAACATGGCGGTAGAAGGCAGCGTTAGAACTCTTCTTGTATTATTAGGTAATACAGAGGATACGTAGAACTACAATTAGGACTCCACTCTTATTATTGTAGTTGGATGGAACTTGTAACCCAGGTTGGGTATCATCGGCAGAAATCCATACGGGGTGTGGAATGTCCAACATAATAAGTTGATCAACAACAATCATAGTGATAAAATATTAATTATTGTAATTTTGTATTCGAGAGAGGAGAAGAGTAGAAGAGTAGGTAGAAGACGAAGAAAGAGATGAAGAGATGGAAATTTTTTTAATAATGGTGAATATGAATATGAAAAATTAAACGCATTTTATCTTTATTTATAGAAGAAGAAGATTGGGTGGGTGAGTGAATAATCATAATCCATACGGTTGAGCACTTTAGGGAGCTTAGTCACATTCTCATATGTATTCAACAAATTCTTCTTTCTTTGAATGTTCACAAATCTCATGTTTAGGGAGGCGAATGCGGCGGCGGATGAATTGGCTTATCGGGGCATTGAATGTGGGAATGTTATTATTCGTCCTCAAGATTTCCAGGGGCAACATGAAGGAATATGTTGTCTAGATAGAGTTGGGTTTCCTTATATTAGGTGCAGTTCGAAAGATTTGTTATTGGTTGAGTTTTTTTTAAGAATTTCTATTTTTTCTTGTAATTTCTCGAGAGGTTTGGTTTGGCCCCCCTCTTTTGTAATTTCTTATTTATCTCTAATAAACAGCTAGGGGTCCACCTAACCCCCGTCACAACAAGCGGCTTTTGGAAAAAAAAGAAAACATTGTATCTGGTAGAGTTTCTGCATGTGAGGGCTACAATAATATCTGAGAAGGAAATTTACAGTGGAAAAATAATGGCTATAAAGTATGAAAACAAAATTGGTAAGTTTTTGAATTTCAAAACGGTTGATTTCAAATTTATTATAAGCCAAGTGCAGGATTGCAACTATTATTGCAGGGTTTGTATGCCAAGGGTATGCAATTAAGTGAACAATTTCAAGGTTCTTCAATAATTGAGAAACTTTCGCCTTTATAGATATATCTCAAAAATTGTTCAAGGCATAAGAGAAAGAAAATGGGTCTCGAGGGTCTGATTGTTTGACAACGTATTGAAGATGACAATCGCAAAGCAATCGGAACCAAAAGAAAAATTATCCATATATGGAAAGGCTAATTTGTTTGAACCAAATTCTAGCAAAGAGATTAATTAATATCCTGACAAGAGCAATGTCAAAATGTTCTAAGGGAACTGTTATAATTTTGATAAGCCAAATTATGTGGCCAAGGACTTTTAGTGTCCAAATAAAGGCAAATAAAATCAAGTTAATATGACTATTGCAGATCCTGTCGCAACAAGTCATGAGATAGACTTCATTATTGATGATTATAAATTCAAATGAATGATTTTTAATTTGAGACTAATGTCCTATTAACAGTTTCAAATTTGAAGCATTTCTTTCATTAATCTTCTTCAGTGATAAAATTAACTTAACAATTGCATTTTCGTTGGTTACTTAGTCTCTCTCACACATATAGGGGGGTTTGTGTGTATGTAGGAGTATTCCGAAGCATACAAGAATGAAAAAAAAAAAAAGAGTTGATATTTACATTCCATTTTTTGTTATTTGCACTCCACTTGTGAGTAAATTGGACACATATTTTACACATGAAGTTGAGTGTATATAACACAAAATGGAGTGTAAATATCAACTCCCAAAAAAATTTTGAAACTTTTTTTCTTTTACCACAAATTTTTTATTCTTGGTTAGTGGTGGACAAGTGAATAATAGGTCAAATTGTAATACAAGATTTAGCGATGCCATGGTTTTAACCAAAATACGGTTTGGGTTTTTCTTAGCTTCTTTCAAACTTGTTTTTCCTTCTTTCTTCTTCTCTATTGTTGTGACAAAATATGTGAAACAACACTTTAACATCGAAATTCTCATATTTTTGAAGCATAATTAGATACGTGGGTGTATTTTTATATGTTTTAAAACAATGTAGTCCCTATTTATTTTTGAAAACTCGATCGACATGTTATATACTTATTTCCATGCTACTTGAACTTACTTGTTCCTTCGACACGTGATATAATATTCAAACGTATGTTTGAATTATTTGAAACGCATTGTGATGATTTGAGTTAGATATGACAAAGGAAATTACAATATTTGATTTGATTTGTGGCCTTGATGCAGTGTAACTATTCGTTTGGCCTCGTCCCTTAGAGGAGTAACATATATGAGAATGATCATTTAACCATGAAAAATAAGATGATTTCCCGTGTTGTGTTTGTAATGCCCGGAATTATTTAATTTTAATCCGAGAATATTTAATTTGGGAATATTTGGAGTTTTGATTTAAATTCTAATATTCTTAAATTATTTAGGATTGAAATTGAATAAATTGAGAAATTGAGGACTGAATTGCAATTATTGCATAGTTGAGGGGTCAAAGTGCAAAATCCTTATTTGGGCTGGACACTTGTGATTTTTCCTAGCACTCACGTGTGAAACACCATTTCTTCCATCAGATTACTCAGCAAAGAAAAGAAAAGGAAACCGAGAACAAGAACAGAGAAAATCCCAAGCCTTCTTCTTCATCTTCAAATCCATATATCTTGAGCTACGGATATCCGATTTCGATTCCGAAAGATGCTTTGGAATCCTCTCGACAAGACCTTCGATTTGATGTAAGTTTCTTCTTTGTTCATCAGGGTTTGGTCATTCAAAAATAGCAGATATCAGATGTTGTATATGAGTTGTGATTGTTGAGCTTCTATCTTAGATAATTTTGAAGTTGGGTTGAAGATTGAGTTGTATATCATGTTCTTGTGATTTCCAATTATGATTCGATCTATATATATCTGCTGTTCTGTTGATCTTGAAGCTTTAACAGCTGATGTTCATGTTAGACATGTTGTAATTGAGTTCGGAATCGCCGAAGTACTACCGATATGCCGTTAAACTCGTGAATTGAAGTGTTTTGCTACTGTTCTTGCATTTAGAAGTTGTTGAGCTATTAGTTAATGGTTCCTTGATTGTTATGCTATCATTTCAGTGGTTGAACAGGGCATATCAACTCAAGAACGTCAACTCCGAAACCGATAAACAATAGAACAAGGTTGGTAGAGTTTGCCTTGAAGTTCTTGTTGAAGTTTGAATTGATATTGAGCAGATTGTGAGATGTGTTTGGTGATTGATTTTGTACAGACTTTGACAAGGTCGAAGACATCCTAAACACCATATTTGAAAGGTTAAAGTGAACTATGGTTTGAATGGGATTATAACTCGAGATGGTTTGTATCGAGTTTCCCCTAAATCACATACTTGTTTGCTTAATTGCTCTTATGTGTTTTTATTTGAGTTGTTGAATAAGTTTTGATGTTATGAATGCCTTGATGATGATATATGTTGCATTCATCTTGAAAACTTATTCCTTGATTTTGAAATGAACGGAAACGTTCGAATAGACGATTTGTGGAATCGTATATGTATGGCCTGGGTGGTTGTTTTAGCCTAGCGTCTGATTTGCATATATGATTGCTTCAAAGTCTAGAGAAGCAAGATAAGTAACCCCACCTCGATCGGGAGAGTCGGTGGATTAGTTATGATATCTACTTCTCGGGATCCCAATCGACGAATGACGAAATGAACCTGGTTTTGAAAACATGCATTGTACTTACTTTTATATCATGATCTTGATATATGTTGTTATGCATGTTTAGTTGCTTTTACTGGGAAATCTATTTCTCACCGGAGTTATCCGGCTATTGTTTTGTTGTATGTGTCATTGCAATAGGAGGGAGTGGAACCGGACAAAGGCGTGCTTAACAAACAAGGGATGAGTTGAACATAGCGTGATGATCCGAGTTAGAAGTTGTATGAGCTGTCATGATGTATATTTGAGCCTTGAACATAATCATGTTATAGTTATAGTATCAAGACTTGTTGATGATGATATTATGATCTTGTTATTGTATTTAGAACATGTGAGATGTTGTAAATCCTTAAAACACCATGAAGTATCTTGATCTTGTTATATAGCAATGTGTTATGCATATTTTGGAAAGTCTTGATTATTATGATTGTAAGGCTTGTTATGATCTAATGGTATCCATTGTATAGCATGTTAGAATGCATGTTAGATGTTGCTATGGATTAGATCATGAATAAATCCTTGTTTGAGTTGATCTTGGATGGAAATACTTGAAGAGCTATTTTTGACAGCAGCTGAGTATTTTTTTCTGGTGCAGTGGCCGGCGCACGGGCGAGCAAGTACTCGCGCGCGCGCGAGCCAGCTTTTGAGACCTTGGTCTCATTGGCCGGCGCGCGCGCGAGGGGTGATGCCCGCGCGTGCGCAGGGCAATCTATTTTTTAAAAAAAAAAATTTTTTTTTTATTCTTTTGTTTAGACATTGATACTTGTCTATTATTGTTGATTAATGTTTATTGAGAGATTAGAACTCGGGTCATCACAGTGTTTGCTGCTTTGTTCGTATTAGATTCAATATGGTTATCTCCTTTTGAAATTATGATTCTGTATACATGTATATGCAAATATATCTTTGGTATTTGTTATGCACTATCGGCACCTACTTACCGAGTGTTTCCCTCAACACTCACCTCCTTCTTTACTCTCCATCCCATATAAGAATGAAAAGGAACTTCAAGGAAAGAACATATCCAATCTTGGGCCGATGAAAAAAGAAAACTTAGAACCGCTAC
The DNA here is from genome assembly GCF_033568475.1 of Henckelia pumila. Classification (NCBI taxonomy): domain Eukaryota; kingdom Viridiplantae; phylum Streptophyta; class Magnoliopsida; order Lamiales; family Gesneriaceae; genus Henckelia; species Henckelia pumila. Next base: position 182,887,603 of record NC_133121.1, on the reverse strand, counting down.
TATTATTTGAGTTATGATGTCCCTAAGATGATAAGTTTTAGCGTATGCTAATGTATTTGGTTTATAATATGCATTTTGAGATGTAAGAACAAATTTAGTCATGAAATAATATATTGGATTTTGGTTAAATTTTGTATTGAGGATTTTTGTTTTTTTTAATCTTATTTGAAAGCAACGCCGATATCGCGCCCCAGACTCGGGGCGGGACAGTTGGCTTTCAAAATATTCATTTGTTCATAGGTGATTATGTACCACATATCGTCGTCTTGCACTGATAAATGTGCCTGTATACAAATTTTCAATCACCATATTTTTTTTCGGAACACATAAGTATTTGTTGAAAGAAGTCATTGTAATCAAATATTCAACTCAAGTTAAGTAAAAATTTCTATCTGATACCACTTGTTGGGATCGAAATCGTGTTTCGAGGAGCGGTGAATAAATACTTTCAAAACTTATTCTTGGAATTGTTACAGTTAATGTTGCGATATTTTTTCTCGTAAGAATACGTTTCGAGGAGCGGTGAATAAATACTTTCAAAACTTATTCTTGGAATTGTGACAGTTAATGTTGCGATATTTTTGCTCGTAAGAATACAGTGTCAAGTTTTAATATAGGAAATAAGTACAACTCGATCCCAAAAATGAATGAATAAAATAATATTATATTAAATATTTGCAGCTAATGATGGTTGTGATTCAATTAACTAAAAATTTAAGCAAATAAAATTAACCAACTTTGAGTTTGCAAGAAGAAAAATCAATGAAAAATAAATTCTAGAAGTTCAACTTTACTTGACTATCCACAATGATTAATCCCTATTAATTTCTTAATTATAAATTCTCATATTTTAATATTTAAGAATCCAATTATTTCCTACTCCCTTTCCTAAGTGATAGTAAAAGTGTGTATCTAATATTAAACTCAATATTCCTATCAATGTTTAGATATTAAATTCGATAAAAAAAACACAAAATTTTTTTAACGGCTTCAATGGAGTTATAGGTCTCTCAAACTTTATAAATAGCAATGATATATTTTTCTAAGGTCCTATTCAAAATCTCCTCTCCTGAATGCTAGATTTCAAATAAATATATTAATTTAACTAGTGATCAGTTAACTAAATGCAATCAATTCAAGAAAACACAAATAAACCATGTGAAAAATTCAAATATATAAATAAAAATATCAAATATTTTTCTTGCTTCTGCGCCTAATAAAAGAATTTCTCTTTACTTTACCAACAAATAGTAAATTTCTGTCTTTCCATAACTAGTATGACACTTTTCTTGTGTTTTTTGTCTTTCTATGGCTGGTATTTCTTTTCCTTTTTATTCTTCACAAATGCATCGAATGCTCCATCTACCCTACATATAGACTAAAAAAATTAGTTCATTACGAAATTAAAAATCAAACAAATCATGTTCTTGAACATTATTAAAAAATTAGGAGAAAGAATTAAATAAAAACGAAGGTAGATGATGCTTCTCCGTCCCTGGAAGTCGCTTTGCCCATCTTCGTCTCAAGATTTCTTCTTTTTCCTTCTCCATAATCTCCCAGCCGTCTCTTTTTGCTGCAATCCATCTAAAATTTCCAAATAAAACTCCCAAAATTTCCTTTTAAATCGTCTCAAAAAGTTCCCAAAAATATTAAAACTTGTTGGCGCTGGAGCACCATATTTGCGGTGCTGGGGCACCGAGGCTAGTCCACTTTTCTTCCACATGGGCACTGGGGTGCTAGGTTTTGAGCACTGGGACATTGTACGGAGCACTGGGGCTCTAAAAAAGTGGTGTCAGGGCTCCAATGCTGTTTTTACAAAATTAAACTTTATGAAGTTTTGGTGCTGAGGTATCCAAAAATGAGCGCTGCAGCGCTGATGGGACGATTGTATTTCCTCCAAAACATAGCAAGGGCGCTAGGGCTCCTAAAATTAGGAGCTTGAACTTCGAATTATTTCTTTATACTATATGCTTTTCTTTCTATCATATTTTTGTCATTTTCCATACGTTTTCACACCAGAAATTACATGTTACCTAAATTCCTGCATACGACACAAAAAAAAATGAATACGCATAATATCACTCGATAAAAAACAAAAGCCAAGTTAAATCATGTAAAATATAATTGAAAAATTACATATATTAAATCTCCCCAAACTTCCCGGGCAAAAATAAAATGAAACAAAGAGAAAAATAAAAGACACCAACAAAATACTAACACACAAACATGAAAGTCATTATATCATATAATGTAGTCGGCCTCATAAATTTATTTTTATTTTTATCGTGTACTCCAATTTTTTGACACATAATTCACGAGTTCCTCTGTGTGTGTGTGTGTGATTTGTCAATCTCTTCTATCCAACCTAACACTCAGATGAAATTATGCAACCAGTTAGCTTAAAAAATTCATTCATCCTGCCCTCATGTTTCAAAACACAATCAACCAAGTTCAATATTTATTTGCACATATCAAAATGATTTTTTCGGTAATCGTTGAGTTCAAACAAAGTAGCTAGGAAAGAGAGTAAATCATTGTCAGTCAGAGAATCAGGATTAAAGCAGAGGTATCAGATCAAAGCTATCCTTTTTCACTTGGAAAGTATGAGTAGCAAAAAAAGTTATTATTTGTACTGCCAGATTTTGCATCAGACTTCCTTCTACTCCATACATTCTCATCCTTTATAGCGTTTGTATTTAATTGGAATATTAGAATTTCAATCCACTTTTTTAAGGTCTTCCCTCACCTTACTTTCTCCGCCACTACACATTTTTCTTTGCAACTTTTCAGCTACACGTTTTGTTTTGTCATTTTCTTGATTTAAGGTGGCTAAAAAGACTTAATTATTTCAAAAATTACCTAAATAACTTGTATGTTCATCAAAATCTATCTCAGATTCAAGCAAAAATCACAAGAGTTAACAATAAGTTCATTAATCCACATCACAAAATTCACACAATTGTTTTTTTAAGTATCAAAAGTATTGACGGTCGTGGCTTTACGTGCATAATTTTGTGTGAACTCAAGACAAGATGCAGCTAACACCGACTCTATTTCCCATATAAAACACCAGCAAAACAATAATCCTCAATTTTTTGATAACGTGTTATGGTTACTAACACATGAATTTGACACCACAAAAAAATTTAAATAAACATAAAATTAACTAAATAATAATTTTTTACCCAATAATAATATAATAAATTAAAAACAAACGAATATAAACTAAAACCACAACCGCAGAAATTCAAACGAACAACAACAATAAAATCAAAAAACCTCAAACTTAAAACTGTGCATTGTTCTTAATGTATAATAATTCAATAGCAAGACTGGAGGAATGTACGTACCCGAGCACGACCGTTAGCAGTCGCACATCATCATTCCAGGTGTAGGTGCATTGGTGCACATGATTTCTCACAATTTCAATTTTCAAGGACTTAGAGTAGAAATTTCAATGTTAGCCTTTGAACAAGACATACTACCAATAAAAATAAAATAAATAAATAAAAGTAACTTAAAAGAAAATAAAATAATAAAACAAAAAATAAAATCAAAATTTGTATTGTCTCCCAAAAAGCATTTTGTCTAAAGTTGTTAACCTGACTTACGTTGAATGCAATGCCATAGTAGTGGGCTTCGCCTCTCCATTTCCTGGGCTCCTGAAATCAGACAAGAGCATCAAACTAATAATAGCTCTTAAATCACATAGTGTTTTCTTAAAATAAGAACAACCAAGATGAGTTCTTCTTCAAGCTCTCCAATGTGATCACCCCTTTATCCCTGTCCACTAAGGCATTGTTTGGTTTGATGTATTATTAATCTAATTAACATTATATTATTTATCTATGTATTACTTTTCCTATCACTCAAACCAAACGGTGCCTAAAAGGCTAAACCCTTTACAAAGTTCTGTTATAAGCCCCTCTCCTCCAAACTTATCCGCCTTGGCCGCCAAATTATCTTGAAATCCACTCATCTTTCCTGCAAACCTAGCCATTGATGCCAGCTATATGTTTATATTTTTCCTCAAATGATGGCTTTGTTGAATGGGTTTGATCATCGAGATGTACGTATATATAAGATTTAAACATGAAGGCATAGATTAGAGATCAATTCAAGAATGGATATATGCCAACCAATGTGTATAAACAGCAGACAGTTCATGTCGGCGAATGCCTTGGTCCTTGCTACGTGAAATTGCTTAACTACCTCTTTCTCAGAAGAAACCTTGACAAGCTATATGCAGACGGGGGAATATATACGTACACACAGCAAACTTTTAATAATAATATAATGAGTCTCGCAACTGATTTAAATAAATAGAGATATATGTAGGTGGTCAGCATGGACAGAAATTGATCTAGTCTTGCATGTGTTTGCAAAAATAATTATATGCTGTGAGATTTTTCAAAAGTTTGTTAAGAATTGACACCAATTAACCACATCACCAGTCTTTCATGACTCATTATATTTGTACTAATCATGAATGCGATCAAATTAAAATAAATTTCATTGGCAACATTATATATATATTAAAACTAATTTTGTAATTTTAATTGACAAGCTATATATATTACATGATAAAATATAGATAAACTAATTAGGACACAAAACCAAAGGGGCATTTAAATATATAGGCTCGGTCTTGTTTTTTTTTAAGTCAAAGGGATTCGCGTGTTTTTTTTTAAGTCAAAGGGACTCATTTAATGTACTGTCTTAGTTGGCCCTTAAATTGGGTCTTAATTTCTTAAGTGGTGCCAGCTCAGATTAGTTAATGGTAGGTAATCCTTTATCTCGACCATATACTCATGGGGCCTGTTTTTTTTTTTTTTTTTTTTGTGCGTATTCCCCTGCTGTGCAAACGCAGCTCCTTTTATACCGCGACCACCCTTTCTCCGACCAAAATATTCTCAGAAACTTCCTTCCAACTGGACCACTCTGCTTTAAAGTCCCACACCTGTACCAAACAAACTCTTTCCCTTGTTTTATCCCTCGTATTTTCCAAGAGGGAACAAAAAGTAAGCAATATCATTAATGCTCCAAATCTGCCCCCTTTCTTTTATTTCTGTTATGTTAAATGACATTTATCTTTTATTTTTTAGTGTATATGTTTTACAATGATGTCTTTAATGCTAACAGTTTAATAAATATTTGTATCGACTCTAGTAGTAACTATATTGTTGTTGGATCGGGGAAGAAATTTGAGTGGTTTACATTTGGTCGACCGACATAGGCTATTGCTCGACTGTCTCTTTGTAACGTCGACCAAGGAAGAATGCATTTTGTAAAGTCATACCGACCGTAATCTCGACTGCTATTTCATGAATCTCTACCGACTTATTGTAATAATCGACCGACTTGTTGTAGTGCCGGCTGGTGTAGAATGAAATGGCTTAGTCAACCTGGCCGTTTGCATATAATTAGTACGATTTATACCCTCACTAGTAGAATTTTTGCTTTTTACTTCGGCATATTTTACTTCGGCAATTATTAATTACGAAGTAATAGATTATAAACAACTTCGGTAATAACACTAGTGAGGTAAAACCATACATTTAACTTCGGTATTTAAAAAAACACGGGCTTCACTTATTTTTTGAGGACATATTACTTCGGTAAATATGTTTTTGCCGAAGTAAAAAGTAAAAAAATAAATATTTAATGGCAAGTTGTGAAGTAAAATCCCTATCTTTCTAAAACCTTCAATTATAGCTGAAATCTTAAAAAATCCAAACTCCGTAACCTTCTTCCAAACTCCATCGATCCCCTTTCTTCAGCCCTAGCACCCGCCGATCGACAACTCCAGCCTTCTACCACCACCAAGTGCTGCTCGCCGTCTTCCAAATTTCATCGATCCTCTTTTTCCAAACTCTAGCGATCCCCTTCTTCAGCCCTAGCGTGCTGCCGATTTACAATTCCAGCCTTCCACCAACACCAGGAGCTGTCGCCGATGAAATAATTGTATGAATCCTTCTCTTTTGGGTTTTAAAAGTATTTTGGATGAGTTTTATTATTTTTTTTCCTGAAATTGGGTTCTGTTTTTTTTTTTTTTTGTAAATTAATTCGGGCTTCCTTTTTTATTTTGATTTTCAAGGTGCATGCTATATAGAAAAATAAAACATGTACCGCTCATTTGTATACATTAAAAAAAACATGTTATCCACGGAACAAACATTTGAAATAATCAAGCTTAATAAACACATCGGAACCATGAATTAAGTAATAGTATTTGCTTGCCTGCAGGAAAGAATGATGCCTTGAGGAATGCAGGTTTGAGTGACGACAAAACATCAGTAAAGGTAATCTAGTTATTCTGAATAACCGAATTTGCAAGACCAAATTATTTAAAACTTTTTTGTGGTGCAACATCAAGTTTTGATTGGTGTAGTTTTGACAGGAGCTGAAGTTTTAATGATTAGTAAGATATAAATTGTATTGTAAAACATCATGTGTAGCATGCTAAAATTTCAAATATGCGTTGGGCAGGACACCGACGATTTGTGGCGACGGATATAAATTTGAGATATTATTTATTTCAGGTTCTAGTTTGAAACCTCTCTTATGTTACTTTGTGTATTTTTAATGTACACATTCTAGTTTTGGTTGATTCGTGCTTCCAATGTGAATTTGGGAAAATATTGTTTTAAAATTTGAATGAGCTGATTGTCTTTTTCCCAGGTTAATTCTTCAGGAGATGGCACCAAAGCTAATTTTAATTTAATTTTGAGAACATTTAAATGCTCTTTGTCCTTAATTTAATTTATTCTCAAAGCGCCTTTGATTTTTAATCAATATGATGATACCATGTAAGTGTTTTTGCTTGCTTTCTTAATTTAATATTACGTTTTGAATTTTTGTTTTTTGGGTTTTGATTGGGGTTGAACAACAAGAGACATTGCATCTCAGTAAGTATTTTTAGTGTTTAAATAAAATTAACTTCTAGTCCTCGCTTCTTTCTTGCCAAAGGATATATATACGAGAAATTTGAATATTCAATTTTAATATTATCTTCTTTAAATTTTTAGGCTACTGATCAGACTTACGTTATTTACTTCCTAGAGATAAACATATTATTGATTCTATCACATTCCTTTGGAGATTCTAGACCCAGTATCGCAAAGAATCGTCTTCATATTCCCATCCTTATTCAATACAGTTCCAGGGTCTACATATTCATATGTTTTCTAGCTGATCAGCCTTTTACTGGCTTCATTTTCGAGTCAACATGGACAAAGTTGGTTATAAATCTCCTAAATTATGTTTGGGCCAGCCATGTAGTGGGCTCTTACTGGTATCTCTTTGGTCTGCAGGTGGTTTTTTGTTTCTCATTACTTTATTATTATTTTGACGTGGAATAATTAGTTGGAGTTTCTTACTTGAAACCTACAATTTGTGCAAGTTTATAATTATCTTGAGTTAGTCCTTTATTGATTTAGATGATATTTTTATTGATTATATAAGTTAGATGAAAAAAACGGTTCTTGTTGCTTACTTTGATCTATTTATTGTTTAATGTGATATGATGAGTTGAAGGTTGTTATTTTGTAAACTAAGATTAATTATGTGGGCTTTTAATTATCTATTAATCATGTTTTTTTCCTCTTGTTTATGATTCTTCTCAGTACCATATTTGTTTTCATCAAATCCTTCTCTTTTGCACTTTCATGTAGATTGGATGTTCTGACCCGATAAAAAGTCTATTTGATTCGAAAAAAATTGTGGCAAAAGGAGATGATTTTTTAGCGCTGTTTCTGAAGTTTTTCCATCTAATACGATATGGTTTTGATTATTTACAGGTTCATGTGTCGTCTTGTTGTAAGTGAAGAGCAAGTGATGGTTGGAGTGGCCTAGTTTATGGCTAGATGTATTTGGCCAACCCAAGAACTCAGGTATGTGACATGATCCAGGTTTTGTGCTACTCCAAACTGGCCATCGGCCGTTTTTCTCAGTTGAACTAACAATTTATAACATCTTTCTCATGCAGAATCTAAGTCCTCAAGAGCTTCAGAAAGGTACACTTCATCTTCATGTTTGTAGTCTGGAAACTTTGAGAGTTCTTTGATATTTCTCATACACAATCTAGGATCCAAATATTATGGATGCCTTATAGTCTATACCCCAAAAACGTTTGTCTTTATCTAATGCCAGAAGACTTTTATTGATTGTGTGCGAAATGTTCCATATCTCATGGACACCCTGTAACTTGCAGCCTTGATGAAAGCAATAGGAGGCATGAGTATAGTTGATAAGATGCTTAACATTTGGCATGCGAGAATGATGTTTTATACCTTAGACACGTGGGGACTAGCTCTTGCAAGGTAATGTCTGAATGAAAACTACCGAGACCAAAACATCTATACATATAGATGCTTCTCAATGCATTTGCTCCATAAGCTTTTGTTTTGACATGATTGAAATATGATCCAAAATTTGTTTTTTTTAAATCCCTGTTAACACCTAATCATCTCTGTTGGTGCAATATGTGTTACAGCCTGACTTGCTTTTCGATGTGCTTGTGCTTTACTTTGCAGTTTGTACCATGGCCGCGCCATTTTGAGGCTTGCTGTGACAGGGGTTCATCATTCAAGCAAACTGGTCATGAAAGCTCTCTAAAAGTGTCAATGTCTACATACTGAACCATGGTTTGTATATATTCTTTTGTCCATTTCATGATAGATTTTTCACCCATGTATGTAATATTGAGTGCAGTCACCTCTACAAATATTTGAAGGAAGAAGACCGAGCTGATTGCATTTTATTTGTGGATCCTGGCCACTTACCTACATGCCCACTTGATAACGATGACAGTCACTTGTCACAACATATCGCTAACCATTTGGAAGCAGTGTGTAGAGACAATGTATGCCTCATCCCATACAACACTGGGTATGATTTTAGTTCTTTATTAATATATAATGGATACTAGTCAATTGTTTTATGTTGTTTCTAAACTCGTAAGTTATTCTTTCAACATCACATTTTTGTAAATATCATTGGATCTCGACCATCGTCAATGTAGCTGAAAATATGATATATTTGTTGGACTCTACCACTAACAGATGCCGAGACGATGCATGGAAAAATATAGTGATGAAGTAGGTAGTATATTATGTATGCAGTCACTTATACATATGAAAAAATAACTTGTTACTTTTTAAATGTAGAGGGGTCAAGCTGTACAATGCGACGAGGGGTATTCCTAAATGGCCAGGTTTTAAACAACTGACGGTATGTGTTGTGCTTACGTATGAATGACATGAATTGATAGTTCATATTATTTGGATTGTGATTGCTGCAATTGAGTTTCAATTTCATTATAGGGAAATCTGAAACAAAGTGGTTCTGTTGAATGTGGATATTATGTGATGAGTTATATGAAAGAGATAGTTGAATGTGAAGTTCTATGAGTGGAAACGATGGTGAGTTTCAAATTTTATTTTATGCTCTGGTAAATATGCTTGCCAATTAAGCATTACGTTACAAACTATAAGCTTATTTTAAGATTTTTTGAGTCCTTTCTGTTTTGCAACTAGCTGCCTTGTTTTTTGTTTCTTTGTTTATTTCAAGATAGGATGAGATTGTCTCTTTATTGCAATTGTACGGATTGTGTTGCCATTCTGTTAGAGTTGATATTTATCTATGTTGCTTTCTTTCATATTTTTATGATAATATGATCATCAGATGAAGTATGGGCATATGAAATCCAGATCAGATTTATGTTAACTAATTTATCTACTTTATTGGCTTGTATTTTTAGTTTCTATGGATTTTGATGCAGTGACAATCAAGGGGACTGTCCAAGGCCACTGCCTAATATCCCAGAGTTGCTCAGTTGAAGCATGCTACTGATACTACTGAAAGGAAGGGAGTCCTGCCTAGGATTATGATGTGAGATATAGGATGACTTCTTTATTGGATATATTTGTGTATACATTTTTTGTTTTTGTGAATACATTTTTGGGTTCTACTCATGGATTTGTGGATATTCGTCGTTTTTTGAATCAATGATTTTATGAATCTAATTAATTATTTTTTGTTTTAGATATTATGGTATTGTTGCTTATTACTTGTATATTATAGATAGAATGGTGAATTAACATAACAAAAACACTTCGAATAATGTAATTTGTGGCGAAGTAGAAGAAAACATTTACTTCGTCAAATTTCAAAATTAGTGAAGTTATTCATAGCAATTACTTCGGTAAATTGAAATTTTGTCGCAGTCATATATAATAAATTACTTCAATATTCGAAAAATAGAAGAAGTAAAATGACACCTTTTACTTCACCACAATTAAAAAATAATGAAGTCGTACATCTATTTTACTTCGATAATTTTATAATATGTGAAGTAATAGAGGATCAATTACTTCGTTATTTTACGAAATTGATGAAGTAATACACGTGTTTTTACTTCGGTAGTGGTCGAATTTCGAAACGGTTTGGATTATTTGGACCGGACAAAGACTTCGGTAATTATCGACTTATTACTTTGGTTTTAATGCGAAGTAAAAAATATCATTTTACTTTACGTGCATCTACTTCGGTAATTATCTGCTTATTACTTCAGATAATAACCGAAGTAAAAGGCCAAAATTCTACTAGTGGGCCTCCAATATCGACTGATTTTTGAATCATTTCGACTGCTCTTTCAAGCATATAGACTGCACTACAAGACTTTAAGTAGTTTCCACCGTTGGCATAATATTATTTCGACCATTATTATGAAATCTCGGTTGATATGTAAAGCATGGCGACTTTTTGGACATGACAATGTCGTCTTCGTAATTCAAATAAAATTTGTTAAAACGCATGTGTATTTATTTTTTCTTTTTGAAAGTTGCTTATGCTTAATCTAATTATTTTTATAGGTTATGACAATCAGTAATGTTGTCCTTCAATGTAATGGAAAGTGGATACGGGATGAGCACGATGTTTTCAAATGGTCTTCACATGAAAGTTGTAAATGGGATTTAATCATAGTGGACGATGAGACATGCAATTTCGAATCTTTTAAGAATGAGGTTGTTAACATTCTGGATTTGGCATGTGATATTAACACAACCAAATTCAGCTATTTGCCGATTGTTCCTAATTGCCATCCTTCTCCCTTTTATATTAAGGATGATAGAACTCTGCGTGCGTACCTTTACTTTGGTGCCCCAGACAAGAGACCTGTGCTGAATGTTATGGTGGAAGAAGAGGAAGTGAACGTTGGACTGGACAACGAGGTGCATGCATTTGAAAGCACTCAGCACCTCAGTAATGATAGCATGACATTTAATAACATCGCTAATTTTGAACAATCATTTGATGTTTGTGACAGATCGATGGATGAAAATGTTGGGGGGATCAATCGTACTGGGAGGAATTTGTTGTTAGATGGAGATGATACATGTGGCAATTGTAAAGTCGCTGATTATGGTAGATCATGCAATGAAATGCGGGGTCTTGATGGTGAAGACGAGGATCGTGACAGATCGATGGATGTAAATGTTGGGGGGTTGAATCGTAATGATGAATACTTCGATGGAGATTTTGTCATTCCTAACGAGAATGATAAGGAAACAACTGAGAATGTCAACATGTCTTGTCCTGTGGGGGGGGTTGAATCATAATGATGAATACTTTGGTGGAGATTTTGTCATTCCTAACGAGAATGATAAGAAAACAACTGAGAATGTCAATGTGTCTTGTCCTGTGGGGGGGGGGGGGGGGGTTGAATCATAATGACGAATACTTTGATGGATTTTTTGTCATTCCTAACGGAAATGATAAGGAAACAACTGAGAATTTCAACATGTCTTGTCCATTCGAACAACTTGAAGATCCTTTAATTTTAGGAGAACCTTCATTACACCAGCAGCAATTAAGACGGTCTGAGTCCGAGCCGGAAGGGTATCTAAATGGACATCGGATCCGAAAGAGAATTCCGTTGGTAGATAGAGCTGAGTTATGTGGCAATGGTACCTACTCATTCCGTGATGGATCCAACATTTCTATTGGGTAGGTATTTTCCAATAAGGCAGAATTTCAGATTGAATTGTCCCGACTTGCAATAAAGTCATCTTTTGAGTTCAAAATAGTGAAATCTAACAAGTCCGTGTATGATGTTCGATGTGCTGCTGATAGTTGTACTTGGAGGATTCGAGGTGCAAAGAAAGATCCACACTCAACATGTTTTAACGTTCGAACATATTGTAACATTCACACCTGTGACTTGATGCGCATGAGTATAAAAAATCGACAGGCTACTTCTGGGTTAGTGTCAGCTGTGTTGCTAGAAAATTTTGGTGGTCAAAGGACTACACCTGTGCCGAAATCAATAATCACAATGATGCGTAATCAGGGAGTTCAAGTATCATACTTCAAGGCACGTAGAGGTAAAGAACTGGTCCTTAACACCATGATGGGCGATTCTGTTGAGAATTTTAGGAAGTTGCCATCATTTTTTAAAATGGTTGAGAAAGTAAATATTGGTAGTTTCACGGATTTAGAAGTGGATGAAGAAAAAAGATTTAAATACATGTTCTTGGCATATGGTGCATGTATTACGGGATACAAATTCATGAGAAAAGTTGTCTGCATTGATGGTACATTCTTGAAAGGAAAGTATGACGGTGTGCTACTTGTAGCAACCGCACAGGACGGAAATCACCAACAATTTCCCATTGCATGGGGTGTTGTCGACAAGGAAAGCTCTGAGTCATGGTCTTGGTTTCTAAGAAGATTGAAAATCATAGTAGAGGACGACGACGAATTGGTGATAATATCAGATAGACACCAGTGCATCATAAATGCAGTTGCATCTTTATACAATCGTGAACATCATGTGTTTTGTATGTGGCATATGTCACAAAACATCAAAGGCAAGAGCAACAAAAAAAAGGGAGCTGCCGAGCTATTCATTCGGGTGGCAAAAGCATACAAGAAAAGTGATTTTTATTCCTTGTATACAGAATTGAATGAGAGATTTCCAGAGGTTGCTAAATATTTGGAGGATGACACTTCTCCCGAAAGGTGGTCTAGAGCGAAACAAACCGGGAACCGTTACTCCATCATGACCACGAATGGAGTGGAATCAATAAATGGTAGGTTGCGTGAGGAGAGGGAGCTTCCAATAATTGCATTATTGGAAGCACTGCAAAGAATCACATCAACCTGGAGAAGTAAATATCGTCAAGAAGCGGTTGCATCAACTACACATCTCACACCAGCGATAGTCGATCGTTCGTGAGAATTTCATCGTTTCTAAAAAATATGAAGTCATTGAAGCAACTGAGGGGAAGTATTGCGTGTACGGTAGCACAAGCAACGAGTTAGTTGATTTACAGAGTAAATTTTGCACATGTCGTAAATTCGACATTGATAGGATTCCATGTTCACATGTCGTTGCTGCTGCGTACAACGCAAATATTTCTGTTTATGAATTTTGTACAGATTATTACACCACACGTTATTGGTTAGAATCATATACGGACCCTGTCTATCCAGTACCAGGTGAATGGACAGTGCAGGAGGAAATATTGGTGCTGCCGCCTCTAGTCATTCCCCGACGTGGACGGAAAAAAGTAAAAAGAATACCTTCAGTCGGGGAGTATGCCAGAAGACGTTGATTTTTAGTTTTGTCACTCATTCAGCATGCAATGACCGATTAATGTATGGTGTCGACTGTTAATATTACCAACTCGACGGTTTGTGTAGAGTTTTATTTCTCTTTTCAATCGATCGTCATTCGTTACTAACGAAGCCTAATTCATCCAGGAGAGTTGGTTGGTATATAAAAAATATAAAATGGTACAAGTTTGTTAATAAAAAATATTGCTAGCTAAAATTCTACATAAACATAAATGAAAATTATTACGGAAATCTGTTTTGTTGTTTTCAAACGTTAGGGTTTTTCGTATTTATTATTATTTGCATTTTATTCGTATTTAACTTTTGTAGTCTGTGCGCGAAAAACGTGTCGACCGATTAATGTATGGTGTCGACTGTTAATATAAACAACTCAACCGCTTTGTGTGTAGAGTTTTAACGAAGCCTAATTCATCCAGGAGAGTCGGTTGGTATAAAAAAAATATAAAATGGTACAAGTTTGTTAATTAAAAATATTGCTAGCTAAAATTTCACATAAACATAAATGAAAATTATTACGAAAATATGTTTTGTTGTTTTCAAACGTTAGGGTTTAGGGTTTAGGTGTAAAAAAACTGATTGCCTAAATAAAAGATATTACCAAGGAGCAACAACAATTCTTCTTAACTCGAATCCCAGTACTTCTTCTTCACCACCTATCTCGGCCTTCAAACGGTTTATTCGACGATCGAAAATAAAACATTAATGCCCAAGTCTTCAAAATCCTTACATTGATTCATGAAATCATGAAATCATGCAGGATGAGATAGGCGATTTGGAATAAAAACCTAACGCAACTGCCATCTTGAAGTGAACATGGCGGTAGCAGGCAGCGTTAGGACTCTTCTTGTATTATTAGGTAATACAGAGGATACGTAGAACTGCAATTAGGACTCCACTCGTATTATTGTAGTTGGATGGAACTTGTAACCCAGGTTGGGTATCATCGGCAGAAATCCATACGGGGTGTGGAATGTCCAACATATTAAGTTGATCAACAACAATCATAGTGATAAAATATTAATTATTGTAATTTTGTATTCGAGAGAGGAGAAGAGTAGAAGAGTAGGTAGAAGACAAAGAAAGAGATGAAGAGATGGAAATTTTTTTAATAATGGTGAATATGAATATGAAAAATTAAACGCATTTTATCTTTATTTATAGAAGAAGAAGATTGGGTGGGTGAGTGAATAATCATAATCCATACGGTTGAGCACTTTAGCTTTTGTTCCAAAATTGTCCCTACACATTAAAATTATAAATAATTAAATTTGAAATAGTCTACATATGTTATTATCATATATTTCTCAAATAATAATAATAATAATAATAATAATAATAATAATAATAATAATAATATTATTATTATTATTATTATTATTATTATTATATTATTTTATATACATGCGTTATGCTAGTAATAAATAATAATTATAGCCCCTTATAATCGCCGAATGAATTGAATTATTCCCACATATCGGGTCACGGGTGAGAATGATTCAAATTCCTTTTTCTTGGAATGTGTATCCGAAGAAGACAGATAGATTCCGATTCCCATGAAATTAGTCTTGAGACTAGCATGGTCGAACAGTCAAGTCTTTTGGGGTCCCAATCCCATATATTTTTTTGCTATATAAATAGCCATGAAGTTGCGTCCGATAATTATTATTAATTATTAGTCGAATAAAATTCCGAAATAAATGTATTTATTGCTAGTTGTTAGTGACCATTATTATGAAAAGAATACAAGAGGTGTCCTAAACTTTGCTGGATCTATATCCCTGAAAGCTCCCTTTTGTCTATCTTTCTTGTCGCCAAATGTGAATCCAACATTTTACAACCAGAAAGTGATTGGTTCAACATTTTACAACGAGAAAGTGATTGGTTGTTCTCCTCAATATTTTTGAAAAGCACCCTTCTCTTCGGGGGAGTGAACGAGAAGGTGATTTGGAAGGTGATTTAGACTTTTGGAGTTTTCAATTTTGTGTTTCATTTTTCATATATATATTTTGAATTATTATTTTCCCTTGTCATGTAATCTATGTTTTCGATTATTTGTATTTAGTAAATAGACAATAGCATATCGATGTTTGACAATGTACTTATCCTTACAATTAAATTGTAAATGTAATTATTATAAAAATAACATTTTTATTCAGCTTCGAGATAATCAAGCATTCAATATAACATTCCAATCCAATAACACAAAGTAAACAAAATGAAAATCAACCATGAACCAGCAAGCAAGGACTTCAACTTTCGGTTATCTTTTTCAGCTTTTTTCTTATAATCTTCGAGCACGGCCAGTTTCCATTTCAACTCGGGAATTATAGTCATCGCCCTACGACACATCGGCGGATCTTCCCATGCGAAGAAATTACATCCACCACTCTGCCACGGTAAGGGAGGAAATAGGACCAAAAAAAATTAGAACAATATAATGAGCAATAAATTATAAGAAATAAAGATAATCCCGTAAAAGTGAAAAAAATTAAAACAGGACTTTCACCCTCCAATTTTTGCATCCATGGAACCTCCGACCTGGATTATCACTGGTCCAAGAAACCCTCAAATTTGCTCGTAGTCCACATTGACAGAATATCATTCCCCCTTGAGAAACTGAGGACATCGCGATCCTTGGAAGATAATGTATGATTTGGGAAGGTTGAAAAATTTATAAAATGATAAGAAAAATTTGAAGTATTTAGAAATGGGTCGAATTATGAAATAAATATATAGCCCAAAAAATGAAATTTAAAGCTCAACGTAAATGGGTCGACAAGAAAATATATTCGGTCGATCAATCATTATATTCGGTCGGACAGCGGTCGAGACGGTAGCGTGGGCATCCTCGGTGTTTAATATGGGTCAAATCATGTTGTATCACATTATATTGAATAGGTTCTGGTCGCACATGATTATTCCAGTCTTAATCCAATGGTGAGAACGATACTTTCTTCTCTACCAAATATCGCACTAATCTTAATCTTACATTATGATAGGGAGGTAATCATGTTTATAAATTCGAATAATCACAATCATAACCTTTGAAATAATATGATACAATCTCCATGAAACAAATTTCATAATAATGGAATTTAGGGTTTAGGGTTTTCAATTTAGGGTTTAGGGTTTAGGGTTTAGCATTATTTGGGGTTTAGGGTGTCTTATTGCGGGTCCGATGAAACCCGACAATTTCAAGCGCGCATCCCCAAAAAGACACGCTAATGAATCTGGATTCGATTCTTTATCGCTATTTTACTTTCGCGGTATTCGAGGTTATATAGCAAAGTAAAGTACAAATATTCACAGGATTGTCACGTGGCCTTCTCATAAATATCAATCGATCACGTCAAATATCAAGTTTTTAACAGTCGACAGCCAAATAATTATCAGTCGCCTATTACATAGACGCCGACTGGTTAATAACATATACATATTACATAATACTGTAATCTTAATCATAATCGTAAGCAATAACGTTATTCATAATCATAACCCAATTGGTTTAGTTGAATAACCAAATTTATTTTTATATGATGGTTTTCCATAAAAATTAAAATAAAAAAAAACATATATACTTTCTCTCAAGCAGGACAAATAAATATATATATACTTTCTCTCAAGTTTTTAGAAAAATTTTAGCATATCTCTGATTATTGAATTGTATCGTAATCTCAGATAAAATTGCATATGGTATTTTATTCTTGAGGCCGATGCTTGTTAGATATGAGAGGTCAGAGGACTATGGTTAAGCACATACAAATGTTGGGGAAATAGGAGTCAAAACAGAGCCTTTTCAAACAACGTAAATGGGTCGACAAGCAAATATATTCGGTCGATCAATCATTATATTCGGTCGGACAGCGGTCGAGACGGTAGCGTGGGCATCCTCGGTGTTTAAAATGGGTCAAATCATGTTGTATCACATTATATTGAATAGGTTCTGGTCGCACATGATGATTCCAGTCTTAATCCAATGGTGAGAATGATACTTTCTTCTCTACCAAATGTCGCACTAATCTCAATCTTATATTATGATAGGGAGGTAATCATGTTTATAAATTCGAATAATCACAATCATAACATTTGAAATAATATGATACAATCTCCATGGAACAAATTTCATAATAATGGAATTTAGGGTTTAGGGTTTTCATTTAGAGTTTAGGGTTTAGGGTTTAGCATTATTTGGGGTTTAGGGTGTCTTATTGCGGGTCCGCTGAAACCCGACAATTTCAAGTGCGCATCCCCAAAAAGACACGCTAATGAATCTGGATTCGATTCTTTATCGCTATTTTACTTTCGCGGTATTTGAGGTTATATAGCAAAGTAAAGTACAAATATTCACAGGATTGTCACGTGGCCTTCTCATAAATATCAATCGATCACGTCAAATATCAAGTTTTTAACAGTCGACAGCCAAATAATTATCAGTCGCCTATTACATAGACGCCGACTGGTTAATAACATATAAATATTACATAATACTATAATCTTAATCATAATCGTAAGCAATAACGTTATTCATAATCATAACCCAATTGGTTTAGTTGAATAACCAAATTTATTTTTATATGATGGTTTTCCATAAAAATTAAAATTAAAAAAAAAACATATATACTTTCTCTCAAGAAGGACAAATAAATATATATATACTTTCTTTCAAGTTTTTAGAAAAATTTTAGCATATCTCTGATTATTGAATTGTATCGTAATCTCAGATAAAATTGCATATGGTATTTTATTCTTGAGGCCGATGCTTGTTAGATATGAGAGGTCAGAGGACTATGGTTAAGCACATACAAATGTTGGGGAAATATGAGTCAAAACAGAGCCTTTTCAAACAACGTAAATGGGTCGACAAGCAAATATATTCGGTCGATCAATCATTATATTCGGTCGAACAGCGGTCGAGACGGTAGCGTGGGCATCCTCGGTGTTTAAAATGGGTCAAATCATGTTGTATCACATTATATTGAATAGGTTCTGGTCGCACATGATGATTCCAGTCTTAATCCAATGGTGAGAACGATACTTTCTTCTCTACCAAATGTCGCACTAATCTCAATCTTACATTATGATAGGGAGGTAATCATGTTTATAAATTCGAATAATCACAATCATAACCTTTGAAATAATATGATACAATCTCCATGGAACAAATTTCATAATAATGGAATTTAGGGATTTTTTTTTTTTTTTTGAGGAAACACCGCCGGAAGCGGGGGGGTTAGGCAGACCCCTACCTGTATATATAAACATAAAAAAGCGGAACAAATAAAACCTAACGGAGGAGGGGGACTAGACCAAGACCTTCCCTAAAGGCTATACAAATATAATAGAACATCAGAGCAACTAGGGTATTGGAAAAAATACAACTAGAACAACCCTAGAAAATAAGTAAATACAGACAAAATCAATGACAGCTAACTAAGTCATCGTCAGCAGTCGACCTGTGCAGTAAAAAGCTAGAAGAGATCCACAACTCAAGCCCAGCAAAATCAAAATCCGACACTGAGGCGCGAAAAGTGGCTGGCACCATCCAGAGATGAACAAAAGATCAAAGCTACGCTAGAAATATGTCCAAAAGTCACAATCAGCTGGGAAGTCACTATACATCAGAGGCCGCCAGGAAAAAGGAGGAGCAACCTCAAACCAGCAGACCCGGAGAAAAATATCAGGAGAATGGCAAAGGAAACTCAAGCCATATCCAAAAGCCCAAGAAGACTGGAAAGATCCAGGAGGAGGCCTCAGCCAACGGACGATGGCAGTCTTGTGAATCCGTTGGAGGCCGACCGAGATGCCCATCTTCCTCGCAGCCTGCATAGCCCCCAGCCAAAGACGGGGCTTGATAACAGTTGCGGAATGGGCAAGTCTCAAATAAGACAAAATTTGGAACTTAACCGTCTCCGCAGAGGAGGGTAAGTGACGGTGCTTAGCATCATTGCGTGCAGTTCAAAGGAACCAAAGCACGACAAAAGGGAGGAATTCCCTCACATTACCCCCCGAAGACCACTCGCGACCCCTTTTCCAAGCACTAAAAACAGACTGAAGTTCTCAGTGATAGGGATGCGAACTCTGAAGATAGCCCCAAAGAAATTCCACACAGAGCGGGCGATGGGACCATCGATGAAAATGTGCGTGAATGTCTCCGACATCTCACAGCACTGGCACTTGGACACAAGGGAGAAACCTCGCTGCTGGAGCACCTCATCCACAGGCAACCACCGATGCCAAAACCTCCACAAGAAGAAGGACATGGTGGGCCTCATCCAGCTCCCCCAACAGGGAGTAAAGATATCCGAGACCGAGCCTCTCGGTCTGACCTGCTCCCAAGCAGATCTCACAGAAAAAGCACCATCGGTGCTGTGGATCCAGATAGCCGCATCCGGCTCATCCACCAAAACAGGAATCTGAACGATCTCCTCCACCACCGAGGGTTTTTAGGGTTTAGGGTTTTCAATTTAGGGTTTAGGGTTTAGCATTATTTCGGGTTTCATAATAATGGAATTTAGGGTTTAGGGTTTTCAATTTAGGGTTTAGGGTTTTTAATTTAGGGTTTAGGGTTTAGGGTTTAGCATTATTTGGGGTTTAGGGTGTCTTATTGCGGGTCCGGTGAAACCCGATAATTTCAAGCGCGCATCCCCAAAAAGACACGCTAATGAATCTGGATTCGATTCTTTATCGCTATTTTCCTTTCGCGATATTCGAGGTTATATAGCAAAGTAAAGTACAAATATTCACAGGATTATCACGTGGCCTTCTCATAAATATCAATCGATCACGTCAAATATCAAGTTTTTAACAATCGACAGCCAAATAATGATCAGTCGATCATAAATTTTAAAACGGTCGAACAACGGTCGAAGAGGTAGCATCGGCGTCCACTGTGATCAATTTTGCTCCAATCCAAAACCCATGGTGATAACGATAGATTATTCTCCACCAAATTTGAATCCAATTTAATCCTACATTATGATGATTTTAGTACACACGGACGGAAATGCCAGACTTTATTTATTGCCCTGTTCAGTTCATGAATAATATTACTCCAAAGAAGACACGCATACTGAGGGATCAGCACGCATGCGCATGATTATTTATTTCCCGGTTCATTTCATGAATAATATTACTTCAAAGAAGACACACATACCGAGGGCTCAGCTCGCATGCGCATGCGCATGCTGTTTGCGCAACCCGAAGACGATATGCAAATCGAGGGATTTAAGAACCTCAATTGTATTTATTTTTGTCCCGTTTTTCTTTTTTTTTTCTTTTTTCTGCTGGTTACTAGGTTCCCTTTATTATCTTAATGTTATTATGTTATTATTATAAATATATAATGTTTATAGGCGAAATTCGTTAAAAAGGCCGGTACACGCACTCTGAGAGGCTCTGAACTCTCATCGTCTGTATTTCTTCCTTGACATCTCCCCAGAATAGTATCTATTTTCAAAATACGTATTATGGGTTCCATCAGTACTGATAGATTTTTTTTCTCATTCCGATATCGTATTATTTCGTGTTTCCATTAGTAATTTGTTTTGTTTTTCTTGCATTGTAATGTTAAATAGTATCTATTTTCCACTATGTTGGTTATGTTGGTAATAGAAGAAGAGTCCTTACGGACCTTACCTGTGTGTAACTGGGCTTCCATGAGTAGGGTTTTTTTCATTTGTTTTCATAATGATAATATTAATGATAATAATAATAGCGTGTAAACAGTACTTACGAAATTACGTTTACGATTAGTTCACCGAAGAGACATCAACCAATTAATATAGCGTATTAATTGAGAACATGCATTCAAAACGTCCCATCGCATCGGATACTCACGATAAGGATGAATACACATTTGAAACTTTCAATGTTTGTCTATAAATAGTGCATTTACGTGTTTACGTAATATTACGTTCTGCTCAAACTCTTGCACTCTTCTCTTTATTTTCTTCTCCTCTCTCGCATTCACTTTCCAATGGCAGGCGAAGGTTCCAACGTCAACCACTACATACAACATGTGGAGAGGATGTACGAAGACTTTGTCTATGAGAAGACAATGTCTACGTGTTCGAAGATTGAGGAGCTGAGGATGTACAGACAAGCGCCAATACCTCCTCGGCGAATGTCAGACGCCAGAAGACTTGATCGCATAGAGGAAAAATTTAAGAGGAAGCTCCGCATTTCGAATTCCATGGACATTTTCAAAGATGAAAATGTTCGCCGTTTAATGTTAATGAAAGAGTCTAAACATGTGAGGAAAATTTTTTACTCTTATCATTTTATGAAAATCGCCTATGATCACCCTAAATCTGACTTGTACTCTTGGGTTGCTGAATGGAAACATTCACTACTTCAAGAATTAGGGTTGTAAAAATTTCCTTTTATTATATAAAATTATGTTTCGTTAATGATTTTTTCGTTACACATGCGTTGATAATTTTTGAAACTGTAATGAAGATAATAATAACAATACAACCTAATTGTCAACCGTCTTAGTTCAAAATATTATACCCCCTAAAAAAAAGGCTTAATATATTATATTTAATTATAAACGGTCGTCGATTGTGAATGAAGGTTTACTCCACATAATAAGCGGTCGTCGATGATTTTGCTACCGAATGGAGAATAATTAAATAATAAAGAATGCCCTCGATCGAATGTGAATATCGTCGGTCGACTCCATATATTAACCGGTCGTCGCGGATTTTGCTATCGACCTACGAATAATATTCTTATTCAATGTTTAATAATTTATTACGATCTAAAATACGTTTTATATTGTACTTATATTAAATCTCATATCAACAATCTATTTTTGTTATTATATAAATTATTTTTTTGTATTTGTTCTGTTAGATTTTTATTGTGAATTATGATGGAAAAAAAAAAAGAAAATCTTAATCTACAAGTTCAAAGAGAAAAATAAAGAATTGCAACACGTATTATCTATAATACTAATCATCAATTTAATAATAATAATTATATACAGACGTATTATTTCCTAATTTTTTCTATACCCAATGAATGTGAATAAATTTCAATTTCATAACCAAAACATTTTGTCTCATCTCTATCTCATACCGATCGATAACTGTTGCGCACGTATGCAACATTCACCGCCCCAATGTTTGTCTATAAACAGTGCTTTATGTCTATGCAAATCCATCGAATAGTCACGCGACTGTTCGGGTTCCCAGACTCTTCACACTTAACCTACCCTGACTTCTGATTTCTGATTATAAAAGCACAACATCTGTGATCATTTTGAAACAAACAAATCGAAGGTTAAGTTTACAATATGAGCAAATATGGACGGAGCAAGTTCTTTAAGGTGATCACCCACGAAGCAGATTATGCCAGAAGCCTCGGAATTTTCAGCTTTATCTTGCCATTCCGAGCAAAGTTTAGCGGTAATGCAAATAGAGTTAACTGTCACTCAGATTGAGAGAGAACTATATTCTATCTTTCACTCAGATTGATAGAAAACTCTCTTTGCATGATCATGGTTCGTGAAAGACATGGTACCCAAAAACTTTGATCGGAATGGCAGGAAAAACATGAAACATCCTCAAGGTGTTGTTACCTGTTGGGGATATCAAGGAATACCTTAAACTTTATTATGCTATCCTCAAGATTGATCATGATTCTTTAAGGTGATCACCTACGAAGCAGATTATGCCAGAAGCCTCGGAATTTTCAGCTTTTTGTTGCCAGTCGGAGCAAAGTTTAGCGGTAATGCAAATAGAGTTATCTGTCACTGAGATTGAGAGAGAACTATATTATATCTTTCATTCAGATTGATAGAAAACTCTCTTTGCATGATCATGGTTCGTGAAAGACATGGTACCCAAAAACTTTGCTCGGAATGGCAGGAGAAACTGAAACATCCTCAAGGTGTTGTTGCCTGTTGGGGATATCAAGGAATACCTTAAAATTGATTATGTTATCCTCAAGGTCATTTCCATGCCAAATTCACGGGTACAAATTTAATTATAATTATACATATTAAATAAAACAGGAATCCGGTCGATCGAAGGTCCAATCGGTCTACTACATATAATAATCGGTCGTCTATGATTTTTCTATCGACCAGATTACAATTATATATATCAGGTGATTAAAATAATAGTATTTATATTCCTCGTCCTCCTAATAATATTCGTACTCATCGTATTAGTTTACAATTATAATTATACATATTAAATAAATAAAGAATGCCTTCGGTCGAGTGTGAATAACGTCGGTCGACTCCATATAATAATCGGTCGTCTATGATTTTGCTATCGACCAGATTACAATTATATATATCAGGTTATTAAAATAATAGTATTTATATTCCTCGTCCTCCTAATAATATTCGTACTCATCGTATTAGTTTACAATTATAATTATACATATTAAATAAATAAAGAATGCCTTCGGTCGAGTGTGAATAACGTCGGTCGACTCCATATAATAATCGGTCGTCTATGATTTTGCTATCGACCAGATTACAATTATATATATCAGGTGATTAAAATAATAGTATTTATATTCCTCGTCCTCCTAATAATATTCGTACTCATCGTATTAGTTTACAATTATAATTATACATATTAAATAAATAAAGAATGCCTTCGGTCGAGTGTGAATAACGTCGGTCGACTCCATATAATAATCGATCGTCGATGATTTTGCTATCGACCTGATTACAATTATATATATCAGCTGATTAAAATAATAGTATTTATATTCCTCGTCCTCCTAATAATATTCGTACTCATCGTATTAGTTTATAATTATAATTATACATATTAAATAAATAAAGAATGCCTTCGATCGAGTGTGAATAACGTCGATCGACTCCATATAATAATCGGTCGTCGATGATTTTGCTACCGAATGAATAGGTACTTCAAATTTTGCTATAAAACTCATTCATACTGACAAAATTGATTTCTACCACAAATAAATATATCGTACAATGCCAATTTTATATTGTTCGCATGAACAAATTAATTGTGCTTACATCAAATCTCATCAATAGCTGGAAGGGACCAGTCATTGAGCCAAATCGCTATGGTCAAAAATTTTCTGAAATCGGCAATGACATCATCATTCAGTTGATATGGATCGTCATTGGTCATCTCAGCAGCAATTGACCTCAAAGCATACAAACCACACTCGCCACTGCACTTAAAGAAGATAATTAGCTATCACTATAGACCAAATATTACTTAAACATTATAGTACACAACATTGATGAGAAGTAACGTAAATGGAAGACCTTGTTTTCTGCTGGGGAAATGCACACAACCTAACGCACGTCCAACTCCTTTCTGCACCTTCAAAATCCAGGGATCTCAGAGTTTCCGGGACCAAGCTAATGACACCCTTCACAGCTTTGTCGAAGTTGCTCCGAGTTGTCGCACTTATATCTGAATCCAGAAAGTAAATTAGTTGTTCCTTGATGTAAACCATCATCGTAACCCAATGGTTGGGTAGATGGATAGGAGCTAGAACCAAACTCGATGACCACCAAGAGGACGAGGGCCAATCTTCTACACATCCAGTAATGTGGCTTGTGAGTTGCTCAACGTCAATTGGCTTGTCCATGCTTGAGTACTCTGTTTGGAACAACTGTGCGAAATTAACGTTCATCAAAGAAACGTTCTCAGATAATATTTTGGGGTACAACTTCTGTAAGCTCAGGAGGCCATGCATACACTCTGCCATATGCTGGATCATAAAAATATGTTAAAGGTATATATAAAACACAATACACATGCATGTAATGACAATTGAATCAAAATCTGTTGACATGGGGAACTCACATCATATTCTAACCACTGTCCAGGGGTCATAAGAATACGAAAAAAGTTTCGATCATATTTCCCATGTTTCTGTTTGGCCCGCAATTTCTTTTTCTCCATCTCAACCTTGGGCCAATCATGTCTGACTCTAAGCAAGTACCGCTTCTCAAACTCTTGACCTTGAAGTGCAGTGTTGGCGCCATACATGGGTGCGTGAAAGGGGGGTTGAAACGGCAGATGATCTCAGCACCTTCCTCCTGCGCTCGGGTGTCAGGTGACTGAATACAATCATCTTCGGCTCATCCTCAACACAGTATTCTTAAACACATTGGAATAAATTAAATAGTCAACTAGATGTAATAAATGACCCAAACCATATTTAATTAAGGACTTGAACCATACCGGTAGGTGGTGGTCGTCGAAATTGCATTGTACTACCTGTAGCCGCTTCTTCATCTGTACGGGTTCCAAGCTGCGCATTAGGCGGAGTGACGACTAATCATCAAAGATTAAAACAAGTGATTTTAGTATGTTGTTAGGATCACAAAAAGGGTAAGGAATTTGACATTGAGGATCGAAATATGCAATTGATCTAAGAATGTTGTTCGGAGTACAAAACAGTAAGGGATTCTAACATGACGAACACGTACGTGGTTCATGGTGAGGTGGTGACTGAGGATCCTTCTCTCTTCCCTCATTGGAAGACATTCCTTCTGTATAGAGAAATAAATAAACAAGTCAAATAGATGAAAAAAATTGCCCAAGCCATATTTAATTAAGGACTTAAACCATACCGGTAGGTGGCGTTCGTCGTAATTGCAGTGAAGAATCTGCTGCCACTTTTTCATGATTTTTTGCCTGACTGATGACTAGTGATCAAATATTACAAGAAGTGATTTTAGGATGTTGTTAGGATCACAGAAAACTTTGGAGATTCTAATACGTTGGAACACATACATGGCTCACGATGTGGGGGTGACATCGGATCTGCATCAACATCCGCTTCTTCATTTGTTCGGGTTCCAAGCTGCGCATTAGCCGGAGTGACGACTAATCGTCAAATATTAAAACAAGTGATTTTAGTATGTTGTTCGGATCACAAAAAGGGTAAGGAATTTGATATTGAGGATCGAAAGATGCAATTGATCTAAGAATGTTGTTCGGAGTACAAAAAAGTAAGGGATTCTAACATGACAAACACGTACGTGGTTCATGGTGAGGTGGTGACTGAAGATCCTTCTCTCTTCCCTCATTGGAAGACATTTCTTCTGTATAGAAAAATAAATAAACATGTCATTTTAGCATGTTGTTAGGATTCAGACGAATAGTATGGTATTTGGACACAAACAAAACAAATTCATACGTGACTGGTGAGGTTTTGGCTGCTGCTGAGTGCTACTAGAAAAGACAGCAAGATGGGCTCGCAATATATCTTCCAACTCTGTCATCTTCTGTATCATATCAGCAAACTCACCACGCATCTCAGCGACCTCACCTCGCACCTCAGCAAACTCGGCTCGCATCTCGTTCATTGAAGTTTGCATCACCGTCCCCATGAAATCAATGGATGTCTGCATGGCACGCATCATGTCTCCTAACATCTGAATTTCATTTGGCTTAGGCGGCTGCAAGCCACTGGAATTGATTGGAGGTGGTGGCGGGATCGTGGAATTATTGGGGCTATTGGAAACCAGCGGGTTTGTCATCTCATTTTGGGTATCAGGTGACCGATCATGGATGTGTGACGGCGGGTTCCCCGGAGAAATATTCACATCCGGTGTATGAACAAAACGGGAAGGGGGACGCTGGCAGTAGTACACCTTCTTCCCCTGGGCCATAAAATCAACGATTTGATCAATCACATGATCTGGAGAAGGGTCTTCAAATATTCCAGTGCTGAAGTGTGCTGACATACGCTCCTCGTCAGTGGGAGCAAGGATCCCGACAATGTCAGCCTACAAGTAATACTCATAATTTAATGAGAGTAATGGATTTATGAATGAATACCATATATCTAAGAGACAAAACAATTCCTTTACTTACATTGTCAAGGGATTTGAAGCATGAATTAATTTCTTCCTTCTTAGGAGCATTCTTGCTGCTCCAGTCCTTCGTGCTCCAACGACACATACGCGGAAGTGGTAGACCAGCCTCATCTAAATGAGTTGCAAAACTGTCCACAACGCCAGGTATGCATTTGTAGGACAGGATCTGCAATTATATAACATTTCTATTTAATAAAAAAATATGACTCAAATGATATTATTACAAAAAATGACAAATCAAGATGACTTCTTACTTGTAATGGATTGATGAAACCTGCAATGGTGTATGTGAGCGAATTCTGTTTTTTTTCATTCCTTTCTTTCAATTTGTCACTTAAATTCATCGACCGCAAGCTAGCAAGAACTACATCATATGCGCAAGACCCCCAAGGATATCTATTAAAAACATCAAAGTCTTCCACTAACCTAAGCCACTCGGTGCCCACGGTCACAGATTGCCAAGTTCTCTTGGTCAACAGAACACCAGCGACAAAAAGAAGGCACGCTAGTTTTAACTTCTCAAGATTGACCTCATCACCGCCCTCGCTGCTCAACACACCAAGCCTATCCTCCAAGTTTCGCACAAAGACCACATCCATATCCCCAAAATGTCTAGCTTTAAAATCTAAATTCATTGGAATCTCAGGAATATCTTTGGAGCAGTTAAGTCCTGAGATCAAACAAAACTCTAGTTTTGAAAATCTTATAGGTCTCTTTCGAATCATCATCCAGAATTTATTTTTCGGCGAGTCTAATGTCTGCCTACTTATCAAATACCATAACAAACTTCCAGACAATTTATAACGATTTGCACTACATATCAGGTGACCAAATTGTGTTATGTTCATCATGACTTCCATCTCGGCCGGATTAAGATACTTCATTATATTTTCAGAAACATCTATGTACCGTCCCAATGTAGTCAGTTTGCAAGAAAAACGATCAACTTTGAACCCTTTCCTTTTAAGAACAACCTGAAAATGTATTAAATCAATGAATACCTAATTACGACTGAAATCAGAAGCAATAAATGTTCAAAAAAAATTCAATATCAAAATAATAAGTTAAATGAATCAGTCGAGATTAAAATATGATACAGTCGAGGTAAGAAAGAAATCGGTCGGGAAATGGTCGATAATTCCTTGTAAGTAATACAGTCGAGATTCATAACTTCATCAGTCGATATATGAAGTAAATCGGTCGGCACATAGTCGAGATTCTTCCAACGTAATGCAGTAGAGATTCATATCAACGTGCTAAGTAATACAGTCGAGATTCATTACAACATAAATCGAGATATGAAACAAAACATTCGGAAATGGTCGAAATCTACTATGAATGTACTACTGTTTCCCTAGGAATGGACAAACATATGAAAATAGAAAAACCTAGGTTTCTCGATGACTTACAGTAACGTTTTCTTCTGCCATTGCTGCAATGCTGCTTGTCGAGAACGAAAGAGGTTACGGGGAGTAAAGGAGCTACGACGACAACGAAGGAGGGCTTCAACGGTGGTTCAATAGGGTTCCGTTCCGACGGTTCCGTTAAAAATTGAAAAGCAGACTGAGGGAAAATTGAAATTGCAGTAAACCAATTAATTACATCAGTCGAGAAATCATTTACCGAGTCGACGAGTGTTAAAATGGTTTGTATCTCATTTTGGATTTTTTTTAATTCAACTAAAGATTTTTACTTAAGAGTAAAATTGTCTTTTTCATTCCGAGGTCTATTTGCTCAAATAAAAACAAGACGGGGTCCATATCCCCATTTTCCCCAAAAGGAAATATGCTTGAAAAAAGAAGTGTGTACGAGGAACTAATATATAGCCACTTCAACAAATCTCTCCTTTCAACACACATAAACATCGGGGATATGAGAAAGCTCGGGGAATTGAGAAGGGTTGCTCTCAATCAAATTCCACTCAAGCTCGCTATTACCCCCACCAAAAGATAACTTTCTCAGCCTGGTGAGGTGTCGCAAGCACCTCACATCCTTTAGCTTCCCACAATGAAACAAGGTCAATTCCTCCAGAGATGACAAGTTGGAAAACCATTCAGGCACAGCTTCTATTCCAAATCCATACACTTTTAAATAAACGAGAGCTGTGAGATGCTGCAACTCATATGGGAGAGACTCCCATTTCCGATTTCCATATAATTCTAATTTACGGAGTAATGGATGTGGGCCTTTGAGACTTTCATTCAACAAATTCAAACCATCTGTTTCTTCTGAGATGGGACCGATACTTAATTCACTCAACTTGTTAAGGCAATCCATTCCATTGGGTATGCTCCTCAGTTTTGGACATTCTGAAATTTTCAAAAACTCGAGCGACGTGCTTGACTCTTGCATTTCACCCTCCAACTCCCTCAACTCACGGCACAAGCTAATATCCATGTGCTGAAGAGCAGAGAGGCCCTTCAGAATTTGAATTGAGACTAGATTATTGCAATAATATATTTTGAACCGAAGAAGAGACTTGAGGGTATCCGGGACTCGGAGTTGTGTTAGGTTGTCACAGTATGATATCTCGACTTTTTGGAGATGTTGATTGTTTTGCAAAAGCATCTCAACAAGGTCAGAGGTGACATCTGAATTCCAGTAGATTTTCAGTTCCGTGAGGGAGCTTACTTTCTTGCATATATTTGTTAATGGAACTTCGCCGCATCTACGACTAATATACAATCTTTTTAGAGATGGAAACTCATGACTTGGAGCGGTTGTCATGGATGGCCAATTTTCAATATTCAGATATTCAAGCCTGGGGAAGGCTGTTGCACCCGTATTCGGTGCTTCAACCCAATCACTCAGAGACTCCATATTCTCTAGTGTTAAATGTTCGAGTGATCGAAATGCCGGCACTCCATTTTTGCTCGATTCTTCTTCCCAGTAAAACGAAGGACCTATCGATTTCACGTTGCAAAGTCCCTTCACTCGCAAGATCTTGAGAAGTGGTAGATGACCCAGTGTTGGGATTTCTTGGCAACCTTTACAATCTATCAGGAAAATGTTGATGAGTTTGTCCAGAGTATTGCCCTGTTTAACAGCCATTTTCATGGTCCATGTTGGAAAGTGATCTCCACCGAAATTTTTAATGGTTAAACCCTTTAAATTTGGATTTGGTTGGAGGCCTTCTAGCACTTCACAATCATTGTTGTTTCCTTCCCTTGATGATTCACTCCAGACAAACTTTAAAACTTCTAGATTTTTCTTCTGTGATAAATGTGCTCTCTCCGATTCTTCTTTATCACCCACTTTTTCAAGATTCCATATCCTTAGTTTCCCCGCGAGATTATTTAGACATCCCAGCTCATCAATTCGACATCCCTCTTTGTCGCTCACAATAAAATAGCTTAGTGTTCGAAGAGAAGTTAGGTTCCTCATTTCAGGTGGCATCCATGAAAGTACGTTTATGAAGCCAGAAAGAGCGAAGTGTCTCAGCGCAACTAAAAACTTCAGCTCATTGGGAAGCTCCCTCAGCTCCCTGCAACCAAGGAGCCTTAAAGTTTGCAAATTGAAGAGTTTACAAATAGAACCCGGTAAATTTCTTATTGGACTCTCGGACAAGTCGAGAAATCTCAAATGTATCAATTTTCCAATCGAACTTGTTAATTCATCAATGCTTGTTCCTTTAAGATCAAGGACACTCAAATATTTGTAATCTGGGAACATGATATTTCCAATGAACTCGGCATCCTCGAATTTGTTCAGAAACAAATTTCGCAGACAACTTGTCTGCTCCTTCTTGATATTGTTGTGCTCGTAGTCGACTGGTAAATATCTTACTCGAACAGGAACTTCTTCAGCATTAGGAGATTTGGCCTTCTCGATCGAACGCGATAGGTCATGAACAAAGTCGTGCATCTTGCTATATTTGATTCTGCCATACTTATCCATTATTGTCTCGTGTAGGAAAAAGTTTTGCAATAGAATATTGTAAAACTTGTGGCCTAGAATCTCCATTTGATCACCACTTCCATCACTATTTTCAAAGAGCAACCCTTCTGCCATCCAAAGTTGAATCAATCTCTCTCTTTCTAGCTTTTCTCCCTTGCTAAAAATGGAACAACATGCAAAACATTTTTTAAGCAATGAAGATGGTAATCGATCATAGGTAATCTTCAATACTTTCAACAGAGAATATTCATCAGTGGCACCGGACTTTGAAAACCCACTTTCTTGTTGAAATGACTTCCAATCATTTATTCCCTTGCCTCGTAAACTTCCCCCGATCACATTAGCCGCTAATGGTAGACCTTGACATACAAGCGCAATCTACTTTCCAATAGCTTCAAAATCTTCAGGAGCTGGTTGGCCAGGGAAAGTTATCGCCTTAATTATCGACCAACACTCATCAACCGATAAGAAATCTAAAGAAGGAAGAGTATGTGTTTTCATATCTGATGCCACATATTGATTTCGAGTCGTAACAATTATGAAATTTCCCCTCATCACGCTTATTCCCTTCAAACAATTCATGAACATGTCCCATTCACTCCTTTGGACATTAAGATAATCGTCAATTACGAGCAAATATCTTGAATCTTTCAGCTCGGATTGAAGTTGCTCCAAGACAGTTTCCTCCGCCCAAGATGAAGCGTGAACAGATTTTTTGGACAAGATTCCCCAGATTATCAGAAGCAAATCCTTTTTGTCAATAATTTTGGATACACTAACCCAAATCCTTTGATTGAAATGGTTCTTTATGGTTTGATGATTGAAAATATTCCGAGCTAGAGTGGTCTTCCCCAGTCCTCCCATCCCAACAATGGGAACAACTGAGATGACCGATTCATCTCTGGACATTATCATATAATCAACGAACCTGGACACGACATCATCTCTGCCAATAAAAACAGGATCAACTGCGAAGGAGTTAGTTTCCACCACAGGAGGAAGAGAAACAGGCAAATTGGCTACCCTCTGCTGCAGCCCATAGGTGCTGGCTCTGTCATTGATTCTTTTCAACTTCGCATTGGCATCCTTTATCTTATGCCCCATTTTACAACGAAAAGCCATAGAATCAAAGGAGCACCATACCTTCCGCTTCATTTGAGTTTGGATCTGAAGCTTACGACGAATGAACTCGTAATTGACCTCGTCGAGTAAGTTGTCGATTTCAAAGGCGACATCCTCCAGATTCTGCAGCCACTGCTTCACAGCTTGATCGTCTTGAATGCACCGCTTCGATGCATCGTCCAAGTACTTCTGAATGATTTTCAGTGTTTCTTGCAGCGTTTTCAGATCATTCTTGAAGCCCAGAACGAGTCCGATCTCTTCTCCAGCAACAGAAATCAGTTTCCCCAACAGAAGTTGAACGGCAGAATCGATCATCGCTGCTTCAGCCATCTCTGTTTTAGTTGTGAAATACAGATATGATCTTTTGGAGCTAAGAATGCAATAATGCAGCAAACGGTAACGGATTGATATCAAAAAGCAAAAGCATATGATTTTGGGTGCTTCAAGTTTTCACTTTAAGCAAAGTATAGCATATGTCTTAGTTAGAAAACCAGAAAAAGAGAATAGATAATTGTATTCATTGAATCTAATTTGATTGCCTTCAAAATACAATCACCGACTTCCTATTATAGAATGACAGAACCAATGAAATGGTGACAAATGTAAACAATGTTGTAACAAACAAATATTCCTTTTGTCAGACTAAAATCTATCCACTAAAATCTCAAAACATTCGATCCAATAATATACTTGAATTGACTAACTTGACCCTTTAATACTTGCTCCATAACATGCCTCCTCAAGATCAATGGGGTTCTGAAACCACATTGAGCTTGTCTCGAAGTCGATTGAAAAAATATGCAGATAATGGCTTTGTAAGAACATCCGCGGTTTGATCAAGCGATGGAACATATTGAACATTGAGCAATCGTGAAACAACCTTCTCTCGCACAAAATGGATATCTAACTCAAGATGCTTTGTTTTTGAATGGAGAATAGGATTTGCACTTAATGCAATGGTGCTAATGTTGTCACACCAGATTATGGGAACTCCATAACATTGAACCCGAAGTTCTGTTAGAAGGGACTGAATCCATAACAACTCCGAAGTAGCGTTGGCTAAGCTTCTATATTCTGCTTCTGTGCTGGACCTTGAAACAACAGCCTGCTTTTTCGAACTCCATGATATAGGAGAATTACCCAAGAACCAACAAAATCCAGAAGTTGATCTTCGATCATCAACATCATTGCCCCAGTCAGCATCACAGTAACCATGAAGAGAAAGATGTGAGGATGCACTTAGACGAATTCCATAGTCCAATGTGCCAATGAGATATCGAAGTATGCGTTTTACGGCTTTCCAGTGAGTTAAAAGAGGAGTTTGCATAAATTGGCAGACTCGATTGACACTGTATGCAATATCTGGCCTTGTGATTGTAAGATATTGCAAAGCTCCTACAGTGCTTCTATACAACGTGACATCATCAAAGGGATCACCATCTTTAGAGGACAGCTTTGTACCAGTAGACATTGGAGTTGGTAAAGCATTAGCAAGATTCATTTTTGTTTTCAACAGCAAGTCCCTAATATACTTACTCTGCCTGAGAAGGAAAGAATGATTTGAAGTCTTGACAACTTCAATGCCCAAGAAATATGATAAATCACCAAGATCCTTCAAGGAAAATTGCTTGTTAAGCTGCCAAATGATCTCTTTAACTCTTTCTTGATCGCTACCTGTGATGACAATGTCATCAACGTAGACAAGAATATAGATAATAAACTTTGAACTATTTTGAACAAATAAAGAAGAATCTGCCCTTGAATTCACAAATCCTAGGAGATGAAGGGCACTTCGTAGCTTGTCGAACCATGCTCTAGGGGCTTGTTTGAGCCCATAAATTGCTTTATGCAATTTGCAAACAAGAGGTGTTGAACTAGATTGAACTTCATACCCCGGAGGTTGTCGCATATACACAGTTTCTGTGAGAGATCCATGCAAGAAAGCATTGTTAACATCAAGTTGCTTAACACACCAACCTCTGGAAATAGCAATAGTGAGCACTATGCGAATTGTTGTTGGTTTGACAACCGGGCTAAAAGTTTCAGAATAATCTAAACCTGGTGTTTGTGAATATCCTTTGGCCACAAGTCTCGCTTTGTAACGGGCAACAGTCCCATCAGGATTCATTTTGATTTTATAAACCCATTTGCAACCAACAATAGGTATATCAGAAGGTAAAGGAACCAATGACCATGTATGATTTTTCATCAATGCTTCATATTCTGAATTCATGGCCTTAACCCAATCTTGATTTTGTTGAGCCTCCCATACTGTCTGTGGTTCATGAGAGACAGAAAGTTGAGCATCAAAAATTTTTGGCTTAAAAATTCCAGCTTTTGATCTAGTAATCATTTGATGATCATTCACAGGGGCTGGAGAAGGATTCTCCTGCACACTAGGAGCACTCGAATTTCTTGAAGATTGTTCGGACGGGGAACAAAAATCAGAAGAAGGAGCAGAAGGAGAACAAAACTCAGGAGAACTAGACAAAGAGGTATAGGGAAAGGTGCCACGGGCAGATGGTAAAACAGAAGGAAGGTAAAGAGGTATTGTGAAAGAAGGAGGAAGTTGAGAGACTTTAGACTTATCCTCTGAACCTTGAGCAAAAGGGAAAACAGTTTCATTAAAACGAACATTTCTGGAAATAAAAAGACGACCATCATTGCTAATGCATTTGTATCCTTTATATTTATCACTATAACCAAGAAATGTACATGGTTTTGATCGAAATTCAAGTTTGTGACTGTTATAAGGACGCAAACAAGGAAAGCATAAACATCCAAACACTCGAAGCAAACAGTGTGTTTTATGCAATATAAATTACAACTTCAAACCTTGAAGAAAGGCAGTCTATCTATGAAGGATTATTTGAGCAAGATGAAGACTCTTCTTGATACTCTTGCTGCTTCTGGTCATCCTCTGTCTGAAGATGATCAAATTCTTCATGTTCTTGGGGGACTTGGGCTTGAATATGACCCTGTTGTTGTTCACGTCACTTCTAGAGTTGATTCTCTTCTTTTATCAGATGTTGCTGCTCTATTATTTGCTCATGAAGGCAGAATTGATTCTTATACCAGCTCTGATACCAAGTTAGAAAACCAGAAAAAGAGAATAGATAATTGTATTCATTGAATCTAATTTGATTGCCTTCAAAATACAATCACCGACTTCCTATTATAGAATGACAGAACCAATGAAATGGTGACAAATGTAAACAATGTTGTAACAAACAAATATTCCTTTGTCAGACTAAAATCTATCCACTAAAATCTCAAAACATTCGATCCAATAATATACTTGAATTGACTAACTTGACCCTTTAATACTTGCTCCATAACAGTCTTTGCTATCTAAAAGCAAAGGCAAACGTGTTGTATGGGAATAGTATATATATA
Organism: Henckelia pumila; assembly: GCF_033568475.1. NCBI lineage: Eukaryota > Viridiplantae > Streptophyta > Magnoliopsida > Lamiales > Gesneriaceae > Henckelia > Henckelia pumila. Next base: position 182,851,710 of record NC_133121.1, on the reverse strand, counting down.
ACCGCTCGGATCATTTTATTCAGAACTCAGAAGGTCGAACAAAAAAACGTTTTAAATAATATAATATAATATAATAAAATGAATAATATATTTTAAATTTGAAAACCAAAAATGTTGTATATAAATATATATATACTAGTATAATAAGCACATGCATTGCATGTACACATAATATAATTTTTTAAAAATAATAATTAAAAATTAAGATATATATATATATATATAATATACAATAAAATATCAATTATAGTTGTATATTTTTTAAATAATAAATTAAATAATTTAAAAAAGCTAGTATCACTAAAATATTTTTTAATGAAGTACAAATTTTAAATAATCATGTATATATATTAAATTTAAAGTTTTAAAAATAAAAAAAATTAATTTTTCGAACAAAAAAATTCGAAAAATTGGTCGAACTAGTTTTCTAGTTCTTGACACGTCCTATGGGCTCCACCATTTAAATGTCTTTCTGGCGTGTTTCACACCAAACACGTAACCGATTGAATCGATCAATTCGATTCGATTTTGAAAACATGCCATCAAATGGCAGCCCAATTTTTTTCCCTTTTTTTTATTATTCATATAGCCAATTTCCATTATTTATTATGCATTAAATTTTCATATCTGCATAAAAAAACAGAGTTTTTTAAAAAATAATTGTTTTTGACTATAATATATATACTATAAAAGACATAATTTTTAATATTAATTATATTCACCTTCGTCTAAAACTAAAATTAATTTCAAGACTTTCCAAATTTTTATAAAAATTTAAATTAAGATCATTGAAAATATAAAATAAATTCAAAAATATCTGCATCGATTATGACATTTCATTAATTTTTTTATGTTTGATTTTGATACTTAATTTCATATTATCGTGTGAATTGCTTCCTTATTATTTATCATAAATTGATGTTTTTTTTTAAAAAAAATATTCATCATTATCTATCACATATTTTTGTGAATATATTGATTTGAAATAAGTTTAATATATTTACACAACTAATCAAACTTAATAAATATAATCAATAAATAATTATGAACTATACGCTAATGAATATAAACGAATATATATTTGTATTGTATAATAAAAGCAAGAGTTCTTTGTTATATACAGAAACCTCCTGACTTTCTGCCAAAAGAGTTCGAACACTTATGATATAAGTGTTGAATTGGACACTCAAATGGTGATTGCTGCTCTCAATACTCAAATACGGATTTTTTTAGTTTCGGATTGGTTACAGATGACTGCAAAAAAATTAGTTTTGGAAATATCAAATTGTGATTTCTTTTTTTTTTTTTTTACAAATAGATTATCAAATTAAACCGTCCCTACAATAGCTAGGTCACTGTTTCTATGTATGGTCACATTGGGTGGGCTACCTCTCCTTACTTTAATTTATGATGAATTGCTCTTCATTTAAATTAATAATATTTTATCATTTTGTCAAAAATATAGATGATGATGATGACGACGACGACGACGACGACGACGACTAAACATTTAATGAGCAAATAATCAGAATTAATTAATGTAAATAACAAATACAAGTTAAAATTTTTCTTTAGAGCCTACAGAAATTTTGGCATGACCTTCTTATAAATAGGACATCCCAAAAAAATCTGAACAACACAACTAAAATTATATACTAAAAAATATAGTCATATCATCAATTTACAAACATATAGCCGCATTGGTCGGGACTAAAAACATGTAAAGCCAACAAGACTCAATCATACAAACATCATCCAAAATATATTAAAACTATCAGTAGATTATAGATATGCGAGACATATCCCTGGTAAATATATAGATGGGAAACTCAACTTGACAACTCGACTCACTTGGTGCCTCTAGATGAAGCTCCACCAGATGTGAGAATTCGAAATTTCAATAGACTAAGCTTGAGGTAAACTGTTTGGAGGAAGACTGAAAATTAACATTGGGAGTAAACTGAAATTTGAAGCAGACTGAAACTGAATTTAAAGTAAATTGAAGTTGAAGTAAACTGAGCCGAGGTAAACTGAGTTGGCCAATTGATCAAGATCAGTTGAATAAGTTAGAATGAAATTCAGCAGCCTCAAATTCGTAACTGATGCCAGCAGCCTCAAACTCGTAACTGATGCATTTACTTAGAATCATGGAAAATTAAGGACAATAAAAGAGTAGCCTAACAACCATAATCTTGCCTATAAATATCACTCAGATTTCATAGGCATTTTACACGAAATATTGAGCAAAACACACGAAATTAGAGTGAAAATAATCAGTTGAGCAGGGGCGGAGCCACCTTATGGGCTAGGGTGGGCTCCAGCCCCACCTAAATTTTAAATAAAAAAGTGTTTTTTTTTTAATTTTGTGTTTTGTAGTCCTATGTAAAAAATTAAAATTTTATCTAGTCTCAATATCAATTACAAAATAAATATAAAATCACTTAAATTAAATTAATATGTTAATAAACCATTCAATTTTCAAATTTCAACTTGAATACATCCTGTCTTGAAACATTTATTTCCTAGTTTTTCTGTCAATTTATTCACATAATTTAACCGAAATCTCCTTAAATTTACTTGTTGAGACTTTTTTTCATTAACAGAAGGTTTTAAGCTACCAACCTATTATAACAAAACAATTATTTTATATAATTTTTTTTAAAATTTTAGATTATTTAAATATATATGCAATTTATTATTTACGTATTTGGTAAAATGTGTTTGTTTGTTTTTTTTAATACAAAGTGGTGTATTTATAAATTTTCGAGTTTGAATTTTAGCCTAAAAATCTATTGTTGCGAATTTTGAGAAAATAATCTCTTGGTTGCGATATTTAAGAATATTGACATAAAATTATTATTAGGCTTGTATTGCGATTTTTTAGTTAAAAAAATTGAAAGTTGAATAAGTGTGAAATTTGAAAATAATTATTTGTTGAAATTTTTTGAATTTACAGGTTGGTTAATCATAAAATTAAGAAAATAAAAACCATAAACTTAATTTTAAATAAACCATATATCCATTTTTTATTTATTATAAAAATTATAGTTTAACATTGGGCGGAGCCAGCCCCAGGTAATCTTTAATCTTGGCTCCGCCCTTGAGTTGAGCAGCAGTTGAGCTTTCAGTTGAGCAAAGGCTGAGTTTGTAAGACCAATCGAAATTTATTTTAGCAAATCTACGATAAGTGTGCTTTCGGTTTTATAGCAAATTCTATGAATAAGTTTATGTTCCAGCAAGTTTACATGCATGATAATTGTCTGAACTTCCGAAATCTCCGATTTTTGTTACTGCACTGCTTGTGAACTAGTGGTAGGAATATATATTCTGAACTACTGTTTCTATCTTTGTTCTGCTCCGATTCCTCACCCTTTAGAGGATAAACATACGAGGGCTGGTACCAATAAGCCACGAAATTCAATAAGTTAAATCGGCGCATGTCCAAAATTCTATTTTTTTCTAAAAATTTAAGAATGTTCAGTTCTGTTTTGTATGAATGCATAAGTTTGAAAATGTTTTTACGCGGGTTATTCCCTCATTTACTGAGTGACGCCTATATCACTCACTCACCTTGAACCAACAACTCAGATAAGAATGAAGAAGAGCTCGAGAAGCACTGGGGCTCTAGAAAAAGGGCGCTAGGGCTCTAGTTCAATTTTTACAAAATTTAGCTTTACGAAGTTTTGGTGCTAAGGCGTCCAAAAATGAGCACTCGGGCTTTGATCGACTATTGTTTTTTCTCCCAAACATAGGAAGGGCACCAGGGCTCCTAAAATTAGGTGCTTGAATTTCGAATTATTTCTTTATACTATGTTTTTCTTTCTGTAACGTTTTTTTGGTCATTTTCCATACGTTTTCACACCATAAGTTATATATTACCTAAATTCCTGCACACGATACAAAAAAATATGAAGACGCATAATATCACTTGATAAACGACAAAAGCCAAGTTAAATAAAATAAAATATAAGTGAAAAAATTAGACTTATCAAATCTCCACACGCTTAAGATTTTTCTAGAACTGAAAAAAAAAAAATGAAACAAAGAGAAAAATAAAAGACAACAACAAAATACTAATATTTTGGTTGCTTTTGGCGGATCGCTTACTACTAGGTTGGATCGGATAACACACAAAAATGAACAAAGGTCACCGAATTATTGTTCCATCCGCTTCAACATAATTGTAGCAGAGTACCTCAACAAATCTCTCCATCAATACACATAAACTTTGGGAATATGAGAAATCTCATTCAATTTCTCCTTGAGCATTCCATTACACTCATCAATATGTAACTCTTTCAACCTGGTGAGGTGTCGCAAGCAACTCACATCCCTTAGCTTCTCACAGCCATACACTTTTAATTCTTCCAGAGATGACAAGTTGGAAAACCATTCAGGCACAGCTTCTATTCCAAAATTTTGCACTTCTAAATAAACGAGAGCTGTGAGATGCTGCAGCTGATCTGGGAGAGACTCCCAATTCCCATTTCCATATAATGTTAATCTACTGAGTAATTGATGTCGTCCTTTGAGACTTTCATTCAACAAACTCAAACCTGTTTCTTCTGAGAAAGGACCCATCCATAAATAACTCAACTTGTTAAGGCAATCCATTCCATTGGGTATGCTCCTCAGTTTTGGACAAACTGTAATTTCCAATAGCTCAAGCGACGTGCTTGACTCTTGCATTTCACCCTCCAACTCCCTCAACTCATGGCAGTAGGTAATTTCAATGCGCTGAATAGCAGAGAGGCCCTTCAGATTTTGAATTGAGGCTAGATTATTGCACCTCCATATATGTAACCAACGAAGAGACTTGAGGGTATCCGGGAGTCGGAGTTGTGTTAGGTTGTCAAAGTCTGATATGTCGAGTTTTTGGAGATGTTGATTGTTTTGCAAAAGCATCTCAACAAGTTCGAAGGTGCCATCTGAATTTGAGGTGATCTCCAGTTCCGTGAGGGAGCTTATTTTCTTGCATATATTTGCTAATGCAACTTTCCTGCTGCGTAAAATATAGAGTCTTTTAAGAGATGGAAAATCATGACTCGGAGTGGTTGTCATGGATGGGCATTTGTAAATTTTCAGATATTCAAGCCTGGGAAAGGATGTTGCCCCCGTATTCGGTGCTTCAACCCAATCACTCAGAGACTCCATCTTCTCTAGTGTTAAACGTTCGAGTGATGGAAACGGCACACAATTTCTGCTCGATTCTTCCTCCCAGTAAAACGAAGGACCTATCGATCTCACGGTGCCAAGTCCCTTCACTCGCAAGATCTTGAGAAGTGGTAGATGACCCAATGTTGGGATTTCTTGGCAACCTTCACAATCTATCAGGACAATCTTGATGAGTTTGTCCAGAGTATTGCCCTGTTCTACAGCCATCTTCATGGTCCATGATGGAAAGTGATCTCCACGGAAATTTTTAATGGTTAAACCCTTCAAATTTTGATTTGGTTGGAGGCCTTCCAGAACTTCACGGTCATTGTTGTTTCCTCCCATTGACGATTCATTTCTCCAGAAGAACTGTAAAATTTCTAGATTTTTCTTCTCTGATAAACGTGCTCTCTTCGATTCTTCTTTATCACCCACTTTTTCAAGATTCCATATCCTTAGTTTCCCCTCTAGATTCTTTAGACATCCCAGCTCATCAATTCGACATCCCTCCTTGTCGCTCACAATAAAATAGCTTAGTGTTCGAAGAGTAGTTAGGCTCCTCATTTCAGGTGGCATCAGGGGAGGAGCTATGTCATATTTGAAGCCAGAAAAAGCAAAGTGTCTCAGCCCAACTAAAAACTTCAGCTCATCTGGAAGCTTTGTCAGCTTCCAGCAATTAAGGAGCCTTAATGTTTGCAAATTGAAAAGTTTACAAATAGAACCCGGTAAATTTCTTATTTGACTCTTGGACAAGTCGAGAAATCTCAAATGTATCAATTTTCCAATCGAACTTGTCAATTCATCAATGCTTGTTCCTTGTAAATCAAGAACACGCAAATATTTGCAATCTGGAAACATGATATTGCCAATGAACTCGTCCCCCTCGAATTTGTTCAGAAACAAATTTCGCAGACAACTTGTCTGCTCCTTCTTTATATTGTTGTGCTCGTAGTCGACTGGTAAATATCTTACTCGAATAGGAACTTCTTCAGCATTAGGAGATTTGGCCTTCTCAACCGAACGCGATAGGTCATGAACAAAATCGTGCATCTTGCTATATTTGATTCTGCCATACTTATCCATTATTGTCTCGTGTAGGAAAAAGTTTTGCAATAGAATATTGTAAAACTTGTGGCCTAGAATCTCCATTTGATCACCACTTCCATCACTATTTTCAAAGAGCAACCCTTCTGCCATCCAAAGTTGAATCAATCTCTCTCTTTCTAGCTTTTCTCCCTTGCTAAAAATGGAACAACATGCAAAACATTTTTTAAGCAATGAAGATGGTAATCGATCATAGCTGATATTCAATACTTTCATTAGAGAATTATCAGTGGCACTTTGGTGTTGAAATGACTTCCAATCATCAATTCCCTTGGCTCGTAAAGTTCCCCCGACCACATTAGCGGCTAACGGTAGACCTTGACATGCACGTGCAATCTCCTTTCCAATAGCTTCAAAATCTTCAGGAACTGGTTGGCTAAGAAAAGTTATCGCCTTAATTATCGACCAACACTCATCATCCGATAAGAAATCTATAGAAGGAACAGTACGTGTTTTCACATATGATTGCACATGTTGATTTCGAGTGGTAACAAGTATGAAATTTCCCCTCTTTGGGCTTATTCCCATCAAACAATTCATGAAGATGTCCCATTCACTCCTTTGGACATTCAGATAATCGTCAAGTACGAGCAAATATCTTGCTTCTTTCAGCTTGGATTGAAGCTGCTCCAAGACAGTTTCCTCGGCCAGAGATGAATCGTGAACAGATTCTTTGGACAAGATTCCCCAGATTTTCAGAAGCAAATCTTTTTTGTCAATAATTTTGGATACACTGACCCAAATCCTTTGACTGAAATGGTTCTTTATGGTTTGATGATTGAAAATATTCCGAGCTAGAGTGGTCTTTCCCAATCCTCCCATCCCAACAATGGGAACAACTGAGATCACCGATTCAACGCTGGACTGGATCATATCATCAACGAACCTGGACACGACATCATCTCTACCAATAAAAATAGGATCAACTGCAAAGGAGTTAGTTTCCATGACAAGAGGAACATAAACAGGCAAATTGGCTACTCTCCGCTGCAGACCAAAGGTGCTGGCTCTATCGTTGATACTTTTCAACTTCGCATTGGCATCCTTTATCTCATGCCCCATTTTAGGACAAAAAGCCATAGAATCAAAGGAGCAGCATACCTTCCGCTTCATTTGACGACGAGTGATCTCGTAATTGGCCTCGTCCAGCAAGTTGTCGATTTCGAAGGCGACACCCTCCAGATTCTGCAGCCACTGCTTCACGGCCCGATCGTCTTGAATACACCGCTTCGATGCATCGTCCAAGTACCCCTGAATAATTTTCAGTGATTCTTGCAACGTTTTCATTTCTTTCTTAAAGCCCCGAACAAGTCCGATCTCTTCTCCAACAACAGCAATCAGCTTCCCCAACAGAAGTTTAACAGCAGCATCGATCATCGCTCCTTCAGCCATATTCTCTGTTTTTTGTGAACAATAATGCAGCAAACAGTAACGGATTGCTATCTAAAAGCAAAAGCATATGATTTTGGGTCCTTCGCTTTTAAGAAAAGTATTGCATATGTTCTTTGCAATCTAAAAGCAAAAGCAAACGTGTTTGATGGGAATAGTATATATCTCGGATCATTTTAATCACAAGTTCGAACAAAAAAATGGTTTAAATAATATAATAAAATGAATAATATATTTTAAATTTATTTAAAAAAATGTGCTTATAAATATATATATTTATCATGACTTGCAAACTGAATAAATATATATAATAAAATATCAATTATTGTTATATATTTTTTAAATAATAAATTAAATAATTTAAAAAATCTAGTAATTATTTTTTTAATGAAGTACAATTTCCAAATAATCATGTATATATATATAATATTAAATTAAAAAATTAATTTTTCAAAATATTTTTTTCGAGAAATCGGTTGAACCAGTTTTCCGATTTTTGACCCGTCCTACCGGCTCCACCATTAAAATGTCTTTCTAGGGTGTTTTAGACCGAACATGTGACCGATCGAATCGAACAATTCTATCCAATTTTGAAAACATGGCATCAAATGGCAAACCAAATTTTTTTCTTTTTTTATTATTAATGCATATATAGCCAATTTTCATTATTTATTTTGCATTAAATTTTCATATATGTATAAAAAAACAGAGTTTTTTTTAAAAAAAATAATAATAATTTTTGACAAAAATTTATATACTATAAAAAGAAATAATTTTTAAAATTAATTATATTCAATCTAAATCTAAAATTAATTTCAAAATTTTCAAATTTTTATTTAAATTTAAATTAAGAACATTGAAATTATAAAATAAATTCAAAAATATCTGCGTTGATTATGACATTTCATTAATTTTTTATTTTGATACTTAATTTCATATTATCGTATGAATTGCTTCCTTATTATTTATCATAAATTGATTTTTTTTTTTTTAAAAAAAAGTAGCATTCATCATTATCTCTCATATATTTGTGAATCTACTATTGATTTGAAATAAGTAATATATTTACACAACCAATCAACTTAATAAATATAATCAATAAATAATTACGAACTATACGCTAAAGAATATAAAAGAATATTTTTTCAAAAAAAAAGAATATAAAAGAATATATATTTTTACTGTATAATAAAAAATGGGTTCTCTGGTATATACAGAAACTTCTCGCCAAAAGAAGTTTGAACACTTGTAATATAACTGTTGAATCCGACGCTCAACTTGTGATTGTTTTTCTCAATGACACAAATACGGATTTTTCTAGTTTTGGATTGGTTATAGATGATTGCAAAAAATTAGTTTTGGAGTTATCAAATTGTACTTTCTTTTTTGCAAATAGATCGACAAATTAGACCGTCCCTACACTAGCTAGGTCACTGCTTCTATGTATGGTCACTGATAGGATTAAAATACGTGTGTAGAGGGTGAATACACACTTTTAAAATTTTTGAGCTACAATAGCTCGTTCTTGAAAGGTTCGAATATGAACCGAGCACCGAGAGATTATATCGAGTTTAGTTACAAAACCAAGCGAAAGACACTCAACATAATCCTCTAAAAACCGATTAAGCATTTTGGAAATCGTTTGAAAATATTGCAAGTTGAAATAATAAAAATATTTTGGTTGAAGCATTTTATCAAACACTTTGTATGCAACATTTTGGTACTTTAAAGAACATATAAAATGCTTCAACAAATCATCCAAAAACATCAACAATAAGTAAATGCGATAAAGTAATATGCACGAATTTTTTTATGGATGTTCGGATCTTAATCTCCTATGTCACCCCTTATTCCTTCTCGAAAGGATCCACTAGAAGAATTTTATTAATACACAACTTTTTACAAACCCATTTCGACTTAGGACTTATCATTTTCCTAATCAAACTCCTAGCACACTCTCGATTGTAGTCCTCAACCTCAAAATCCACATAATATTTAACGTCTCTTATGCCAATATTACAAATAAAATCTTTAATGTCTTTGTGCGAAGACTCACTCAACTAAAATTTGAAGCTCATATCTCTTGTATATATGTGAGTGATTGTGTGTGAGGATTTAATCACTTATAGTGTATTGATCTCTCAAATGTATCCTCGCATTCGAGAAAATCTCTCACAAAGCTAATATATCTATTTTTGCTCCCCTTCTTGGGGTTGCTCTTATTCAAGCTTATAAATCTGTTTAGACGCCCTTCTTCTCTCTCTTTTTTTCTAAATGATTTTGTATTTATAGCCTCCAAGATATATATATACGTTAGACACAAGAATATGAACATTAATAAAGGTCTAGTACTGGTATTTAGCGACTGCTGGTCTGGACTCTGCTGTATTTTGGAGTCTACTCCTTTTCTGCACTTCAGATTTCAGCGCTGCTATTTTCAGTATCAAGTTCTCTTGCTTATATCTCTTGATTAATTAACTTTTGGGAAAAGTGATGAACATAAAGTTGTAGTCCTTTGTCTTAGCTTTTTATATAATCAATAATCACTCGATTTCAAGTTCCTACGAGAGAGATATTCCTAAAATACTCAGCTGTGTCAGAAATTCTGCTCTGCAGAATTTCAGTGCAGAAACATATTCTTGAGTGCAGTTTATAAGCTCCTTATGCTCCGATTCAGACTTTTCCTTCTGAATATGATTTGTATATCATTGTCTTATATTTGTAACACAGATTTAATTGTTCCATTTGTGTAACCGAGCTGCAAGATATGACCCTAATACCAGAACTGCTCAAGATCTACTGCTTCTATTTTCAGCTCATTCGGTTCTATTCTAGTAGAGTCTTTGAACAGCAGTTTGACCTAGATAACATCCAAATTAGTCCTACTGTTCGGAAATATGAATTGCAGCTATTTGAGTTGGATGTTCATTGGTTTTGGCCGCTGGTCATTTGGATCATTGAGCTATGAGATATCATCAAAACAATTCAGCTCGCCAGAAACTAAAGTGTGCTGGAATTTGTTTGAGCAGCTTATCACTTTTAACATGTGATGTATGGAATACACACTTAAGTAAATATTTTAGAAACACAATAACAAGTTTTGGTATCATCAAAATCAAGATTTCTTGTATTTCACAACTCAACGGTCACGTAGGGTGGGCTACCTCCCCCTTACTTTAATTTATGATGTAATCGTTCTTTATCATTAATAATATCCTATCTTTTTGTTAAAATATAGATGATGATTATGATGACGATGATGATTAACATTTAATGAGAAAATAATCAGGATTAATTAATGTAAACAACAAAAACGAGTTAAAATTTTTCTTTAGAACCAGAGAAATTTTGGCATGACCTTCTTATAAGTAGGACATCCCAAAAAATCTGAACAACACAACTAAAATTATATACTCAAAAATAGAGTCATATCACCAAATTACAAACATATAGATATAGCCGCACTGACCGGGACTAAACACATGTAAAGCTAGCAAGGCTTGATCATACAAACATCAATCCAAAATATATTATAACTATCAGTATAGTATAGATACATGGGAAATCTCCCCGGTAAATATATATAACTAGCTAGTATAATACATACATATAAATGGGAAACTCAACTTGACAACTCGACTCACTTGGTGCCACTAGATGAAACTCCACCAGACGCATCAAATCTACGTAAACAACTTGTTATGGAATCACAGATAACCACAACATAAAAGAAAACTAGGTTGGACCACAATATGACAAACTAGTAAAATTACGATTAATATATTTGGAATGAAATAAAATCAAATAAAATCCAATGAAATGAAATGCACTGCATGAAATGTATCAATGGAATAATGGATGTCAAACGGAGTCCAAACGAATCGTATCACAACAGTATCAGTGGACACCCGTGCTAAGAACACAACATATATCATATCATCGCCGCTCATCCATGCACGTAGCATCGAGGGCATGGGAGCTACCTGCTTGATCGGTCTCATGATTTCATCAGGAATGTGCTAAATCTTATGTCACTCCCTCCATTGATGACTCAATACATTTTAATAGATTAATATAAATATCAATAAAAAGAGTAAATGCTCAACTTGTAATTATGCAAAACTTTTAACGTGCTTATTTGATGAATATCCCTTAAATTTCAAATAAAATATATTTGAAATAAAATGAAAATTTTTTATTTTATTTTATAAAAAATAGAGATTATTCTCAATTATGCGCATTAATAAGAATCATAAATACATGAATGTATTCAACACATATACACATAATTCACGTCACAAACTCGTCTCTTTTAAGCTCTTCAGCACATCATGTTCTGCCTGGATACCACCAGACAGTGCGTTGGGGCACGCAAAAGGTTGCTCCCCAGCACGGATGATGTTGTTCGAATAGGTTATGAGTTTTGGTTGATCTTTTGGTGTTTCATGAAGATTCCAGAAGGTTTTTTGGACCAAAAAGACATCTCTGGTCATGGAACAATATGTTCCTGCATGAAAACAACTTTAAATATCATACTAAAGATTTGATTCAAGAATAATCTGGAAAAATAAAAAAAAAAACATTTTTGCATTCATATTCTCCCGTTCTTTTCTGAGAAGTGAGTTTATATATATTTTTGAATATTGAACTTGTGATTAATTGTGCTATTATCACAAGTTGAAGTTATTTTCTCTTGGAAGAAGTTTTCCGAATACTGACAACACAAGGAATATCACAAAAACTTCTTAAGGATATCGTGTTCAACACGAGCCACAACTCATTTCAATATATATTTGATATCCTTCATCTTCAAATTCGTCCCAACACCACAAACATAACCAAGAAGCTTAAGATTTTTTGCTTTTTTGTGAAGTTTGAAAGTGACATCATCGTCAACAACCAACGTTGTTGTGACACATGTAGAAAAATCAAAAAATTCAGTGGCACCAACTTCAAATGCTGGCGGCAGAAAATGTTTTTCTATCTCACAACATTGAATTTGACAAGTTTCCTTAAGGAAGATTGTAGTGACCCTTACCGAGATCACCTACTAATCAGAAACTTAGGCATGCAATTAACTTAATTAAAACAATAAGCCAGAATTAAACTGTGGAAGCAATAACAATATACAATCCCAAGAAAAGAAATTTGTAAATACCCAAATAATTATACAACCAAATCGAAATACTATATCAACCCAATACAAATAAAACCCCTAGGTGAAGCTCCAGCTGGCCAATCACTGTCTAGCCCCTCTTGGATCCACCCGCCACATCCAATCGCAAACCTGTCCCATGGAATAGGATGTCCAGATACACAAAGTACGAGACATGAGCATATAACGCTCAGCACGAGAGTATGAGTATACATGAATGCAAGTGTACCGCCTACTGACTAGAGGCCAAGAATCAGATAACAAAGACAGACCGGGCCTTGGTATATAGAACGTTGTGCCGTCGCTTCAGGAGGTGGCTCACATACAAAAACCAGTGGATACTCCAGACCCATATCGATGGAAGTCCATTCACTAACAGGATAGGGTAAAACTCTACTACCAGACATCTCAAAAGAGATAGCTCAATATGCAAATGTATGCAGCATAAAATCATGTCAAATAAATCATGCAGTCACATAATACATGCATACTCAGTCAGGATATCTCGAACAGTACTTTTGTACCTCAACTACTAGGCAAGCTCTACCGGCTCTGGATCCACGCCTATAGTCCGCACTACAATGCCAAATGATACTAATATCATTATAGTGCTTTAAAAGACTTAAATAAGCTATTGCATAATCCTAAATATTTTTAGGAAGCAAAAGTTGTACCTGCGTCCGTCGTCAGCCCGTTGCTGTCTCTTGCCTCAAAACTAGGCCACAGCTCCGCTACGACGCCTGGATCTCTACGCCACTTCCGGATTCCCAATAGGACGCCTAGAATTCTTTAGATCTAAGTTAGAAGACTAAGGAATCGAGAGAAGAGAGGTGAATGGTGCATCTGAAAATGAATCTCGGCACCTCTATTTATAGACATCGAACGGAACGTCCGTTCCTCCATCGTTGCGTCCGTTCGCCATCATTGCGTTCGTTCGACGAACGTTGCGTCCGTTGGTCACTTTATGTGCGTAAGCAATGATGCATTCTTGCTGGCACGAACGTTGCGTCTGATCCTAGGACGCTGCGTCCGTTCCACTTGACCTTCCAGACCATTTCTGATCATTCTGGGTCTATTTTCGGACTCCGTTAATCCATTAAGAGTTTCCTTAATCACGTTTAACTTAAACTAACATGATTTATTGGATTTTTTAACACTTAATTACCAATTTCGGGTACGGGATACTACAAAGATCCTCCAATAATTTTTGAAAACAAGGTCAATCCTCGTTGGAAGGTAGTGATTGATGTATGGAATCAAAGAAATTTCCTATGAAAACACTACATATTCAATGGACTTGAAAATACATTGTACAATGTGTATTGTCAAGTGAAAACATCAAAGGAACTTTGGGAGGCGCCTGAAAATAAGTACAAAGCAGAGGATGATGGTCTTAAAAAGTTCATCCTAGGAAATATTTTGGAAATGATAGACTCTGAACCGTGGTGAGTCAAGTGCAGGAAATGCAAGTACCACTTCACGAGATTCATGCAGAGGGAATGAGTCTAAGCGAGTCCTTCCAAGTCGCTACGCTGATTGCTAAACTCTCTCCTCTATGGAAGGATTTCAAGAACTATCTCAAGCACAATACAAATGAGATGGGTCTGGAAGATCTGAATGTCAGACTAAGGATAGAATAGGACAATCGAAACACCGAAAAAAAACAACAATAAGTTAGCAGCAAAAGTGAATATCGTGGAATCAAGTGACAATAGGGGAAAGAAGAGGAATCAAATATATGTACCTTGACGTTGGACCAACTTGCTAGATTATTAGAATTAAGGTCTCTAGAAATCTACCTGGAGCTTAGGATGTCACTGGAGGGAGCCTGCTAGATGTTTTACTTCATTCATAAGTTCCTAGCTAAAAGAGAAAATTAGATTTCATAGAGTGAGCAAATCCAGCCAGTCTACACCCAGCTTATCAAAAGATCATTTTAAAAATTTAACTTGTCAACTTGTCCTATTAAAGTAGTGTTTGGGATAGTATTTGCACACAAAAATTGGCTCGAGCGGGTTGATTGCAGGCGTGCCAGGCACGTGAGTGCCAAATGGGAATGTAAATAAAAAAATAAAAATCTAACTTCTAAGAACCAAGAAAAGGATGAGTCCCGGTTTCGTCGTCGGTCTCAAGTTCACCGATAAAACGCTAAAGAACTAAAACAAAATGGAAATTGAATTATTAATAGCAATTGGATATCTATTCCTTGCTACTGAAAATTCCAAATGACAAATGTTTTCCATAATATTCACAAAAGAAAGTACTGAAGTGTGCTGGAATTTGTTTGAGCAGCTTATCACTTCTAACATGTGATGTATGGACTACATTCTGCCGATTGTTCTTTTGTCTCCAATTCCATAACTTCCCACCCCACTACTTCTCACAATGGGCCACGTTCACCTCTTCCCTTTTCAAAATTGTTTCTGACTTGGTCATCCTTTTCAAATGTAACTCCCACTTTCACTTATTGCCGCTGGATTTTCAATTTTTGGGTTTCATTTCTGATGGGCCGAAACACTTGGGCTGCACGGTTTTTCAGGAGCTGGGCCAAGGAACTCGGATTCCTAAAATATTTTATTTTATGGGCTAACAATTGCCCCCTGCAGGTTGATGGCCCAATGGGCCATCGAAACTAGATGATGAACTCACTCCTAGCTGTTGGGCCGTGCAACTTCACCAAAGTGGTTTAAATTGGATAAGCTTTGTGATTTTTCAAAAAGAACATCACCGATCCTATTCCTCAATTTTTGAATCACCTGATCACGTCATCTCAGCATTATCATTATTGTTCCTCCGATATTCGTGTCTCTCTCTCTCTCTCACTTTAGGACTCTTAATCTTCACCGAGTAATTACTTTGAGCTGATTTTGGATCTGATTTCCTTGCTCCTTGTAACACATCGATAGCCTAGGGTTTTGTCTGACTTTCTGCTACTTCTCCGATTGGTAAGTTGATACCCCTTTGTTTGTTCATCCGTTAAAACCTGCATACACAACAAAAAATACCATTGAATAGGTTGATTCACCTTTTTATTTGTGCAGTAGTTCCTCCTTCTCTTCTATGGTTTCTACCCCTGTCAGTTCATCGGATGCTCCTGAGGAAATGAAGGTCATCAGGTATGTTCACTCTGCTTGAGCTTAACGATTAATGTCATTGTTACTTTGATTTCCTGGCACTCCTGTTTTCTTTAATTTGACTTTCATTCATCGCAGGTCTTCAAATCCCCTTTTTATTAAACCTAACCGTGTTGAGGCGTTGGCTACAATAAATCATGCTCCCTATGTAGAGGTTCCCCTACCGCCAACTGTCTTTTCCAACCTATTTCCTCTTGCTTCTTTATCGGTCTCCTCATTACTTTTGACCAGTTTTGTACAACCCCCTGCCAAAGCGGCTAAATTCAAATCCTGGCCCTGTTTTCCCCCTGAATGGGTAAATTGGATCGATAAACTGGAACCCTATTTTGGTGATATCTGGAAATCCCAAGGGTTGTATTATTTCATTCAGCTTACGAAGCCCGTTACCGTTACAAACCAATTTGCTAGAATACGCAATCCGTTTTTGGGCTCCCTCTTGTAATTCCTTCATATTTGCTTGTTGACCAACGACCATTACCCTTCATGACATCCTTCGTTTACTGAGGATTCCAGTCATTGGTCTAGAATTAATAGGCGTCATCTCAATGAAGGATGTTCCCAATCTTCCAGACCAGTATCTGAACTACACTTCCTATGCCTCTATAATAGGAAGTTGGTGCACCTTGTATGATACCCCTAATGCTGAGGAACATATCTTTTTTATGTGGGTACTCATTTGTAAATTATTGTAGTCTTGCTTCTGGTCGTCCATCCACGGAGTACTTGTCTCTTGCACGTCTGTTGAGTACTGGGAACGTTGTTAATTTAGGGGTCATGTTCTTAGGGTCTATCTACCGAGGGTTGAATAAGAGTGTACTTGATACTCCCCTCCATAAACTTCAAGGTGTATGCTGGTTCTTGCAGTTGTGGCTCTTTTCCTATTTTTCGGACATTAGGAACCTTCAGTTCACTAGCATTAATCCTTCTAATAGTAATGCTCTATCCTACTGCATTACCACAGTTTCTAAGGATTTCTTGATGACTTTCTTCAATACCCTTGGGGAGGGGCGTTGTTACTATTTTCCTGTGGTTCTCAACACGGAAAATTATCCTTGGATCATGCGTTTTATGTCTCACCAAAGCAAGTCTTTTCCACAAGTTGTTGATGAAATACGAATTGCTTGCCTTCATTTAAAATTTTTGGTTAGCAGTGGTACTTTAGCCAATGATAATGCAACACTCCCTTTTGAGATATATAATCCCTTGATCGTGGCTCGACAATTTGGTTTTCCCCCTACTGTACCCGAGAACCACTTTTTCTTCCCCCAACAGTTACCTGAGAACATTTGGGATAAGTTAGTTGATCGTCGCTTCTCTTTGGCAACTGCCAAGTTAAACGTTGTATGGGGATCCTTATTTCAAGCTCCAATTCAAGAAGTGGCTCGTGATAGCATTGTTCCTTTTATGTCATGGTGGACTCCCAAATACCAAGCTCTCACTGCTATGCTGACAGTTCCTCCCGGTAACCCTCTAACCTTTGGACTAGCATTTGAAATTGGCTTGCATACTCATGATTACTTTCTTTTCTTTAGCAGCTCAATCTTTTGCCAAAAAACTAAAAACTATGGGAGGTGGAGTTCCAAAGGAATTTCCTCCTGCCAAGATCGGAAAAATCACCCGTGTATCACAAAGATTGGCTATGCAACCTTCACGTAGTTCTGAGGTTCCCATTGATGTAGACGAGGATGATACCATATTTGTTTCCTCAATTACTATTGCCACTGATGCTCCTGATCAACCATTGAAGTAGTTCAGCCACAAAGTTTCATTCCATTAAAAGATGCAATGTCCTCCACAAAGCAACAAACGTCTGCTGATGTTGCTGAGAACATCATTGCAGCGCAGATCATCACAGGCATCTCCTCTAAAGTTCCTTCTATCAAGCTAAATGTTCCTAGTCAAGCACCTCATGTTGAACAAGTCTCCAATACAGTCACCGCCTCAACTGTTTACACGGTAATAATTTGCTTATGACTGTATTATTGTGCCTACTGTCAGTATTTCACTATCTCCTGGTATCTTATTGCAGGATTATTCCTCTCGACGGATCCAAATGTGCATCTTCCTTCTATCATGATGGACTTAGACTTCAGCTTTCTGCAAGATATTAATAAATTGAACCCATTCCTGAAGTTCCACCATATCCCGGCATAGAGTCCGTCAATCATGCTATGACCACCATCAAATCCTTAATCATTCAGGATTTATTCGCACTAACAGACCAACAAAATCAAAAGCTTCTGACGGTTTTTCACTTACTTCAGAGTTCCCAGGGGTTTTCTGAATCTCCCTTAGGTATGACTTCCCACTCTTTGCCTTCTATCCTTTCACAGGCCCGAGATGCTGTGAGCAAGCATACAGAATTCTCGGCCAAATTGGAAACTTTCAGGACCTCTAAAGAGACTTGGATAATCTCAAAAGAGCGAGAGAAAGTAATGTCAATAAACTGATTGAGGTGAGTCAGAATTTTGATACTGTGGAAGAACAAATATTGCATTTGAAGAAGGAATTGGATGCTCGTGAAGTCAAGAGAGTGCAACTGCTGGAGGAGGGTTAATCTCTCAAGGCACAAATATTGTCGGCCGACCAGGAGATTGGAAACACTGGGAGCCAATTGGTGAATCAAAAAGCTGAGTACCAAGGATGGACCACAATTTTGAATGAATCCATATCCACGCAGCTAGAATGTAAGCAAAAGTGGGAAGAATTGGCGGCCGCACTTGGTTGATTTTAGTATTTTATGGAGAAAACAATGTTTCTTTGTGTTGCTAGAACCTTTTCAAATGTATGCTCTTAAACATTCTCGTTTCTTTTCTTCTTAAGGCTAATGGCCTGATCTACCATTTATCGCTTGTTATTTTATGCAATCATTACTGCAAATTTTCAATTGTTTTATTTATTTACAAATACTCGGCCATAATTTAGCCTGATAATTACAAATAAGGCCCTTGCAGCCACTTACATTACTTAGGGTTCATGTTCCTCTTGCATACTAGGAGTATATTGCTTCAAATATCTACCATTAATTATCGTTTGTGAGTTTCCCCTTCTACACTGGCCAGCCAATAAGCGTTCCCATCCAGAAATCGATGAACTTAAATGGTCCTTCCCAATTTGGAGACCATTTTACCAATTCTCTATCTTTAGATCCTACAGGAAATATAACTTTCCAAACCAAATCCCCTTCATGGATGATTTCCTTTTAAATATTTTATTGTAACTTCGAGCCACTTTTTCTTTCTGAAGCATGAGGCTATTGAGAGCCTGCATTCACGTGTCATCGAGATCTTCTAGTTCGGTGATCATAGCTTCATTGTACAACTCCGGGATTAAGTGATTTTGCATATCTATTCGTAATGATGGAACCATGATTTCCATAGGCAACACAACTTCGTGCCCATAAGCTAATGAAAAAGGACTTACCTCAGTTGCAGTTCTCTTTGATGTTCTATATGCCCATAGTGTTTCGGACAACAACCTAGGCCAATCCCTTGGATTATCCTCCATCATTTTCTGCAAAATCTTTATCAACACTTTGTTAGAAGCTTCTGCCTGTCCATTAGCCTGAGGGTAATAAGGTGAAGAACAATGCAACTTTATGTCATAATCTGCTGCAAAATCTTTAACTTCTGATCCTAAAAACATGGTTCCTTGATCGGTAATAATGGATTTTGGTATACCAAACCGATGTATGATGTTGTGAAAAATGCTCGCAAGCGTACGAGTGTCAAGTTTTAATATAGTGATAAAATCAAGTATCGATCCCACAAGGAGTAAAATGAAAATATTCAGTGCTTGTAATTAAAATAGTCCAAACTTTATCTAGAAAATCAATATTCAAGAATTTTGCAGAATAATAAAATAATCAGATGATTTTATAGCACGCACACAACTTTCAGATAAATATCAATCAAAGAAAAATGGTCTAGATGTATAGATTTCACCTGGTTTCAAAAACAATCAATCCTAATTAATTAATCTTCATGAATTCCAGTCAATTAATAGCCAAGAACACTTAAGTTTATTATTTTCCTCTCCCGAGTAAAAAATAATGTATATTAACTACAATTCAATTCCAATATCCCTATTAAGAATTTATCGCAGTGATCTATCACAAAACAATGTTCTTTTTAAAAGCTCTGTTAAAATCATATACTCTTCCGAGCAATATAAATAATTAACAGTGTATTTTCTATTGGTCCTATTCAAAATCTCCTCTCCCGAGCGCCAGATTTTAAATAAATATTACAAATCAATTATTGATCAAGTAATTGAAAAGACAATCAATTCTAGAAAAACAATTAATCTAGAAAAAACTCAATTCAATAAAATCAAGAATTCATGAGAGCGTCTACACCAGGTTCCATCCGACCTCTAGACTCTAAAAAATTAGTTCATAATAAAATTGTGAATAAAACAAAACATGTTCAAAAAATTCAACATAAATTAAGAATTAAATAAATAAAAGATAAGAATCAAATCCGTCGTCGACGCCGTGTCCGGTCTATCGATCTCCTTCTTCGTTCTTCAATTAAAGCTTCAGAATTTCCTTCCAGAAATCTCACAATCATGATCAAGCTTTTCTCTGATATGTACGTGTGTTAATGTGTGTCTGTGCGGCTCTCCCCTTATTGCACGATCAGAAATTCCTTTTATACTGTCACAAAATCCCAAAAATAAAGCCCAAGAAAATTTTCCGAAATAATTAAAATCTGAGATGGCAGTGACGGGCGGGCGCGCATAAGGCTCTGCTTGAATTTCTCACTCCTTCACAAAACTTGCGCGATAGCTCTTGTTTCTCTTCTCTTCAGCGCTTCTTTTAGCGCTAACAATTGAGGCCCATTACTTAAGCCCATTAACCTTTCTTCTTTTCTTCCTGTACGTTCCTTTTCTTTTTTTCTCCTCCTTTTTATTTTCTTTAATTCTTTTCTTTTATTCTTTTCTCCATCTTTTTCTTCTTCTTCCACAATAATTCTTCTTTTCCCCATTATTTTCATAATTCTCTGCAAGCACAAAAACAACAAAACACCCACATAAATCTGCTCGAAACCAATAATTAACAATAAAACTCATAACTAAATTAAGTGTATAAAATACACTTATCAAATACCCCCAAACTTAGACTTTTTCTAGTCCCGAGCAAAACTAATAAAAACCAAATTCCAAACTCAAATCACCAAAACTAACAACCAAAAATCAACAATGATAGTCAAGAAATAATATGGAGCAATGGCCTCAGCAATAATCTCAAAAATTCAAATCCAATCCTATCCAACCAACTAACACTTGAAAGTTTCAGCCAATAACAAAATAACCGCATAAACTCACAATCTCCGCAACTCACGTTTCAAAACACCCTTATCCAAGTTCAATTCACACATTCATAGATTATGTGGACTTTTCAAGGTAGCATAGGATCAAATAAAGGATATCTATCAAAAACACTCACAAATAGGTAAATTCAAAGAATAATAGTGTGTGCTTGTTTCGATCAAATTCATAATCATTAAAAGTATCAATCAACAGTCCATAGGCTAAATTCTCGCAACTCTTCTCCACTAGTATATTGGGCAACTAAGACTCGGTCAATAGAACTTAATCAGCTTATAATGTAAGGCCTGGATCATGGCTACAAATGAAGGAATAAGAATTCAAAAATAAGGAGTAAATAATATTTAAGCTCAATCTAACTTCAACTCCTTTAATTCACAATTTCACACTTTCTTTCTTCACCCCATAGAATTTTCAACTTTCATCTTTTCTCTTTTCACAACTACCTTCTTCATTTCAATTCATCCACCACACCATTCTATTTTCACAAATAACACTAGGAGCATGAAAAATTTTAGCATTCTAATTACTCCCTTAAAGGTAGGAAATTAGTATATAGGCTATTCAGGTAGTCAATGTAGGACTTTGAAATAATGACAAATGGGGGTTTAATCACACGTTTACACGCATGCCATTAGATTTTCAATAAGCTCAAACAAGGTACTAAGGATAACATGCATTAATAGGGTAGCTTGAAAGGCTCAAACGAATTCAGAAAAATCGCCTAAATCATTCCTAATCAAAGTTTTTCCCGTATTTCGCCTCGAAGAGTGTCCGAACTAGTTCTAGACAAGTCTCAATCCACAATCAAATCATACAAATATCAATCAATGCAGAAAAAGAATAATCATCAGCAGTAAACGATGATTTTTCACAACAAAATTCAGATTTTCATACCTCATAGTACAAATATACGTGTAGGCTCAAATATGCAACTAAGGATAAATTTTTCAATGAAAATTCAGGACCAAAAATTTCAAACAATGCCTCAATCATATCTATGTCTGTATGTCTCAAAAATCAAAATCAAGTATTAATCACATAGTATATAGGAAATTGTTCATTCAATTGGTTTCATTTTTTCAAAAATATTTGTCAGATAGGTAGACAATCATGGATTTCAGTTATAGCACAAAATTTTTTTCATCATTGGCCATGCATCCAATTCTTTCTCGACTTATTTTCACAACTCAACTCAACAAAAACAACAACTAACTCAACAAAAAATAAATTTTATCTATGAAGCACACAATAACACTCAACTAATCAACTATAAACAACACAACAATATCAGACACTGATTCACCCCCCCCCCTCCCCCAAACTTAATGTAATCATTGTCCCTAATGATTAAAAACAATAAAAAGAACAAGGGACTCATACCTTCGACACCGAGCATCAGTACCCGGCGTCATCATCATCATCTCCATGGAAAGAAGGTGCAGCAGCAGCCTCATCAGGTGACCACTGTGGAGGAGGTGGGTAAGGCACAACCGTGGGAGGATAATTCTGGGCGAGAGCTGCAGTGAACTCATGCATGTATGTCATATGTGCTCGCATCATCTTCCACTGCTTCTTCATCTGAGCAAGCACGGCCTTAGAATCATCAAGAGTAGAATAATCACTGACCGGATGCGACGGTAGTGACATAGGTCCTTCCAAATGGAGGGGTGCTGGCTCAAAGTGTGGTAGTGGCTCAGAGGGCTGCGGTGGTTCAGCTGCCTGTTCAGAAGTATTGGCCGCCTTCTTTTTCTTATCCCGTCTCAGTGCACCAGTAATTCTTATAGGACCTCATATCGGAAGAAGCTGCTCCGTATCATCCCACACAACACCGGCTAATCGGCAAAGTTGAGTAATCAAGGATGAGTGGGGTAAACTGATAGTCGAGGAACCCCTAACTGCAGCAATAATAGACTCCTGAATCACCCTCCCAGCATCAACAGATTTTCCAGTCACAATGCAGTACACAAGACTAGCTCTAACCTTAGTCACATCGGATGTATGCCCAGATGGCAACATTCTGGCAGCCACAAACTCATGCTAATTATTTGGTTCTCTTCTAAGAAAGATGGATGAAAATGTAACAGCTTCATCCTTCGCATTCCTCTTCCATTCCGCCCCATCTTGACACAAATTTTGAAGTACAAGATTATCTGGAAATGGCTCATTCTTGAATACCTGATACTCATCATTTTCAATGTCCAAGTCCGGCATGTCATACAGACTATTAATCATACTCCTATCAAAAGCCACCAATTTTCCTTGAACTCAAACTTTCAGATTAATATCTTTGACCATCAAATTTGCATAGAACTCATGAATCAACGATATAACAGCATCTGGCGGACTCCTGACAAATGTCTCCCAACCTCTTCTCTCAGCTTCAATTAACGCCGGAGCATCACATTCTCTTAAGCTCATTCCCCTTTCTTTTTGCATCCCTTTCTCCATCACATCAATATAGTACTCCTCTGCTGTGGCATTCCAAAATCTGTGTCTATCATATGGAGCAGCAGAGGACGAAGGAAGCGCTCCTTTCCCTTTGGTTTTCGGTGGCATTATAACACAATAATTCAACTCAAATCAAATGCCTCAAACAATGCACTAAACTCCAACCAATTCCAGCAACGTTCAAACACAAGGTATGCACGAAGTCGATGATATCGAAATTCAATGGCATCAAGCGTTCTTCACACCACCATTCAAACAACCCAACAGCCTCAAATCACAAAATTTAACACGACTCAAATTTAATAGAGAAAATTTCAGCTTTTGTACCGTTCAAGAAGAAAATTTTCCAAATCCTCCAAGATTCCCCTATTCTGTGCGAGCGTGGATGGATGGAGCAAGAACAAATTTTGAGAATCACGGCCTAATGAAAATCAAAATCCCAGAGATGGTGATATTTTGTTGAGTGGAAGATTTACGATGGAAAGATCGTGCGAGAGTGTGAGATTGAAACAGTGCCTGGAAACGAGCAGACTGGAGTGCGCCTTTGACCCTTTGAAGCAAAAATAAGACCTTAAGTGCGCGATAGCGCTTGAGCTTGCGCGGTTAACAAGTGCGATAGCGCTGGAGATTGTGCGGTTGAGATGCGCAATAGCGCTTGTGTGGGAGCGGTTCAGGAGCGCGTTAGCGCTTGTTTAGGCGCAGTTGAGAGAGCGCGATAGCGCTTAATGGAGCACCCTTAAGTTGCGCTATAGCGCTAAGTAGTGCGCTGTTCTTGAATAACTGAAGCGAAATGTGTGTGCAGGCGCACAAGAAGAGTGGCGCGGGCGCTGGATACTCACGAGCGAGTGTGCACGAGCCTCTGTTTTCAACTCCCAATTTTGAGCGGGCGCCCTCAAATCTTGGGCGAGCGTGCACAAGCCGCTGCCAGAAGACCAAAATCCTGAAAAATTTAAAAATTTTTGTAAAATTAGACCTCCAAAAATTCCCAAAAATGCATTAAAAAAACATAAATTAATTAAAGAACAAAAGAAAAATAATAAAGGAAAAAAATGAATAAAAATAAAAATTAAATAACACAAAAATTTTGGGTTGCCTCCCAAAAATCGCTTGGTTTAGAGTCGTCAGCCCGACTTTCGCCGATATTAGGTCTTTCCCTTCTCTTTCACACGCCAAATTAATTCCACGAACCGCCTTTTAAATTTTTCTCTCTTTTTCGTGGCCTTCTTTGGTGGTAAATTTGGATCTTTCTCCTTCGATGAATCAACTGCAAAATCAGCTCTTTGACAACCCTCCAACTTCATAAACGGCTCAATTGAGCATAAGTCTTCGATGGGTGAATTAAGTGTCTTCATGAATATGTTGAAAATTGCTCTCTAGCCTTCTACTCCCATCGACAATTCACCTTTTTTTACCTCGATCTTGGTATCCGCAATGGCCAGGAATGGTCTCCCCAATATCAATGGCATATCCATATCTAGCACAACAAAATCCGAAGAAAAAATTAATTTATCTATTTTTACCAAAACATCTTCAATGATTCCAAGTGGATATGTAATAGATCTATCAGCCAACTGCAAAGCGATCATTGTGGGCTTCACCTCACCAAGTCCTAAGCTCCTGAAAACAGACAAAGACATTAAATTAATGCTAGCTCCTAAATCGCAAAGTGCATTATTAAAATAAGAAGAACCAATTGTGCAAGGAATAGTAAAACTCCCTGGATCTTTAAGCTTTTGTGGCATCTTCTTTTGTAGCACCGCACTGCACTCTTCAGCTAGATTTACTACCTTGTTCTCTAGTAGCCTCCTCTTCTTGGACATGACCTCCTTGATGAACTTCGCATAGTTTGGCATTTGCTCCAAAGCATCAGCAAAGGGGATGTTTATGTGAATTTTCTTGAAAATCTCCAAAAATTTGGAGAACTGCTCATCAAGAGCCTTCTTTTTGAACCTCTGCGAGTATGGAAGTGGATGTTTGTACATCGGTTTTGGCTCAACTTCAATCTCCTTCTCCTCAACTTTCTTCTCTTCAACAACAGCTTTTTCAGGCTTCTTGCTCTCAGGTTGGCACTCTTCTTTATCTACTTGCTTCCTACTCCCCAACATGATAGCATTGCACTGTTCCTTCGGATTTACTTCAGTGTTGCTAGGGAACTGGCTGCGGTTATTATCCGTCAGTGCGTTTGCCAATTGCCCAATGCTAGTCTCCATGGATTGAAGTACATCACCCATGTTGGCCATGTGCATCTCCAAGCTGTCAAGGCGAGACTCAGTTCTCGCCATCCTCTTACCTGATTACTGCACAAAGGTACTAACCACATCCTCCAAAGACAACTTACCATCACCCTTATTAGTACTGTTAGCATATGAAAAATTTTCATTATTCCGCAAATTAGGGTGAAAAGTATTGGGAACAGGATTACCTCTGTAAGCTCCATAACCTCGGTAGCCATTAGGATTAATATAATTAACTTCCTCTGGGGTATGTGATCCTTCAACTCCAATTGAATCTGCAACATTAATCTTATTCAAAGAAGCTACCTGTGTAGTTAGTGCAGATAATTGAGCAGTGATGGATGTGAGAGGATCCACTGCATACACTCCAGCTGGCTTCTTGACTCCCATACGCTCATATGGCCATTGAAAACTGTTAATCGTCATCTGCTCCAGCATATCGTAGGCATATACATGGTCCTTTGCAAATATAGTACCTCCAGCTGCAGAATCCACATTCATCCTCGTAGGCGCATTTAGTCCGTTGTAAAACCACTCGATCTGTTCCCAATCTGTAAAATTGTGGTTAGGACAACGTCTAAGTAATTCTTTGTACCTTTCCCACGCCTCGTATATCTGTTCAGTGCCCATCTGCCTGAATGTGCTGATTTCAATCTTCAGTTGGGTGGATTTGGCAGATGGAAAATATTTCGCAAGAAATTTTTCTGTCATCCCCTCCCAAGTAGCAATGCTCCCTAAAGGCAGTGATTGCAACCAACTCCTTGCTTGATCCCTGAGAGAAAACGAAAACAAGCGTAAACGAATAATATCCTCAGACACACCATTAATTTTTACCGTATCGGTAATTTCTAAGAAAGTACGCAGGTGCAGGTGAGTATCAGCATTGGCGCTCCCATTAAATTGGTTTGATTGCACCATGTTGATTAACGTTGGCTTCAGTTCAAAATTGTTGGCGTTAATGGTCCCTCGAGCGATTACAGAACAGTGAGCCTGGATCGTCGGTCTGAAGTGGTCTCTAATTGGCACCAGAGGAGCTTGTTGTGCTTCTTCTTCAGCCATTCTTTCAATTTCTTCTCTTCTAATTCTTCTTAAAGCACGTGCAGTGCGCTCGATCTCTGGATCAAACAGTAAAGAATTCGCACTTTGAGATCGTCGCATAGACTGCAAATAAAAATAAGAAGAAATTAATTAGTAACTTAAAACAAAATAAATAACACTCTAAATTAAAATCTAGACTAATTGGTAACAAGACTAAAAAAAATAAAAATTTACTCCCCGGCAACGGCGCCAAAAACTTGTTGTGAAAAATACTCGCAAGCGTACGAGTGTCAAGTTTTAATACAGTGATAAAATCAAGTATCGATCCCACAGGGAGTAAAATGAAAATATTCAGTGCTTGTAATTAAAATAGTCCAAACTTTATCTAGAAAATCAATATTCAAGAATTTTGCAGAATAATAAAATAATCAGATGATTTTATAGCACACACACAACTTTCAGATAAATATCAATCAAATAAAAATGGTCTAGAGGTATAGATTTCACCTGGTTTCAACAACAATCAATCCTAATTAATTAATCTTCATGAATTACAGTCAATTAATAGTCAAGAACACTTAAGTTTATTATTTTCCTCTCCCGAGCAACAAATAATGTATATCAACTACAATTCAATTTCAATATCCCTATTAAGAATTTATCGCAGTGATCTATCACAAAACAATGTTCTTTTTAAAAGCTCTGTTAAAATCATATACTCTCCCGAGCAATATAAATAATTAATAGTGTATTTTCTATTGATTCTATTCAAAATCTCCTCTCCGAGTGCCAGATTTCAAATAAATATTACAAATCAATTATTGATCAAGTAATTGAAAAGACAATCAATTCTAGAAAAATAATTAATCTAGAAGAAACTTAATTCAATAAAATCAAGAATTCATGAAAGCGTCTACACCAGGTTCCATCCGACCTCTAGACTCTAAAAAATTAGTTCATAATAAAATTCTGAATAAAACAAAACATGTTCAAAAAATTCAACATAAATTCAGAATTAAATAAATAAAAGATAAGAATCAAATCTGTCGTCGATGCCGTGTCCGGTCTATCGATCTCCATCTTCGTTCTTCAATTAAAGGTTCAGAATTTCCTCCCAAAAATCTCACAATCACGATCAAGCTTTTCTTTGATATGTACGTGTGTTAATGTGTGTCTGTGCGGCTCTCCCCTTATTGCACGATTAGAAATTCCTTTTATACTGTCACAAAAGCCCAAAAATAAAGCCCAAGAAAATTTCCCGAAATAATTAAAATCTGAGATGGCAGCGACGGGTGGGCGCTTCAAATAGACAGGCGGGCACACATAAGGCTCTGCTTGAATTTCTCACGCCTTCACAAAACTTGCGCGATAGCTCTTGTTTTTCTTCTCTTCAGCGCTTCTTTTAGCGCTAACAATTGAGGCCCACTACTTAAGCCCATTAACCTTTCTTCTTTTCTTCCTGTACGTTCCTTTTCTTCTTTTCTCCTCCTTTTTATTTTCTTTAATTCTTTTCTTTTATTCTTTTATCCATCCTTTTCTTCTTCTTCCACAATATTTCTTCTTTTCCCCATTATTTTCATAATTCTCTGCAAGCACAAAAACAACAAAACACCCACATAAATCTGCTCGAAACCAACAATTAAAAATAAAACTCATAACCAAATTAAGTGTATAAAATACACTTATCAAATGATATGTTCCTTGATAAAATCAATCACATATTTTTGTTCCACCTTTTTCAATGGTATTGCCTCCACCCATTTAGTGAAGAAATCAGTAGCCACAATAATAAAATTATGGCCTTTAGATGAAGATGGATAAATCTTTCCGATTAGATCCATAGCCCAACCTCGGAATGGCCATGGTTTTATAATAACATGCATTTCATCAGCAGGAACCCGTTGGATATTGCCATGTTTTTTTACAAGGCTGACATCCTTTAGAGTATCTAATGCAATCCTTCAACATTGATGGCCAATAATACACGTCTCCTCACTAGCCATCTCATCTTAATTCCTAACTGAGGTGCACCGCATACTCCTTCATGAACCTGTTTCATGACTTCCATTGCCTCGGGGAACCCAATGCATCGTAGCAGCAACCCATCCATGTCTTTTCTATATAAATCACCTTTCACCAATACATAACTAAGGACTTTCATCCTTAAACTACAAGGAGTTGACTTTTCGGGAAATTGTAAAGCTTCTTTTAGTTCCTCTCTCCAATCACCTGCCAAATTAACATCCAAATTAAAAGTCTCAACTTGCAATCCCTTTTGTATGATGGAGGGATGATTCTTTTTTCTGAATTAAAGTTTATGGGTGAGTTCCTCTGACAATCTCAACCCCGAAGCAATTTGAGCTAGCTCATTGACATCCCAATTTTGTTGTCTTGGTACATACTGGAAATTTATTTTCTCAAAATCATCAGCCAACTGGGAAGCGGCTGAAAAATACGGGATCAATGATAGGCTAGTGCATTTATATTCTCCGGCTACTTGTCGAAGTACCAACTGTGAGTCTCCAATTACTTGGATGTTCTTTGCTTGCAAATCTTGGAGAATCTCCAAGCCAATCACCAATGCTTCATAATCTGCTTGGTTGTTAGTACAAGAAAAATCCAAATTAAAGGATAAAGTTGTTTTTACCCCGGTTGGAGATATAATGACTATGCCTCCACCTGGAGTTCCTTCAGTGCTGGACCCATCAAATTTCAATGTCCATGGTGGTTCTTCGATCCCATACACAGGAATTTCCACCTCATCCAGTATTGATTCATCAAACCTTGATGGTGAGCTAAGAAATCTGTGATAGCCTGTCCCTTTATGGACTTTTGAGGACAATAAATCAATGTAAACTTTGTTAACGCTAATGACCATTTACCAATTCTACCTGATAACACCGTTCTATTAAGCATGTATTTGACCAAATCAGTCTTTGACACAACAAATACAGTTGACTAAATTAAATAATGCCTCAGTTTGGTACATGCATTAAACAAAGTTAAACACAATTTTTCAATAGCAGAGTATTTGCATTCCACCTCATGGAGTGAACGACTTAAATAATTCTTCTTATTTTCTTCATTGTTTTGGGCTATTAAACACCCTATTGACTCCGGAGTGGCTGCAATATATAATACTCCTTTATCTTTTCAAACGCTTGTTGATGGTGTGCCTCCCACATAAATTCGTCAGACTCCTTGAGCTTCAACAGCTGGGAGAACTCTTTAGTTTTACCTGCCAAATTTGAAATGAACCTTCTCAAGTAGTTTACCTGGCCAAGGAACCTCTGTAACTCCTTTTTATTCTTCGGTGGCCTTGCCTCTAAAATGGCTTTGGACTTGTTTTGATCCACTTCAACACCACGCTGGTGCAATAAAAAACCCAAGAAGTTCCCAGCTTTAACTCCAAAGGCACACTTCATTGGATTCAACTTTAGATTATGTTTCCGCATCCGTTCAAAACTCATTCTCAAATGTTCCACATGATCTTCTGTTTTTCTTGACTTCACCACAATATCATCGATGTACACTTCAATAAAGTGGTTGATCGTGTCATGAAAGATTGCATTCATTGCTCTTTGATAAGTTGCACCAGCGTTCTTTAACCCGAATGACATCACAAGCCATTCAAAAGTGCCAATAGCACCTGGACACCTAAAGGCAGTCTTTGAGGTATCCCTTTCGTCAATTTTTATTTGGTTATACCCAGAGTAACCATCCATAAATGACAACAATTCATTGTTGGCTACCGAATCAACGAGCATATCAGTTATTGGCATCACATATACATCTTTTGGAGTGTCTCTATTAAGATCCCTGAAATCAATACAAACTTTCAGTTTTCCATTCTTTTTTATTACAGGAACTACATTTGAGAGCCATTCCGCATATCTGATTGGTCTAATGAACCCTGCTTTCACGAATTTCTCTATTTCTTCTTTCACCTTCGCTTCCACTTCTCTAGACATTCGTCTTGATGGTTGTTTATATGGCTTGAAATCATCTTTGAAGGGAAGACGATGTTCTACCAATTGTCGATCCAACCCAGACATATCTTCATAACTCCAAGCAAAGCAATCTTTGAATTCTGCCAATAACTCCTTCATCTTTACTTTCAATTCATCATTTAGCAAAGCACTAATATACACAGGCTTTGGATTATCCAAGTCTCCCAAGTTCACTTTCTCTAAAGGATCTTGAACTTGAGGTTGGTGATCCTCTAACTGTGATGGTGCCAATGCAAGATATTCCAATTGTAATTCTTCAAAAGAATCAGGTTCCTCTTCGTAAATAATTTCAGATCCATTTACTTCCCATAGTAAACTATCCCGTATCAAGTCAATTGTCTGCTGCACCTGTGTTTTTCTGATAGAGGTTGCAGCCACCTCTAGTTCCACTTGATGGAACTCAATCATCAATACCTTCAATGAGCGGTTGGATCATCGGACTGGGAGGCGCAATGACAGTAGTTTTAAGAACTCCATCAAACATTGGATTAGTTTCTAGTGTCTCCATATACACAGATTTGTGTTGCCCACCTTTGTTCTTCCCATAGAACTTAATTGGTCCAAAATCACCATTGTAATATCTAGATTCAACCACGATGGAACTTGCCTGGAAAGGTTGGGAATCTTCTTGCACAATCTCCACATCGTCCCCTATCCAAAACATCAGGAATTGGTGCATTGACGAAGGTATGAAATGATTTTCATGTATCCAATCTCGGCCTAACAAAGCCTGAAAATTTGCGGAAGAATTTACCACAAAGAATGCTGAAATTGATGCTTTACTCCCCACCAAAACTTCTGCAAGGAACACTCCAATAGTCTTAGTAGCTTCGCCGGTGAATGTTGTTACAGAAACCTCAGTAGGAATGAGATCAGATTCTTCTTTTCCAAGGTTCTTGAACACTCTTAATGGCAAGATATTCACTGCAGAACCATTATCAATCAAAACCCTTGAGATTGGGTGGCCATTCACATGTTCCTTAATATATAGAGGTCTGATATGCTTGGTCATTTCAATAGCTGTCTTTTAAATAACCACTCTCTGTGGTTTATGTGGTTCCTCCTCTATAGTCACCCCATGGCATGGTTCTTTAGAAACATCCTCCTGCATTAAGTCTACCCGATCAGCAGGCCCCTCCTTGGATTTAAACATATCAGGCAAAACCACAGATCCAGTGGCACAATCCACCGATATGGTGAATTTTCCTACTTGGAAACTAATCCGTTTCTTTACATTTGGTTCCTCATCAGACAACAGGTCATCATCCTCAAACTCTTTATCTTCAGTTGACTTTCTATCAAATTTATTTTTGTTTGCTATAGAAGATTCTTCCTTGGCTCTTCGTGCCATCACCTTTTTCTCTTAGAAGCCTCCTTTTTTTAGTTCTTGTAAGTGGCAAAGGAAATTTTGTGTGACGCAATAACTGCCACCGTCCTTCAGGTTGCATATTCGGCGGAACGACAAATCTCGGCTTATCCCTTCGTAAGTTTTGAGTCTCTTGACCATGGTACACTTGCATAGAAAATGGTCAATTAGCTTAAGGATAGACTTTTATTTGTCGGGGACCGACTTGTTGCCCCCTGAGCTTGATCGTCTGGAATCATTGAAAGAATTTCTTGGCCCATAGGCCATGTTTCTTTCTTTATGTTCCTGAATCCTGCTATTATTTCTATACCAAATGGGCTTATCTCTGTAGTTCTCTGCTTTGGTTTCAAATAACATATCTTTGAGAACCCAACCTTGCATCACTGGTTTCCTCATATGTATTTCCCTGTCCCTTCGAAGACCCCTTTTTTGGTTAATAATGTTTTTGAGATCAGGAGTACTGAAATTCACCTGTGCCACCAGAGGAAAAGGATCTTCGTCTATCAACATGGTATCTTTCTTCTCAGGAAACTTCAGTATTCCCTTATAATCCTGTCCTGGACGATGTTCCTGAAAGCCCAACAAACATTGGTGATATTATTAAAAGAATTATGATACTTACAGTATTTTTTTCCTTTCAAATCTTCTTTCTTGGAGATATGATGATCTGCTGGAAAAGTGATGAACTTTTCCTTGACCAAGAAGTCAAAAATCTCTTCTTTTTTTGACGCATCAAATGTGTATTGTAGGGTGTTCTGACCTAGTATCATTGAAGATTCGGATTTCACTGGTTCCCCTGCCTTACGCTTTAATGACGGGCATACAAAGAATCCTGATTTACCAACCTCTGCCAATGCAACATTTTTCACATCCTGATAATAAGAACCAACTGTAGTTTTCTTTCTTCGAGACTCTACTGTAGGAGTTCTTCATATTTAGCCACTTTCGCGGCCATTTCATGGAAATCACGGAACTCAGTTCCCTCGAACTTCTTCCTCAACTCGAATTCTAACCCTATTTGATCCAACTTGATGAATTCAGGTTCTGGAATTAACACCTTACAACGGCTTTTTAACTTCTTGAACCGTTCAATGAACAACCATGTTGTTTCTCCAGATTTTTGAGTTAACCTGGATAAATCAGCAATACTAGTCTCTGGTTCAGTTCTATAGAACTGAGTATGAAACAACTTCTCCAATTCATGCCAGGTAAAAATAGAGTTACGTGGCAGTTGAGTGTACCACGTGAAAGCTATTTCGGTGAGAGTATTTGGGAACAACCTCATTTTAAAAATTGGAAAATTCTCGTAATTGGCCAACATACCACATCGAATAGTGAATCAAACTATATGTTCTGAAGAAGATTGATCATCATCCCCTGAGAACAAGGTAAAATCAGGTACCTTAAAACCCTTAGGATAAGGATTATTAATATCAATGATCTCTGGATAAGGCTTGTGGAACTCAGGACTAACCATCGGCCTAATCCCAAGTCCATATAGATCCTGCACCATTTTCCTCAATAGTTCCTGATCCATTGGTCCTGGCCCAGTCAAAGGGTGATGATAAGTGTTTGCCCCCCGACCATTCATCATGGGATAAGGGCGAACAAATGGTTCCTCATATAATCCAGGTTGAGCTCCTGGATTCGTGACCGCAAAACTTTGAATAACAGGTCCTTTTCCACTGGTTGGTGGATTTGGTAGCACTCTGCCCCACAGTTCCTCGTCCCTTCTATGAGGAGGAGTATACATTTCACTTTGATGAACAAAACCATAATGTCCAGGGCGGCGAAAATCACCTGTCGGGGATCCTCCATTTGAACCACCACCTTCATTAGGTTTATGGCTTTCTTCCACAACTTTCTTTGGATTCATTGTTGGTTCCTGATTTATAGTGACCTTAGGAACCGATTCTCCACCAAACTTCATTTTGCTCATCTCACCTCGCATAAAACCCATGGCCGATACCACCAGCCTATGAGCTTCTTCCATACGCTCCATGGTGAAAGCAACCACCACATCCATATTGAAAGGAATTTTAATTCCTTGAAATTTCTACCTTGAGATTAATTAGATTGCATTTGAATTTTGCCTTCTAGACAAAGATAGGATCTAGTATAAATATTCTATGCTCTCGATATTGACTAGGATAGATATTTATCTAGAATGAATATTATATCTTGATTAGGAAATTAAGTGATTTATGTTTATAAAATATTATCAAGATATGATATGATAGGTTAAATATTATATGCTTTTATAGAAAATCTATAGATAGATATTTACCTAGATTCATTAATATCTTGATAAGGAATTATTGGTTATCATTGTTATCAAATATTATCGAGATATTATTGTTTGTGTTCAAAAGAGTCTTATTCCTAACAAAGACTTATTTCCTTAATTGTGTAGGACTCTACAAGGAAATCCTTCCATGCTTGGACTCTCATCTATAAGTAAATGATTTCTGAGCACAAACAAACGTACACTTCAGAGGAGAATTCAGAGAGCTTTCAGAAAAAATCACATTGAAGAATTCGAAGATTCTGAAGATATTTTGTAGTCGTCGTTACTAAGTGTCCCCGTGCTACCGTTCGTGTTGAAGACATCAGATACAACAATGTGGGAACTGTGTTGTTGAAGATCTTTACTGTCTCTTCAAATTTAGGCTACGGGAGTCGCATCTGATTTCTTTTATACTCTGATTGTATTTTAGGATGCAAATTTGATTTCTCAACTTGTTGAGAAATTTAGGATTTAATGATTTTTCGTAAAATCACTAGGATTATCTTTGTAAGACTGATCTTACGTTTACTGGTGATATTTAGCCCTAAGGCACCCGCACGAGTTTTTATACTCGTGCAAAATTAATTTCTTGTTTTATTTATTTTTGTTTATTTTCCGCTGCACTGTGTTGTCATTGGTGTTGTAACACTACAGACAACACTGACTCTTTATTTTAACCTACAATTACAATACGGTTTTTGTCACATATCTTCAAATTTTTTCGAAATCATAGAATCAAATTGTTCAGCAGGAACCAACAACATTTCTGGAATTCCGCTAGGTCTTCCATCTTCGTTAGTTTTGTGGGTTTTTTCAACATTTTCACCCTCAATGCGCATCATTTCTACATCACCGACTTGTTAAACATAACCTCAGCACCATCTCCTTGCGATGCCTTGCCATCACCTTTCTCTTGATCTCTACAGTTCTTTGGCGCCATAACGGTCCCACCGGGCGTGCCAAAATTATGTTTGCACACAAAAATTGGCTCGAGCGGGTTGATTGCAGGCGTGCCAGACACGTGAGTGCCAAATGGGAATGTAAATAAAAAAAATAAAAATCTAACTTCTAAGAACCAAGCGAAGGATGAGTCCCGATTTCTTCGTCGGTCTCAAGTTCACCGGTAAAACGCTAAAGAGCTAAAACAAAATGGAAATTGAATTATTAATAGCAATTGGATATCTATTAATCCTTGCTACTGAAAATTCCAAATGACAAATGTTTGCCATAATATTCACAAAAGAAAGTACTGAAAAGTTCGGGGAACCCAGCGAAAATGCTAAATATAGACACTGAAAATTACTGGAAAATGGTAAAAGATAAAGACTGAGAATTGCAGAAATATTGCTCGAAATGCAGAGCTTTTTGAGAGATGTGTTTGTTTGATGATTTTTCTGTTTCCCTTTTCCATTCTGCCGATTGTTCTTTTGTCTCCAATTTCATAACTTTCTACCACACTACTTCTCACAATGGGCCACGTTCACTTCTTTCCTTTTTAAAATTGTTTCTGACTTGGTCATCCTTTTCAAATGTAACTCCCACTTTCACTTCTTGCCGCTGGATTTTCAATTTTTGGGTTTCATTTGTGATGGGCCGAAACACTTGGGCTGCACGATTTTTCAGGACCTGGGCAAAGGAACTCGGATTCCTAAAATATTTTATTTTATGGGCTAACAGATAGCTTTTAAGAAACATTTCTCAACTTTTCATTCACAAAATTTTGAATTTTAATGAAAATTTTGTGAATGAAAAGTTAAGAAGTGCTTCCTAAAAACTCACTCGAATTCCGCCTAATCCACTAACATGCTACAATGGACAAAGACTGACTATGCAATATCAGTTGAAATACGTACTCACAGTTTAATTAAGAATGTTACTAGATGATCAAGACAAAGTCCACTTCAGTTTCCTTTCTCCTCGGACATTATTTAATGTTCGTTGCTAATTGGATTTAGTTAGCATCCAATAATATTTATCGTCTTATGCTATTTTTTTGGAAAAAGACAAAAGGAGACATGAAGTTATGTGGATGCAAAGTTTTTAATCGAACAAAAGATGAACGTAAAATGCTAACAATGGAAATGTCCTGAATTTAAGGAATTTCATCTGACATTGAAACCTATTGAAACCATCAATTCTCTGCATTATTTTTTAAAAGCATTGTTTCTATATTAATGTAAATAGTTATACGTAGACAAAAATATTTTTAGAATAAACTTATATTAGAAGAATAAAAAAAATTTAAATTTAGAAAAAAGTGATATTATTTGAATTTTTTTTTAAAAATAATATTTAATAGATATAGGATGTGATGAGAATTTATGAAAAAGTGCAAGAATAATTTAGAGTAATAAAATATTTTTTTAAAAAAAATCTTTAAAATAAAGTGAGGGGAAAAAATTGTCAATTATGCCATTTGGCCCAATATTAAAGCCCATTTAATTTGGCCCAATATGAAAGCCCATTAGACATTCAATGGGATTGTTCGAGGGGTTCCCTGCTGGGTCTCCAGCCAAGAAACTTACGTGTGTCACCCTAAACTTTCTCCAAATTGCGATATAATCCATTTACCAATATTTTCCAACTTATGACGAAAATGGGAACAGTTTTATCTTATATATAAAGAGAAAAATATTAGTAGTACAATTGTTGTACAAACAATATTAGATTTAGTTAAAGGAAAATTTTCAATTTTAATTCTATGGCTCAGTTTGGTTCGGGTGATAAGATTGATAATATATGGATAAGTAACGTAATGTAATAAAAAATAAGTTAGAAATGATAGTTAATATAATATTTGATTTGATTGTTAGATTATAGTTTATTGATTTGATTGATTAAATTATATATAAAAAATGATAAATTATCATTTTGTTCTTTTAACAATAAATAAAATATAAATAATATTATTTATAAGGGGTAATATAGTAATTTAAATTCGATGATTTGATTGATGTAAGATAAATAATTAATGATTTGATTGATGTAAAATAAATAATTAAGAGATGAATAAATAATATGTCAAGAAAAACACGGAATTGGATGAGATAAGTTATATCAGGATTAAAAATATTCCAACCAAACACAGCCTTATGTATAAGAGTACCATAGTTTTAATCTACATCTTTTGTTGAGAACATTTTTTCTTTATTTTAATAATACCTTCTCCTTTTTAGTTCCCAAAAAAAAATTAAAAAACCCTTCTCCTTTTGTTTCTTCAACAAAATAAAACAAACAGATCATTTCCTTGAGCCACAATAAAATAATTTTACCAAAGCACGTTACTGCACAATGAATCTCTATAACAACTACTTCGTATCCGTTATCGTTTTACTAACATGATTAATTCAAGTTGTTATAGAAGTGTGTTGTAGCCTACAATAAACCATTTTTAATTCTTTAATTCTTTCCATATGGAATGAGGACATCACAAATCTATATATTTTATTCACAATTTAATGGTCGACATTTTTGGGAGAGACAGGTATTTAATTAATGTAATTTATTGTGGTGGGTCAAAATTAATAAATGGAAAAATGTTGCAGTGTTCATGAATTATAATCAAACAGCGCAATAAAAAAACCTACTGTCATGATAGAAACAACATAACAAAAATTTCGTAAACAATTATTGAGTAATATATTTTGTTCAGCGATATTTAGGCCATCTCCAATCACAAACTCTATTTTGGTGCAAGTTTTACACTAAAATAATGTAATTCAAACGGTTCAATAATAATAGTGAACTTTTTTAAGATCAATATATCAAAATCTATCAAAATCATCCATTTTTGCATATATAACTAGCTAGTATAACTCATACATATGGTACACTCAAAAAAACAAAAAACAAAACTCATACATATGGAGTACGCTCGGAAGCTAAAGAAAATTATATTTTTAG
Organism: Henckelia pumila; assembly: GCF_033568475.1. Taxonomy (NCBI): domain Eukaryota; kingdom Viridiplantae; phylum Streptophyta; class Magnoliopsida; order Lamiales; family Gesneriaceae; genus Henckelia; species Henckelia pumila. Next base: position 182,813,154 of record NC_133121.1, on the reverse strand, counting down.
TTTTGTAATTTGCCATTTTTGATCAAGTTAATTATTGGTTACTTCTCGGACTTAATCCACGAACTAATTTGTATTTCCCCACCAATATTTTTACCTTCTATTACCGAAGTGCTGGCGTCTCCTTAGAAAGGGGTGACCACACGTTGGATATTGCTGATGTGTCTTACTCTATGTCAGTATTTTGTTTTTAAAAAAAATATTGAAACTGAGAGGACAAAATTAATGTTATTGGATTAAAACTAGAGGTGATCATGTTGCGGACCTTGCGGTTTATGTGGTATTTTCATAAATTCAAACGGAATTACTATGTACGGTTCGGTTTCAAAGATAGTTTCTAATTGTGGTTTTTTATATAAATGTGAATATGCTGTGTGGGACAGTTTCAGGTGATTTTGGGCGGTTTAGTGGTTTTTTAATAAAGAAGAATGATAATTAAGTAGACAAAATATATATGATGAATACAATATATAACACCAAAAATATAAGTTGATATGAAAATATTTAATGAACTTAGGACATTTTTTGTTTATTGCAGCATGAAATCATAAATATTATTTTTCAAATAAAAAAATACAATCAAAAATTCAAAATCATTAAAAAAAATAAATTACATAAAAAATAGTCAAATTTTTAATCATTGAATCTCATAATTCAAATTGAATACTCCATCAAAAATTACTTTCGAGTTTCAAGGTATAGTACATGCAAAAAAAAAATTCTCAAGGAAATGTATAAAAACTTTCTCATATTTTTTCAACATGCAAGATTAACAAAAAATAGTATAAGAAAGGCAAAACAAAACTGTTTTAAAAAATAAAATTGTAGAGAGACAATATTTATGAAGTTGCATTTCGAATATTAATAAATAAATTAAATTACTTATTTTTTGTGTAGATTTGAACTCTTGACAAATTTTTCAAGAGAATATATACTAAAGGTTGAGAATTAAGAAAAAAGTTGAGACAATAGAATAAAATTAACTGACGGAATTACCAATGAGAGAATACACTGAAATTAGGATTTATGATTTTATCTAGTAGTTAATTTAAGTTAAATGTTTATTTTAAACATATAGAAAGATTTTACAAAGTAAGGATGATTTTTTTGTTTTCAAGTTTCCTAAATGTGCATGATTTAATTTGAGGATAACATATATGATAAATAAAGTTAAATTTTAATTCCTATGATATATTATATAGTCTATTTTTTTGCACACAAATTTCGAATTTCTATCATTATTATGGTATTATAATTAGATATGGATATAGTAATGTTTAATTTGGATCAATGTATTGAATTTAAAATAAATTATATATACGATATATATCCATGTTTATATTAATATATTATAAATAATTTTAAAAATATTTATTTATTTATGTGGTTCGGTCGGTGCAATTTCGGTGCAATTTTTCACTAAAATTGTCACCACACCATATTATACTGTGCGGTTTGCTATTTATTTTTCGACCGCAGTTTTCGTCAAAAAATTAAACATATATGTAGTGCGGTTCAATTTGATCGGTTAGGACGTGTTTTCATTAAAGTTGATCGGCCCTAATTAAAACCATGAATTGGCTGATAATGTAACCCACATTTTATAAATATATATATATATATATATATATATATATATATATATATATATTGAAATTACAAAACCAACACTATAATTTCTTCTGGAAGCTATATATATATATATATATATATATATATATATATGTAACTTCCCGTAAATTAAAGAATATATTTGATTTATTTGGATTTCCTAGGCTCTTATGGGACGTAATTGGTCAACTCATTTTAATATTTCTTGCATGTCACAATAAGAAAAAACATTGGATTGAAAAAAACACATACTTTATTAATCTACGGTTCCACAAGATTAATTTATTAAAAAAAATTTCCAAAAGAATCGACAATTAAAATATCTAATTTTGGGTAAATAAATAGGGAGAAAAAGACATAAAAGGACCGAATCAACTTTTGAAGTGAAAGCGACATTAGGCAATCTAGTCAAAGAAACATGGCCTTCAATGAAAATAAAGCAAATTTAATACTGCTTCAAATAATTGTCCAACCCCTTATCCCTTTAGGTTTTATAGGCATGGGGGGACTCACTTTCTTGTGGACCTTTCACAATCTGTCAAAGCCTACCACTCTCAACAAATATATATCATTCTATTTCAAATATATATATATATATATATATATATATTTGAAATAGAATGATACCCTGTACATTTTTACCCTGCACATCTGTGGGTGTCTGCCAACGTGGCGCGCCCACAACCACACAAATATATATATATATATATATTACAAAAAACGGCTGACCAATCATGGACCGCTACGTAGGCGGTGCCCATGTTACCCTGCACCCCTAGGGTATCAAAATTTTATATATATATATATATCATTCTACTTTTATCTTATGCTTTTAAACGTTATAAAAATTAATGTAACAGGCCTAGTGTGTAATTTTAAATTAGTTTTCGGTCGAAATTAATATTTTTGGTACGAAAAACAATATTTTTTATTAATGGTTGGGTCAAATAAAAAATTTGTCTCATAAAATTAATATGTGATATCGTCTGATATGAATTCTTGTGAAAATGAATTGATATGATGTGCAAATACTACAAAAAAATCGATTATATATATATATATTATTCGTGTCTGCACACGCGTTGCGTATTTAATTAAAATATAAATATTATTTATTATATACATATATTATATTTTTGTTTCAAATAAATTTTGAAAATAAAATGAAAGCACAAAAATGAGAAAATCATGGACAAATAAAGTTTAAAATAGAGATAGAGATTTTGTTCTTTTTTTTTTCTTTCTTTAAGGATATTTTAGATATTTCATCTTTGACTTTACCAAATTAATTTTTATTCGGTTACTGAGTGGTGATCTTCTTTAATAATATAGTAAGATATAAAATATGGTTTAAGTTTGTTATAAATAATAAATCTAAGTAGTTTGCTTATATATATATATATATATATATATATATTGAATTGTTAGTGAACATCTATGATTTAATTTTAAAGACTTGACTATTGTATTCATTCTCTATATATCGAATTATATCCCAACACTCAGTTCCAATTTTAGTTTTAAAGTCGAGCAAATACCTTTGCTTCCAAATTTTGGAGGAAAAGAAAGCAAAAGCGATTCCCGTAATAGTGGTGAGCGAAATGTGAGCAGCCCAGCAACTTCTTAGGAGAGTAGCTAGACTGAGTTTCCACTTATATACTCCAGTTTACAGAGGGCTAATAGCTGCATTGAAGTTGAACCTCCATCTTTTTCGTCCAAATCCGTCAATAAATAAATGACGAACTCCATTACTAAACCCACCATCCCAGCCACTCCTGTGATAGATGATGGATCCTGAGAGAGGAAAAGTTTTCATAGCTATTATTTAAAATAATAAAGCCATTGCCGAAATTGATCAATGGACAGAGCTCCACAAAAATAATAAATTGCACTCATTGGGTCTGCAAATTCAATTATACATAAATTTGTTTCTTAAAAATTTTGAACTTTGATGTTGTTAAATTTCTGTTTTAGTTCTCTATATACCTTCGTTTTTTTTTTTCTTTTAGGTTTGCCTTTTTACACATCGACATGACATACATACAAGATTAAAACTCAAATTTTGATAACATAGAAGATCAAAACGGTCGGAAGGAAAAAAAAAATAGAACGTAAAAGTCTGTAAAATACTATATCCCTGAAAATAAAATAAAATGCATGTGTGACAGAGAAATCAAATCATCTCTTTCCACAATAATAACTTCTTAAATGGGTCAAATTAGATAATCTAAATCTAAAATCAATAAATACATGTTGCAAAAACCTATATACAATTATACAAAGGATCACCACCAAGTCTAGGTTAAATTTCTTGCCACCTCCCCTCTCTATCACCCCACGTGCAAGAGGAGCATAAAACATAGCCTAACCCCTTTTTTTTTTATATCCCGTTTTACTCCGTACCCAATGCTCCAAAACCGGTGATGAGACAAGAGATAAGAGCTACATAGTATCCAATTCTCCCACACAATTATACACTAATTTAATTTGCACATCACCCCCACTCCACCTTCTCCACCATCACTATCACTGTTTCTGCATCACCCATTCAACCTCAAAATCATGTGTTCTTGGATCAGTTTTCCATGCCCTAACTTTCACTTATAAATTGTGGAACACAATCCCTTTTTTTCTTTTTTGTATTGATTTCGCATAGTTCATGACCATGTTCAAGAACCTTTTCTTGAAGTGAAAAAGGAGACAATTAATGTATATACACCCAACTGTAGTGAGATATGTTTCCTTCAATCCACAGTAGTGATAGCCCTTTGGAGTCCTTGTTCAGGAGAGCAATCTTTTGTGAGCAAAACCCTATTTCCAAACCAGATGACGACCCTCCGTCGTCGATTTTCTCCAACTTCCCTTCTCCGTTCTTCGACGAGCATGAGTTGCCGCTGAACCAGATTTTGTCTCATAATCTTCAAGTGGGTGGAAGTGGTTTCTTGGTGTCTCACGGTCAGGAGTCTCGTGATATTCTTGATCCTGCAGGCAAGGATATTGCAGCGAGGTTCAATGTTGTTGATGCCTCGAAGTCGAAAGAGAAATCGCCCGAGAACACGAATCCTAGCCCGGCTTCGAAGCCGGTCATGAGACGGAGAAGCCTCGGAGTGGTGCCGCGGAATAGGGCTGGGAAGAAAGATAGGCACAGCAAGATTTGCACGGCTCAAGGTGTGAGGGATCGGAGGATGAGATTATCGCTTCAAATCGCGCGTAAATTTTTCGATCTTCAGGACTTGCTGGGCTACGATAAAGCAAGCAAAACCATCGAATGGCTGTTTAGTAAATCGAAGAAGGCGATCAAGGAGCTCGCCAAAGATCACTCACTTGAAGGGAAGAACAATTCTGTTAGTGATGCAAAGAGCGAGTCCTTTGTTTCTGAGTGTGAAGTACTATCTGGAATTGAGGAGAATTCAAACACTGATCAGATCAAAGAAAGTAGTAAAGTTACATCAAGAAATGCAGAAAGCCCACCAAGCATAAGCAAAAGAAGTGGAAGAAAACCGCAAAAGACGACGACCAAATCGACTCTGCGGGAGTCCCGGGACGAGGCCAGAGCAAGAGCAAGGTGTAGGACTAGAGAGAAAATGATGATGAAAGGGCTGGGGATCTTGAGCCAATGGAACAAATCAAACCCTAATTATGCTGATGTTCAGAAAGTAGGGTCTTCAAATATCCCATTTGAAGAACCAAACTCAGGTTTCCAAGAAAGGGCTTCTAACTACAATAATGGCGATTACCACAGTTTACCTGATGTGGGCACAATCGAAAACTTACTAGCGTCTTCGAGCACGTCGTCGATTTCTTGCCCTAATCCTGATTTTCAATGCCCTGCTGCTGCTTCTGCTGGTAATGTCTTGGGATTTCTTGGAAACTGGGATCTTTTGAACAATGAGAAAACAAGTGCCAGTCAAATATATTCTGCAGTCACACATCAAGTTTCTCTGGTAGGTAACCCTAACCCCATTTTCTTGGCCTCCCCAAATTTTCCATTTCATCAGTAATTAAGAAAAATCCCTTCAAGTGTTGCAGTACTGTGTATGTAAATTATAATTCAAGGGTTGTGATTAGTTTGAATCGTATATGTGTTTTCATTAATTAATTGCGATTCTTGATTCATGGCAGTTGTGTTTGTCAAATCCCAATAATTGCGATATAACAGCCAACAAATTTTCTTGAACATGTATCTACCTGCTATTAAGTATCTATGAATTATGTCAAAAGCACTGTGTTTCACAGATTTCTTGTTCTTTCTTATGCTTATGTATTATTTGGATGCAAAGGGATTGTTAATAAAAAAATTCATCATCACTTATTTTAAGAGTTTGCAAACATTCTCACGGTTTTGTGCCGGATTCTCCTCGAAAGGATTTTAAGAATCTACTAATTAAGAAATTAGGTTGTTCTTCAGATATATAGGTAATTCAATAGTAATTTAAACCTAGAAGTACTAGATCATGGGGAATCAATAGGCATGCTTATATTCAATAAGTTTATATATGATTAACATGTCCACGAAAACTTAGTCACTAGCCATGCCAGGCCATGGCGGATGCCCTTGTTTTTTGCTGTGAAATTACTCAAGAAACACTACATTTTCATGGAAAAGAAATGTAACAATCGTATTCGATGTTACTTGTTGGTGATGCGTTAAAAATGGAATGGTCGGAACTCACTTTGTATGCAAAAGTGATAATATCTGTATAATTGGATCAAGAGAAATGTTTCAAAGTGTTCATTTGATAAGGTTGCTTAATTGATAGGAACTTCAACTTTATGTGCGTAATAATGACTTACTATTGATATCCTACTAAATATTCAACTTAATTATTAGGCAGTTGTGATATTATTTGTGATGTTATAGACTTTATGCTTTCTATTTTTACAAAATATTGGTTTTATTGAACAATTGATATATGTTTTTCTAAGCTGTAAAACAACTGGCACACTTGAGTTCAAATTCTACGTATTAAATCACCCTAATTTAACCATTTCGCAAAATTGGTTTGAGATTTTAGATACCTATACATACGGGGTTAAGTTCGATTCTACCCCATGGGTATTACTACCCCATGGTGCAGGTGTAAGTATGTGATTGGGGCATATCATGTGGGGTCCCATATAATTATGTGGGGTCCAGATGATTTGCACCAATCACAAAATGTTTAGCCAAGATTCATTTTTCATGAGATCAAGATTGTTTAAGTTGATTCTTAATGTTGGTTTATATAAGTTTTAAATTCTACTTTATTGAAATATTGTCTTAGCTATATAAAATTTAATTTTCCACATGTTTAGTTTATGAGTACTATTGACATAATGTCGGATATATATCACCAATTTCCGACATCATTTCAGTCCAAAATAAAATCTAAGCCTACTTTTCTTGCTCTCTTATTTTATAAGTAAGATTTACCTTAGGCGTTGAGTCTTCTATTTTTATTTTTAAACTTGGTCTTCTATTAATTAGTACGAAAAATACATTTACAAGGTTACAGTTAATTACTTTATTATATTACACCCTTGTCATTCTGTGGAAAATTCAAATTTAAAGTTATCGACAGTATTGAAATTAGGAAAAATAAGTTTTTTGGTCCATTAACTTGTTCATGTTTTGGTTTTGGTCTATTAACTTTTTCGATGTGGGTTTTGGTACACTAACTTTACATTTTCATAGTTTTTTGGTCCAACTGCATACGTGTAAACTTCTGATTGGTCCAAAATGATGACTTGGACCAATCAAAAACTGACACGTATGCAGTTGGACCAAAAAACACTAAAAATGCAAAGTTAGTGTACTAAAACTCACATCGGAAAAGTTAATGGACCAAAACCCAAAGGGAGTAAAGTTACTGGACTAAAAAACTTATTTTTCCTTGAAATTAATGGAAGACTTGTAAGGCAAATTAAATAAGCATTTACTTCGTGGAGCTCTTAATATTGATGGTGCTATTTATTACTATAATGTAATTGGTAGCTAAAACTTCAATGCAGATTTCATCTTATGGTATGAATTCAAGAATTTATTCCATAATAATTAATACAAATATATGATAATTTTAAATATTTTCAACTACCGTATTCACAGCATAGGAAAAATTGCAATTTTAGCATTATAAATTTGGAATGTTTTGAATTTTAGTCTAACTTGTCAAAATTCGGTTTTTTATCTACTAATTTGGAATTTTTTGTTTTAGTTATAGTTATTTTTCGTCTTAAGCCACTAAACACACCGAATATTCCTTATTTGACACCGATTTTCTTTTACGTGGCTCATGTCATGAGAATGAAGCCTATGTCACATACATTATAATCCAACGATTTAAGCAAAAATAAAGGGAGAAAATAACGCAAATGTCACCCAATATTTTGAAATAAGGGAAAAATTAAGTTTGTTAAGTTTTCCTTTATATATGCTTAGGTGGATTTGATCTACATATAATGTATGCTTTATTTTTTGTCACATGATAATGTTGGAGAGCATTGATACCAAATCAAAATGTTCTATGGATTAATTTTAGTTATTTTGGAGAAAAGAATACCAAAACAAAAATAAAAATAAAAAGCCAATTTAGTAGACGAAAACAAAAATTTGTCAAGTTACAACAAAAACAATCTGACTTACAGGACTACAATTACAATTTATATATAACATTTTTAATTATATTTTTGATAAAATATTGGTTGTATAATAATTGTGAATAAAATTCTATAAAATTTAAATATATATATTAGAAAAATCAAAGAAGGGAGTAGGATTTACATTAAATTATTTTCCTTTTAAAAAAATTACACAAATAGCCTTTTAATTTGCTCAATTTGTCTCGAATACGTACAATAAATTCATTGAAAAATATTTGAAATCCTTATCTCCCATTTCCTTTCATCCAAAGGGTATTCGCTAGCTAAAGCAGATAAATGACGAATTAAAACAAGATTTCAACAAATAAACATACACATAGTAATAATAATAATAATAATAATAATAAGAACAACAACAACAACAACAATAACAATAACAACAACAACAATAATATATACGTATTGCTGGAACAATTTATAGTTTTTTTTTTTTTAAATGAGAAGGAAAAATTTATAGTTCTAATGCTAAAATTTAATTTGTCAATTATTTCAATATCATAGCATTTTTCGCTCTTGAGAAAGGTCAACTTGCATATATAAGCTCGAGTCATTCAATCAGCTCACGCAGTCACGCTCGAATAAAAAAAATCGATGTACTTTCTGAGTTTTGAAATAAAATAATAATATTAATGTTAATGTTAATGTTAATGTTTTCATAAAACGTTTTTATGTATTAAATATTAATATATGTAAATATCAATTCTATTTTTAATTAGGTGCAACCAAATGCATGAAAAATATATTAAATCAATAAAATGTTGAGAAGTCATGAGACTAGTGAGCCATGGAACATTTAGATCAAGAGATAATGACAATTTTGGTTATGTAAGTTGCACTTTTTCATTGGTCAATTTATGTTTTAGTCCACTAACTTTCAATTTGGTTAGTTTTAACCTTATTTAGTAGATTGTTGATGTGTGATATTAGATACGTTCGCGACCGCAATATCGATTTCCACGTCAGTAATCTTTACTATATATATATTATAATACTTCTCTACCTTTTAAAAATTATTTTGGTATGTAAATGATGACACCATTCTAATATTACATTTATACCCTAAAAAATGTCTTTGACTTTTCATTGTGGTTGGATAAAATAGACAAAAACGATTCAACCCCACTATCTTTATCTACCATCATCTTCTCCCATTGATATGTTTTTTTTCAAATCAAACGATTCAACCCCACTATCTTCATCTCCCACCATCTTCTCCCACTATCTTTGTTTTTTCAAATTAAATATTTAAAATAAAATAAATATATAAGATTTATATATTATATCACACACACAAAGCGTGCTTGAATGCTAGTTTCCTTTAAATTAATGTACATGCATGTTAGCCAGCATCCCTAGTGGTTAGTAACATAACTTTTCTCGATAAAAGAAATGGCGTAAATCTGAACTTATGTACAAACAGAAAAAAGAAAAACCCCTCCCCATTAATGTAAATATAAAAGAAAAATTAATTTACATGTTAAACTAAGCTCGAGACTGACTTATCAACAAAGCACAAGTTGTTATTGATAACTATGTAAATTCACAATGAAACTCACATATTTATAATAGTAATAGATATATAAAAAGTCTATACTTAAAAGACTAATATATTCATCGTTGATCTCTTCGATTGAAAATATCTTTAAGTTCACGAAAAAAATTCTGAATACAAGCTAGCTAGCCTAAAAAAGGTCAGTGTAAATTATACATAAATACAAAAATAATCATAAATTTAGAATATCTTACTAATAATTAATTGAGTAGATCTTTTGTAAAACGGTCTCACGAATATTTATCCGTGAGACGGATTAACCCAACTCACGTTTACAATAAAAAGTAATATTTTTTTATGGGTGACTCAAATTCAATATCCGTCTCACGAAATTGATACGTGAAACCGTCTCACAAGATTTTTGCGTGATTAAATAATATGTGTGCACACACACACACACCTAGTGAACTAAGAAATGTAAATAACATAGTTTCGCAAAAAATAAAAATATATAAAATAAAATCTTATTACAAAATGGGGCCCGATTATAGTAGAAAAACTAAATATTAAATATATTTCATTTATGCTTTGTTATAATAAAGTAGATGAAAATTTAAATTAAACGTTACGTTCTTGGTAAAATTAAGATTTTGTTCATGTAAGTTGACATCTTTTTGGTTTCAGTCCTGTAATTAATTGTCAAAGTTTGAATTTCATCTAATAATTTTGATTTTTTTTTTTGGTTTTGATCTCTTTCTCGTTGAAACCCATTAAACTCATTGAATATTAATTCTTTTTTTATATCGATTATCTCTTACATATCTCATATGATGCAAATAAAACCAATCTTACAAACACTAAACTCCATCTATGCAAAATAAATGAAGAAAGCAGAACAAAATAAAGGAAGAAAACAGAACAACATTCAATATTTCGAAATGAGAGAAAAATACTTTTCACTTTGCTCAGTTAGATTTTAATATATGTAAGATAGATTTTATTATAGTCACATGAATCACGTAAGAAAACATCGATTTCAATTAAATAATATTTTTTGGATTTAGTGATTTCGAGCCTAAAAAGATCACAACTAAAACAAAATCTAAGTTACAAGATGAAAACCAAAATTTAACAAAATATATATATATTTTTTAAAAAAAGATCAACTTACATAACCAATTCCTAATTTCCCAACATCGGCTTATTTCCCCTCATAATACATTATTTGCATGTGTGTGTGTGTCTATATATATATATATATTGTGGTCGACTAAGGATAGAATAATGTAATCCATGATATAACGTAACGGAGAGAAGGGGAAAAAAAAACTAAAAACTAAATTAATGAATTAATTAATTAATAGGACGCCAAAAGGATAATGCATTATATATATAATATATATATATATAGATATATCTAGAATACCTTGCAGTTATTATTGGCAATCCGACAATTATTTTCCTGCAGTAATCCGACGGCGGCCTGCGTTTGAAATAGATCCTTTTATTTATTCCTCGCACACATTCCCTGCAAAACATTTAAATTCTTGAATCCAAGAAATTAGTACTCAAGATTTCAAAAAATGAACTCCTATAAATATATGATCCCGCGCAATATATAACAAGTAAAATCGAACCAAATGACGCATAATAATAACCTTTAAAATTTACGTATAAAGGGTCCGTCCGGCACGTAGATTTTACGACAAAGGTCGATTAGCGTGTGCAAATAAGGTAACTAAGAATGCAAATACATGCATTATTGTCACGCTATCTTTTTTGTATTCCCTCTTATCCATTGCTCGAGAAATCTCATTATTGGCATGTATTATAAGGCCAATAATAATGTGCAATAAAAAGTTAATGATGGGACAAAAAAATTGCCATAATAATTAAATGAAGAGTGGAGCCAAATTGAATGGAGTGGTGCCGACTTTGGGTTCGTACAAAGGAATTAAGTGGTATGTTTTTGTTTAGGGGTCGTTTTCAATTTTTGACTGGAAAATACAATTGGAATTTGTACTGGCTATAGCTATTTTGTGCTCTAGGCATCTTGCGAAATGCTCATGCGTGACCCACGCGCGCAATTTGCGTGTTCTATAAGCAGATATCGACCCAAAAATGTTTAGATACGACAAACAAACGGAAATTAATTTTTGGAAAATGCTATATGTACAAATAAGATTACAAGTTGGGTTACAAAATACAATTGACTTGACAAAATTATCCCTACATTTTATTTGGAAAAAATCTTTCAAAAATGTATGGAAGATAGTTTTGTAATTACAAATGCAATTTGTAAACCAACTTGTAATCCAATTTGTACATGTAGCATGATCCTTAATTTTTTGGGGATATTTTCCTTTTTGTTTGGGAGATAGGCATATAAATCGACGTGTAAGTTGAACTGTTTTGAGTTCAGATGGTTCGATTTGATAAAACGAAATTGTTCTTAGTGGGTTAAATTATTTTTGTTGTTGTGGAAGTTTGTTCTTCGTTGGAGTGTAGATACGACACAAGATATTGCGTTATTGCTAACATCATGATTTCGTAGTCACAATTTTTAGATGTGTATTATATAAACTCGATCCGTGGTAATACAATATCCTGCAAATTAAATTAATCACGTAAAATACACCGAACAAATCTTATACAACATGCTTTTTCGAGAAAGTGTTGGTAAGAAAATTATACTATGATCATTATCAAATGTTCACTTAATATTTTACTAATTTGAACATCCTCTTGAAAGTTGATGTTGTATATCGTTGACATATATATCCGGATTCATTCCGTTATTTAGGGGAAAAAGACTAAAATGAAAATTTTACTAGTTTCTGTTATTTTCTCAAATATTTAATTTTTCTTTTGTGTTCATATTTTATGGAAAACTAGCCAAACTCCTCCTTTAAAATTATCTTATTAATTTTATTTTGGGTTATGATGTCCTTCAAATATCACCGATCATGATCCAAAGAATCGATTCATCTTTGTCACATCTATTACCACATCAAAATTTAAAAACCCACTATTTTTAAAATCATGTCGTCCCCACAATCATAAACCCCATAAAAGAAACTTTTTGTGGGCCTCACTTTCTAATCACATAAACCCCATAAAAAATTTTAAAAAATATCTTGACAAAAATATATCGAAAGTTTATTGAGAAGTTCGGGAAAAAAAAGGAGTGAAATCATAAAAATAAGACGTGGTGACAAAGAAAACTTTGGGAGAAAATTTGGCGTCCCAAACTTTATTTTTGGTGCCAATTAACTCCTTATGGCTATGTACTAGAGCTTTTAGATTTGTATAAACCAATCTTTAGTTCTTTACTGCTATTTGATAAGAAAATTCATATAGAGATAGTGACATGAAAGCGTATTTAAGGTCATCTCCAACCTATTACGCTCTTTTGGTGTAACTTTAAATGCAAAATAGTGTAATTCCTATACCAAATCCAAAACTCATGACATTTCCAACTCATTAACTCTAAATTTTACACTAAAAATAATATTATCAGAATATTCTCTATTATTATATTCACAACTAATTTATTCCACAAAATATTTTTAAATACACCATAATTAAAATATCAATAATATCTAAAATAATTTCTATATATATTCATTAGAAATATTAATGAATTAAAATTTTAAATTAAATATATTTTAAGAATTATTTAAATTTTTTAAATATTTAATTTTATTACTTTAAATATTTAAACTTATTAATTAATTGAATAATAATATAATTAAATTATTAGTAATAAGGCTTAAAAATATTATAATAAACATTTAGAATAAAAAAATAAAAAAATGAATCACCTAGGATAGCGTTGCTACAATGTTGTAACACTGTAGCACTACACCAACCTAGCTCCAAGTGGATACATATAAATGGAGCTGCATGAACATTATTCGGATAATTTTTTTTGGAAATTATAGGGACGAATATGGGAATTTTTTGAAGATGTATTTTGCTCTGAATTGGAAGAATCAAACCAATTCATCCCAGATTTATTGTATGACAGATGGTAATTAATTTTGAAAGAGAATCACGAACCCGCTACCCCAGTGGTAATTGAGTTAATTTTTTAAACTTCGGACAAATTAAAAATTCATTATTAATGGAGGTGTCTTAAGAATCAAAATTAGGTATTAACACCATAGCTTAAGATTTTTTTTCATTATATAACTTTATTGAAATACTGACCTGATATTGAAAAAGAAAGACGAAATATTTAACCATGTCAGCTCCAGACAAAATAGACCATCAGAAAACGTGTCAACAAGCAATTGATAGTTCACTATCAAGGGTGACTATATTTCCTGGACGATCCGATCCAAACTTGTCTTATGCATCTTTTTTTAAATTCAAAGGTCGTGCATGCCAACACTGACATAAATAAACAAGATTAAGAGAAAATTCTAAAAAATATATTGTCAGTGTAATTTGTGTGAAGCTTTTAACTCTAAAAAAAAAAAAATCCCTACAACTGTGCATACTTTTGCCTTCATAAGTTCATTTACTTTGTCATATATTTAATTAAAAAAATATTACCTAGGCTCACATCACATGCATAAAATCGCTAGTATATACTAATACAAATGTAGATTAGCCTAACATCCTATTAAATGCTAATATTCTCGTCTAGTAGTATACTAGTATAAGCCGAAGCAAGTAGGCCAAAACAAATACTGGATTTTGCTAAAACTCGAGAAATGGACAGTTTCGCATGATATTCTGATTTTTTGGTCCGATTGCTTTTGAAATTTTCAAGGTAGGATCGTCTCGAAAATCCGAATCCAACGATTATCATATGACTAGAAGCTTATGTAGTTCATGCTGGATTACTACGGCGAAGAACTATCAGATTTTTTTATGATAAGAAAGCAATAGACGAATCCTACTTCCTACGGCAGTAAGCTGTCGAACACTTATGTATTATTTGAAATAAAAAGTTTTAATCTGGAATAAAGATACTCTATAGATCAATCTACAGATCAAGGATATAAAAATTCAAAGATTAATTAGCCAAATTTTTATGTATATAAACACATATATAAGCTAAACCATTGATATATATAGAATGAGTTAGCAAGATGTATATTCAACGAGAAAGTAAAGGTTACAACAGTACGCTGTGAGGAAATCTTAAAGTCTTTAAATTTTATTTTGCAGTTTTTATGTAATAAATATAACATAATACATATAAAGTCGCTAAAAAGAACCGTGAAATAAAAAATATGAAATTAAACGAGAAGAATATGATTAATATATGAATATTGCATGGCAGAAATAAAAGGTAAACAAGATGAAAAAGAAAGAAAATTTACGCGGAAATCACCTGCAGATCATCGATAAGGTAACAACTGGTAGAATCTCCTTGTCCTTGATTTAATTGGAAATATATATGTATAAATCTTGAAATTTAAGGTTCGGGTTTCGCCTGTTTCAGCGGCGAAAACATGGTACAGTACCCCATCTGTTCAAATGCCCCAAATAAATAAATATATGAAGAGAAATCCAGAAAAGACAAAAGGTACGGGCTAGCTTTAATTTCAATAAAATGGAAAAGGGAGCATGCATGCATGCTGCAAATTAATTAATCTGCATACGTGTGTGTTGTGTTTATATATATATACTATAGAGTTTTGGTATGCTGTTCACCAACCGTGCCAACCTCTGTATCTATCATGTGCAATAGTTGACTGTTTTATACATGGTGGGCACAAAGTTTGGCACGGTTAGTGGGCAGCATAGCAAAACTCTCTATATATATATATTTATATATATATATATATATATATATATTAGTTTGATATGGTGAGCACCATTAAATTAAATGTGACATCCTGTACATCTAACATGTGAACGCAATCAGTTGGTGCACAATATCAAAACTCCATATATGTGTAATGTGCGTGTTAGTTTGGTTATTAATTTTGTAGTAGCAAATCCCTGAATCCAGCGATCTTGTATCAAATATAAATAAAGGCAAATGCACGCGCAAGCATGCTAAGAAATCAAGAAAAAGATAGCCTCCCAACAGCCCCTAAGTGCCAACCAATCATTTTGCGCCTGATATGTACACTAATTTTGCGTAAATTCAAGTGATTATTTCACTCCTTTTACGTACAAATACAACATTATATTTGTATGAAAACTCTAACCCAAATTTCCATCTCCCTTTTCCACATATGTATGTCTGATTTTTGTAACTATCTCTTGTCATGCAAAGATCAATATTAGGCAATTTTGTATCCATGTAAAACATGTACTTCCCCCATAAGATCTAATTTTACCTCTTTGTTACGATCGTGGACTTGGGTCGACTCCAATCCAAAAGCTAGCTCAAGAACGGGGAAGGATTGTTCAATTCCATATATACAATGGACAAGGTCATCAATTAATTATGACAATCAATCACGACTTGAGCTCTGATACCATGTTAAAATCATGATGAACTTGAGGCTAACTCCAACCTAAAAGCTAGCTCAAGAAGTAAGATTGTTCAAGTCCATATATATATATATATAAATCCCAAAGACTATGGTATCAAAAGACAGGTCATAAAAACATTTTTTTTAAAAAAAAATATTTTTTCAGTTAATAAGGTGTTTGGATGTCCAAATAAGTGCTTAAAAAATATTTTTTTAAGTCAAAATTAGAGCTTTTTCAATAGCAAAAAATTATAGCTTAAAAAAACACTTTTTTAAAAAAATATCTACAAAATCCAAACAGACCCTTATTACAATAGATATGAGACACCTAACACTCGTAAAAGAAAAAATTCCAAAATCCTCTTATAATTTGGTCTAACTAAGATTATTCTGCTCCTTTAGTTAGTCAAAAGCTGATCTTATAAGCTTTTCTTTTGTTTTTGTTTTTTTGTTTTTGTTTTCGTTTTTTTCATATTTGGTCTGATATATTTTCATCAAAATTGTGTTGAGTCTCGAATCAAGCAGTTTTGGCGAAAATGGTGCTAAATATTAAAGAAACTAGTTATAATGACCTTTATCTCTCATTCAAAAGCCAGGCATGCAATCAGTAATTAAGTACAAGGTTTATACTCTATTAAACGTACTTAACCTAATATCGAATAATATTAATAACTTCCAAACATTTAAAACGAGAAAATGGAAAAAGGGAACTTTTAGAAGCAATGATTACCAAGTTTATAATAAATTTTGATAATTTTTTTTTAAAAATATGTTTTTGATAAGGTTTAATTCAAAAGTTTATAAATATTTGTAGCATTTGAAAATGATAGTTGCGTGGTGGAATAGGTGTGTTAGGTTCCTTAGAATACGCTCGATATGTCTTTTGAATTCCATGCTGCAGCCTCTGTGTACAGTGTAAAGAGAAGTTTTTGTACGGTTATATTACAAAGTTGAGGTAATTTTTCTAATAAAATAATTAGAATTTGTACCATACAGAAAGATATGCTATATGATTCTGTTTTCTATGGGCCGGATATTTCTACTTCAATATCATGGTCATCGGCCGTAATTTCATGAACTTTTTGCTTCTTGAAGAAATAAATTCATTTCATGAAAATTTCAAAGGTCTTTTTTTGAACACGTGTATATTTTTTATTTTCAGAAATTAAATTTGCTGTATCTTATGTTAATTTTTTTATATTGTTATAATAATGATACATTTTTGAGTGTCATGAACAAGCAAGGGTGGTATACCGTACCTAAAATCGTATATCATATACCGTATAAAAAATTACGGTATAAGAAAATGCTATATATATCAATATCGTTTGAAACTTTCGGTATACCAAAATTTTCGGTTCATATAAATAACTTACCGATCATACCGAAATTTTGATACGGTATCGGTATATACCGTTTTATACAAAAAAACCTTATATTTTTTTATAATTTATACATTTATTGTTTATAAATATTATATATATTTTAAATTTTTTTTATATTGTTTTGGTATTTCTGTATACCGATATATATCGAATTTTTTAAACTTCATATCGTTAGGCCATATCCAACCCATTACGTTATTTTAGTGTAACACTATTTCAAAATAGTAAATTTCATACATCAAATATAACACTCATCTCCAACCCATTAACTTCAAACTCTACACTAAAAAGAATATTCTCGAAATATTTTTTATTATTTTATTCAAAACAACTAATTTATTCCACAACAACACTGTTGCTCTACTCCAACCTGACGCTGTCTTACTGTATCGAAAAAATCAGTATCGTTATTGTATCGTATCGAAATTTTCGGTATATCAAAAATCGGTAAATTCGGTTACTTTTAAATACGATAATTTTGGTATACCGAAAATTCGGTATTTTTTCTCACCCCTATGCATAGGAGTGTAAACGAATTCTGATTTGATCTGAATATTAGAAAAAAATCTAAGACTCAAATTATATATTTGAGGTCAAACTCACTTCGAATTTTGAAATTTAAATTTTTTTGCTCAAGTTCGATTTGAAATATTGCTCGGATATTAAAATTCAAAGGATCGTGACGTGCGAAAGGCTCAAAATGTATATATTTAATATATAATTTTTTATATTAATAAAATATTGCAACTCACAATGTATGAAGAGTTTGATAAATTTAAATACGAATAAAATATTTGTTGAATCAACTCTACAAGCTCGAGAACCGACTATATTCATTTACAGAACTAGGAGTCAAAGATGACTTATAAACATGTCACGAGTCATGAAGACTCCTATATATTTTCCTTCTTTCCTTAAAAATAGTTTTTTTTAACAAAAAATTTTAAATGTTTTTTATATTACATTTCATCTTCTGACAGAGCAACTAAAGATTATTTTTTCTGAAAAAAAAAAACTTTAGACGATGAGGTTATTATAATTTTGTTTTCGAATCCAAGTTTGAGGCTCGTGAATTCTGAGGCCGAGTCCAATTTGTCAAGTATTTATGCGATGAATCTACACACTGATACGAATAAAAATTCTTACAAATGATATTCAAATAAATCCAGACCCAATGAGTAAAATAATATTCAAGGATCCTCATCCAACCATATACAGAAAAAACTTTGCAATTATTTTTTATTTGTGTAGAACTATTTTTTTATGCCGAAAACACGACTTATTAAAATTTAACCATTCGTTATCCTCGATACTTTATTAAAATCTCAATAAAAAATAAGAGAAAATTGTATTATATCATCCATGTGAAATCTCTAATTTGCTGATAACCCCATGTTAAAGTTTTTTAAGCTATTATAACTTTTTTATGATTTCATATCTATAGCAATTAGCATACACATGAGTCATGACACACCACAACTCAGACTTTAGTCAAATGAAAAATAAAAATGACAAAATTGCCCTAGTTAAATAAATAAATAATTAAATTAATTTTGTTTTATAATTCTATATTTAATTGAATAACATAATCAAATCTTAATTAAATAACTATAAAAATTAGACAAAATTATTTTAACTTAATATTAGTTTAATGCGCAAGGGTAGGTTAGACATTTTATATATATAACAATCCTTTGAGCATATTTTTGATATTTTCTATCGAAAAAACTTGGATATTTACGCCATATAGTGCATGAAGTAAAAACATAGCCGGAGGTGCGCGTATCTACAGATGTGAAATCACATGGTGTTATTAGTTCAATTTTTTAAAGAGGTTATTAGTAAATCCATGATTTCACATAGACGACATATGTAATTTCACCAGAAAATAAAGAAACGTGTTCGATAAATTTGTTTTAAAAATAATAGAAATATTAACATCTTTATAAAGTATTTTCGCATAATTAAATAAGCAATTAATTATCCTCTATGGAATCAAATCATCAATATTACCTGTTTTATTGTTAAAAGAAAACAAAATAATTTTAATGTATTATGTGACATACAATTAAATATATATACACACACATATATTCACAAAAAATAAATGCAAGAAAAATATTTTTTTTATCCATTAACTTGTCCATTTTTTTTATTTTGGTCTATTAACTTTTCAAATTTTTTTTGATACACTAACTTTTAGTTTTCGAGTATTTGGTCCAACTACAAGAATATTTACACGCGTCGCCAAAAATGTAAGGAAAACACATAGTAGATTATTTGGCGACGCAAGAACGTGTTGTTGTGATGTAGCATTGGCAAATGTCAATATTACTTTTGGCGACGCATTATGTACAACGTTAGGAAAGGCATGGGAATTTGGTGACGGCTCATAAACACGTAAATGTATTTTTAGAGTCCGAGTTGTGGCTATTTTTTAACTATAAAAAATATTAGACATTTGGGATTTTTGGCGACGCTTTAAAGCCGTCGCAGAAAGTTATGTATATTATTTTAAATTACCTGGATATGAATGTTTTTTAGTTTATTAAATATTAATATCAAATAAAATAAAATTAAATATAATCAAATTCAATTGATGTGCAATTTACTTATATTATAATTAGTCAAATGTTTTTGACAAAGATACACGATTAGTCAAATGTTGTAAAAAACATAACATAATTAGCCAAGAACTAACTAGATAAAGTTGAAAAAAACTACATATATAGTCGTTTCAGGAGGCAAGGGTTAATGCCGGAGGCAGGGACAGAGTCAGAATTTTATATTCGGGTGGGCCGAACTTGATACAAATTATAAACTTTTAATGGAAATATAACATATCAAGATTAATATATATAATAAATTAAATATATTGTAGCATATATATTTAAACAGTAAATGCTAAAAAATTAAGTAAAATAAAATTTTAGTAGGCTAGTTTTTTGAGGTATTTTTGTATGTTTTAACAATCATATAATAACATATCTATAGTTGGACTAATATTTAAGCCAACTATATTATTTTTTTGAAAAAATCCTTGAGTCTATTTGGATCGATTAATATTGATATATTATTTTCGAAAATATAGCATAATTAAGTAATAAATCCACTATCATTTTATATACAATTCAAGTTCAACCACATATATTTACATTAAGTCCAATATGTATATTCAAATTAAGCCCAACCAAACACATATAAAAAATTAACTAATAGATTTAATTTTCTATCATTTTTTTAACATCAAAGCCTAATAAATATATATATATATATATATATATATATATATATATCACATAAACCAAGAATTGGGGTGGGCTACAGCCCACCATAGCCCTTGCATAGGCCCGTCCTTGGCTGGAGGAAATCAATTCGAAGAACATGCTACTGGAGTCTGGAAAGAGAAACCAAGAATAACCTGTTGACAATGGCCGGCAGAGCCAGGATTTCAGCTCCACCAGGCTAAAAATTTTTAGGGAGAAATCAAAAAATGATGGAAGCTGAAAATACATTTTTTTTTGCAGAAAAAACAGTAAAAAAATCAAAAAAAAATTATTTACAAAAATATTAAATATTTCTCAGTGTGTATACAAATTCCATCATTGTTTCATCGATATATATCTTATAAAAGTGAGAGCATTATAATGTCAGAGAACTTTAGAAGATAGAGAGTGAAAAATATCGCACTAAGACAAGGGCGGACATGAAGAACAACCCATTTTTTGTTTTATTTTGTTATTTTTAATTTTTTGGACTAGTTTAGAGAACTAAAAGGTGGACTACTTCATTTTTTTAATTGGGCTACCAAGACTAGTATAACATTAGCCCCCAAAAATAACAAATAAAATTTATTTTTAAAATTTTTGGGCCATATAAAAAATTTTAAAAAAAAATTGGGCCACCTTTGCGTGTTGAGGCTGTTACAATATTGCATCAAATTTTTTATCATGCCCACTAATAGTCTTTTGTTGCTCACCTATAGTATGTCTTTGCCTATCAATCATTTGTGGCATATTCATAAATTTTCCACTATCATCATAATGCTTTGAGTTGATATTTGTTGCTCTAGGACCACCTGCTACAGATAGTTTAGGCAATGGACCTAAACCCTTAACATAGAGAGACCCTGAGCCTAAGACTTGCGTCATGATGTTGATATATTTGGGTTGATGTATATTATCGACAATAAAGGCAAACACTTCCCCTTCTAACTTAGTCGATCGAAATTCCACCATTTCAGCCTTTAAAAAAAATAAAATATTAATATATAAAATAAAAGATAATCATGGATAAACAAGAAAGTATATATATAATAAACACCATACAAGCAAAATGAAAATAAAAAAATCAAAAGCTGAGTCATAAAGAAGATAAACATCTGAATTCAAACGCCATAAAACACCATAAAACATCACCATAAAATTTCAGTTGAAAAACCGCATTTTGTCCAATCAACGACATTACTAAAATTTACAACAATTTCCACTAATACTTTCTTACAAGAAAATTTTGATGGTGAAACATACATGAACTACAAAGCCTACACACGTACAAACTTCCAAAGGGCTAAAAATTATCCTCTAATATAATTAGGGGTGAGCAAAATATCGGTCAAACCGACCGAACCGAAAAATCGAAAATTCGGTTCGATTTATTCGGTTAATCAGTTAATTTTTTTAAAAATATAGTTCAAGTCGGTTTAATCGGTTCGGTTTGGATCGGTTAAATCGATTAAACCGAAAGTTATTTATATAATTAAAAAAATAAATATTGGGCCTTAAACTATATATAGTTGAAATATCGGTTAAATCGATTAAACCAAAGTTATTTATATAATTAAAAAAACAAATATTGGGCCTTAAACTATATATAGTTGTTTAATTTTTGTTGGGCTTTAACTACATATACCCAACTATGTTATACGTCTAACCCACCTACCAATAAAAAAACATCTCATATTTTCACAATCGTTGCCTTGAAAATACCTGTAAAAATTTTTCTTCTTTTTTTTTTTTAGAAAAAAAGCATGTAAATTTTTTTTAAAAAATAAACAAATATTTTTTATCGGTTTGGTTTAGTCGGGTTTTATATACAAGTTCAGCCGGTTTGGTTTTTAGAAAATATAATCGGTCGGTTCAGTTTTTGTAAATATCGGTTCGGTCGGTTGGATTTTGACCGATTGCAGAGCCCTAAATATAACCAAAATTCTTTCGGCAATAAATCACAACTAAGTCATCAATCACTATGCAATTAAACCAAAAAAAAAAAATCACAACCCATTTTTGTTTCCCCAAAACTTCATCTGTAAAGTTGATTATTCTCTCATTTTCCCACTTTAATTCAATTTGACCATAAGAATTCTTTAATTTTAATTTCTTTAATTTTAATTAAACCCAGAAACAAAATACAACACAATGAAGAAACAAGCAGGAAAACACATTTTTACAACTACACATAACACATGTCTCTCTCTCTATATATATATATGCAATGAGAGGATGATCATCGATATTGCAATGTAAATTAAAATACACATTCACATCTTTTCTCACTCACTTCACAAGGTTGGGTACCATTATTTCCATTTTCGGTCACATTCATTTGTCCCTCATTCAACAATAGAATCGAACCCTTATAAGCTATTGGGAGTAGATATTAGTCTAGTTTAGGCCTTTTAGATTAGCATTAGTGATATGGTTAATATTGATTTGTAGGTTTGGACCCTAGACTAATGCTACTAAAACTTCTTTAGTAAGGTACGTAAGTACAGACTGAAATACTCAGCTGAGTATGCATGTTTATGCATTGTATTATTATGTATTGTATTACTATCTGACATGAGATGCATGATATTATATTGTTCATGATTTGTATGCGGCATTGACATATCATGTTGAGCTTGTTAGTCTTTCGAGATAGCCAGTGTTTCTATGGTCGCTCAGCCCTAGGGTTTTTCTTGTACGATCGGGTACCATGTAACACCCACTGAATCTTCAGAGCAGCGTGCGCATACTGGAGACGCGTATGTCCTGAGCATGTTATTCCAGATTTGATCCTAGATACCCAGACATTCATGTTGCATGCATCATATATGCTTGTTTACTCGATACTTTTGTACTGGACGTTAGCACTCACGTCCATGTTATTGTGTTTCTTGGACATCCCATTCGACGGGGCAGGTTTGCAGGTGGACCAAGAGCGAGATTTGTGGTTAGTCGATGACAAGAGCTTGGTAGCAAGAGTCGCCGGTGATTTCTATATTAAACTTTTATTTGGTATTTATTATTATTCTATTGGGTTGTAACCCGATATTAGTTTCTGTTGTTTAATCTGTTTTATCGCATTGATTAAGTTATTTTTGATTGCATGATTATTAAGACTAGTAGTAGATGATTCGGGTCGGATCACTACATTTATAGTATCAGAGCATGTAATAAGATTATTTGGGACATATTTCTGGTATTTTGGGTTAACTTGGGTTATCCTTGTAGAGTGATGGTTGGTCGCGACGACGATATTAGCGACGGGTGTTGGGGCGACGAGGTACATATGGATCCTTGAGATTTTCATCAGCAGGATGATTGCCGCAGGTTTGATTTTCATAGGTTTATCCTTATAGGACCTAAGTCACTGGTGGGAAGTGAGACCCCGGAGGCTGCAGAAGATTGGTTGGAACACATGGAGCATTGTTTTCGGTCTTTTCGTTGCTCAGAGAAGCAGAAGATGGAGGCCACTGAGTTTCTTCCAGAGGGTAAAGCTCGCAAGTGATGGAGATCTGCGTCTGTATCTATGATTATCGAGAATAGGAATGTCACCTGGGCAGATTTCCGCAACACATTCACAGACTTTCATTTTCCTCCAGCACTCTGTCAAGCAAAAGCGATGGAATTATTGAGTTTGAAGCAGAGGGATTTTTGATCGCGTGTCTGTTTGAGATAATGCCTCCTCTTATGAAAGCTTGGTGAACCGGTGTCAGCAAGCTGAGATCAACATCCTAAGATGGAGATATTTACAGACTGGTGGTACTCCAAGTGTTGGCACCGAGAGGACAGTCAGTCAAGAAGTCCGGATCTTCTTCATCTGCAAGATCAGGTGAGATCCGTTAGTTGGGAAAGAAGATGTTACAGTGTGATCACTGT
The DNA here is from genome assembly GCF_033568475.1 of Henckelia pumila. NCBI lineage: Eukaryota > Viridiplantae > Streptophyta > Magnoliopsida > Lamiales > Gesneriaceae > Henckelia > Henckelia pumila. The sequence continues at coordinate 182,788,445 of NC_133121.1, read as the reverse complement.
GGGAGAGATCATCTCACTGAGTACTGTCGAGCAGCTGCTAGAGCTTGTTTCATACGTGGAAGTGTGGATCACTTCAAGATAGATTGTCCTAAGCACGGTGGACAGAGTGGTCAAGTGGTAGCGCTAAGTCGTGTCACGCCCAAATTACCCAACTTAATCAGATAAACAAATATGCAGTAGTGTGAATAAAAATCGTTCCCTCGAGGAAAGAGAAATTTAATAGTATTCTTACAAATAAAATAAAGGGGGTTTTGAGTTTGAGATTAAATACTAAAAAAATTAAAAACAATATTTAATTAATTTCTATCAACTATCATGCAAGATTAAATTATAACGACGAAATCAATGAGAAACAAGTCTTGGTATCGGTCGACTACACCCTTGATATCATTAATTCAATCATCGATTACCTAAAAATAATTAATCCTATCAAATATTCATCATTGAAAATTAAATTCCTGTTTCACCTTAATTTTAGTTAATTAGACACCAGCATTCTAGATTAACCCTTACCAATAAATCAATCCGGATACCAGCGATCTAGATTTAAATTTAATGTAGCATTCAAATGAGTAAAACTGATGAATCTAGACAACACAAATACCAGCGATTGTATTTAATCTAATTACTTGTTGTTCCTAGCTACGATTTAACAAATTCACCAGCAGAAAATATTAAACGCAGTTACTTCACAAATTAGATGATTCAGACAATTACGGATTTGAATTCTAATTTAGCAGTAGATTGTATAGCGAAATCCTAAGATGGCCAATCTAAAAATCTCACATACAAGCATGAAATAAATCAGAACAACTTTTGATACTCAATAAGAATTAAACACTGAAAAATTTGAATCTCATGAATAAAAAAAATCAAGGGCTTGTCTTCCTCAACCAAGTTCTAAAGTCTAGCCACAACGATTCATGAAAAACGAGAGAAAAATCAAAAGAAAAGAAGAAATCTTAAGAGAGAAAAGAACAAAACCTAGCCGCCAAGGAATACTTGGTGTTCTAAACCTTCAAAGTCTGATAATAAACTCAGAAAAACGGAATAAAGACCTAATAAAAAGCTAGAGTCCAAAATAAAAGAGTTTTCATAGTTAAGAACACTTTCCCGAACAGACCCGCTCGCTCGCTTGCTCGTTCGCTCGGTAAAGTTTGACCGATCGAGCGAGCCAAACTTACAATCCTACTGTTCTTCAAACTTCATGCGGCCGCTAGATCGGTATAATTTAACCGATCGAGCGGCCAAACTTTTCTTCCAAATCTGGTTGTTTTCTTCACATGACCGCTTGATCGGTAGAGATTTGCGGATCGAGCGGTCAAAGTATTTTTCTTCAAAATTCCTTGCATCATTTCCCTTGCTCCAAGGTTCCGTCCATATGTCCTAAAAAACGCACAACCTAGAGACAAAATCGGAAAAAAAATCATGTAGACACAAAATATGAAATACGAACAAAATACGTAATTAAAACACATAAATGAATGCAAAACAACAACTGAATGACATTAAAATATGCAACACAAACACAACTATAAAATTCCCCCAAACTTACTCCTTGCTCGCCCTCGAGGAAGTCATGAAAAAACAAAATGAAACAGAACAAACACATAAGAAAGGACGAATCATGCAACATATAGCTTTAGAGAAGTTTTCCCACACAAAAACTGTAGTGACCCGTATCCAGAATTATTGATTAATGAGTAATTAATCATGTGATTATATTAAGATTAAGTAAAACATGATTAAGAAGATTCCAAATGGATTAACGGAGTCCGAAAATAGATCCAGGACACCAAAAAATGGTGAGTTGGGTTCGGAATGTTCAGACGCTCCGAACGTGACCAGGACCATAGATCGGAGGCCCGAGGAGTTCGGAGGGTCCGAAGTCAGTTCGGACGGCCCGAATAGTAGTCAGCCAGCTGTCCTGAGATATTATGTCATTGATGACATCACTGATGTGACTTCGGAGGATCGGACAAACCGATCGTGTTCGGAGGCTTCGAACAGGGTTCGGACGGCCCGAACTTCGCCTATAAATATGAGGGTCGAGACTTCATTTGAGGTGCACCAATTCCTCTCTTCTCTCTCTATTTTTAGGTCTTCTAACTCAGATCTAGGGAGATCTAGGCGTCTTATTGGGATTCCGGAAGTGGCACAACGATCTAGACGTCGTAGCGGAGCTGTGGCCTAGTTTTGAGGCTATCGAAAACAAAGGGCTAAAGACGGACGCATGTATAGTTTTGGCTTTCTAAAAATATTTAGGAGTATGCAATAGCTTAGTTAAGGCTTTTAGAGCTTAATTATTGATGCATGGGTAATTGCATTGTAGTAGCAGTAGACTGGACTAGTATGCTTGGAGTCTAGACCAGCGGAGCTAGGATTTGACCAGCAGTGTTAGAGCTACGTAAGTACTGACCGAGAAAGCCGACATGATATATTTGCATGTATGTTGCATGAGTATGTGCTATATGTTTTATCATGTTTTAGCATGTTTTACCGCCTTAGCACATACATGATTTTACGTGTGACTGCATCCTGAGAGATGCGAGTCATTGACAGTCTCCATAGGGAACAATGATCTCATTTTGGACTCGATTCAGGCATGACAGTTTTCATATGGGACTTGTATCCTGTTTTGGATTCGGGTCAGAATGGGTTGGCTCAGCCCTCATTTAGAATATACGAGTACCCCGCGGAGTCGCTCTCTAGCCGGTACTGTATATTCCTGGCGCCATGAGCAAGTATTTTACCTGGGATTTTAAATCATCTGTGTGCACATATTTGTACATATATCATTTCTTATGTATTGAGCGTTGTCGCTCACGCCCCTGTGTTTGGGTATTGTGGTGTACCTTGTGGCGGGGCAGGTTTGAGGCTGGACGGTCCAGGCGGCTCTCAGCAGGATTGAGGATCCGAGAGTGCGAGTTTAGAGGGTAGGGATTTGTTTACCCTGAACCTTTGATTTGGTTGTATAATGATATTTATACACTTGTTTTATCTTCGGTTGTATTCTGCCGATTGGATTTGTTGTATTTTAAATATCCGCTCCTTACGCTTTAAGTTATTGCATGCGCTTTATTTATAACTCTGATTAGTTAGTGGACTCGGGTTGGGTCACTACACTTTTTGGTATCAGAGCGCATTGAACTGGGAATTTTGTAAGCGGATTAAGTAATTATCTGTTCTTATGCAACAGATGGCAGATTACGATGAGAGCCACGATAGCGGAGGCGGCGGTCGATGGGGCGATACGAATTATCGTAGACGTCGTCGAGGATAGCCAGAGGAGCGCAAATGAGTGAGCATGCGCAGGTTTAAGGAGGTTAGACCGAATCCTTTGTCAGGAGGCGAGACGCCTGAGCAGGCCGAGGATTGGATCGAGAGGATGGAGCAGTGTTTTCAGGAGTTCCGTTGCACAGACGAGGATAGGATGAAGATTCTTGCCTTCATGCTTGAGGGGTGAGCGAGGAAGTGGTGGAGATCTACTTCCGCACCATTCATAGCAGCGAGAGGAGTAGCTACGTGGGTTGAGTTCCGTACTGCTTTTCAGAGACTGTATTTTCCTCCAGGTCTACGACAGGCAAAAGCTAGTGAGTTACTGAGTTTGAGACAGGGTACGATGACGATCGATGAGTACCAGCAGAAGTTCTTTGATCCGCTATCTTATTCTCCTCACATTGCTGATAGTTCTATGGCAAAGTACGGCCATTTACTTCAGGGTCTGAACCCTGAGATTCATCGGATGGTTGCTGTTGGCAGTGATATGACCTATGAGGGCTTGGTGGACTGTTGTCACCAGGCGGAGGACAGTATCCGGAGGAACAGGGGGCTCTTCTCTTCTTCTTTTAGATCAGCGAGTGCTAGTACTTTGGGTCCAAAAAGACAGTCTTTCAAGAAGCCAGAAGGTACTGCTTCTTCTTCATCTGGATCTGGTGGAGTGCATAATTTTGGTGGTCAGAGACCGAACCGATGTCGTCAGTGCAGACACAGGCATTCGCCAGGACAGTGTGGTCGATCGACCAATGCATGCTTCCAGTATGGCCAGGAGGGTCACATGAAGAGGGATTGTCCGATGCTGATTGGGGCAGCGAGTGGTTCAGGAGGTTCTCAGGTGTAAGGCCCGAAAATATTAAGTTCTTAATGACGGAATTTAAGAGTTAAATTCCGAATAAGAGTGAAAAGATGCATTTAAGAATGTATGGAAATTAGAGATTTAATTTTGGGTCAAAAATATTTAATTTGAGGATTTTCGGATTTTAAGATTTTAATATCCGGAATACTTAAATTAAAAGATTAAAAATATTTGAATTGATATTTATGGAATTTAAGATATAAATTCCAAGATTATAAATATCAAGGATTTAATTTGAGGATGAAATCCGAGCAAGGGCCAATCTAAAAGTATTTAATTTTAATCTGAGAATATTTAATTTGAGAATATTTAGAGTTTAGAATTAAATTTTAATATTCTTAAATTATTTAAGATTGAAATTGAATTAAATCGCTTGTTCGGGGACTGATTTGCAAATATGCCAAAGTTCAGGGACTAAAGTGCGATTTGAATTATATATATCTTCTCTCCACCATTTTCATCAGATTACACATGATAAGAGGGGAATAAGATCAGAAAACTTTTGAACATCATTTTTCATCCTCTTCAAGCTTCAATAAATTCAATCCGCCCGGTAGAATTTCCGATTGAGCATATATTTGCGATCACGGCATCGAGTGCTACGTTTTGACGAAAGTTTTATGAAGTTATACCATGTTTGAATTTTAAGTTGTTGTTAGAATTAAGATTTGATTGCATAAATGTGTTCTAACATATACGACGATAGCATATCTACGACGGATCGAGAAAAGATCGTCGTTTGAAGTTTGAACCTGTTTATGAATTTTTGAAGATTATTTGCAATTCTGAAATTTAGGGGCTGCATATTTTGAAATTCAGCTGAAGAATTGAAGATGATATCATGTTGAGATCATAGTATTGATGATATTCATGTGTTTAGAATTTCTGGTTTTGATCCGTTACGATGTCGGTGTGAATTCCGGTCACGGGATCAAGTTGTTAGATTGTTTGATCCTACATAAGAATGAAATGATATTGAAAGCTCATATTGAATTAGATATCAATGCATTTCATATTTGAATTGCAAGAGATCGATTTTGAGTCGGCGAGCTCGAGAAGTTAGTCGTTGAACCGAGAAAGACTGAAGAAGGTTTGAAGCTAGTTTGCCTTGAAGGATTGTAATTATTTGAGCAGATTTTGATAGAAGTTCTTTGATGTTATTGTCCAGAATTGGAGCTTCTCTGATTCAGAAGGAAAGGTATGAATAGACATTAATAAGATGGGCAGAATAACTCGAGATTGTTTCTGATTATCGAGTTGCCTAAAATCACATACATGCATGTTTAATATATGTTATTGTTTACGTTTATATAAATGAGATAGATTATTCAAGATAGATATCTTCTTGAATTCCCAGAATATTTATGTAAATGTTTACTTATCTTATTTGATTTATATTATTTTCTGTATTGAACATGTTTTACGTATTCCATGTGATTCTTACAGATTTGTCGGTATCCTTTAGTGATTATATGTTCATATGATTATATGATTGATGTGTTCAAGATGTTGTTTTAGCTTATGTATGATTTGATGCATCCAGATTATGTTGCATTCATCTTGAACTTCAGCCTGAAAAGCACAGAGGGTTGAAAGGCCTAGAGTGCAGATGACGTTTGGAGAACTGTAGTTGAGTGGCATGGAATGTAGATTTACTTCGAGAGTCAGATGACTTATGGCACGGAATATAGATTTATTTCCAGAGCTAGATGACTCACTATAGTTGCACCAAAGTCAGGGGAATTGAGATATTTAACACCACCTCGATTGGGAGAGTCGGTGGTCGGTTAAAGATTTGATTTTCCCGGGATCCCAAAACTACGATTTATTGATATCAGATTTGATAGCCTATTCCTTGACACATGCATTGCATTTATGCATTAACCTAGAGATTTCTATGGTTTACAATATGCGTTTATAAATGCTAGCATGTTATTTATGACATTCAAGATTTGAATGAGTTTATATGCTTGGTATTATTTTATCATAGATGAACGAATATATTATCATGTTTTACCTGTTATTACATGTTTTGGAGATTTAAGATTAATTTGGCATATAGATTTAATATGCTTAAATGATGTATATGCATGTCGTTCATACTGAGATTTATTCTCACCAAAATTATCCGGTTGTTGCTTTGTTTGTATGTGTGCATTGCATCAGGTTGGGGTATAAGCAAGTCAGATGTGGCTTGGATAGCACGAGATTGAAAGATTAAAAGTGGAGACTCGGGTTTTTAAGCAGTTGACATGTATTTTATGATTTGGTAGATTGTTGTTACTGTCAAGTATTGATGTATACTTGAGAATTCATGTATTACAGATATGTAGATTGATTTCTAAATGCATGTCAATTATGTAGATTCATGTTGAAAAGCTTATATGATAGATTATATCATTTTTCAGACTTGAAAAGCTTGAGTTTTGAATTTTTAGTACAGGGCACGGACCCCGTGTCAAGGTCCGTGCAAGGGTCCGGGTGGACTCTGTCTTGCAAATACTTAATTTCGATTTCAGCCATGGGCACGGACCCAGTTCCAGAAGAGGTATGGACCCTGTGACTTGGTCCGTGCAGGGTCCGGACCGAGGTCCGTGTATTTTTTTTTTAAAAAATTCAGTCTTTGATTTTATTTGTGCAAGTGTGATTCCTTTATAATTAAATGTTAATTTGCCCCTTAAGATGAGATTTGCACCCGAGGTCCCCACATCAGGCATCTGTTCAGCCACCTCAGTACCAGCAGCCACCTTATCAGCAGCAGTATTCTCAGCAGCACCAACAGCCGCAGCAGTCTCAGCGACAGCCTACTCAGACTCCTTCTCGGGGTCATTCTTCTTTGCGGCCAAGTGCCCAGGGTCAGGTCTTTGCGCTTAACCAGGAGCAGGCAGAGGCTGACAGTGATCGGATGATCGCAAGTATCTGTAGTTTATGTGGTTTTCCTGCATATGTTTGATTGGTACCGGTGCATCGCATTCTTTCGTATCAACACGATTTGCTAAGAAGTATAAGTTACCATTCATTTCTTTAGACGTGTTGCTAGAAGTTTATACTCCTATGGATAGCGAGGTTTTAGCCAAGCGTCTAGTTGTGGGTTGTGTTTTGGATTTCAAGGGGCATCAGCTCAGTGCTAACCTGATGGTTCTAGCTATGGAGGATTTCGATTGCATTATTGGGATAGATCTCTTGACTACCTACCGCGCGATAGTGGATTGCTATCAGAGGTTTGTTCAGTTCCGTCCAGAGGATGGCGAGTCTTGGTATTTCTATGGTGAGGGAGCGCGACCCCTGATGCTAGTGGTTTATGCTCTGAAGGCCCGACGTGCTTTAGAGTTTGGCGGGGAAGGCTACCTTATTTACGCCATTGACGCATCCTTAGGGGAGCCAGATATCCAAGAGATACCAGTGGTTCGTGATTTTACAGATGTGTTTCCGGTAGAGATTCCAGGTTTGCCACCAGTGAGGGAGATCGAGTTTGGCATTGAGTTACTGCCAGGGACTGCACCGATTTCCAGAGCTCCTTATCGTTTAGCGCCATCAGAGATGAAAGAGCTGCAGAAAAAATTGCAAGATCTTCTTGATAAGGGCTACATTCGACCCAGTGTTTCGCCATGGGGAGCCCCAGTGCTGTTTGTCAAGAAGAAGGATGATTCAATGCGGTTGTGTATTGATTACCGTCAGCTGAATCAAGTTACAGTGAAGAATAAATATCCTTTTCCACGGATAGATGATCTCTTTGATCAGTTGCAGGGTACTTCTGTCTATTCGAAGATTGATCTTCGGTCTGGGTATCATCAGTTGCGAGTTCGGTAGGAGGATGTTCCTAAGACAGCATATCTTACACGGTATGGACATTATGCGTTTCTAGTGATGTCGTTTGGTCTGACGAAAGCTCCCGCTGTTTTTATGGATTTGATGAACAGGGTGTTCCGCGACTTTTTGGATAAGTTCGTGGTGGTGTTCATCGATGACATCTTGGTTTATTCTCGCAGTATGGATGAGCATGCCTACCATCTCTATACTGTACTTCAGGTCTTGAGGGAAAGACAGTTGTACACAAAGCTGAGCAAGTGTGACTTCTGGATTGATCTAGTTGTATTCCTTGGTCATGTCATTTCTCAGGAGGGCGTATCTGTTGACCCCAGCAAGACAGAGGCTATTCTGAATTGGTCGCGTCCGACTACAGCTTCTGAGATTCGTAGTTTCCTTGGTTTGGCGGGGTACTACCGACGTTTTGTGAAGAATTTCTCTCAGATAGATAGGCCTTTAACTCAGTTGACGAAGAAAGATGCTTCTTTCGTGTGGTCTGGTGCTTGTGAAGATAGTTTTTGTGAGTTGAGACGTCATTTGACGACAGCTCCCGTACTTGCTTTGCCGTCTGGATCAAGTGGGTTTGTAGTCTACACTGATGCTTCTCTCCAGGGTTTGGGGTGCGTGTTGACTCAGAATGGCCACGTGATCGCCTATGATTCCAGACAGTTGAAGACTCACGAGGAAAACTATCCCGTACATGATCTAAAATTAGCAGTCATTGTCTTTGCTCTGAAGATATGGCGTCACTATTTGTACGGAGAGCGATTTGAGATCTTCACCGATCATAAGATTTTGAAGTATCTGTTCACTCAGGCTGAGTTGAACATGCGGCAGCGTCGTTGGATGGATTTGTTGAAAGATTATGATTGTGAGATCAAGTACCATCCAGGTTCATCGAACCCCGTTGCTGATGAGCTTAGTCGCAAGGTTTATGTTAGTTCCCTTTGTATTAGTTCGGTTTCGAAGGCAGTGGAGGAGTGTTGTTCTTTGGGATTCACGTTCCTTCAAAAGAAAGAACATCAAGGGATTCGTGTTTCTTTTGTGCTTGCAGAGCCAGCATTATATCGATGAATTCGAGAAGCTCAGAATTTTGATCTGAAGACTCAGAAGTTAGCCCGTTTGGCTGAGGGTGATAATACTTCTGTTTTTCATCTACAAGGAGACGGTCTGTTGTGTCTTTCTGGTCGTGTTTTAGTACCCGAGGAATCTACTTTGAGGGATGAGATCTTATCGCAAGCTCACCACAGTCGATTCTCTGTACATCCAGGCAGCATGAAGATGTATAAGGATCTTTGGACTCGATTTTGGTGGAAAGGGATGAAGCGCAGCGTTTATCAGTTTGTATCTCGATGCCTTGTGTGTCAGCAGGTCAAGGCAGAGTTTAGACGACCCAGAGGGTTACTTCACAGGTTAGAGATTCCTAAGTGGAAGTGGGAGCATGTGACAATGGATTTTGTCACCCACTTGCCTATGTCTTCCAGGAATTGTGATGCTATTTTGGTTGTCGTGGATCGATTATCTAAGTCAGCGCATTTTCTTTCCTATAACCGCGACTATACCTTTAATAGGATGGCGCAATTGTATGTGCGGGAGATCGTTCGATTGCATGGCATTCCGTTGAGAATTGTGAGTGATAGAGATCCGAGATTCACCTCGAGATTTTGGGGTAGTTTCCAGCGAGCCCTTGGTACTACTTTGAGCTTGAGTACGGCTTATCATCCAGAGACGGATGGACAGTCCGAGCGTACTATTCGCACTTTAGAGGACATGCTTCGCGCAGTGGTGATGGATTTTTGTACAACGCGGCATGATCATTTACCATTGGTGGAGTTCGCTTACAACAATAGTTTCTATCGTAGCATTGGCATGACACTATTTGAGGCTCTTTATGGACGTCGTTGTCGTACACCTTTGTTTTGGGACGAGGTTGGCGAGTGTCACGTTGAGGGTCCTCATATGATTCAGCAGATGACTGATGCAGTGGAGTTGATCCGACGCAGGATTAAGGCGGCCCAGGATCGACAGACTAGCTACGCGAACACTCACCGGAGGCCATTACACTTCGAGGTAGGAGAACATGTATTCTTGCGTGTGTCACCTTTCCGAAAGGTGATAAGGTTCGGCCGCAAGGGTAAGCTGACACCGAGATTTATTGGTCCTTTTGAGATTCTCGAGAAGGTTGGGGACGTGGCCTATCATCTAGCATTGCCACCCGATCTTTCGGGGATCCATGATGTGTTCCACGTGTCCTTGTTGAGACAGTATGTGGCGGATGAGTCGCACATCTTACATCCGACCGAGGTGCAGTTGGATCAAGATTTGTCGTATGTAGAAAGACCCCTACGGATTCTAGACAGGAAGGACAAGGTACTTCGTAACAAATGTATACCGTTGGTGATGGTACAGTGGCAGCGAAGAGGTACAGAGGAAGCTACTTGGGAGTTAGAGAGCCGAATGCGAGCCGAACACCCGGAGGTATTTTGAGATTTTGTACTTCTTTGTATCAAGTTTGTACTTGTTCAGTTGTAATAAAGAACATTAGTGTTGAGTTCTGTACTTTTCCTCTTACTTTAATTTCGAGGACGAAATTTCTTAAGTGGGGGAGAATGTAGTGACCCGTATCCAGAATTATTGATTAATGAGTAATTAATCATGTGATTATATTAAGATTAAGTAAAACATGATTAAGAAGATTCCAAATGGATTAACGGAGTCCGAAAATAGATCCAGGACACCCGAAAATGGTGAGTTGGGTTTGGAAGGTTCGGACGCTCCGAACAGGGTTCGGAGGATCTGAACGTGACCTGAGCCATAGATCGGAGGCCCGAGGAGTTCGGAGGGTCCGAAGTCAGTTCGGACGGCACGAACAGTAGTCAGCCAGCTGTCCTGAGATATTACGTCATTGATGATGTCACTGATAGTTATGTTTTTATTGCATTTGTTAGTGTCATTTCGTTGTCGTTTTGCATTTGTTTACATGTTTTATTGTTGCATTTTGTTCATATTGCATTTTCCGTGTTTGCATGATTGGTTTCTCGGTTTTGTGGTTAGGTTGTGCATCTTTGCGGAGATTTGGAAGGAACTTTGGAGTCATAGAAATGCTGGAATTTGTGAAGAATGTTTGGCCGCTCGATCTGCAGGAGTTTACCGATCGAGCGGGTGCTTTATGATGAAGACAGTAGGCTCGGATATTTTGGCCGCTCGATCTGCAGAAGTTTACCGATCGAGCGGCGCACAAGTTTTGAAGTCAGTAGCCTTGGGATATTTTGGCCGCTCGATCGGCCAATTTTTACCGATCGAGCGGGCGTCGCGATCCGGAAAGAATTTTATATGTTTGGAAACTTTGTTATTTTAGCCTCTAGGCTTTATTAGACTCTTAATTCCGTTTTTGAGGATATTATTATCAGATTTTAAGACTCTCTCTTGGAGGCTAGGTTTTGTTCTTCAATTTTATCTCATGTTTTCTTCTTTTCTTTGAATTATTCTTGAATTTTCATGAATCGTTGTGGCTAAGTTTTAATACTTGGTTGAGGGAGACAAAAACTTGATATATTTTATTCATGAGTTTCGATTTGTAATGTTTAATCCTTGTTAAGTATCAATATTTGATCTGGTTTATTTCATGTTTGTATGTGAGATTTTAGGATTGGCCATCTTAGGATTTTGTTTTGCAAGCTATAGCTAAATTAGAATTCAAATCCGTAATTGTTTGAATAATCTAATTTGCGAAACAACTACGTTTGATATTTTCTGCTGTTGAATTTATTAAATTGTAGGAACAATTATTGACTAGGCTAAATACAACCGCTGGTGTTTGTGTTGTCTAGGTTCGTCAGTTTTACTAGTTTAAATGCTACCGTGGATTTAAAGCTAGATTGCTGTTATCTGGGTTAATTTATTGGTAAGGGTTAATCTAGAATACTGTTTTCTAATTAACTAAAATTAAGGTGAAACATAATTTGGTTTTCAATGACGAATATTTAATAGGATTAATTATTTTTAGGGAATCGATGATTGAATGAATGAATATCAAGGGTGTAGTCGACTGATACCAAGTCTCGTCTGTTATTGATTTCTCCAATTTAATTTTCAATCTTGCATGATAGTGATAATTTAAATATTTAATTGCTTAAATTTCTTAGTAGTTAGTCCAAACTTCAAAACCCCTTTTTATTTATTTAGAACGCATTAAATTTACCTTTCTTCGTGGGAACGATCCCTACTCACACTACTAAATTTTTTAGTGATTATCTGATTGAGTCGGGTAATTTGGGCGTGACACGATCAAGCGATACCAAATTTTGGCGCCGTTGCCGGGGAACGGTGTTAATTTTTTGTGTTCTTTTTCTTTTTTGTTTTATTTTGTTTAATCTCACTCTCTTATCTTTTCTTTGTTTCTAGTTCTCTCTAGTTCATGCTTTCAGGTGATTTTGCTGAAGAAGACTTTCTCTACGATCCGGAGATTGAAAGAACTTTGCATAGGCGAAGGAGAGAACTCCGAAGGCAACAACAAGAAGCCGTTGCTCGAGCTGCTTTTCCAGAAGAAGAGATGGCTGCCAATGCTAACCTGAGTCTAAGACAATTGGGCACTCCTGACCCCAATCAACAACCTTTATGCATTACTTTTCCTACATTAGAAAATAATGCAACTTTTGAGCTAAAGACTGGATTAATTCACTTACTACCTTCCTTTCATGGTCTTGCAGGTGAGGATCCAAATAAACACTTGATGGAATTTCATGTGGTCTGCACGAGTATGAAACCCCATGTAGTGACAGAGGAGCAGATTCAGTTGAGAGCTTTTCCTTTCTCTTTGAATAGTGCTGCTAAATATTGGCTATACTACTTGCCCTCTGGGTCTATCACGACTTGGACAGAGATGAAAAAAACTTTCCTGGAGAAATACTTTCCAGCCTCTAGAGCTGCGAACATCCGAAAAGAAATCTATGGAATCAAGCAATACTCCGGGGAATCACTGCATGAATACTGGGAGCGGTTCAAGAAGCTCTGTGCTAGCTGTCCGCAACACCAGATAAGTGAAAATCAATTAATACAATTTTGCTATGAAGGTTTGTTACCTCATGACAGGAGTATGCTAGACGCAGCCAGTGGAGGAGTTTTTGTAGATAAAACTCCGGTACAAGCAAGGAATCTGATAGAGAATATGGCTGCCAATTCTCAACAATTTGGCACCATCAGGAATGAGCATGTACAAAAGAAGAACAACGAGGTAAATGTCTCTTCCCTTGAGCAACAATTAATTGAATTGACGTCTCTTGTGCGTCAGATGGCTGTAGGGAATGGACAGACTGCAAAGGCATGTGGAATTTGTGCTGCAGTGGGACACGCTACTGATATGTGTCCCACACTTCAACAAGATTCGGTTGAATAGGTCAATGCTACTGGAGGATTTCCTGGACCACCACAGCGGAAATATGATCCTTATTCCAACACATACAATCCTGGTTGGAAGGATCATCCGAATCTAAGATATGGAAACCCTCAAGAAAATCAATCGGGGACTCAAGCACCACCGCACAATCAAACTTATAGGCCGCCGTATCCTCAACAGCAGCAGCGTCCTCAAATTCCAAATCCAGGTGAGTTTCTTGAAAACATCGTTAAAGATCTTGTTACTAACACTGTAGCTTTTCAACAGGAAACCAGAACAAGTATTCAAAACATGAATACCCAGATGGGACAGCTCGCCACCGCCATCAATAAGCTGGAAGCACAACACTCCAATGCTTTACCATCTCAGACAATTCCGAACCCAAGAGAAAACGCAAGTGCAATTACTTTAAGGAATGGGAAGGAGTTGAAGATCAAGGAAAAAGAAGTGGAGGCTTCAACCAAGGAGAAGCCACAAGAAGAACCGAAGGCGACTGATGGAGAAGCATCTATGGAAGAAGCGCCAAGAGGTAAGTTTCCTCCCCTTTCTGAATATAAGCATGTTGCCCCTTTTCCCTTAGCACTTAAGGAATCTAGAAAAGATGAAGGGATAAAGGATCTTTATGAAACTTTTCGTAGATGTGAGGTGAATATTCCGTTGTTAGATGCCATTAAGCAGGTACCTCGATATGCAAAGTTTTTGAAGGAATTGTGCACAGCAAAGAGGAAGCAGACACTGAAGGGTTGTCAAAAAGTGGAACTTGGTGAGAACGTATCTGCTGTGATCCAACGAAAATTACCCGCAAAATTCAAGGATCCAGGTATGTTTTATATCCCATGCACTATAGGGAATGCTAGACTTGAGAATGCCATGTTTGATCTAGGAGCATCAATCAATGTTATGCCATATTCTATCTATGCATCCTTGAAACTTGGTCCATTGAACAAAACTGGAATTGTTATTCAGTTAGCGGATAGGTCTACTGCATACCCTAGGGGAGTAGTGGAGGATGTGTTAGTTCAAGTAAATAAATTAGTATTTCCTGTAGATTTTTATGTGCTAGACATGGAAAATGGTGATCATAATAGTCCTATTTTGTAAGGCAGACCATTCTTGAAAACGTCCATGACTAAAATTGATGTTCACAGTGGCACACTTACTATGGAATTTGACGGCGAGGTTGTGAAATTTAATATTTATGATGCTATGAAATTTCCTGATAGTGATGATTGTGTGTTTTCTGCTGATATTGTGGATTACTTGGCACAAGATTATTGTAAGCATGCAGAAAAAGATGATCTAGAGGTGGCTATTATTGCACCCATTCAGTAGAATGATGGAATTGGATTCAGCAAGGAAGTGAAGGAGATTGAGGGAATTCTGAATAGTTCGCCTGAGCTACCTCAATCAGGTAATGTCTCTTATATATCTTTACCAATCTCTAATACTAGGCGTCTTCCATCTATTTTGCAGGCACCAGTGGTCGAACTAAAGACACTTCCAACTCATCTTAAGTATGTTTTCCTTGGTGAAGGAGAAACATTACCAGTCATAATCTCCAATAGTTTGGAAGCCGGCCAAGAGGAACAACTAGTCAAGGTATTACAAGAGCACAAGACTGCTATTGGGTGGACTATAGCAGACATCAAGGGAATTAGCCCGTCCACATGCATGCACCAAATTTTGATGGAGGATGGAGCAAATCCCTTACGTCAACCGCAGAGGAAGTTGAATCCACCGATGATGGAGGTGGTCAAGGCTGAAACTTTGAAACTACTTGAAGTTGGAGTCATCTACCCAATTTCTCACAGTCAGTGGGTCAGCCCAGTACAAGTGGTACCCAAGAAAACCGGAATAACTGTGGTGAAAAATAAGAATGATGAATTGGTTCCCACCCGTATTCAAAACGGGTGGAGGGTTTGTATAGATTATAGGAAGTTAAATGCGGGAACCCGAAAGGATCACTTTCCTTTGCCATTTATTGATCAAATGATTGAACGTTTAGCATGCCATCCTTATTATTGTTTTCTTGATGGGTATTCTGATTATTTTCAGATTGCTATTGCGCCAGAGGATCAAGAAAAGACGACATTCACATGCCCATTTGGCACCTTTGCGTATCGATGGATGCCCTTTGAACTTTGCAATGCACCGGCCACTTTCCAACGGTGTATGGTTAGTATTTTTTTGGACTTCATTGAGCATATCTTAGAAGTTTTCATTGATGATTTTACTGTCTAAGGTGATTCATTCGAAAATTGTTTGTCTAACCTTGCACTTGTCCTTAAAAGGGGTGTCAAAACCAACTTGGTTTTAAATTCTGAAAAATATCATTTTATGGTTAGGCAAGGTGTTTTATTGGGTCATGTCGTTTCATCTAAGGGGATAGAGGTAGATAAGGCTAAAATCGATATCATTCAGTCTCTCCCTTATCCCACATGTGTGTGGGAAGTGCGTTCTTTTCTTGGCCATGCAGGTTTCTGCAGGAGATACATTCAGGACTTCGCCAAGATAGCATCCCCCATGTGCAAGCTGTTGCAAAAATATGTTCCGTTTGAGTTTGATGCACCATGCAAAACATTTTTTGATCAACTCAAAGATTCCTTGACATCTGCACCAATAATCCAGCCACCAGATTGGAGCAAGCCATTCGAGATCATGTGTGATGCCAGTGACTATGCAGTTGGCGCTGTTTTAGGACAAAAAGTTGGGAAAGCATCGCATGCTATATACTACGCTTCGCGTATCCTAAACGATGCCCAACGAAACTACTCCACCACTAAAAAAGAGCTTTTAGCTGTGGTCTTTGCATTAGAAAAATTTCGCTCTTATTTACTTGGTACTAAAGTTATTGTTTACTCTGATCATGCAGTTCTTCATTTTCTGATGGCGAAGAAGGAGGCAAAGCCAAGGCTGATCCGATGGATACTACTTATGAGCAAATTTGATGTAGAAATCAAAGACAAAAGAGGGACCGAGAATCAAGTCGCTGACCACTTGAGTCGACTAGTTCATGTTGATGAGGAGCTGAATTTGCGAGAAGAATTTCCTGAAGAGCAATTATTTTCAGCAAGCGCCGAATTACCCTGGTACGCAAACATTGTGAATTATTTAGTTACTCATGGGTTTCCCTCTGAATTTTCAAGGGCGTAAAAGGACAAGGTGAGGAGCGATGCGAAGTATTATGTGTGGGATGATCCATACTTGTGGAAACACTGCGCTGATCAAGTCATACGACGATGTGTACCCGCGAGCGAGGTAATCCCTATCCTCACATTTTGTCATTCTTATGCATGCGGTGGCCACTTCGGAGCGAAAAGGACATCAAGGAAGGTGTTGGACAGCGGATTTTTTTGGCCTTCCTTATTTCGAGACTCATACATGTTTTGTAAGTCGTGCGCTCAATGCCAAAAGACAGGTAACATCTCCCAACGAAAGGAGATGCCCCAACAACCTATTCTAGTTTGTGAGATCTTTGATGTTTGGGGCATCGACTTCATGGGACCTTTTCCAAGTTCATATGGGTTTATCTATATATTACTTGCTGTGGACTATATCTCGAAATGGGTGGAAGAAAAGGCCACCCGTACTGACGATTCTCAAGTTGTTGCAGAGTTTATCAAGCATAACCTTTTCTCTAGGTTTGGAATTCCGAGAGCCCTCATCAGTGATAGAGGTACATACTTCTGCAACCGAACTGTGGCGAGTTTGCTTAAAAAGTACCATGTGACACACAGGATCTCCACTGCATATCATCCACAATCCAACGGTCAAGCTGAGGTTTCAAACAGAGAGATCAAATCTATCCTTGAAAAGACCGTGAATCCTACTAGAAAGGATTGGAGCTTGCTTTTGGATGATGCCTTGTGGGCGTATAGGACCGCATTCAAGACACCGATTGGAATGTCTCCATATCATCTAATTTTTGGAAAACCTTGTCATCTGCCGGTGGAATTGGAGCATAGAGCCTATTGGGCTATAAAAACTTTAACATGCAGATGGATGAGAGTGGCGAGCATCGAAAGCTGCAGTTGCAAGAATTGGAAGAGATCCGCAATGATGCCTATGTCAGCTCCAAGATTTACAAGGACAAAACAAAGGCCTTCCACGACAAGATGATCTCTAGACGGCACTTCGAAGTCGGTCAGAAAGTTTTGCTCTATCATTCCCGACTTCGGTTGTTTCCAGGTAAGTTACGTTCGCATTGGAATGGACCGTTTGTTGTAACTAATGTCTTTTCTCATGGTGCAGTCGAAATTCAAAGCTTGGACACATCCAAAACATTCAAGGTGAATGGCCACCGGCTTAAACACTATTATGAAGGAGTCCAAGAACATGTCGGAGAAAACGAGCATGATATCATTCTTGATGCTCCGCCACATGTCGACTAAATCGCGGCGTGCAGTCGAGCTATAGACTGACTGAAAATTTAGCGCTGACTGGGAGGCAACCTAGTGGTTTTTTGTTTCTTTTCCCTTAATTTTAATTTTATTTCCCAGTTTTTTTTTCTTTTTTTTTTCTTTTTGAATTTTTGAAAAATCCAAAAATATTAATTTTTTTGGCTCGCTCGATCGGCAACATCTTACCGATCGAGCGAGCGCTCTTTCAAATTGAGGCAGTAAGTTCTTTACTTTTTTCTTGCTCGATCGGCAACATCTTACCGATCGAGCGAGAGCGCTTTTGTTCGGGCAGTGAGTTGGGCTTTTTGTTGTCGCTCGATTTGCAACATCTTGCCGATCGAGCGACAGATTTTTACACTAAATTAAACGCAGATTTCCCTTCTCCCCCCTTTCATTCTACCCCATCTCACTCCTCTTTTGTACCAAATCCCTAAATTCCCAAAACCCTTTCTACCAATTTCTCTCGTTTGATTCATTGTTCTTTATCTTAATCCGCAGGGAATTTCTCGGAGACAACACCACGACTCTCCGGGCACGATCATCTCAGATAATTTTTTCCGGCCTCCTCTCCCTTCGGAAAATTGCTCACGCCGCCAGTCAGCCTCGCACGGAATTTCTCCTCGTCGCAGATTACCTTTCTCAGGCCAGCCATACTCTCAGGCACCTCTACCGGACTTCGTTCTTCGCTGGTGTATCTCACGTTTCTTCAAGGATCTACCGGGATTTTGTCGCACGTCAGGTGTTCGAAGAATTTCTTCTTTACTATTTGCATCATCTTCTTACTTTTCCATGGGACCTAAACGAACCCGCGTTCAAGGCGAGTCATCTTCTCGAGCCGCCGATCGCTCTTATGCCTAATTCATCGGGCTCTTTGTCAATAACGCCGCTCGTGATCGTTACATCACCGCCAAGGTAAATCGTTCCCCCATTCCTGAACGTGGCTTTGAGTTAGAATTGGGCGATAGTGAAATTTTTGGGATGATTCAAGAGCGGGGTTGGACAAAATTCTGCGAGCAACCTCCCCCCGCCGTAGTACCGATTGTTCGCGAATTTTATGCTAATGCGGCGGAGAGAACGGATAGCAAGGCAGTTGTTAGGGGGAAACTGATTTCTTTTCTACCCCATGAGTTGAATGCTTTATTTGAAATCCCGGAGGTGGATGATTCTTTCTATCAAAGCCTAAAAATCGACCCGGATTTGGATGAGTTGCTTGACCAACTGGCTTACCCTGGAGCTGTGTGGATTGACCCCGTTCCGTAGTGAATTTCAAGGAGCGTTTTTTACATGTGCTTCCGGCCTCTTGGTATGCTTTTGTGACTCGGCTTCTGATGCTGATTTTACATTCTAGCGAGGTCAATCTTGAGCGCGCTCTTCTCCTATATGCGCTTGATATGGGATGGCCAATTAATGTGGGGCGCGTCCTTCATAGCGAGATCCACCGGTCGATCCATAATGTTGCAGTGGGTCTCTACTTTCCCATGATCATCTCTTTTCTATGCATACGCGCCGGAGTTGTCATTCGTAATAATGAAGAGTGGTTGCAGCCTAAGCGACCACTCGACGCCGCTTTTATCGAAGCCAAGAGGGCGTATCGTGTTAAGCATTTTATGAGGGACGGCCACTTTCAACAACCGCCAGCCCCGCCAAGGCCACCTCCACCTCCTCGTCTCTCTCAAGCTGATGCCATCCGTGAGCTCACTGCCTACGCCCATCATCAGGATGCATATAATATGGTGGCGGCTCATAATTCGCAAGCTGTGGATGCTTTATTGCGAAATCTCACATTGCAATTTGGTCTTGATCCAAATAACGTTCCGGCTGCTCTGCCATATCCGCCGCCTTTCCCGTTCCAGTATGCCGCTCCTGTCCTTCCTCCGGAGGTTGAAGAGGAAAACAACGCCGATCGTTAAACCAGGGGAGTTCCGTTTTTATTTTTTGCATCTCATTCTGTTTAGTTGTTTGTTCATATTTTGTCTTGTAATGCATTGAGGACAATGCTTAGGTTAAGTGTGGGGGGGTTGCATTGTATGCATTTTTTTATGGATTTTGTTTCCTTTGTTTGTATTGCATGTTTCTTGTGTTGTTATGCATCGTATTATTGTTGTTGTGGTTTATGTTTTCAAAATACATAAGTTGAGGATGAGTTATCTGCCTATGATGAGATAGTTGAAAAATTATGATTTTTTTGAAAAAATTTACTCTTGATGGGATATGAGAAACCGTAGGTTGATTGTTGAATATTTTTAAGCACACATGTTTAACTAGTGAAGTGTAGTGATGTATTAGATTTTGTGGATGGCTGTTGGACCATTGCACGATAATAGGTGTTTGTGGAATTTGATAGTGCTTGAATCTTGATTTTTTTGATATGGCATACAGTTTCTTAGGCGCACCTTAAAATTTTTTGTTTTATGAAAAAGAGAAACAAATTTTTTGAAAACCAATTAACTCCATCCGGGTTGCGAGCGAGATGTTTGAAATCCTATTCATCTTGTTTGTGGCTAAGTATGCGGATTACATGGGGTTATTCTTTTGACAAAATAATATAACAATTTCATCCGGGCGTGAGATGTAAATGAAATTCTATTCACTATTTCATAGCTAAGTTTGCGGACCTAATGAGATTGTAGTTCCATCCGGGCTATAGACGAGGGGATTGAAATACGAATCCTATCTAGTTATAGCTAAGTCTGCGGGTAATTATTGGGACTTTTTAAAAAATGTCGGGTGCAAAATACGACGGTAAGTAATTATTCTCAAGGCAGTTGTGTTGTATTTAAAGATTGTTGGGAGGAGAGTTCTTGATGGTGAGGCTTACACTGAATTGTTATAGGTCGGCGAACAGTCTTGAAACTTTGTCTTTTGAAGTTGCATTTAGCTGGGGTAACATGACACACACACACGTTCGCATTCGACTGAAGGTGTATCATTGATGATTGAGAGTAGCTATGAAATTGTTTTAAATATAAGTGGTTTCTCTGAGGCTATATTATTGCATAATTCTCCTTACTTATGAGTTTGTTCTCTTTCATTTTGTTTTGCATGACTTACTCGAGGGCGAGTAAGGGTTAAGTGTGGGGAAGTTTGATAGTTATGTTTTTATTGCATTTGTTAGTGTCATTTCGTTGTCGTTTTGCATTTGTTTACATGTTTTATTGTTGCATTTTGTTCATATTGCATTTTCCGTGTTTGCATGATTGGTTTCTCGGTTTTGTGGTTAGGTTGTGCATCTTTGCGGAGATTTGGAAGGAACTTTGGAGTCATAGAAATGCTGAAATTTCTGAAGAATGTTTGGCCGCTCGATCTGCAGGAGTTTGAAAGAGTGGGTGCCCGGTGAGCCAACTTGTGGCTAAGGGCTTTGATGACTCTATGTATAAACAATATTTT
This sequence comes from Henckelia pumila, assembly GCF_033568475.1. Taxonomy (NCBI): domain Eukaryota; kingdom Viridiplantae; phylum Streptophyta; class Magnoliopsida; order Lamiales; family Gesneriaceae; genus Henckelia; species Henckelia pumila. Next base: position 182,767,321 of record NC_133121.1, on the reverse strand, counting down.
GTTTAATATAATTTACACTTTTATAATGGCGTTTACTTTATCTTTTATCATATTATTATGTTGTGATATACTATAAGATGTTTAGATGAAGACCTTGAATATACTATATTGTATGTAAGATGTGGTAGCACATGGGGATGGCTATCATGAAACACATCTTATAGTCACTGTATATTCTAAACAGTTCCTAGTCGATTGAGCCGTCCGTTAATAGGGATAAGGATCTCTCGAGATTGAGACTAGCATTTGCGATGTCGAGTACCACGTTTCATTGGTATGGAACATAGAGATGTTCAAAGCATGCAAATGGATATTCATACGATGAATGATCGAACTACCCTATCCGGACTTTCCAAGTGGTTATCACTTATCGAGTGGATAAAGTCCGCGGTTTTGGTTGTACACCATTAGTCCTTACTACTTGAAACATCATTGAGACTCTATATACTAGTACTGTGCTTTGACTCATTTACCGACTCTATTGGGGTCATCAGGTGTCGGGATTGGGTACAGTTACGACACATATAGGAGTCGATGCTTTGTTGTCAAGGATTCACCACATACTTGCTAGTATGGATATCCTATGCATTCTGAGGAGATATTAGTGTGACGAATCTCTGGCCAGAGTACATGATGTGTTTTAAGAAATGGTTTCTTAGTAGCACATGCGATGTCACTATTTGATCTTCAAGATGCATTGCATAGTTATCGAATCTCGAACGACTCTCGATTTACCAATGGTTGTTGATTCGATCGGGATATATGGATGAAGGGACCGTACTGTATGCTAACCAAAATCTATTGGTTCTTGCAGGCACTATCAGTGATACCTAGGAAATCATGGGGCGATGTTGCTAGGCGCTCTTACCATGATTCGATGGGCAAGTCGGAAATTGTTGTTCCAAGTCACAAGGAGTTGTGAGCCCACGACTAGCTGTATCCCTGAACCATTGAGGGTCACACAAGTAATGAATTTTTAATCCCCGTTGAGATAGTTAAATTTAAAGAGTTAAATTTAATGAACAAAGAAGTGAGACTTCTTATTTAAGAGTAAAGGGAGTAAGATTTTCTAAAATGACATAGGGATGGGCATTTTTGGAAATCACTGAATTCGGATTCAGAAAATTTATCTTGACTTTAAAAGATGCAGAAATGGTTTCTGTGCACATTGGTAAAATTGGTTTATCAATCTGAGTCACGATGAATTTTATATTAATTTCTGAACATGCGGGCTTTGCTTGTCAGGCTTGAACTTATGACTAATGGGCCCTAAGCTGTTAGCAGCCCACATTATAAATAAGTTATTGCAGTACAGAAATTACAAAACAGAGGTCACAATTTTCGAAAAACCTAGCTGTTTTTCTCTCTAAGTGGCCGCCCCCTCTCCCTATCTGCTCGAAAATTCCAGCCTGTGAAATTTGAATTTGCAGTCTGGTTTAACGGATCAAATTCGTTAATTCTCTTCGTAGAAACTTCTGATAGATTTTCTAGTGCAATCTATCAGAGGGATTAAACTTCTGTTCGTGGACCTGATTGAAGAATTGTTCGTCCATCAGTTCCTGGGATATACAACAAGAGCAGAGTAATCTATTGGTGTCCATAATCTCGATTCGAGATTGGAGGTAAAAATTTATAATTTTTATTTAATTTTTACACGCACAATTTAATCGTAAAGTTTTGATACCCATGATATGGAATCGTTCCATATAAAATTTTTAAACTTCCGCTGCACAGGGTATCAATCCTGATTGATCTGAACTCCATTCTCCAACAGTGGTATCAAAGACAGGTTGCTCAGATCAAGCGATTAAATTAATCGGTTGTACAAAAATTTTTAATCCTCGGTTTTTTGAAACAAAATAATTTTTTTTTAAAAATAAAATTAAATTTTTCGACGGGCAAAACACGGGCAGCGATTGGATCGCTGCCCGAGGGGCAGCGACGGGCTGCCCGGGATCGTCCCGGGCGGCTTGGGAAAATTTATTTTTAATTTTTTAATTAAAATTTTAATATGTTAAAATTCTATTTTTGGTCCGATCAAAAATTGTTTTTGATTGGTCCACGAGGCGTCGGATCGAATTGTTCGAGTCCGAAAATTTTAAAATTGATTTTTGGATAAATTTGAATTTTTGGAAAATTTATAGATTTTATCCGTTAAATCAGATTTTATGAAATTAATTATTTTTGGTACAATTGATGATAAGATATGATCTTATGGAAATATTGAGTAAAATATGATTTTATGTATAAAATTGGATTTTATATGTAAAATATGATTTTATTTGATAAAAAGATAAAATATGATTTTGTATGTAAAATAAGATTTTATATATGGAATATGATTTTATTCTTTTAATTTAAATTGCCATTGCATGTTATCCAATAAATTAATTTTGAATTAAATATTATTGAATAAGGATGATCGATTGCCATGACCAATTTTGTAGGTGTATGTTAGGAATTTACATTTGTTTTTATTGTTGTTGGATTTATTAATGGGCCTGGTTTATGGCCCAATATGAATTGTCATATGTAATAAAAGTGGGCCTGGTTTATGGCCCGTTCCCACCCCTTAAAATGTATCCCCTACTTGTCATAGTTATTTATTGTAAATACATTAGACTTAGTGGGAGATGAAGATTTGAAGATGGAGGTGGGCCCAGCAGACAATAAAGACAGAAAAAATGTAAATTGGAAGCTCAATGTAATAGGATTGCATTGCATACCTGCATATTACCTAGGATTGGACTTAGACTCGTGATTGGCAACCACGGGTCGATTAGAAATGGAATCGATCATCCTATATAATATATGATATTATCGTTGTATGCATGTTTTAGACTAAATTGTATGAATCCCGCAAGCATACAAATTATAAATGATGAGACAAATTTTCAAAATTAAAATCTCTCATTTTAAATATGATTTAAAATTGATATCAAGATAAATAAAGGAAATTTAAATATTGTTTAAATGTTCCTACCTTCCATCAACGATCAATGTATGAGATGCTACCCGCGGATACGGTCCGGCTCATATTATTGGGGGGGCCCATTTGTCGGAAAACTGTACATTGGATCGACAAATGTTGTAAGTTAGGTGGAACTCCCATTGGATCGGCTCATATTATTGGGGGATCCACATGGCGACCGTCCATCACAACTTAATATTGATGGGTCATCTTGACATGTCACAATAAACGGCGTCATATTATTGGGCCCTTATTGGACATGAGGTAAAAACGTGGAGGTTGCTTTGGAAGCAATTGGGCTCTACTTTTTGAAAATTATGGTTGACTGATATTATTCGGGACCATAGTTTGTCAATTGGACTCCATGTTCCCACTAAGGAAAACAGTTTCCCGTTTTCACTAGAGGGTAGTGAAATCGTTAAAATAGTGGGAGTGAGATTCATAAAATAAATGTTGCCTATTTTATGTCTTAGTAAATTAATTAAACAATCACTGATAATTGTCTGTTTCTTTTCAGTATTTCATAAAGATGAATTCGCGCAATCCACTATTCTCTATTCTCGAACAAAATAAACTGACTGGCGCAAACTATACGGAATGGTTCCGTAAGTTGAAGATTGTCTTGACCTCGGAGAAGATGCTCTACGTGTTAGAAAAATCTCCTCCGAAGGAAGCACCAGCTGACATAAGTCCGGAAGAGTTGGCCAAACTTGATACATGGTGGGACCATGATATCAAGTCCAAATGCTATATGCAAGCCTCGATATCTGATGAACTCCAGAGGCGATTTGAGGACACCGTGAATGCTGCTGACATTCACGTACAACTCAAGGAACTTTTTGGGGCTCAATCGAGAGCTGAAAGGTTCGCTACTGTAAAAGAGCTAATGACGTGTCGCATGCGTGAAGGGACTTCGGTCCGTGATCATGGGGTACGAGTGATTTGGCTCATTCAGAAGTATGTAACGCTTGATTTGGTGTTGGAGCATGAACTCAACGTGGACTTATTACTCCTCTCTCTTCCTTCATCATTTGATGGTTTTGTGGTGAATTTCAATATGAACAAGATAGAGGCCTCCCTTGAAGAGATGGTCAATATGCTTGTAACATATGAAGCCACTTTAAAGAAGGATAAACCGGTTCTCTTGGTGGGCTCCTCTTCCTCTGCTAAGAAGGGGCCAAGTACAAAGGTTAAGAAACGTTCTGCCCCACCCAAGAAAACCGGACCCGAGAAGAAGAACAAGACAAAGGCTTCAAACATGGAAAAGTCCAAGGATGTTTGCCATCACTGCAAGAAACCCGGTCATTGGAAACGTAACTGCAAGTAATATCTAGAGCAGTTGCGAACTGCGAAGGGTATGTTCTATATTGAAATAAATGTTTCACTTAATACTACTTCTTGGGTATTGGATACCGGATGTGGATCTCACATTTGCAATGATTTGCAGGTGATGACAAGAAGTCGCAAGCTTAGAATGGGTGAGACCCAGCTGAGGCTCGGAAATGGTTCTAGAGTTGAAGCCAAAGCTGTGGGAGATGTTTATTTAATTTTGCAGAACGATTTTAAGTTACTTTTGAGAGATATTTTATTTGTTCCAGATTTGATTAAAAACATTATTTCTGTTTCTATGCTTGATAGAGATGGTTTTTCTTGCAATTTTGTGAATGAGATTTGCAATATTTACAAGAATGAATGTTTGATTGGAAATGGACAACTTGAAAACGATCTATATAACTTAAAATTAAAAGGCGTTCCAATAAATTATGTTGATAAACCGGTAACAACGAAAAAAAGGAAAATCGATAGTCAAAACTCGGCAAACCTTTGGCATGCTAGGCTAGGTCATATTTCCTCAAGGAGGATGAACAAGCTAGTGGGAGAGGGCATGTTTGATATGTCTGATATTAACTCTCTACCTACTTGTGAGTCCTGCCTGAAAGGAAAAATGACTAAATCTCCTTTTAAGGAGAAACCTGAGCGTAGTCAAAATATGTTGGATTTGATCCATACAGATGTTTGTGGTCCATTTAGAGTTGGTACTCAATATGGCCACACCTACTTCATTACCTTCACTGATGATTATTCAAGGTATGGGTATTTATATTTAATGAAATATAAGTCTGAAGTATTTGAAAAGTTCAAAGAATTCAAGGCTGAAGTAGAAAACAAACTAGGTAAAAGTATTAAAGCACTTCGATCGGATCGAGGTGGAGAATACTTAAGTACCGAGTTTTTGGACTATCTGAAAGAGAATGAGATTCTCTCTCAGTGGACTCCTCCTATGACACCTCAGCTGAATGGTGTATCGGAGCGTCGTAATCGAACTTTGTTGGATATGGTTCGATCCATGATGAGCTTCACTGAGCTTCCACCTTCGTTTTGGGGCTACGCGCTTGAAACGGCGGTGTTGTTGTTGAACAACGTGCACACCAAAGCAGTGGATAAAAAACCATACGAGTTATGGAATGGCAAAGCTCCTAAGTATTCGTACTTGAGGATTTGGGGATGTCCAGCTTACGTGAAGCAGACAGTGGGAGATAAGTTGGATAGTCGATCCACCTTATGTTATTTTGTAGGGTATCCGAAGAATTCAATCGGATATTATTTCTATCATCCTACTGAAACAAAAGTGTTTGTTTCAAGGAATGCCACCTTCTTGGAGAAGGAGTTCTTATTGGATAAGAAAGGCGAGATGATGGAACTCGAAGAAATTCGAGAAGAACCCAAGATACAAAATAATGATCCTACACCTCAGGAACCATTGATGGAAACGCCTATACCTAGAAGATCCGAGAGGACTTCTAGACCTCCTATTCGATATGGTCTTCTTCTTGAAGGGGATCAAGATGAACCCGACGTTGGATGTGATCCAAGAAACTTCAAGGAAGAAATTTCTGATGCGGATTCAAATTTATGGCTTGAAGCTATGCAGTCGGAAATAGATTCGATGCATACAAATCAAGTTTGGTCTTTAGTAGATCCTCCCGATGGAATTGTTCCAATAGGGTGTAAATGGATCTATAAGAGAAAGCTTGGGCCTGATGGTAAGGTATTGACCTATAAGGCACGATTGGTGGCGAAAGGTTATACTCAAAGACAAGGAGTTGACTATGATGAAACCTTTTCACCAGTTGCAATGTTCAAGTCCATAAGAATCCTTATTGCCATAGCTGCTTGGTATGACTATGAGATATGGCAAATGGATGTGAAGACTGCATTTCTTAATGGAAACATTAAGGAAGAGATCTATATGACGCAGCCTGAGGGATACACATCCATGGGAAGCGAGCATAAGGTATGCAAGCTTCAGAGATCAATCTATGGTCTCAAACAAGCATCAAGAAGTTGGAACCAGAAATTTGATGAAACAATAAAGGATTTTGGTTTCATCAAGAACCCGGAGGAACCGTGCGTGTACAAGAAAGTAATTAAGGATGCTGTGACATTCTTAGTACTTTATGTTGATGACATCCTACTCATTGGGAATGATGTAGGGATGTTGCAGTCAACAAAGATATGGTTATCAGGTAGATTCTCGATGAAGGATTTGGGTGAGGCATCCTATATTCTAGGGATACAGATCTATAGAGATAGATCTAAGAGAATGATAGGACTTACTCAAGCTACTTACATCGAAACAATATTGAAAAGGTTTTCAATGGATGGGTCCAAGAGAGGACATCTACCTATGTGTCATGGAGTTTCTCTATCCAAGTCCATGTGTCCCAAGACTGATGAAGAGATAGAGAAAATGACACATGTACCATATGCGTCAGCCATAGGTAGTATCATGTATGGGATGATATCTACCAGACCGGATGTAGCATTTGCTCTGAGTGTCACGAGCAGATATCAAGCTAATCCCGGTCAAATGCATTGGAAAGCCGTGAAGGACATTCTTAAGTACTTACGAAGGACTAAGAATATGTTCATGGTATATGGAGGAAGAGAACTGAAATTGGAAGGCTATACCGACTCTAGCTTCCAAAGTGACGTGGATGACTCGAAGTCAACCTCTGGATTTGTGTTCATGCTCAATGGCGGTGCTGTCTCTTGGAAGAGTTCCAAGCAGGACACCACAGCGGATTCCACCACTGAGGCAGAATACATTGCGGCATCAGCTGCTGCTAAAGAGGCCGTTTGGATGAGAAATTTCGTCCAAGAGTTGGGCGTCATTCCTGAAGTTGTTGGTCCAGTCCCGGTGTACTGTGACAACACGGGTGCCGTTGCTCAGGCAAAGGAACCAAGGTCTCATCAAAGATCCAAACACGTACTGAGGAAATACCACATCATCCGGGAGATTATGGAAAGAGGAGACATCACTGTCGAGAGAGTGGCCTCTGCAGACAATATCGCTGATCCACTTACTAAGCCCTTGCCAGGACCATTATTTGACAAACATCGCGAAGCAATGGGACTGCGTAGTATGACTAGTTGGCTTTAGGGCAAGTGGGAGATTGAAAGAGTGGGTGCCCGGTGAGCCAACTTGTGGCTAAGGGCTTTGATGACTCTATGTATAAACAATCTTTTGTTTAATATAATTTACACTTTTATAATGGCGTTTACTTTATCTTTTATCATATTATTATGTTGTGACATACTATAAGATGTTTAGATGAAGACCTTGAATATACTATAGTGTATGTAAGATGTGGTAGCACATGGGGATGGCTATCATGAAACACATCTTATAGTCACTGTATATTCTAAACAGTTCCTAGTCGATTGAGCCGTTCGTTAATAGGGATAAGGATCGCTCGAGATTGAGACTAGCATTTGCGATGCCGAGTATCACGTTTCATTGGTATGGAACATAGAGATGTTCAAAGCATGCAAATGGATATTCATACGATGAATGATCGAACTACCCTATCCGGACTTTCCAAGTGGTTATCACTTATCGAGTGGATAAAGTCCGCGGTTTTGGTTGTACACCATTAGTCCTTACTACTTGAAACATCATTGAGACTCTATATGCTAGTACTGTGCTTTGACTCGTTTACCGACTCTATTGGGGTCATCAGGTGTCGGGATTGGGTACAGTTACGACACATATAGGAGTCGATGCTTTGTTGTCAAGGATTCACCACATACTTGCTAGTATGGATATCCTATGCATTCTGAGGAGATATTAGTGTGACGAATCTCTGGCCAGAGTACATGATGTGTTTTAAGAAATGGTTTCTTAGTAGCACATGCGATGTCACTATTTGATCTTCAAGATGCATTGCATAGTTATCGAATCTCGAACGACTCTCGATTTACCAATGGTTGTTGATTCGATCTGGATATATGGATGAAGGGACCGTACTGTACGCTAACCAAAATCTATTGGTTCTTGCAGGCACTATCAGTGATACCTAGGGAATCATGGGGCGATGTTGCTAGGCGCTCTTACCATGATTCGATGGGCAAGTCGGAAATTATTGTTCCGAGTCACAAGGAGTTGTGAGCCCACGGCTAGCTGTATCCCTGAACCATTGAGGGTCACACAAGTAATGAATTTTTAATCCCCGTTGAGATAGTTAAATTTAAAGAGTTAAATTTAATGAACAAAGAAGTGGGACTTCTTATTTAAGAGTAAAGGGAGTAAGATTTTCTAAAATGACATAGGGATGGGCATTTTTGGAAATCACTGAATTCGGATTCAGAAAATTTATCTTGACTTTAAAAGATGCAGAAATGGTTTCTGTGCACATTGGTAAAATTGGTTTATCAATCTGAGTCACGATGAATTTTATATTAATTTCTGAACATGCGGGCTTTGCTTGTCAGGCTTGAACTTATGACTAATGGGCCCTAAGCTGTTAGCAGCCCACATTATAAATAAGTTATTGCAGTACAGAAATTACAAAACAGAGGTCACAATTTTCGAAAAACCTAGCTGTTTTTCTCTCTAAGTGGCCGCCCCCTCTCCCTATCTGCTCGAAAATTCCAGCCTGTGAATTTTGAATTTGCAGTCTGGTTTAACGGATCAAATTCGTTAATTCTCTTCGTAGAAACTTCTGATAGATTTTCTAGTGCAATCTATCCGAGGGATTAAACTTCTGTTCGTGGACCTGATTGAAGAATTGTTCGTCCATCAGTTCCTGGGATATACAACAAGAGCAGAGTAATCTGTTGGTGTCCATAATCTCGATTCGAGATTGGAGGTAAAAATTTATAATTGTTATTTAATTTTTACACGCACAATTTAATCGTAAAGTTTTGATACCCATGATATGGAATCGTTCCATATAAAATTTTTAAACTTCCACTGCACAGGGTATCAATCCTGATTGATCTGAACACCGTTCTCCAACAGAGTTTACCGATCGAGCGGGTGCTTTATGATGAAGATAGTAGGCTCGGATATTTTGGCCGCTCAATCTGCAGAAGTTTACCGATCGAGCGGTGCGCAAGTTTTGAAGTCAGTAGCCTTGGGATATTTTGGCCGCTCGATCGGCCAATGTTTACCGATCGAGCTAGCGTCGCGATCCGGAAAGAATTTTATATTTTTGGAAACTTTGTTATTTTAGCCTCTAGGCTTTATTAGACTCTTAATTCCGTTTTTGAGGATATTATTATCAGATTTTAAGACTCTCTCTTGGAGGCTAGGTTTTGTTCTTCAATTTTCTCTCAAGTTTTCTTCTTTTCTTTGAATTATTCTTGAATTTTCATGAATCGTTGTGGCTAAGTTTTAATACTTGGTTGAGGGAGACGAAACCTTGATATATTTTATTCATGAGATTCGATTTGTAATGTTTAATCCTTGTTAAGTATCAATATTTGATCTGGTTTATTTCATGTTTGTATGCGAGATTTTAGGATTGACCATCTTAGGATTTTGTTTTGCAAGCTATAGCTAAATTAGAATTCAAATCCGTAATTGTTTGAATAATCTAATTTGCGAAGCAACTACGTTTGATATTTTCTGCTGTTGAATTTATTAAATTGTAGGATCAATTATTGACTAGGCTAAATACAACCACTGGTGTTTGTGTTGTCTAGGTTCGTCAGTTTTACTAGTTTGAATGCTACCGTGGATTTAAATCTAGATTGCTTTTATCTGGGTTAATTTATTGGTAAGAGTTAATCTAGAATGCTGTTTTCTAATTAACTAAAATTAAGGTGAAATAGGAATTTGATTTTCAATGATGAATATTTAATAGGATTAATTATTTTTAGGGAATCGATGATTGAATGAATTAATATCAAGGGTGTAGTAGACTGATACCAAGTCTCGTCTCTTATTGATTTCTCCAGTTTAATTTTCAATCTTGCATGATAGTGATAATTTGAATATTTAATTGCTTAAATTTCTTAGTAGTTAGTCCAAACTTCAAAACCCCTTTTTATTTATTTAGAATGCATTAAATTTACCTTTCTTCGTGGGAACGATCCCTACTCACACTACTAGAGGTACGTAAGTACTGACCGAGATAGTCGGCATGATATATTTGCATGTATGTTGCATGAGTATGTGCTATATATTTTATCATGTTTTAGCATGTTTTACCGCCTTAGCACATACATGATTTTACGTGTGACTGCATCCTGAGAGATGTGAGCCATTGACAGTCTCCATAGGGAACAATGATCTCATTTTGGACTCGATGCAGGCATGACAATTTTCATATGGGACTTGTATCCTGTTTTGGATTCGGGTCAGGATGGGGTTGGCTCAGCCCTGATTTAGAATATACGAGTACCCCGCGGTGTCGCTCTCTATCCGATACTATATATTCCTAGCGTCATGAGCAAGTATTTTACCTGGGATTTTAAATCATCTGTGTGCGCATATTTGTACATATATCATTGCTTATGTATTGAGCGTTGTCGCTCACGCCCCTGTGTTTGGATATTGTGGTGTACCTTGTGGTGGGGCAGGTTTGAGGCTGGACGGTCCAGACGGCTCTCAGCAGGATTGAGGATCCGAGAGTGCGAGTTTAGAGGGTAGGGATTTGTTTACCATGAACCTTCGATTTGGTTGTATAATGATATTTATACACTTGTATTATCGTCAGTTGTATTATGCCGATTGGATTTGTTGTATTTTAAATATCCGCTCCTTACGCTTTAAGTTATTGCATGCGTTTTATTTATAACTCTGATTAGTTAGTGGATCCGGGTTGGGTCACTACAAAAACAAACTTACAACTACTCTCGATTATCAATAGTACACCTTCAGTCGAATGTGAACGTGTGTGTGTGACATGTTATCCCAGTTACATGAAACTTCAAAAGACAAGTGTCAAGACTGTTCGCCAACTTATAACAATTCAGTGCAAAGATTCACAATCAAGAACCCTCATCCCAACAATCCATCAACATAACACAACTCTCTTGAGATAAAATTATGCACCAACGATTTTAAAGTCCCAATAATTACCTGCAAACTTAGCTATAACTAGATAGGATTCAAATTTCAATCTCATCATCTATAGCCCGGATGGAACTACAATCCCATGGAATCCGCAAACTTAGCTATGAAATAGTGAATAGAATTTCATTCACATTCTAAGCCCGGATGGAATTGTTATTTTAAAAAAATTTCAAGAAATCAACCCCATGATATCTGCATACTTAGCCACAAACAATACGAGTAGGATTTCAATCATCTTGTTCGCAACCCGGATGGAGCTAATGTTCCATCAATGCTTTATAAAAAAATTCAAAAAGGTGCGCCCAGAAGTGCGTGTGCCATATCAACGAGACCATCGAAATTCAAGAAGTACCAAGTTCCGCAAACACATAATGTCGTGCAATGGTCCAACAGACATCCACAAAATCTAATACATCACTACACTTCACCAGTTAAACATGCGTGCTTGAAATATTCAACAATCAACCTAAGGTTTCTCATATGTAATCAAGATTAAAAATGTTCACCAAAAATCCAATTTTGTCACTTCATCATCATAGGCTAACAAATTCATCATCAACTCATGCATTCAAACAAACATGAAACAACGACACAAAATTTCACAAACTAAATGCAACTACGAAACAAAAACAAATGCAATGATATGAATGCACCCCCCCCCCCCCCCCACACTTAAATGAAGCATTGCCCTCAATGCTACAAAACACAGAACACAAGAAATAACAAAATGACAATGCAATGCAAAAATGTAAAACGAAACTCCCCTAGTTCATTGGTTGGCGGCGTCCTCCTCTTCAACCTCAGGAGGTGGAACAAGACCGTCATACTGAAAAGGGAAGGACGGAGGATATGATAGAGCAGCATGGACAGCGGCCGAATCAAGGCCGAAATGCAATGTGATATTCCAAAGGAGAGCATCCATAGCTTGAGAGTAATGAGCCGCCACAGTATTGTATGCATTTTGGTGATGAGAAAAGGCGGTAAGCTCGCAGATGGAATCGGCCTGGGAGCAACGAGGAGGATGAGATGGCCTTTGAGGATCCGGACGAAGTACAAACCGACCATCTTGCACAAAGTTCTTGGCCCGATAAACTCTCTTGGCCTCAATTGCTGCGGCGTCCACGGGTCGCATGGGTTGCAACCATTCTTCATCGAAACGAGTGGGAACCCCAGCCCGGACACACAGATCTTTAATAATCATCGGAAAGTAGAGACCCAAAGCGCTGAAAGCAATTGACCGATGGATCTCGCTGTGAATCACGCATCCCACATTTATCGGCCAACCCATGTCAAGAGCATAAAGAAATAAGGCACGCTCAAGATTAACTTCACTGGTATGCAATATCGGAATCAGACGTCGAGTCAGGAAGGTATACCAGGTTTCCGAAACCAAGTGCAAATAGTGTTCCTTAAATTTCAGAGAAGAAACAGGGTCTAGCCACGAAGCTCCAGGGTAGGACAGTTGGCCGAGTAACTCATCCAAATTCGGGTCGAGTTTGAGGCTTTGATATAGGGTATTATCGACATCCAGAGTCGCAAGCAATGAATTCAACTCATTGGGTTCAAAAGATATCAATTTTCCTCTAACGACTACTTTACTATCCGTCATCTCCGCTGCGTTTGCATAGAATTCACGCACAAGTTGTACGACAGCGGGTTGAGGTTGTTTGCAAAACATTTCCCAACCACGTGCTTGAATGAAATGAAATACCTCACTATCACCAAGATCTAATTCAAAGCCACGCTCGGGAATGGGATAGCGGGTTACCTTAGCGTGATCGTATCAATCACGAGCCGCTTGATTGACAAATTTTCCGGCAAGGTTTTAGGAAAAACGGGCCACGGCCGCGCCTTGGGAAGAGGATTTGCCGGTAACTCGAATGCACTTAGGCCCCATGTGTAATAAAAATAGAGACGGCCAAAATTCCGGAAAGCTCGGAGGGATTTGAGAGCAAGGCCGGTGGAACAGGGGTGTGGAGGAAGTGATGGAGGCAGGTGAGAGCCGGTGGAACAAGGGCTTGAAAATTCAGAGGCGACGAAGATGATGACCGGTGGCGGAGTGATGTGGCGGGGATGTGCAACGTGGCAGATGGCAAAGAGGAACTAGAGGTGGCGAAACCGGATGGTAATGGTCGATTCCTGCGAGAGTAATATGTGAGCGGTGTCCCGTAGAAGAAGATGACCAGAGATGGTGATCAAAGCTTAGTGGTGTGGCCGCCGATTAATTCCCTGCGATGGAAGATGAGGATTGTGTGAGAGATTGAATGAAGGGTTTGGGGGATAGGGATTTAGATAGAAAATATAAAAGAGAATGGGAGAGGGGAGAAGTAAAATCGCGTAAAAACGGTCTCGCTCGATTGGTAAAGATTGACCGATCGAGCAAGCACAAAAACCCATATTTCTGCCTTACCACAATAGACGCTCGCTCGATCGGTAAAGATTGACCGATCGAGCGAGACAAAAATGCACAACATTCTATCCGGACCACATAAACCTCGCTCGATTGGTAAAACTTGACCGATCGAGCGAGACAAAAACACTGGGTTGCCTCCCAGTCAGCGCTAAATTGACAGTTAGTCTATAGATCGACTGCATGCTGCGATTTATTTGTTCTCTGGCGAATCATATAGTGTGAGATCATGCTCGTCCTATCCTAAATTCGCTGGGATCCCTTCATGATAATGTTTCAGTCTGTGGCCATTCACCTTGAATATTTTTTATGTGTCCAAGCTCTGAATTTTGACTGCACCATGGGGAAAGACATTAGTGATAACAAACGGTCTATTTCAACGTGAACGCAACTTACCTGGAAATAGCCGAAGTCGTGAGTGATAGAGAAGGCCTTTCTGACCGACTTCGAATTCCCTTCTGGAGATCATCTTGTCATGGAATGCCTTCGTATTTTCCTTGTAAATCTTTGAACTGACATATGCATCATTGCGTATCTCCTCTAATTTGTAGTAACCCAGAAACCATTTTAAGATAATAATATGTTAAACATGATTAAGAGTTGGTAATTAATCAATTCCGAGGTTCAGTCGAACTTTAGAATTAAGAATTTAAATTTCATGTTTTTGAGTCAGTTCGGACAATCCGAAGATAACTTCGGACGACCCGAACTCAACCATCGGGGGCTCCGAAGGTGAGCTTGTTGACTTTGGAGTTAAGGCACGTTCGGACGATCCGAAGAGGACTTCGGATGGCCCGAACTCCCTTGTGCCAAGCAAGCAGGATTACTCAGCATGGTGTTTTGACAAGTGTCGGATTTAGGCCACTTCGGACGACCCGAAGAGACGTTTGGATGGTCCGAACTCGACGTGTCTCGCATGCAGACAGTGAGTTGGAATGGACGATCCAAACTCAGCTTCGGAGGATCCGAACTCGTCCGAAAATTTTCCTATAAATAGGGCTCATTTGATTTCATTTTGAAATACGAATTTCCGAGTTTCTTTCTTCAGTTATATAGTGTGAGATATACACTTGAGTGCCCTATCGGTTATAATAGAGTTCTGGAATAACCAAGGTGTGGTTATAGTCATCCGGGACTAGCGACTCCAAAGAGCTAACTACGGACAAAGGTATGGTCCGGGAATCTATTTAAGTTTTGGGAGTACTTATTAGCTTAGTTAAGGCTTATAAAACTTGTGTAGTGATACGGTGAACTTTTGAATATAGGCTTGGAACCTAGGATCCTACTTTACTTGAACTATCCTAGAGGTACGTACACATTGACTGAGATTGCCAGCGAGTATACATATTTATATGTTGCATTTATTTGGCATTATTATATGGAATGAGATATGATTTACCTCTTTCATTATTCATATGTCATGTGCATATACACGTTGAGCCTATACCTTGTTATACCTGACTATAGAGCCGCTCAGCTCTATACTCGATAGTCTGTCACTGAGAGTACCGCGACGGCGGGGGCATTTATGTCTGTCTACTCTGGTGTACTAGATGAGTGTGGTTGCACCCAGAGGTTGATCCGTGCGGTGGCAACACTCATGTGGCACCGGTACTGAGCATGATTTTCGGATGACCCGTTACCAGTCATCATGTTGCATGCATAATATATTTACGTGTACTCATGTTATGTACTGGGCGTTAGCGCTCACGTCCTAGTTGTTATCTTGGACACCCTATTCCATGGGGCAGGTCGCAGGATGGACGGAGCTGGTAGTTCAAGGCAGGACTAGGGAGCAGGAGCCTTGAGGATTTTATTATACAGCAGGATTCGATATAGCTGTATAATGTTTACTGTTTAAGTTTTCGATTTGGTTGTATCACTACAGATTTAAGCCTGGATTTTATTACTAAGCTGATATGTATTTTATGGTTTGTTTCCGCATGTTTTACTCTGTTAAGTTATTTTGATGTATTAAGTTTAATGCATGCTATTAGTTGCCAGTTAGTAGGTTATACCATGCAGGGTCACTACATTTTTGGTATCAGAGCATGCATATATTTTGGGATTAGTACTTGGGATTTAGTCTAGTCTTGAGTAATTCTTGCGTATTTGGAATTTTAATGTGCAATTCTTTTCAGGATATGGCTGACGAGAGTCACGGTAGTGTTGGCCAGGGAGGTGGTCATCATCATCGTCACCATCGTCATCAGGATGATTGACATCATCATGAGGGTAGACGTCACTACACTATCAATAAGTTCATGCAAGTAGGACCGAAACCCTTGGTGGGAGGCGAGAATCCTGAACAAGCTAGAAGTTGGATGTCTAAACTCGAGAGTACTTTTCGTGCTTTCGATTGTACTGAGGAGCAGAAACTGGAAGTTCTAGAATTCATTATAGAGGATCGAGCACGTTTTTGGTGGGATGCCAAGGCTGCTCAGGCACGTACTGAGAGAGGACGGTGACTTGGGGGGATTTCTGTCGGGAGTTCCAGAAACTATATTTTCCTCCGGCTATTCGCCAAGCACGATCTATGGAGTTGCTTACTCTGAGGCAAGGATCAATGACTATTGATCAATATCAGCAACGATTTCTTGATCTGCTACCGTTCAGTCCTCATATCAATGAGAGTGATGCGTCGAAGTATGATATCTTTCTACAAGGTTTGAACCAAGATATCTACTCTCAGGTTGTTGTTTGTGATGACCCGGTATCTTTTGAGACTTTAGTGAACCGTTGCCGTCTTGTGGAGACTAGCAATAGGCGGGCACAGTTGATGATGCCAGGACAGCCTACTGGATTTATTGAGCCTAGAGCTCAATCTGTTGTGCAATCTATACCTACGTCTTCTTCTACTCCTACTACTTCATCTGGTTCTCGTGGTTCACGAGGTACATTCCGTTTCGAAAAGAATAAGAAGAAGAAGAAGGAGGAATTTTGTAGCCACTGTAGAGGGAAGCATCCTGCAGCTTCATGTCGAAGAGCTACTGGTGCTTGTTATATTTGTGGTCAGCAGGGACATCTGCGGAGAGATTGTCCTCAGCGTATGAGTTCTGCTAGTGGATCGGGATCCCAGGTTGGATCTCAGGCTTATACTTTTCCACGTCAGCAGCCAGCACCACAGAGTTCTTCTGGTTATCGTCCCCAAACTCAAGGGCAGGTGTTTGCTCTGTCTCAGGAGCAGGCTACAGAGGGAAGCGATCGCATGTTGGCAGGTACCTTTTTGTTATGTGGTATTCCTGCACTTGTATTAATTGATACTGGAGCATCGCATTCCTTTATTTCTATTCGCTTTGTTAAGAGACATAGATTACCTTATGTATCATTAGATATGGATTTAGTTGTATCTACTCCACTGGAGCAGGAGATAGTAACTAAGCGTCTAGTGATGGGTTGCTTTCTAGAGTTTGAGGGTAATATGTTATTGGCTAATTTGATGATATTAGCGATGGCAGATTTTGACTGTATTTTGGGAATAGATATGCTGACTTTGTATCATGCTACTGTGGATTGTTATCAACGTTTGGTACGGTTTCATCCTGCTGAGGGTGATAGCTGGTATTTTTATGGTGAGGGTGCGCGACCTCCGATGCCACTTGTTTCGGCTCTGAAGGCATGTCATGTCTTGGAGTCAGGTGGTGAGGGCTACCTTATCTATGCAGTTGATATGTCCACGAGTAGTACGGGTATTGATCAGTTAACGGTTGTCAGCGAGTTTCCTGATGTATTCCCTGATAAGATTCCTGGTTTTCCTCCGGTGCGAGAGGTTGAATTTGGTATTGATTTAGTACCAAGAACTACGCCTATATCCCGAGCACCTTATCGTCTGGCACCATCAGAGATGAGGGAATTGAAACAGCAGTTACAGGATTTGCTTGATAAGGGATATATTCGTCCGAGTGTTTCTCCGTGGGGAGCACCTGTTTTATTTGTCAAGAAGAAGGATGGATCGATGCGATTATGTATTGATTACAGGCAGTTGAATCGTGTCACCATCAAGAATAAGTATCCTTTGCCGCGGATTGATGATCTGTTCGATCAATTACAGGGTACTTCTGTTTACTCAAAGATAGATCTGAGATCTGGTTACCATCAGATATGGGTACGAGACTCAGATATTTCTACGACTGCTTTCAGGACCAGATATGTGCATTATGAATTTCTGGTGATGCCATTCGGTTTGACGAATGCACCGGCAGTCTTTATGAATCTGATGAATCAGATATTTCGAGAGTATCTGGATAGATTTGTCATCGTCTTCATTGATGATATTCTTGTCTATTCTCATGACAAGGATGAGCATGCACAACATCTAAGGATTGTTTTACAGACGTTACGAGATAAGCAACTGTATGCGAAATTGAGCAAGTGTGAATTTTGGCTTGATCGGGTAGTGTTTCTCGGTCATGTGATTTCTAGTGAAGGAATATCTGTTGATCCTAGTAAGATAGAGGCAGTGCTGAACTGGTCTCGTCCGACAACGGTTGCTGAGATTCGTAGTTTCTTGGGTCTAGCTGGATATTACCGTCGGTTCATCGAGAATTTTTCACAGTTGGCCAGGCCTTTGACTCAGCTTACTCGGAAAGATGTTTCCTTCATATGGTCCTCGGATTGTGAGGAGTCATTTCACGAGCTGCGTAGACGTCTTACTACTGCACCTGTGCTAGCTCTACCTTCTGGATCAGGAGGTTATGTTGTCTATACTGATGCCTCTGGTCAGGGGTTAGGATGTGTTCTGACACAGCATGGACATGTTATTGCCTATGCTTCTAGACAGTTGAAGACACATGAGAATAATTATCCAGTGCATGATCTCGAGTTAGCCGCCATTGTATTTGCGCTCATGATTTGGAGGCATTATCTTTATGGCGAGAAATTTGAGATATTTACGGATCATAAGAGTTTGAAGTATTTATTCACTCAGGCGGAGTTGAATATGCAACAGAGACGCTGGATGGATCTTCTGAAAGATTATGATTGTGAAATCAAATATCATCCAGGTTCTGCTAATCTTACTGCTGATGCCTTGAGTCGGCAGGTGAGACTTTCTGCACTTCAGACTAATGAAATATCTCATATGATTCAAGAGTGTTGTTCATTGAGTTTTACGCTCAGGCACAAGAAAGGGAGGAATGGGATTCGATTGTATACTATTCTATCTGAGCCAGCATTGTATTCTCGGATCAGAGATGCTCAGATATCTGATGTTAAGACTCAGCGTTTGGCACGTTTAGCCAATGGAGTTAATACATCTGGATTTCATTTTCAGGCAGATGGGTTATTGTGCTTATCTAATCGAGTGGTTGTACCTAATGTTGCGGATCTCAGGAACGATATTCTTTCTCAAGCTCACATGAGTCGATTATCTGTTCATCCTGGAAGCATGAAAATGTATAAGGACTTGCGAACTAGATTCTGGTGGAAAGGGATGAAGCGAAGTGTGTATCAATTTGTTTCTAGATGTTTGGTTTGTCAACAGGTCAAGGCTGAACATCGACGACTAGGTGGATTACTGCAGAATCTTGAGATTCCCGAATGGAAGTGGAAGCACGTGACTATGGATTTTGTCACCCACTTGCCTATGACTACACGTCAGTGTGATGCTATCTGGGTTGTCGTTGACCGTTTGACGAAATCAGCACACTTTATTCCTTACAACCGGGAGTATTCTTATGATCGCATGTCACGCTTATACATCCAGGAGATAATGCGATTGCATGGGATTCCAGTGAGCATAGTTAGTGATAGAGACCCGCGATTTACCTCATGTTTTTAGGGTAGTTTTCAGCAGGCGTTGGGCACCACTCTGAGTTTGAGCACTGCATATCATCCGAAGACTGATGGGCAGTCAGAGCGCACTATTCGTACGCTGGAGGATATGCTACGTTCTTCTGTTATGGATTTTGTCTTATCTTGGCAGGATCAATTACCTTTGATTGAATTTGCCTACAATAACAGTTATCATCGCAGTATTAATATGGCACCTTTCGAGGCATTGTACGGTCGACGGTGTCATACTCCGTTATTCTGGGATGAAGTCGGGGAACGGCAAGTCGAGGGTCCTGAATTGGTGCAGCAGATTGTAGACAAGGTAGATTTGATCAAGCATAGGATCAAAGTTGCTCAAGATAGACAAGCCAGTTATGCTAATATTCATCGCTGGCCACTTCAGTTTGAGCCTGTTGAATATGTGTTCCTTCGAGTATCACCTTTCAGGAAGGTGATGAGATTCGGTGTGAAAGGCAAGTTATCTCCTCGTTTCATTGGGCCTTTCCAGATACTGGAGAAGATCGGAGATGTTGCATATCATCTGGCGTTACCGCCAAATCTTTCCAGTATACATAATATTTTTCATGTGTCGTTGCTTCGACAGTACATAGCTGATGAATCTCATGTGATTCAGTCTACTGATATTCAGCTAGAGCCAGATCTGTCTTTTGTTGAACGACCAATCCGTATCCTAGACAGGAAGGAGAAAGTTCTTTGGAACAAGACTATAACACTTGTGATGGTACAGTGGCAGCGCCGAGGCGTTGAAGAAGCAACTTGGGAAACTGAGAGTCGTATGCAAGCGGAATATCCTGAGTTGTTTGCTTTGTACTTTTAATTTACCATGTAAGATGTAATTACAGTTGTTGTAATAAAACATGGTTTGATGTTTCATATTGTTATCTTGATTTGTCTTTAGATGTTATTTCGCGGACGAAATGTCTAAAGGTGGGGAGAATGTAGTAACCCAGAAACCATTTTAAGATAATAATATGTTAAACATGATTAAGGGTTGGTAATTAACCAATTCCGAGGTTCAGTCGGACTTTAGAATTAAGAATTTAAATTTCATGTTTCTGAGTCAGTTCGGACAATCCGAAGATAACTTCGGACGACCCGAACTCGACCATCGGGGGCTCCGAAGGTGAGCTTGTTGACTTCGGAGTTAAGGCACGTTCGGACGATCCGAAGAGGACTTCGGACGGCCCGAACTCCCTTGTGCCAAGCAAGCAGGATTACTCAGCATGGTGTTTTGACAAGTGTCGGATTTAGGCCACTTCGGATGACCCGAAAAGATGTTCGGACGGTCCGAACTCGACGTGTCTCGCATGCAGACAGTGAGTTGGAACGGACGATCCGAACTCAGCTTCGGACGATCCGAACTCGTCCAGAAATTTTCCTATAAATAGGGCTCGTTTGATTTCATTTTGAAACACGAATTTCTGAGTTTCTTTCTTCAGTTATATAGTGTGAGATATACACTTGAGGGCCCTATCGGTTATAATAGAGTTCTGGAATAACCAAGGTATGGTTATAGTCATCCGGGACTAACGACTCCAAGGGCTAACTACGGATGAAGGTATGGTCCAAGAATCTATTTAAGTTTTGGGAGTAATTATTAGCTTAGTTAAGGCTTATAGAACTTGTGTAGTGATACGGTGAACTTTTGAATATAGGCTTGGAACCTAGGATCCTACTTTACTTGAACTAGCCTAGAGGTACGTACACATTGACTGAGATTGCCAGCGAGTATACATGTTTATATGTTGCATTTATTTGGCATTATTATATGGCATGAGATATGATTTACGCTTTTATTATTCATATGTCATGTGCATATACACGTTGAGACTATACCTTGTTATACCTGACTATAGAGCCGCTCAGCTCTATACTCGATAGTCTGTCACTGAGAGTCCTGCGACGGCGGGGGCATTTATGTCTGTCTACTCTGGTGTACTAGATGAGTGTGGTTGCACCCAGAGGTTGATTCGTGCGGTGGCAGCACTCATGTGGCGCCGGTACTGAGCATGATTTTCGGATGACCCGTTACCAGTCATCATGTTGCATGCATCATATATTTACGTGTACTCAAGTTTATGTACTGGGCGTTAGCGCTCACGTCCTAGTTGTTATCTTGGACACCCTATTCCATGGGGCAGTCGCAGGATGGACGGAGCTGGTAGTTCAAGGCAGGACTAGGGAGTAGGAGCCTTGAGGATTTTATTATACAGCAGGATTCGATATAGCTGTATAATGTTTACTGTTTAAGTTTTCGATTTGGTTGTATCACTACAGATTTAAGCCTGGATTTTATTACTAAGCTGATATGTATTTTATGGTTTTGTTTCCGCATGTTTTACTCTGTTAAGTTATTTTGATGTATTAAGTTTAATGCATGCTATTAGTTGCCAGTTATTAGGTGATACCATGCAGGGTCACTACATAATTCCTGCAACAGCATCTTCCGATGCTCGCCACTCTCATCCATCTGCATGTTAAATTTTTTGATAGCCCAATAGGCTCTATGCTCCAATTCCACGGGCAGATGACATGGTTTCCCAAATATCAGTCGATATGGGGACATTCCAATTGGCGTATTGAACGCGGTTTTGTAAGCCCAAAAAGCGTCATCCAAGCGCATGCTCCAGTCCTTCCTTGTAAGATCCACGGTCTTCTCTAAGATAGACTTTATCTCTCCGTTTGAAACCTCAGCTTGAACATTGGATTGTGGATGGTATGCAGTGGAGATTTTTTGCGTCACATGGTACTTTTCAGCAAATTAGCTACAGTTCGGTTGTAGAAGCGTGTTCCTCTATCACTGATGATGGCTCGTGGAATACCAAACCTAAAGAAAATATTGTGCTTGATAAACTCTGCAACCACTTTAGAATCATCAGTACGGGTGGCCTTTGCTTCCACCCATTTCGAGACATAATCTACAGCAAGCACTATATATATTCATACGAACTAGGAAAAGGTCCTATGAAGTTGATGCCCCAAACATCAAAGATTTCACAAACTAAAATAGGTTGCTGAGACATCTCCTTGCACTGAGATATATTATCTGTCTTCTGGCATTGAGCGCATGACTTACAGAAAACGTAAGCTTCTCGAAATATAGATGGCCAAAAAAATCCGCAGTCCAACACCTTCCTCGTTGTTCTTTTCGCCCCAAAGTGACCACCACAAGAGTATGAGTGACAAAATGTGATAATAGGGATTACCTCGCTTGCCGGTACACATCGTCGTATGACTTGATCAGCACAGTGTTTCCACAAGTATGGATCATCCCGCACAAAATACTTAGCATCGCTTCGAACCTTATCTCTCCGTGCCTTAGAAAATTCAGAGGAAAACCCATTAGTAACTAAATAATTCACAATATTCGCATACCAGGGTAATTTTGTGCTTGCTGAAAACAGTTGCTCATCAGGAAATTCTTCTCACAAGCTCAGCTCCTCATCAATATGAACTAGACGGCTCAAGTGGTTAGCGAATCGATTCTATGTTCCTCTTTTGTCCTTGATTTCCACATCAAATTCGCTCAAGAGTAGTATCCATCTTATTAGACTTGGTTTTTCTTCCTTCTTCGCCATCAGAAAACGAAGAGCTGCACGATCAGAATAAACAATAACTTTAGCACCAAGTAAATAAGAACAAAATTTTTCTAAAGCAAAAACTATAGCCAAGAGCTCATTTTCAGTAGTGGAATAATTCCGTTGGGCATCGTTCAGAATACGCGAAGCGTAGTAGATAGTGTGTGATGCTTTCCCAACTTTATGTCCCAAAACCGCTCCTACAGCATAGTCGCTGACATCACACATGATTTCAAACGGTTTGCTCCAGTCCGGTGGTTGGATAATTGGTGCCGAATTCAACGAGTCTTTAAGTTTGTCAAAAGATGTTTTGCATGGCTCATCAAATTCAAACGGCACATCTTTCTGCAACAGTTTGCACATAGGAGATACGATCTTGGCGAAGTCCTGAATGTATCTCCTGTAAAAACCTGCATGGCCAAGAAAAAACGTACTTTCCGCACACTTGTGGGATAATGTAGAGACTAAATAATATCAACTTTCACTTTGTCTACTTCAATCCCTTTAGATGAGACGACATGACCCAAAACTATACCTTGCCCAACCATAAAATGATACTTTTCAGAGTTTAAAACTAGGTTGATTTCGACACACCGCTTAAGGACAAGAGCAAGATTAGATAGACATTTTTCGAATGAATCACCATAGAAAGTAAAATCATCCATAAAGACATCTAATATATGCTCAGTAAAGTCAGAAAAGATACTAACCATACACCGTTGGAATGTGGCCGGTGCATTGCAGAGTCCAAATGGCATACATTGATATGCAAAGGTGCCGAACGGGCAAGTGAATGTCGTCTTCTCCTGATCTTCTGGCGCAATTGCAATTTGAAAATAACCAGAATACCCATGAAGAAAACAATAATAAGAATGACATGCTAACCTTTCAATCATTTGATCAATAAAAGGTAAGGGGAAATGATCCTTTCGGGTTCCAGCATTCAGCTTTCTATAGTCTATACAAACCCTCTACCCATTTTGAATGCGGGTGGGAACCAATTCGTCATCCTTGCTCTTTACCACAGTAATTCCGGTTTTCTTGGGAATCACTTGAACCGGACAGACCCACTGACTGTCAGAAATTGGGTAGATAACTCCAACTTCAAGGAGTTTCAGAATTTCAGCCTTCACCACCTCCATCATAGGTGGGTTCAACTTTCTTTACGGCTTACGCGAGGGATTCGCTCCTTCCTCCATCAGAATCCTATGCATGCATGTAGAAGGGCTGATTCCCTTGATATCTGCTATGGTCAACCCAATAGCAGTTTTGTGCCCCTTGAGAACTTTGACCAATTGCTCCTCTTGTTCGGCCTCCAAACTATTAGATATGATTACCGGTAATGTTTCTCCTTCTCCAAGGAAAACATACTTAAGATGTTTGGGAAGCGTTTTCAATTCAACCACTGGTGCCTGCAAAACAGATGGAAGACGCCGAGTGTTAGAAATTGGTAAAGAGAGATAAGCAATATTACCTGATTGAGGTAGCACAGGAGCACTGTTCAGAATATTTTCAATCTCTTTCACTTCTTCACTACATCCAATTCCATCATCATCCTGCTGAATGGGTGCTATAATAGCCACCTCTAGCTCATCTTTTCCTGCATGCTCACAATAATCTTGTGCCAAGTAATCCACAATATCAACAGAATATACACAATCATCAATGTCAGGAAATTTCATGGCCTTATAAATATTGAACTTTACAACCTCTCCATCAAATTTCATAGTGAGTGTGCCACTGTGAACATTAATTTTAGTCATAGATGTTTTCAAGAATGGTCTGCCTAACATAATAGGACTATTGTGATAATCGTTTTCCATGTCGAGCACATAAAAATCTGCAGGAAATACTAAGTTATTCACTTGCACTAACACATATTCTATTATTCCCCTAGGATATGCATTAGACCTATCAACTAACTGTATGACAATTCCAGTTTTATTCAAAGGACCAAGTTTCAAGGACGCATAAATAAAGTATGACATAACATTGATTGAAGCTCCTAGATCTAACATGGCCTTCTCAAGTCTAACATTCCCTATAGTGCATGGGATAGAAAACATACATGGATCCTTGCATTTGGCAGACAATTTTCTTTGGATCACGACAGATACATTCTCATCTAACTCCACTTTCTGACATCCCTTCAATGTTTGTTTCCTCTTTGCTGTGCACAATTCCTTCAAGAACTTCACATATAGAGGTACCTGCTTAATATCATCTAGCAATGGAATTTTCACCTCACATCTATGAAAAGTCTTATAGAGTTCCTTTATCCCTTCATCTTTTCTAGACTCCTTAAGCGCTTAGGGAAAAGGGGCAATAGGCTTATATTCAAAAAGAGGAGGAAACTTACCTCGTGGTGCTTCTTCCTTGGTTGTTTCTCCATCATTCACTTTTGGCTTTCTTTCAACTCCTCCTTGGGCGAAGCATAAACTTCTTTCTCCTTTACCTTCAACTCCTTCCCATTCCTTAGAGAAATGGCACTTGCGTTCTCTCTTGGGTCGGAATTGTTTGGGATGGCAAAGCGTTGGAATGCTGTGCTTTCAACTTGTTGATTGCAGTGGCGAGCTGTCCCATCTGGTTATTCAAGTTCTGGATGCTTGCTCTTGTTTTCTGTTGAACAGTTACAGTATTAATAGCAAGATACTTAACAATATTTTCGAGAAACTCGCCTGGAGCTGGAATATAAGGACGCTGCTATTGTTGAGGATATGGTGGCCTATAAGCTTGATTGTGCGGTGGTGCTTGAGGTCCAGGTTGATTTGCCTGAGGGTTTCCGTATCTCAAATTTGGATGATCCTTCCAACCAGGATTTTATGTGTTGGAATATGGATCATACTTCCGCTGTGGTGGTCCAGGAAATCCGCCAGTAGCATTAACCTGTTTGACCGATTCTTCTTTAAGTGTGGGACACATATCAGTAGCATGTCCCATTGCAGCACAAATTCCACATGCCTTCGCAGCTTGTCCATTTCCTACAGCCATTTGACGCACAAGAAACGTCATTTCAATCAGTTGTTGCTCAAGGGTAGAGACATTTACCTCATTAAATTTCCTTGGTGCATAATCATTCCTGTTGGTGCCAAATTGTTGAGAATTGGCAGCCATGTTCTCAATAAAATTCCTCGGTTTTACCAGAGTTTTATCCACAAAAACTCCTCCACTGGCCGCATCTAACATACTCCTGTCATGAGGTAACAAACCTTCATAGGTATATTGAATTAACAAGTTTTCACTTATCTGATTTTGCGGACAGCTAGCACAAAGCTTTTTGAACCGCTTCCAGTATTCATGAAGTGATTCCATTGTGTATTTCTTGATCCCATAGATTTCTTTCCTGATGTTTGCGGCTCTAGAAGCTGGAAAGTACTTCTCCAAAAAAATTCTTTTCATCTCAGTCCAAGTTTTGATGGATCCAGAGGGTAAATAATACAGCCAATCCTTAGCAGCACTCTTCAAAGAGAAAGGAAAGGCCCTCAGTTGGATCTGCTCCTCTGCCACTCCATGGGGTTTCATACTTGTGCAAACCACATGAAATTCCATCAAGTGCTTGTTAGGGTCCTCACCTATAAGACCATGAAAAGAAGGCAATAAGTGAATTAATCCAGATTTAAGCTCAAAAGTAGCATTATTTTCTAGAGTAGGAAAATAATGCATAAGGGTTGTTGATTTGGATCAGGAGTGCCCAATTTTCTAAGGCTCAGATTATCGTTTTCAGCCATTTTGTGTTCAGGAATTTCAGTACAAATCTCTTCCTCTTTTTGTCTTCTACGAGCTTCTCTCCTTCGCCTGTGTAAAGTTCTTTCGATCTCCGGGTCGTAGGAAAAGTCTTCTTTAGAAAAATCATCTGAAAGCATGAACGAAAGAGAAAAACTAGAAACAAAAAAAAGAAAAGAGAGTGACATTAAACAAAATAAAAAGTTTTTATTGTTCCCACGAGGAAAGGAAAATTTAATAGTGTTCTTACAAATAAAATAAAGGGGGTTTTGATTTTGAGATTAACTACTAAAAAAATTAAAAACAATATTTAATGAATTTCTATCAATTATCATGCAAGATTAAATTATAGCGACGAAATCAATGAGAAACAAGTCTTGGTATCGGTCGACTACACCCTTGATATCATTCATTCAATCATCGATTACCTAAAAATAATTAATCCTATCAAATATTCATCATTGAAAATTAAATTCTTCACCTTAATCTTAGTTAATTATACACCAGCGTTCTAGATTAACCCTTACCAATAAATCAACACGGATACCAGCGATCTAGTTTTAAATTTAAGGTAGCATTCAAATTAGTAAAACTGATGAATCTAGACAACATAAATACCAGCGATTGTATTTAATCTATTTAATTGTTGTTCCTACGATTTAACAAATTCACCAGCAGAAAATATTAAACGCAATTGCTTCACAAATTAGATGATTCAAACAATTACGGATTTGAATTCTAATTTTGCAGTAGATTGTATAGCAAAATCCTAAGATTGTCAATCCGAAAATCTCACGTACAAGCATGGAATAAATCAGAACAACTTTTGATACTCAATAAGAATTAAACAATGAAAAATTTTAATCTCATGAATAAAAAAAATCAAGGGCTTGTCTTCCTCAACCAAGTTCTAAAGTCTAGCCACAACGATTCATGAAAAACGAAGGAAAAATCAAAAGAAAAGAAGAAATATTAAGAGAGAATAGAACAAAACCTAGACGCCAAGGAATACTTGGTGTTCTAAGACTTCAAAGCCTGATAATAAACTCAGAAAAATGGAATAAAAGACCTAATAAAAAGCTAGAGTCCAAAATAAAAGAGTTTTCATAATTAAGAACTCTTTCCCAAACAGACCCGCTCGCTCGATCGGTAAAGATTGACCGATCGAGCGAGCCAAACTTCCAATCCTATTGTTCTTCAAACTTCTTGCGGCTGCTCGATCGGTAGAAGTTAACCGATCGAGCGGCCAAACATTTCTTCCAAATCTGCTTGTTTTCTTCACATGACCGCTCAATCGGTAGAGATTTGCGGATCGAGGGGTAAAGTATTTTTCTTCAAAATTCCTTGCATCATTTCCCTTGCTCCAAGGTTCCGTCCATATGTCCTCCAAAACGCACAACCTAGACACAAAATCGGGAAACAAATCATGTAGACACAAAATATGAAATACGAACAAAATACGTAATTAAAACACATAAATGAATGCAAAACAACAACTGAATGGCATTAAAATATGCAACACAAACACAACTATCATCAAGAATATAGGATGAGATCTCAGGTTGGTAGATCTTCTGAGACGTCAGTGCAGCAGACGACCTAGGGTGTGCATCATAGAGGCAGTAAGCAGTCTCGAATACAGGGTCAGATGCTTGTGTTTCAAGGAGCTTAAGACGCAGTCTAGGATGGAAGAAGATTCCAAGGATGATATCGACGAATGAATTTATTTTGGTATACCTAGTAGTATTTGGTTGTTTCTGTTTTGTTATTTTGGGGCTGTAAAAAAGTTTTATTAATTTGGTTTCGAGGATTAAATGTTTTCATGTTGGATTTCTTCGGTTTTATTTTAGTTGATTAGTGTTCAAATATTGTGACTCTCAGATTATTTGGAGTAATCTCATTTTGAGGTGTAAGTACTTGCCAAGTAATCAGTTCTAGGTGGTTCCTCATAGTAGTTGGGTAAGTATGTGATCTTGATAACTGGTGCTAAAGATGACTAATTGCATCAGGGGTAATGTGTGTTTTTATACCAAGTATTGTGGAATGTGTTGGATTATGACTAGATGTTTGAGGATGTGTGACCCATGTCAATGTTGCTCTGGAAGCCTTTCGTGCTTCAGAGGGTGTACAAGGAAGGCTACCTCAGTCTTGATGTTTTACACGATCACATAAGGGTATAGTAACCAGGAACATTTAATTGACAAATGAGTTCTTTTGAGAAGTTTCAGTCCGACGCTCGTTTAGTGCCAAGGAGATCTAGTGTTTTTATTTTCTGACTTCGTCAGAGTACATATTAATTTTTCTGTTGAAAGAATTGTTTGGGAAAAGGTACTCCGTGACAAATGACGTCTTAGAAACAGTGTGCAATACAATTGTATTGGGATTGGACTAGATAGAGTTCTAAATTAAGTAGACGTGGACAGTGACATCCAGTAAGAACTAGAAACGTGTATTGGTTCAGTGTGTTTCTTGTACTTAGAGAATAGATTGTTCTCTTGAGTTTTATAACAGTGACAAATGATGTTGTGGCATGGTTACATTCTCAGGTATGACCTAGAATTGATTTCGAGAACTAAATCCTTTTAAAGTGGGGAGAATGTACTAACTCATATCCCATTTTACAATCTTAGTGGTTAAACATGACTAAGAGATTCTATTATAAATTAATCATGTGATTAATCTTTAAACATGATTAAGAGATTCTAATATAAATTAATCATGTGATTAATCGGATCAGAAATGTGGAATCAGGACCTTAGAACCACCAAAGAGATCGAAACTTTCGAAGTAGGATCGGAAGCACCGAACCCTAGAAGTCGGAGATCGGAAGCAAATGGTGAGTTTGGACCTTCTGAACGTGAGATCTGAGCTTCCACGGGTTATTTCATGTGCACTATGTGACGTGTCACAAGTGTTTGGACATGCAGACACATGCATGAGATTGGAGCTTCCGAAGTAGAGATCGAAACTTTCAAACTGGACAGTTCAGAACGTTGCATGCACACAGAGATCGGAACTTCATATAAAGGGATTGGATCTTCCGAACATTTATTATAAATAGGGTCAAAATCCTCAAAATTTAGTGTATGTTTAAGGTTTTGACCTGATTCAGTGTATATTTCTTAGGTTTTTATTCGTTTTCTCGTGAGTCGGGCAATAGGGAGGTTCTATGGGGCTTGTAGCGAAGCTATGCTTGGGTCAGGACCTTCGACATCTGTAAGGCCCGGGATTAATTAGAGATTAATCCGAATTTATTTAATTTTAATCCGAGTATATTTAATTTGGGAATATTTGGAGTTTTGATTTAAATTCTAATATTCTTAAATTATTTAGGATTGAAATTGAATTAAAATAAGGGCCGAGGACTAAATTGCAATTATTGAAGAATTGAGGGACTAAAGTGCAATTTTGTTGAAATTTATCAGATTTTATTAGCTTACTCAGCTTATGCAACGTGTAAGCATGATTTTGTTCAGAAAACTTTCGAAACCAAGAGCAGAGTTTCGTTCTTCTTCAATTCCTTTGAAAGTTTGATTTTCGATTTATCGTAACTTTTGAACCGGTTGTCCGATTTCAATTCCAAAAAATGTTCTGGAATCCTTACGACAAGGGCTTCGATTTGGTGTAAGATTTTATATCTTTTAGCATGGTTTGAATTTCGAAAATTGACAGATATCAGATATTGAGTTTTCGATCATGTTTTGCAATTTGTATTGCGTCTAGTTTCGACACCGGATCAAAGTTGAATGCTTGAAGGGATTGATTATGATTTGTAGCATGTATCTTGACAATTATAGCTGCTGATATGTTGTTGTATGGCTGAGTTTTATAAGATATATGCTGATATATGAGTTGAGTTACAAGTTTCGAAGTCGGGAATTACGTCGGTTACCGATTTTGAATCGCTACGTCGTTTAATCGAGTTTTGGAACTGTTTTGATAGCCGAATTCTGAGTTGAAGTTGTTATTGAGATGTTATCAATGTTATAGTATTTTTCTTATTCAGTTTCAGTTGAGTTTGAAGGCTTAACGACACAAGACGCCGACTTGAACGAACGAACAAAGAGTTGAGGTTTGAAATGCGATTGATTGATGAATTCTTGATGGTTTTGGTTCGTTTCTGACATGATAGATTGATATTAAGTTTGATATGTGTAATTTGATTGTATCTTTCAGATTTGAAGAGTTAAAAATCAAATTAAATGAAGGTATAATGACGACATCGCGAAGTAGGGACTTTGAAACTCAAGAACGATTATCTTTGAGTTGGCCCGCAAAAATCACATACTTGTTTATGTTTTGATTTGATTGTGGTGTTGTCGATCCATCTCAGGTAGTGGATCTTTAAATTTGAGTTGATATGATGTTATATCGAATTGAATCTAAGCCAAGGTTGCGGTTAACCTTATTTGCGAGTCGTTTACGAATTCGTTAGATGGATATCCATGTCAAGATCAGTTATGAATCTTGATGGCTTCGAAGTTATATGAATCAATTCGTATTTAAAGCGTTTGAGTACTCTATTTATTGAGTCGAGTTTTAAATAGAGTTAATATGATTTATTTAACGCTTTCGATATGTTGGTTATACTGAGATTTGTATCTCACCGGAGTTTATCCGGCTGTTGTCTTGTTTTGTATGTGTGCATGACAACAGAGAGGGCAGGAGCTGATCATCGACGTCATTGACAGCTGGGAGAGAGTCTAGCACGTGAGGACTCGGGTTGTAGATGATGTTTTGAATGTTAGAAGCAAGGAACCTTAGAACTTGTTGGTTTTGGAATACATGTATGAAACTTGAGATAGTTTGGGTCATTTATCGTTCTTTAGCGACTTGGTTGATGTAATAAAATGCATGCATACTTGCTTGAGACACTGTTTATATGTATAAGCTTGTGTTCATATCAAAACATCAGGTTTGGGAGCTGTAATTTTCGGGCAAGAAGTTGTCCAGGGCAGCGCCCGAGATGCAGAAAATAGCAGCCCGAGCGCGGCCTGGGGCAGAAAGTTGCTCTTCGAAATGGGCAGGGCGCGCCCGAGCGGAGCTTTTCAGCCGCTCGAGCGCAGCCTATTTTAAAAAAAAAAAAAAATTTGTTTGTTACAGCTTCGGATGCTTGGTGATTGCTTATTCATTAATTGCCTTAAGATTTGAGATTAGCAACCCGAGGCCCCACAACAGGTGGTATTAGAGCGTTAAGTTTCTCGGACTAAGAATAGATGAGCGGGGTAGATCGAGTCTTTTATTCTGATTTAGGTATTCTTGAAGCATGTTTATTATCTGACTTGATTTACAGCTTTAAGAATTGCATGGTATCTGTTATCTGATATTATTGGAAGCATGTAATAATACGACTGAATCAGATTCGATCTTTTGAGAAGGCATTGAGGAACTGAAACAGAAATGTGTTATGATATAATGAACTGTATACTAATGTGTTTGATTATCAGATATGCCTCCCCGACCAGCACCGAGAGTTAGGCAGACATTGGCTACGAATCAGCCTGAATAGACAAATGCTGCACAGGTCCCAGTGACAGTATCTGAACATGGACAGGGTAGTACGTCTACTGATGAGTTTAGTGATGCTAATCCGATGGAGAAACTTTTGAAACGATTCCAGTCATTCAAACCACCAAAGTTGCAAGGAACAGAGAATGCTATAGAATGTGAGAACTGGCTGGAAGATATTGAGCAGTTATTTGAGTCCATTGATTATACAGATGATCGTCGTGTGAGACTGATAATTCATCAATTGCATGGCCTTGCCAAGAGTTGGTGGATAGCGACGAAGAGAGCACTGGAAAACCAAGGTACTGTTATTACCTGGTCTGTATTTCGAACTGCTTTCTATCAGCGTTTCTTTCCTGTGTCTTATCGCAAAGACAAATGAGCAGAATTTGCAAGTTTGCAACAGGGACAGTTGAATATTGAAGAATATGTCGCTAAATTCACTATCTTGTTGAAGTTTGCACCACATATCGCTTTTAGTGACGAAGCTCAAGCCGATCAATTTATCAATGGCTTGAATCCTGATGTGTTTACACTGGTGAATTCGGGAAGACTGAATACCTTTGCTGATGCTCTGAATCGAGCAAAGGGTGCAGAAGCAAGGATACTAAAACAACGAGGAGCACAGTTTGTGCCACAGCCAGTGAGACAACCACAGGAATAGCAACAAATTCCACAGCCACATCGATTTGAAGCTGGAGGTAGCAGCAGTGGAAAGAAAAATTTCTTCAAGGGTAAGAGCAAACAGTTCAAGAGATCAGGTGGTGGTAGCTCTTCTGGTTCTAGTGGATCCCGACAGTCTAGAGCTGGACAGAAGTCTGATGTATATTGCACTAAATGTGGAGGTCTCCATACTGATGAACAATGCCGAGGTGTGTTTGGAAGCTGCCACATTTGCAACAAGATGGGACACTTTGCAAGAGTGTGTCCGCAACGAGGATCTGAAGGTGCACAGGGTGCAGGAGCATCGAGACCGGTGGGTCAATCTACATCTTCAGTTCACTCTTTTCAACCACAGCCTGCAGCACCGAGTAGAGGAGGAAGTCAGACGGTGAATCAACCTCCAAGGCAACAAGCAAGGGTGTTTGCATTGACTGAGGAGCAAGCACAAGCGGCACCAGATGATGTGATTGCAGGTAACTGTTCTCTTTATGGTTATCCTGCTTATGTCTTATTTGATACTGGTGCGTCGCATACTTTTATATCTGAGCAGTTTGTTGCATTGCATTCATTACCTGTTGAGCCCTTAGCTACTGTTGTATCTATTTCATCACCTCTGGGTCGAGGTATTGTATCAGTGAAGTCTGTACGAAATTGTATATTACAGTGTGAGGGGCATGCGATTGAGCTTGATTGTATTGTACTCGGTTTGTCTGATTTTGATTGCATAATCGGTATTGATATGCTAACCAAGTACAGAGCTACAGTAGACTATTTTCAGAAGATTGTGAAGTTCAGACCTGATATGGCTGATGAATGGAAATTTTATGGTAAGGGATCAAGATCTAAAATTCCATTGATATCTGTTCTTGCTATGACTGAGTTGTTACAGAAAGGAGCAGAGGGATTTCTGATCTATGCTGTTGATGTATTGAAGACTAGTCCGACACTGACTGATATACCGGTGGTAAGTGAGTTTGCAGATGTATTCCCTGACGAGATTCCAGGACTGCCACCATACAGAGAGGTAGATTTCGGTATTGAATTGATGCCAGGTACACAACCGATATCAAAAACACCGTACCAAATGGCATTGATTGAATTGAAAGAACTGAAAGACCAACTCGAAGATTTGTTGGCCAAGGGTTATATCAGACCGAGCGTCTCTCCTTGGGGTGCTCCGGTATTGTTTGCTAGAAAGAAGGACGGATCGATGAGACTATGTATTGACTACCGGCAATTGAACAAAGCAACGGTAAAGAATCGCTATCCTTTACCTCGTATCGATGATTTATTTGATCAATTGCAGGGATCGTCAGTATATTCGAAGATTGATTTGCGATCCAGATATCATCAACTGAGGGTTAGAGACGAAGATATTCCTAAGACTGCATTTAGAACCAGGTATGGCCATTATGAATTCATAGTCATGCCTTTTGGTCTGACGAATGCACCAGCAGTTTTTATGGGATTGATGAATAGGGTATTTCAAAGATATCTAGATGATTTTGTGATCATATTTATCGATGATATCTTGATTTATTCTAATAATATGTGTGAACATGCTGATCATCTCCGAATTGTATTGAGAACGTTACGGGAAGAAAAATTATATGCCAAGTTATCCAAATGTGAGTTTTGTTGCAGCGAGTCGTGTTTCTTGGCCATATAATATCAGGAGATGGTATATCAGTGGATCCAAGAAAAGTAGAAGCTGTGATCAGTTGGCAAAGACCAACGTATGTGCCAGAAATTCGAAGTTTTATGGGCTTAGCTGGTTATTATCGTCGATTTATTCGAGATTTTTTATCTATAGCGAAGCCTATTACACAGCTTACACAGAAGAATGCACCATTTGTTTGGTCTGAGGCATGTGAAAGGAGTTTTGTTGAACTGAAAAAGAGATTGACTACTGCGCCAGTGTTGACAATCCCTACAGGTACTGGTGATTTTGTTGTTTATTGTGATGC
Source organism: Henckelia pumila (assembly GCF_033568475.1). NCBI lineage: Eukaryota > Viridiplantae > Streptophyta > Magnoliopsida > Lamiales > Gesneriaceae > Henckelia > Henckelia pumila. Next base: position 182,732,343 of record NC_133121.1, on the reverse strand, counting down.
TTCTCACCAGGGTTTGGGATGTATTTTAATGCAGAAAGGACATGTTGTTGCTTATGCTTCACGACAACTGAAACCACATGAGGTTAGGTATCCGATTCATGATCTTGAATTGGCTGCTATCGTTTTTGCATTGAAGATTTGGAGACATTATTTATACGGCGAGAAGTTTGAAATATTTTCTGATCATAAAAGTCTGAAGTATCTATTCTCACAATCTGAATTGAACATGAGACAACGACGATGGCTTGATTTATTGAAGGATTTTGATTGTGAAATCAAATACTATCCGAGAAAATCTAACGCAGCAGCAGATGCCCTGAGTAGAAAAGTATGTGCTCTATCTTTATCTACTGTCGGTGTATCTAATTTGATTGAGGATTGTTGTGTTTCTGGGTATGTATATGAGACAGATAGAAGGCCGATGAGAGTGTATGCAATCAGTGCTGAGCCAGAGTTGTTGATTCGTATCAAAGAAGCACAGAAAGCTGATCAGAATGTACAGAAATCGATTGAAATGATCAGATCAGGACATCAGTCTGAGTACAAGCTTAGTGACGATGATATCTTGTATGTGAATAACCGAATAGTTGTTCCCAATATTGCAGACTTGAGACAGAATATTCTGAAAGAAGCTCATTGTAGTCGCTTTAGTGTTCACCCTGGAGGCAGAAAGATGTACAACGACTTGAAGAGTCAGTACTGGTGGAAGCAAATGAAGTCTGATGTGACTGAATTTGTATCCAAATGTTTGAATTGCCAACAGGTGAAGGCTGAAAGAAAGAAACCGGGTGGCTTATTACAGAGTTTATCAATTCCTGAATGGAAATGGGATCACATTTCCATGGACTTTGTAACGAAGTTAGCGCGATCATCTCGAGGATGCGATGCTGTTTGGGTGATCATTGATAGATTGACGATATCTGCGTGCTTTATTCCTTATCGAATGACTTATCGTCATGATCAAATGGCGGATCTTTATATTCGAGAAGTGGTAAGACTTCATGGTGTGCCAAAGTCGATTGTATCTGACCGAGATCCGAGGTTTACTTCGCACTTTTGGCATATCCTACAGGAAGCTCTAGGTACGCGTGTAGTAGCCCGTAACCAAAATCAGTAATTAAGGAATTAATCATAATTACTTGGGTAGAGTTCGGAAGCTCCGAAGGTGAGTTCGGAAGCTCCGATCAGGATCGGAAGCTTCGAACAGGATCGGAAGCTCCGATCGATATTACGTCAGGCATGACATGTGGTAAGATCGGAAGCTCCGATCACCCCTATCCAGAGTCAACAAGTGATATTTTGACACGTGGCAGATCAGGATCTTCGAAAGCTCCGATGGCAGGATCGGACGTTCCGATCGAGGTTCGGACGTTCCGATCAAGGATCGTAAGTTTCGATCGTTGTCTATAAATAGAAGGCCGAGGCTTCACTTTCATTTGCCAATTCCGAGTTCTCCTTTCCATTCTAGTCCTTTTGGAGCTGTTCTAGTCTTCTTAGGCTTGGTCCGGAGGTTGTCGAGGCGTTCGATAGTCGTAGCGGAGTTGTGCCCAAGTTCTGGAGGCATCGACATCAAAGGGCTAACGACGGACGAAGGTATAGCTTTTGCTTCCTATAAATATTTAGGAGTATTCAATAGCTTAGTTAAGGCTTTTAGAGCACTTTAATGATAGTAGTATCATTTGGCAGTGTAGAGCAGACTATAGGCGTGGACCTAGAGTTGGTAGAGCTTGCTCTATTTTGAGGTACAAAAGTACTGTTCGAGATATCCTGACTGAGTATGCATGTATTATGTGACTGCATGATTTATATGCCATGATATTATGCTGCATTCATTTGCATCTTGCTGTATCTCTTTCGAGATGTCTGTTAGTAGGGTTGTACCCTATCCTGTAAGTGGATGGACTTCCATCGATTTGGGTTCGGCGTATCCACGGTTATCTCGGTATGGGAGCCACCTCCTGAAGCGACGGCACAGCGTGCTACATACCAGGGCCCGGTCTGTCTCTGTTATCTGATCCTTGACCTCGAGTCTATAGGGAGTTCACTTTGCATGCATGTATACTCATACTCTCGCACTGAGCGTTTTATGCTCACGTCTCGTACTCTGTGTTTCTGGACACCCTATTCCATGGGGCAGGTTTGCGATTGGACGAGGAGGGTGGATCCAGGAGGGGCTAGTCAGTGGTTGGCCAGCTGGAGCTTCGTCTAGGTTTTATTACTGTTGTTTTGGGTTTATACAGCTATTCGATTTGGTTGTATATTATTGGATAAATTACAGATTCCTTTACTTGGGATTGTATATTATTTTATGGTTTCCGCAGTTTTATTCTGATATCTGTTTAATTAAGATAATTGCATGCATAAGTTCTGTTTAGTAGGTGATCCGGGTAAGGATCACTACATTTATGGTATCAGAGCATGCAAAAGAATTCTTGGGGTTTAGTCTCATCTTGAGGTATTTTTGTAGATGGCAAATCATGACGACCGGAGTTCTCATGGCAGTGTTGGTGGGCATTGGGGTGATGCCTACCGGGAGCCTCGTCGAGAACGGCTTCATCGTCATCATGACGACGAGCGTTTCACTATGCGTTGATTCTTAGCTATGGGTCCTAAGCCCTTAGTTGGAGGTGAGTCTCCGGAGGATGCGGAGAACTGGTTAGACCGCATGGAGACGACTTTTCAGACTTTCCAATGCACCGAGGAGCAGAAGGTGGAGACCCTTGGCTATCTTCTGGATGGGCGTGCGCGCAGGTGGTGGAGGTTTACTTCTGCACCTTTTGTTGCGGCGAGAGGAGTGGCCACCTGGGCCGAGTTCCGCACAGCTTTCCAAAAGCGGTATTTTCCTCCTGCACTCCATCAGTCGAAGGCAGGCGAGCTACTGAGTCTGCGACAGGGAGCCATGTCTATCGATGAGTATCAGCAGAGGTTCTTTGATCTGCTATCCTATTGCCCCGAGATTGCTGATAGCTCAGAGATGAAGTATAATCTGTTCCTTCAGGGCCTTAACCCTGAAATCCATGACCGTGTGGCGGTTGGCGACGACATGTCCTACGAGGGTTTGGTGAGCCGTTGTCACCAGGCGGAGGACAGCATTCGGCGGAACAGGTCTTTCCCTCAGTCGAGGCCTGCTAGTTCTTTGGGTCCTCGTGCCCAAACTTTCAAGAAGTCTGGATCTTCTTCTTCCTCTGGTTCTGGAGGTGTTGTTCATTACGGTAAGAATGACAAGTGTGATCACTGTGGGAAGAACCATCCATCCGACAAGTGCCGTAGGGCTTCTGGAGCTTGTTTCCGTTGTGGAGAGACTGGTCATATCCAGAGGGATTGTCCACTGTCTGGGGGAGGCGGTTCTAGATCTGGTTCAGGATCGGGTTCTCAGGCCACCGTACAGCAGAGGTCGCAGGGACAGTCTGCTGGGAGTTCTCATTTGAGGCCACGAGCTTCTGGCCAGGTGTTTGCCCTGAGACATGATCAGGCTGTGGAGGAGAATGAGAAAGTCATCGCAGGTACATTTCTGCTTTATGGTATACCTGCTCTTGTACTTATTGACACTGGTGCATCTCATTCCTTCATTTCTGCACGTTTTGTTAAGAGGCATAAGTTACCATGCATTGCACTAGACGTAGTGATGTCTGTTTCTACCCCGACGGGCCAATCTTCTTTGGCTAAGCGTCTAGTGATGGGTTGCCCTTTAGAGTTCGAAGGGAATATTCTGTTAGCGAATCTCATGGTCCTGGCGATGGACGACTTTGATTGCATTCTGGGAATAGATATGTTGACTACCTATCGAGCTTCAGTGGACTGCTATCAGAGATTAGTACGCTTTCATCCAGAGGGGAGCGAGAGCTGGTTTATCTATGGTGAGGGAGCGCTACCCCCGATGCCTTTGGTATCAGCTTTGAGAGCCTGTCGAGCTCTGGAATCTGGCGGGGAAGACTACCTTATCTATGCATTTTATTTGTCCGCTGAGAGTATTGGGATAGAGAGCATTCCTGTTGTGGATGAATTTCCAGATGTATTTCCTGATGAGATTCCGGGTTTTCCTCCTGCTAGGGAAGTCGAGTTTGGCATAGAGTTGATGCCGGGTACTTCGCCTATTTCTAGAGCACCATATCGTCTGGCTTCGTCAGAGATGCGTGAGTTGAAGAATCAGCTACAGGATATTTTGGACAAGGGGTACATTCGTCCTAGTGTGTCTCCTTGGGGGGCTCCTGTTCTCTTCGTGAAGAAGAAGGATGGGTCGATGCGGCTGTGCATTGAATATCGGCAGATGAATCGAGTCACTGTGAAGAACAAGTATCCGTTGCCTCGTATAGATGACTTGTTCGATCAGCTGCAGGGCACATCAGTTTACTCCAAGATTGACTTGAGATCTGGGTATCATCAGTTGAGAGTCCGTGATCAGGATGTAGCCAAGACTGCATTCCGTACTCGCTATGGGCATTACGAGTTCCTAGTGATGCCATTTGGTTTGACTAATGCACCGGCTATATTCATGGATTTGATGAACCGTGTCTTCAGGGAGTACTTGGACAAGTTTGTCGTGGTCTTCATTGACGACATCTTGGTGTATTCACGTAATAAGGAAGAGCATGTTTCTCACTTGCGGTTGGTACTACAGACTCTTCGAGATGAGCAGTTGTACGCCAAGCTGAGTAAGTGTGAGTTCTGGATGGATATAGTGGTCTTTCTTGGCCATATCATATCCAGGGAGGGTATTTCTGTTGATCCAAGCAAGATTGAAGCAGTACTTAATTGGTCGCGTCCGACGACAGTTGCTGAGATCCGTAGTTTTCTGGGTCTAGCAGGGTATTATCATCGCATCATTCTGAACTTCTCTCAGTTAGCTCGACCGTTGACGCAGCTTACCCGCAAGGGTGTGGATTTTGAGTGGTCCTCCGAGTGTGAGGAGAATTTCCATGAGCTTCGACGGCGGTTGACTTCTGCGCCGGTGTTGGCATTACCGTCAGGATCTGGAGGGTATGTAGTTTACACGGATGCTTCTCTTCAGGGGTTAGGTTGTGTCCTGACTCAGAATGGGCATGTGATCGCATACGCTTCTAGACAGCTGAAGCTTCACGAGGACAACTACCCAGTCCATGATTTGGAATTGGCAGCCATTGTGTTCGCTTTGAAGATCTGGCGTCATTATCTGTATGGCGAGAAATTTGAGATCTTCACCGACCATAAAAGTCTCAAGTATTTGTTCACTCGGGTGGAGTTGAACATGAGGCAGAGACGTTGGATGGACTTGCTTAAGGACTATGATTGTGAGATTAAGTACCATCCGGGAGCTGCTAATCTCACCGCTGATGCTTTGAGTCGCAAGGTGCGACTATCCGCACTTCAGACTTGTTCGATGTCTAGTGCGATCAGTGACTGTTGTACCCCAGGTTATACCTTCAAGCATAAGAAAGGTATGCAGAGTATCCAGATGTTTGCAATATTATCTGAGCCAGCCTTGTATTCGCGGATCCGAGATGCTCAGATGTCTGATTCAAAGACCCAGCGTTTAGCTCATCTAGCTAACGAGGGTAGCTCGTCTGGATTTCATTATCAGTCAGATGGATTTCTGTGTTTGTCTGGTAGGCTTGTGATTCCACAGGATGAAGAGTTGCAAGAGGAGATTTTGTCTCAGGCACATCGCACTAAGTTGAGTATTCATCCTGGGAGCAACAAGATGTACAAGGATCTACGTACTCGTTTCTGGTGGAAGGGAATGAAACGCAGTGTTTATCAGTTTGTTTCGAGATGTTTGGTGTGTCAACAGGTCAAGGCAGAGCACCAACGACCTGGAGGATTGTTTCACAGTCTGCCTATTCCTGAATGGAAATGGGTGTTTATCACTATGGACTTTGTGACCCATTTGCCGATATCCCCAAGGAACTGTGATTCTATCTGGGTTGTGGTGGACCGACTCACCAAGTCAGCGCATTTCATTGCCTATAGCCGAGAATACTCTGTGGATCGCATGGCACGGATGTACATTCAGGAGATCGTTCGACTTCATGGAGTGCCTGTGAGCATTGTCAGCGATCGGGACCCCAGGTTTACTTCTAGATTCTGGGGGAGTGTTCAGCGTGCGATGGGTACTACTCTCAGTTTGAGTACAGCCTATCATCCGGAGACTGATGGTCAGTTAGAGCGCACTATCCGTACTTTAGAGGATATGCTTAGAGCATGCGTCATGGATTTTGGTTCAGCCTGGCAGGATCATTTGCCGTTGATCGAGTTCGCTTACAACAACAGCTATCATACTAGTATTGGGATGGCACCTTTTGAGGCGTTGTACGGGCGACGTTGTCGTACTCCACTCTTCTGGGAAGAAGTGTGGGAGAGACAGGCTGAGGGATCGGAGTTTATCCAGCAGGCGATAGACATTGTTGATCAAATCAAGAAACGGATTAAGACTGCACAAGATCGTCAGGCCAGCTATGCTAATATCAAGCGTAGGCCTTTGCAGTTCGAGGTCGGGGAGAAAGTGTTTCTGAGAGTGTCACCTTTCCGCAAGATTCTCAGATTTGGCCTTAAGGGCAAGTTGTCTCCCAGATTTATCGGTTCGTTTGAGATCTTGGAGAGCATTGGCGATTTGGCTTATCGACTAGCTTTGCCACCGCATCTATCCAGTATTCACGACGTGTTCCACGTATCTCTGTTGCGTCGGTATGTGGCGGATGAATCTCATATTCTGCAGCGGTCTGAGGTTCAGGTAGACAAGGATTTGACTTATGTTGAGAAACCTCTTCGTATCCTGGATTATAAGGATAAGGTTTTACGGAACAAAGTCATTCCTTTGGTTTTAGTTCAGTGGCAGCGCCGAGGCACTGAGGAAGCTACTTGGGAGCTTGAGGACAGGATGCGTAAAGACCACCCTGAGTTGTTTTGATTTCATTCTTTAAGTTGTATTCAGTTGCAAACTCTGTAAACATTTGATTTGAATAAAGAATGTTTCTGATTTTTGTATTTGCATTCGGTACTTAAGATCTGAATTCGAGGACGAAATATCTTAAGTGGGGGAGAATGTAGTAGCCCGTAACCAAAATCAGTAATTAAGGAATTAATCATAATTACTTGGGTAGAGTTCGGAAGCTCCGAAGGTGAGTTCGGAAGCTCCGATCAGGATCGGAAGCTCCGAACAGGATCGAAAGCTCCGATCGATATTACGTCAGGCATGACGTGTGGTAAGATCGGAAGCTCCGATCAGGACCGGAAGCTTCGATCACCCCTATCCAGAGTCAACAAGTGATATTTTGACACGTGGCAGATCAGGATCTTCGAAAGCTCCGATGGCAGGATCGGACGTTCCGATCGAGGTTCGGACGTTCCGATCGTTGTCTATAAATAGAAGGCCGAGGCTTCACTTTCATTTGCCAATTCCGAGTTCTCCTTTCCATTCTAGTCCTTTTGGAGCTGTTCTAGTCTTCTTAGGCTTGGTCCGGAGGTTGTCGAGGCGTTCGATAGTCGTAGCGGAGTTGTGCCCAAGTTCTGGAGGCATCGACATCAAAGGGCTAACGACGGACGAAGGTATAACTTTTGCTTCCTATAAATATTTAGGAGTATGCAATAGCTTAGTTAAGGCTTTTAGAGCACTTTAATGATAGTAGTATCATTTGGCAGTGTAGAGCAGACTATAGGCGTGGACCTAGAGTTGGTAGAGCTTGCTCTATTTTGAGGTACGAAAGTACTGTTCGAGATATCCTGACTGAGTATGCATGTATTATGTGACTGCATGATTTATATGCCATGATATTATGCTGCATTCATTTGCATCTTGCTGTATCTCTTTCGAGATGTCTGTTAGTAGGGTTGTACCCTATCCTGTTAGTGGATGGACTTCCATCGATTTGGGTTCGGCGTATCCACGGTTATCTCGGTATGAGAGCCACCTCCTGAAGCGACGGCACAGCGTGCTACATACCAGGGCCCGATCTGTCTCTGTTATCTGATCCTTGACCTCGAGTCTATAGGGAGTTCACTTTGCATGCATGTATACTCATACTCTTGCACTGAGCGTTTTATGCTCACGTCTCGTACTCTGTGTTTCTGGACACCCTATTCCATGGGGCAGGTTTGCGATTGGACGAGGAGGGTGGATCCAGAAGGGGCTAGTCAGTGGTTGGCCAGCTGGAGCTTCGTCTAGGTTTTATTACTGTTGTTTTGGATTTATACAGCTATTCGATTTGGTTGTATATTATTGGATAAATTACAGATTCCTTTACTTGGGATTGTATATTATTTTATGGTTTCCGCAGTTTTATTCTGATATCTGTTTAATTAAGATAATTGCATGCATAAGTTCTGTTTAGTAGGTGATCCGGGTAAGGGTCACTACAACGCGTTTACATTTGAGTACTGCTTACCATCCTAAAACCGACGGTCAATCTGAACGAACAATTCAGACGCTTGAGGATATGCTTAGAGCTGTAGTACTTGATTTTGGTGTTACATGGCAAAATTCTATACCACTTGTGGAATTTTCTTATAACAACAGTTATCAGACGAGTATAGAGATGGCACCATTCGAAGCATTATATGGGAAGAAGTGTCGATCACCTTTGTATTGGGATGATGTTTCTGAGGTACCTGAGTTAGGGCCAGATATGATCAGACAGATGACTGAAAAGGTAAAACTGATACAGCAGAGAATGAGAACAGCACAGCACAGACAGACCAGATATGCGAATGTACGACGACGGCCGTTATCTTTTGATCAGGGAGATAGAGTGTTTCTGAAGATTTCACCGTTCAGAGGCACCGTTCGATTTGGTAAACGAGGGAAATTATCTCCAAGGTATATTGGGCCGTATGAGATTCTCGATAAGATAGACAATCTAGCTTATCGACTCGCTCTTCCTATGTCTTTATCTGGAATACATGATGTCTTTCATGTATCGATGTTGAGGAAGTACATATCTGATGCATCTCATGTGATTCACTCCGATGAAGCTGAGTTGGATGATACTCTTAGCTATTTCGAGCAACCTATTCAAGTTTTTGATAGAAAGACTAAGCAACTCCAAACGAAGACCATTCCATTGGTGAAGATTCAATGGAGTAGACACGGAGTTGAAGAAGCGACTTGGGAAGTCGAAGAAGATATGAAGCAACGATTTCCTTACTTATTTCATTGATGTGAGTTCTTATTCAGTTTTCAGTTATTCTTTATTCTTATGAGCATACGAACTGTATATCTATACTGTTTATGAATTCGAGGACGAACTCATGTCTTAGTGGGGGAGAAATGTAAGGCCCGGGATTAATTAAAGATTAATCCGAATTTATTTAATTTTAATCCGAGTATATTTAATTTTGGAATATTTGGAGTTTTGATTTAAATTCTAATATTCTTAAATTATTTAGGATTGAAATTGAATTAAAATAAGGGTTGAGGACTAAATTGCAATTATTGAAGAATTGAGGGACTAAAGTGCAATTTTGTTGAAAGTTATCAGATTTTATTAGCTTACTCAGCTTATGCAACTTGTAAGCATGATTTTGTTCAGAAAACTTTCGAAACCAATAGCAGAGTTTCGTTCTTCTTCAATTCCTTTGAAAGTTTGATTTTCGATTTGCCGTAACTTTTGAACCGGTTGTCCGATTTCAATTCCGAAAAGTTTTCTGGAATCCTTACGACAAGGGTTTCGATTTGGTGTAAGATTTTATATCTTTTAGCATGGTTTGAATTTCGAAAATTGACAGATATCAGATATTGAGTTTTCGATCATGTTTTGCAATTTGTATTGCGTCTAGTTTCGACACCGGATCAAAGTTGAATGCTTGAAGGGATTGATTATGATTTGTAGCATGTATCTTGACAAGTATAGCTGCTGATATGTTGTTGTATGGCTGAGTTTTATAAGATATATGCTGATATATGAGTTGAGTTACAAGTTTCGAAGTCGGGAATTACGTCGGTTACCGATTTTGAATCGCTACGTCGTTTAATCGAGTTTTGGAACTGTTTTGATAGCCGAATTATGAGTTGAAGTTGTTATTGAGATGTTATCAATGTTATAGTATTTTTCTTATTCAGTTTCAGTTGAGTTTGAAGGCTTAACGACACAAGACGCCGACGAACAAAGAGTTGAGGTTTGAAATGCGATTGATTGATGAATTCTTGATGGTTTTGGTTCGTTTCTGACATGATAGATTGATATGAAGTTTGATATGTGTATTTTGATTGTATCTTTCAGATTTGAAGAGTTCAGAATCGAATTAAACGAAGGTATAATGACGACATCGCGAAGTAGGGACTTTGAAACTCAAGAACGATTATCTTTGAGTTGGCCCGCAAAAATCACATACTTGTTTATGTTTTGATTTGATTGTGGTGTTGTCGATCCATCTCAGGTAGTGGATCTTTAAATTTGAGTTGATATGATGTTATATCGAATTGAATCTAAGCCAAGGTTGCGGTTAACCTTATTTGCGAGTCGTTTACGAATTCGTTAGATGGATATCCATGTCAAGATCAGTTATGAATCTTGATGGCTTCAAAGTTATATGAATCAATTCGTATTTAAAGCGTTTGAGTACTCTATTTGTTGAGTCGAGTTTTAAATAGAGTTAATATGATTTATTTAACGCTTTCGATATGTTGGTTATACTGAGATTTGTATCTCACCGGAGTTTATCCGGCTGTTGTCTTGTTTTGTATGTGTGCATGACAACAGAGAGGGCAGGAGCTGATCATCGACGTCACTGACAGCTGGGAGAGAGTCTAGCACGTGAGGACTCGGGTTGTAGATGATGTTTTGAATGTTAGAAGCAAGGAACCTTAGAACTTGTTGGTTTTGGAATACATGTATGAAACTTGAGATAGTTTGGGTCGTTTATCGTTCTTTAGCGACTTGGTTGATGTAATAAAATGCATGTATACTTGCTTGAGATACTATTTATATGTATAAGCTTGTGTTCATATCAAAACATCAGGTTTGGGAGCTGTAATTTTCGGGCAAGAAGTTGTCCAGGGCAGCGCCCGAGATGCAGAAAAAAGCAGCCCAAGCGCGGCCTGGGGCAGAAAGTTGCTCTTCGAAATGGGCAGGGCGCGCCCGAGCGGCGCTTTTCAGCCGCTCGAGCGCAGCCTATTTTTAAAAATAAATAAATAAAAAAAATTTTGTTTGTTACAGCTTCGGATGCTTGGTGATTGCTTATTCATTAATTGCCTTAAGATTTGAGATTAGCAACCCGAGGCCCCACAACATCAGAGGACTGACGACGAACGCAGGTATAAGTCTAGATATCTTAGAAGCTATTCGAAGTAGCTATTAGTCTATTTTAGGCTTTTTAGATAAGTATTAATGATATGGTTAATATTGGCTTGTAGGCTTAGACTCTAGACTGAGGCTACTAGGACTACTTTAGTAAAGTACTTAAGTACAGACTGAGATAGCCAGTTGAGTATTCATGTTTATGTGTTGTATTATTATGGATTGCATTACTATCTGACATGAGACGCATGATATTATATTGTTCATGATTTGTATACGGTATTGACATATCATGTTGAGTATGTTATCCTTTCGAGATAACTAGTTGTTTCTAGGGTCGCTCAGCCCTAGGGTTTTTTTTGTACGATCGGGTGTTGTGTGAAACCCACTGGACCGACGGTGCAACATGTGCAGTTTACTCAGATGGTGATAGTCCAAGATCTGGTTCAGTATGTGTGGCACCCACAGAATATTCGGAGCAGCGTGTGCCAACTGGAGGCACTTATGTTCTGAGCATGTTATTCCAGATTTGATCCCAGTTAGCCAGATCATTCATGTTGCATGCATCATATAGACTTGTATACTCGCTACTTTTGTACTGGATGTTAGCTCTCACGTCCATGTTATAGTGTTTTTTGGACATCTCATTCGACGGTACATATATGTAGGTGGACCAGAAGCGAGATTAGTGGTTAGTCTATGACCAGGGCTTGGTAGCAAGAGTCATCGGTGACTTCTAGATTAAGCTTTTATTTGGTATTTATTATTATTCAATTTGGTTGTAACCCGATTTTAGTTTCCGCTGTTTAATATATTTTATCGTATTGATTAAGTTATTTTTGATTGCGTTCTCATTAAGACTATAGTAGGAGATCCGAGTCGGGTCACTATATTGTATATGTTAAATTTCTTAGTTTTGGTGATAACAAATGTCTCATTGTTATAATAAAAATTAAGGCATTAACTTGTATTGCAAGTAATCAAAATCGTTCAAGACTGCCAACTGGTCAACGATTCTGAAGATCATCGCAACAGTTCACCAACTCAGAACCATTCAAAACTAATGATCATGATAGTTCAACCATTTCAAATAGTTCAAGACCAATTATATATTCAAGAACGTCAAAAAATTTGAACTGCTCACTCAAGCTTAAACTGATCTAAAACTCAAACCGCTAACACAATTTGTCAAACGGCTTTAAACTGCTCAAAACCTCAAAGTGTTGAATATATTATCGTTGGAGATATTGTTGTTCAATTGATACATTAGTTTCAATATTCGTGAAAGAAAATTCACACCCAAGTACTTTAAAGAGAAGACAAGTTGATAGCAATAAATGTTAAAGATTCAAATGTTCAAAATCTTTGCCAGAAATGGTACCCGAGGACAGTTCACTTTAGCAGTTGCAGAAACCGCTCTCATCTATTTTGGGAAAGAGTCGTGTCCCGCATTTATTGAGAAGGTACAAGGATTTAAGAAGAAATTAGATATATTTACTCCAACCATTTAATGAAGAGTTCAATCGAACGTTGACATTTCTGGCTATAAATAGAAGATGCAAGGTGATCTTGAAGGCATCTAAAGATATCTACGCGCATCATCAGAAACTTGCATTGTTTGAGCACTTAAAAAGTTCTACATTTAATTTTCTCAACCCCAAGCACACACGTCTATATATCAGATCATTAAGGATCATCAAGAGCTTCGAGTCAATCTATCAAATGCTCATATGAAACTGTTGAAGGATTTGCTCGCTAGTTTGAATATGAGGATTCATTCATTTATCTTACTTGTATATTTGTACTTAAGATGTGTTGTCTTAACTTGTTGAATACTAGGAGTTCTAGTTTAGGCAAGGAATAAGTCCTAGTATTGTAGTGAGTTGTATACAAGAGTTGTATAATTCTAAGTATTCTGGTGAATTCTTTCCTAAATAGAAGAAGAGGAGACGCATAGAAGTTTATCTTCGAACTTCCATAACTCTTGTGTTATTACTTAACTGCTATTTAATCTTGTTTGTGTTTTCCTGAGTATAAAAGAATCATAAAAACTCTTGGGCCGTTTATATTTTTTGGTCCAAACCATTTTTAAGACAGAGAAAACCAGTCTTGTTTAGCTAACCCTAACAAAATCATTTGTCATACTCGCAAATCTTTGAAATTTCTTTAAAATTGTGTATTCACTCATCTCTACACACACAACCGATCCCAACAGCATAAACCAAAGTCTTTTAATAGATTTTTTCCAAACCGAAAGGAGGCGTAGAAAATAAATATCTTCCAACTTATATAATATATTGTGTCACTTATTATCTACATTATTCCTTTATTACTTAAAATTTATTGAAAATATTTTAAAATCAATCAGAACCGTTGGACCTTTTTCGCAATACTTTCAGCGTCTAACCATTCTTAAACAAGCTGAGAAACTTGAGTTTTTTTAGTCTAACCGCTAAGATAACCGTACGTTGAAAAATTTTGAAGTATCAAAGAAATTTTATTGTGTGTATTTAGCCCCTCTACACAGATTGTTATAATTTTACCGTATAAGGAGTATTGATGTAATTTTATATTTTCCTAAAACACACCTATGCAGTTTTAATATATTATATATATTTTTCTTTTCAACCATTTCAATTTCGAAAATTAAATTTTATTTTAAATTAAAAAAATTCTTCATTCCATATTTTTTTTATAGAAATATGCATATCGCATGTGTCACGATCCGAAAATTTATATAATCATGCATGGTCATACAGTAAGAAAGATAATATTACGAATTAATTAATTAAACAAATAGATTGTTATATGAGGACGTCAATATTTCGTGAAGTCTAATATTTTATATTAAAGTACTATTCTTATAATCTTTCTGACTTTCTCCTAATATTTTAAATTATGCTATACCTTTCAAGTTTCAACATCATGGAAGCACGATTTAACCACAAGTCAACTTTTTATGTGCTACTAATTGCCCCCATTATATATTACTGGATTTCCTAAAAATTATTAAAATTTTAATGTTAATTGATCTATTTTTAATTATTTAAATAGTAAAATTGGGTCTTTAATTATGTTATAAGTTGATTTTTTTAAAGTCATATTTTATCAGATTGTTGAAGAAACACCTAACACATAAAAAATGTTTGTACTAGAAATATCCACGTTATAGAATAAAGACCAAATATTTATTGCGTGAATAACCCAAGAGAAAAATAAAATTCAATTATTTTCCATCAAATTGAGTCAATTGACACCAAAACAGAAACACGGTATGCATGCATGAAGAGTAGTTAGACATTTTTTAATATATATATATAGAAATTTTTAGTTGTCCAACCAATGATGTCCAACTCGTTTCCGACCACTAAAACTCGGTATCGAGTTTTAGTTATTCGGTACGGGGTTTTAGTGGTCGGGGATGAGGTTGTGAAATATTTATATATATATATATATATATATATATATATATAAATATACCGTAATTTATTTAAAATATAATTTTTAAGAAACAGGTTTTGTTTTATTGGGTATATGTGCATGTGTTCGGTGTGGGATTTTTAAATATTAATTTGTTAACGACCCATTTAAACGAACAGTCGAACACATGCGATTGATAATAAATAATAACGTCGTTAAATACAAATATGTGTGTATAGCAGGTGATTTTTTATTGACTTTAAAGCTAACACCGACTAATATGATTAGGGGTGGGTTTTCGGTATACCGTAACAAAAATATCGGTAGAAAAAAATTCATATCGTTATCGATACCGAAATTTTAAAATTTTGGTATGGAAAAAATTCATATTGATACCGTATAGATACCCGAAAAAAATTTGTTATATCGAAAAATTATCTATATATCAAAAAAAATTCGGTACGGTATGCCGAAAATTCGGTATTTCTGTTCGGTATCCCAGCCCTAAATATGACATCCATTTATTGAATATACAAGACGTAATTTCAGTGGTGTACGTTCATATATCAGTCATCCATTTATTGAATATACAAGAGGTCATTTGACTCATTTCAGTAGTATACGTTCATATAAATATCGTTACCCAAGAAAAAAAATCGTCTAATATTAATGAACCGTTAGAATAATACCTTAAAAATAACTTGAATTGAAAAAAAACGTATATGATCACTATTCCCTCAGCCCAAGCGTGACGATGAAGTGTTTGAGGAGCGTTTTACTCATTGGCATCAACAGGGAGAGATACATCTCTCATATTGGCAAAGGTGGATATATATATATGGCGAGTCTAAAACATTATAAACAATAGAATTTATACATAAAATTATTTGTACGTAGCACAAAAATCTAAAATTACTATTTATCCATAAAAAACTAGATAAAGATATTATTTGTTATGTTAAAAATATTACTATTTATGAGATCGACTGTCTCACGGGTTAGTTTTATAAGACCCGGCTCAAGAAAAAATATTATTTTTTATGTTAAAATATTATTTTTCACTACATGTGTGATGAACCGGTCGGTCAGTTTTTTCTTGCGAGCGGCCTGCTCCAAACATTATTATTTTAGTTTTTGCCTAGGTGATTTTGAAATCTCGATTTGGCATGGCTTCACCGTCGCACAAATGCGAAGGAAATCAATGTCCATGTGCATCATCCTTGGCTCCTTGCTCTAAAAATATTTTCCAACTCTAACCTACAAAAAGCCCAATTTCATTTGAAAGTTGACATTGGATTTTTCTAAATTATAATTTTTAAACGTCCTTTTCCCAATTATTTTTTTAAAAAAAATCAAACTCAAAATTTTAGGTGTTTAATTAAACCACCATCCACCATACTCTTCATTAACACTACTAAGTAACCAAAAACGTTGAATTTGTCTCGTCCCCACCTTCTAACTACTACAAAGTATTCATACAATTACCAAACACCAAACAATAATACCACATATAAAAACAAACACGAATTACAAATCCTACTAATTCCTCCACCTTTATTTTCATGATCTTCATCCTCTACCAGCATCAAAACCCTTAAAACCCCGAAAAGATTTCGCGAAATTTAGTTGAAAAAAAACACAAAATGGTTCGTCCCATGCCAATATACACACAAGATAATATAATCAATCCCATCCCTCTAGCAATAGGCCTCTTTGTTTCCATCTCAATTCTTGTATCTTTATGTGCTAAACATCACCATGCAAAGAAAGTCCCAAGAAAGTGTGCGCCAAAGGGATCAAGTAATTCTGATGCAGAAGAAGTTACACATAAGATCATCGGAACCCCGAGCCACAAGACTATTCCACTGCCCAAGAAAGCCGGCGATGGATCACCGGAATCCGATGCCGGGGATAAAGGGTTGCATGAAGAAGGGTTCGTGGAAGTTGGATTGTGGCAGAAAGCTATATTGATGGGAGACAAGTGCCGGCCGCCGCAGTTTTCGGGCGTGATATATTATGATTATTCCGGGAATAGGATTCCGGAGATGCCTAGGTCACCTAAAGCCAGCTCGTTGATGAATTACGTTGCAGAAAAAAATGGTGATTCCATGTAGTGATGTCACAAAAATTAATGTACTTTTTTGGGTAATATATCAAGTTTTTTGCTTCCCTAGTTTTGGTTAAATAAAAAGAAATAAAACTTATTTTTTTAAAATATACATTTTAATTAATTCCAAGTTTGGATGTAGAACAGTAGAAGTTGTAAGTTTAAAAAATGCTTGAATTCGGTTTTTTAAAGTGTTTTTATTTTTAAAAAAAAAAAGAAAGAAAAGCAAACAGAAGCGAAGCAAACAGAAGCGATGTTTGGATAAATGTTGGAAAGTGTTTTTTTAAAAAATATAATTAGAAGCAAAAAATCCAAATTCTAGAAATTTTAATTTCTAAAAAAACGCTTTTTTAGGTGTATTTTTAATACTATTTTTGTAACCAAATACTAAAGTTTTTTTTATTATAAAAAAAGTGTTTTTTAATTTTGTT
The DNA here is from genome assembly GCF_033568475.1 of Henckelia pumila. Lineage (NCBI taxonomy): Eukaryota > Viridiplantae > Streptophyta > Magnoliopsida > Lamiales > Gesneriaceae > Henckelia > Henckelia pumila. The sequence continues at coordinate 182,715,178 of NC_133121.1, read as the reverse complement.
TAGGAATAGTTCATTAGTAGGTTTGGTCTAAGTTTTGAACCAAATATTTATAATTTATTTAAGTATTACTTGCCATCACGCTAGTTAACATTATTTTATTTAGTTTAATTTAACATAATAATTGTATGACGTTTGACATCATGTTTGCGAATTTCAATGCAAATTAATTAACAAAACCAAAGACTTTTCAATATGCACATAAAAAATAGTCATTCATTGACATTTGTCCCCAAAAAAAAATAGATCGATAAAAAATAAAATAAAATTGGGATCGAAAATTTCTTGCAAATTCTCAGGTGGACATGTGGTATGCCTAGTGCACGTTTTGGTATTCTAATTAGTAAAATTAGGTTTTAGTGCAATATAACTGGGCTTATTTTATTTTTAGTCCCTTTTTGCTGAGATATGAAATGAAGTCTTATATTTTGATATATATGACGTCGATATAATATTAAATATTGTTGATATGTCTAAAACCATGCCCTCTGAAGAAAAAATAATTAATACAAGTGTGAGTTAAGTCAAAATATTAATGAACCAACAATTTTATAGTTAGAAAATTAGAATCCAATTTAAACCACGAAAAATGCTTTTTTCACTCGCGAAAATATTATTTTTATAGTAAATTGTCATATTTGGGTTCTAGCTCACTAAGTATTGGAAATTTGATTTTTTGGTGATCTGAGTACTGACATGACACCAAAATTTGCTGACATTGATGCTCAAATATGTTGACTTTCTCGACGTCATATTAACAATTAGATCAAAATTAACCAGAGATTAAAAGTTAATACACCAAAATCAAAGTTGGACAAGTTAATGAACAAAAACCTAAAATGAAGTGAGTTAATGGACTAAAATTTAAAATAAGATAAGTCATTTCCCTTTTATCAATATTGTGGTAAATCTTTATCACTTTAAAATCATCACGATTATGATTAATATTATGGATTTTATTATCATCCTGTGCTTATCTATATGACATATTTTCCTAAACGAAGTGGTAATTGAATTTAAAAGTTAGAGATAAGGTCAAATATTAAAAGTCATGGACATTAATTAATTAATTTAGCTATAGATATGGATTCCCCATTGAACCACATGATGGTTTTATATTATCAATGTTCTTAATTTTCATTATTAGTATTGATTTAAAAATTAAAAAGATCTTAAAATTTTGGATATCTTTGAAAAGAAGACATGAGAAATAATTGAAAGAAGAAACAACTTCCCAACAACAAATCACAAATCGAGTTAAGTCACCCAACTGATCTCGAAACAAACGCAAATCAACATGGATTATACAAACGTAACGCCAAAGTAAAATTATGGAATTTGGGCTCAAAATTATTAGCTAGTCCATTTTCAATAGATCAAACTCCAAAAAAAAAAAAAAAAAAAACGAAAGAAGAAGAAGAAGAAGAAGAAGAAGAAGAAGAAGATCAAACTCCAAAAAATTTGTTTAAAATAAAATAATAATAAGGGTATGATTGATAAAATCTTTATTAAAAAGTGTAATTTCCGCGAGGTGCCTAAAGTTAGGGTCCACTATAATTTGTAGAATCGATGCATTTCAATTTGGTTTGACTTTGTTTATGATTTAATTTAATTTTTTTTTTTTGGTAAAAATAATCCTTAATGTTTCAAATTTTCCCGAGGTTAGCCCTCAGTCAATACTTCCATTAAGAGCTCATTTGGTTAGATAATCTAGGAGGTAATTAAAACACTTATTATTTGTTTTAAAAAAAAGATATTGTTCTTAAAAATTCTTGCAATTGGTTACAAAAGTTGTTTTCTTAAAAACTAGAATTTCCGAATTTGAGATTTTACGTCTAACTAAATTTAAAAATAAAAATAAAATCACTTTTTAAAATTTATCTAAACACCAAAATGACTTCTATTTTAATTTTTTTAAAATAAAATAAAATAACTTAAAAAATCTGAACTTATTTAAGCTTTTTTTTTTTAAGTTGCCGCTTTTGTAATCAAAAGAGCTCTAAATGACACCGAAAAAACCCTTTTAATCCCAAAAGCCCAAGTGATAAGCCCTATTTTATTCCAGCAAAATTTTGTTTGGGTCGGTAAAATGTGGAAATCTGAAATTCCTGAGCTGAGACTAGATATCTGTTTAAGCCAATTTTTTTCCCACACATGATGTTTATGAAAATGAGAAATGTCTCCCAATTTATAAAGACTTATGTGTAGTGGGCTGTCTCGAACACCTACTTGACAAAACTAAAAGCATGCAATTCACATAACATAAGCGTAATCAGGTAACAAAGGGGAGAATTTCAAATACATCCCTAAGGTTTGAACTAAAATTCAATTTGGTCCTTCAGCTTTTATAACCACTTTAAAATGGTCCTTTTCCTTACTAATTGCCCTAATTAACTTATGTTAATCATGGCTTTGATACCAAAGTTCATAATTTCACTTTGAGGAGTACAGAATGCGTCCATATTGAAGCCGAAAGTTCTTATAAAATTTAACGAGGGATTTACCTGAGATAAATCTTCTTTCAGCTTCCAAATATCTCAACCATCCTTACAGTCCAAATCCTGCAGCCTGGCGACCACTTGTCTAACGGCTAATGGAAACGAGGGACACCGGTTAGGCCTTACGGCTATTCAGTTATAAATGGAAGTTTTGAGAAGATATATCACAAACAAACACACTTTTATTGCTCAGAAAAGATTACAAGACTCGAAAGCTTCTATTACAATTTTTTTTTTCTCCTCCCCCATGTTGAAGAGATGAATTCTATTTAAAGACCTCCTTTCGGATCTCAAACACGGACTCCAAACTTATTTTTTACGGACTCCAAACTATGGACTTCAAACTTACTTAAACATACATGGAATCGCACTTACTATGTCGGGTACACATTGGGCCCCATCGTCACATGGTGAAGTATTTTTTCCATAGGATAAGACTTGACACTGCATAAAGTAAATACAGACTTCAACGTACAAGAGACAATAACGTTTTTATTTTTCCATCATATTTTCTATATTATGAATTTCTACGTCATCAAGATCATCCCAGAACTGGGCTTCTACTTCATAATCATCTTCAATAGGTTCATAATTTTGGAGAAGACCGATACTCTTTTCGTACCATATCTTTACTTTTGGGCTCATGAAAACATCTCCTCGAAGGATTTTTCGTCCAATCCTTGTGAATCTTCCGAATGCATCTTGGGAATATAATATGAACTGACTGCTACTATTGACAAAATAGAAATTGCTTTCACAGTCAACTAATGATCTTTTTAGATCTTGCACCAATTTTCCTCTTTGTTCTGTAAGCATTTCATCAGTGATTTTTACTGTGAAATCCGATTGAGTTATTGGGAACAGTGATCCAATGTTGTCTCTATTAATGAAGAGTTCCTTTTTCCGATATGGAATTCGTCTCAAAGTTACTATATGATAACTTGGGATATATTGAATACCTTGAGTAGTATTAACCCATTCTGGCGTTATGCTTTGAATGCTAACCAAAATAGAGCAGATAGGGTTATTGACTTCTGGTGAGTTTCCTCCATCAATCATTTGATTAATGGTGTCGGCTAAGTTTTTCGGCATATTATCGAGTTTCATTTGGATAGGTAACACAAATGCTGCTATCATCCCATAATCTAATAGAGCCCGGTGTTCCTTGCTAAATTCGGTTAATTCTTGTCGAAAAATAACCGCAGGTCCTCCATGCCTATCAATGGTTCGGAATAATAGGGATGAAACATGATACTTTTGTATCAAATCCATTCTTTCTTGTTTAGCACTTACCGTTGATTTTTCTGTTATCATATCCATCAGATGTTGTGGTAATGCTGGAACAATTATTTTTTCTTTGATTTCAAAATCTTTTGAAATTGAATGAAGTGTTTGAATCAGGAGTCTTTTGTCTCCATATTCATAGGCTGTCAGAACATCGTTTAGTTTTTTATGATTTTCTTGAGATATATTCAATCCTTTTCCGGTGTGGAAATATGACTCCTTTTGTCGAGATGATTGAATATCTGATCTTCGTGTTTCATTCATGAAAAGCTTTTGTTTTTCATTTTCCCTCTTCCCTTATCAGCCATTTCTCGTGTTAAGGCGTCAGCCAAGTAATTCTTTGATCCTGCAATATGTTCAATGTCAAAGCAAAATTGATTAAAGAATAACTGCCAACGCAATAGTCGGCTTTTGGACAAAACTTTAGTTAAAGCAGATGTTTGAAAGTTTTTAGATAACTAGAATCTGATCTAACAAGAAATTTTGTTGGAAGGAGGAAAATTTCCCATTTTTCGAATGCTCGTTTAACTGCTAACAATTCTTTTTCAAACGTAGCATATCGTGACTCTGCAGCATTAAACGTTCTACTCGCATATTTACATATATATTCCCGGTTTATACTGGGAGGTTTTGCTTTAAGGACTGCTGACCAGTATTGATCAGAAGCATCAGTTTCAATAATTAAAAAGTCGTGCTCATTTGGCAACCTTAATGGTTCGAGAGTTGAGCAAGCCTTTTTAATTGCTTGGATTTGATCAATGTCCTTTTGGACGAATGACCATGAAACATTCTTTTTTAACTTTCTAGTTAGATCAATTGTATAAGCGGCTAATTGAGGAATATGTTCTCTGGCATAATTTATACACCCTAAAAATCTTGTTAATTGATCTCTACTTTCCAGTTTGTCTGGAAAACCATCGATTTTAGTCAGAATATGTTTTTGTAAACTTATTCTTCCATTATCGATTTCAAGACCTAAGAAGTCAATTTTTTGAACTTCAAAGATGGATTTTTCTTTGCTAAGAACTAATTCGTGATGATTTAGTTCTTTGGAAATTATCATAAGATGTTGTCTGTGTTCTTCCCGATTTTTCGAAAAGACTAATATATCATCTATGTAAACTTTTCAATATTCATGGTGTATTCCAAAAATATTGTCCATTTTTCGTTAAAATATATTTGGCGCATTTTTTAAACCAAATGGCATAACCAGCCATTCATAATGTCCATCGGGCGTGCTAAAGGCTGTTAACTGAATGATCTTCCATTTTTACCTTCCAGAATCCCGCCTTGCAGTCAAATTTGGAGAAAAACAAACATCCTTGAATACAATTTATAATTGTTTCCTTTTTAGGAATAAAATATCCATCTGTAACAGTATGATCATTTAGTAATTTATAGTTAATGACCATTCTCCATTTTTGAGGTTTTCCTTCAGATGTATGTTTTTTTACCATGAATGCTGGGGATGAATGAGTACTCGTTGAAGGCCTAATCATTTTTTGATTAAGTAATTCCCTAATTTGTTTTTTAAATTCAACTTTGTGAATTAATTCATAAGTCATGGGTTTTACTCTAATGACCTTTGTCGGTTCTATTAATTTAATCTCACATTTAATTTGATTCTTATCCCATTGTATAATAGGATTTTCCTCAAATTGAGAATTAAATTCTTTCTTCACTTCTTCTAAACTTATTTTTTTCTTCTTAAGTTCTTGAGAAAGAAGTCGTTGATTTTGGTAATGAGTATTGATTTGTGATTGCCATTCATCATCTAAAGTGATGTCTTCGTAGTGAAGAAAATCATCATGATTGATTCTTTGAATTTTTTCAATCCCTTCCTCATCCACCACGCTTTGGTTGACACTTTGATGTTTTTTTATGACACTCTACGTGATTTAAAGGCAAGGTATTGATAGTTCGTGTTTTTCCAATAAAGATAGTTTGTACTTGTTTATGAATAACTATATGATCTAATTCCTGGACAAAAGGTCTGTATTTAATGAAGAATTGATTGCCAAGAATAAAATTCATACCTGTATGGTTTCCTTGATATATTAAACATTGAAATTTCTCACCGCTGACCTGAAGTATGATATCCGCGGCTTTCTCAAACAGTAGATCAGTGCCCGATGCTGTGGATGCAGTAATTGGTGTGGTTGATTTCCACAGATGGTTAGGTATAAGGTGTTCAGGCATTACTGATATAGTAGAGCCTGTGTCCACATAGGCCGTGACACTGTATTGATGATATCCAGGAAACTTAAAAGTAACCGGGATATATGTGGAATTTTGATTACAAGTCTTTTGTGTTGTAATCTGGTTATGGTATAGTTCTGTTCCAGGCTTCCATTCTCCTATTTTCTTACAAAAATAAATAGGCATACATACCTCATTATCTGAACTGGAAGAACTATCATTACTGTCTTCATTAGATTCTTCTAATGAATATACTGATTCACAATCTTCATCATTCCTATGATCAATGGGCATTAGAGTATTAAACATATCATAAGAAATTTCATCGAAATTTATATTTATAAATTTGATTTTGTTTCGAGGATTGTTTTTCTTGGGACAATTATTGGCATAATGTCCCTCTTTGTGACATAACCAACATTCACATGTTTTACCAACAGGTTTTCTTTTGAAAAATGTTTTGGTTCTTACCTTCTTGTCGTGCTCAGGTTTAGTTCTGTTTCTTTTAGGAATCCATGTATTTGACTTCCTAAATTTTTTGAATTTCCGTTTGAAAATGTTTTTACGGAATTGAGACTTTTTCTTACGCTTTTCATTACATCCGTAATGAGAAGGTAATTCAAGGTTTCCGCACACTAAAGAACTTTTTTTAGTTTGTTTCTGCATCCGCCTTTTATTGCAGATTTTTGTCATCTTTTTCCTTATCACCCCTATTAATCCTCCCAAAGTTTGATTTGGATTTTCCAAATTTAACTCTTCAAAGTCAAAATACGTATTCCACGGGGTGGTAACTTTTGGATGACCATGCAAACATATATGGGATTATCATATTCACCTGCATCATAAATATACTTATTAAATTCACAAATAAATTGATTAAAATATCTCATGTCGCAAATTTTTAGGTTGATTAATTTGTCTAAAGCTTTTTCTTTTGACTCTAAGTTGGATGAAGAAGTATCTCTCATAAACTGTCTCATTAAAATGGTAGCAATATTACCTGGATTTCGATCAAGAATCAGTTGTGGTAGAATTAAATTATAATTTGGACTTAATTTATATTTAGCCCAGAATTTACCAGCTATTCCTACTAAGGAATTTTCTAAAAAGCCCAAATAATCTTCATTATTGAGTTTTCCCATTGAAGTCGCATTTGTAACTTTCATATCTCTTTCCCATTTGTCGATATCTCTGGCAATATTGTCAGAACAATCGATGTCTAAAAAGCTTCATCCTGGTTTAATAGTTAGATGATAGGAGTCATTTTTGTGCGTTATTTTTGCATGTTTTGTGTTAGTTTTGCATTCGTTTCGTTTTCATTTTGTCTGTTCTTTACCTTTCTTGTTTTATTTATCGTTTTATTATGTTTGTAATCACTCCTCTGGTTTATTTGTTTATACTGCAGGAAATCACTAGAAAATGCTGGTTTTTGGTGAGAAGGCGATGCATGCATAAGGCCGTGAGGAAAGAAAGAGAAGAAATTTATTTTTTTGGAAAAATGCAGTGCGCCCGGGAGGCACTTTTATACCGCCCGAGCGCACACACAAATGAGCAAAATAGTAGGTTGCCATGTTCCAGGCACCCGGGCGGCAATTTTCTACCGCCCAAGCGCACTCCCCTTTGAAGAAAAGTCCTCGAGGCAGAGCTCAGGCGCCCGGGCGGTTGTTTTCTACCGCTCGGGCGCTCACGCGTAATTGTGGGAAATATTTTATTTTAGGTATTTGGTTTGATGAGGACTCTTGGTCCATATAAATAGGATTTTCTTAGACGAATCCAGGGGGTTGGACATACGCACAGACACAGGAGGAGGCGGCTAGGAGATTGAAGATTTCTCATCTCCGTTGGGAGTTTTTCTCTTCATCTTTTCTGATTTTTTTTATGAAAAACACTTTTTAGATTGAATTTTGTAATGACGTTCAGTAGCTAAACTTTTATTTTGTTGGAATCAAGGGGATCCAAACCCCGAAACACTGTAGTGTGATTGAATCACCGGATGTATTGATATTGGATTTATGTTTATAATTGATTTCATCATGTTTTTCTCTATGTTGATGATTAGCTACCCTTAACATAAATTCGTAAATTGTGAATTGCTGTCGAGAGATAGGTTCATAGTTAGGACGAATGATAGAATCCATGGACTTAAAATATACATAGAGATATGGTATTTAGTACATGTTGATAGCCATAGACCACCAGGTCGAAAGCTGTAGAATTCATAGAACGCAAAGCAATCGGTCGTGATAAATAATTAGAGAGATTTAATTATTTCACTGATTTGATTAGTTGGACATAACCTCGAGAGAGAGTGTCAATGTTTCAGGAATTTCTGTCAAACTTATGCGCATAAATTAAGTTCCAATTGTCCAGTTCAATTAGGGGGAAGGTGAACCGAAATTCCAACAAAAATCTTTTCAAATTTTTAATTTTCAGTTGCAAGAATTGGTTTCTTGGTTGTGAAATTTATATTTATTCACATTGAATTCTTAGTGTTAAATGTTAGATATAATCAAAAATTAAATTTTCGATACTTTGTGTAGTTAAAAATTAAAAAAACAAATTATTATTGATTAGTCCCTGAGGACGATACTCGTACTCAGTACATTTTATTTTAACTTGAATCGTGCACTTGCGATTATTTCGACTGGAACTGAGAGATTTTTATAGCAAATTTAAGTGTTAGTTTTCCGTCGATCAAGTTTTTGACGCCGTTGCCGGGGACTATTGAAATGTTAATTTGTTTTATTTGATTTTTCTCTATTACAATTTTAATCACTCTTTTCCATCTGTGAACTGCAGGATTCTCTTGCAGTGCATGCGACACTCATCTGAAGAACTAGTGCCTTTTGATCCAGAAATCGAGAGAACTTTTCACAGAAGAAGAAGAAGGCAACAACAAGAAGAAATGGAAGAAGAACAAGAAGGAGAACAACCAGTTTACAGATCCATGATGGATCTCGCCTTGCCAAATATCGAAAGTTCTAGACCAAGCATCATCAGGCCAACTGTAGTGGCAAATCACTTTGAGATAAAACCTCCTATTCTTCAAATGATTCAGAACACACTTCAATTTGGCGGGACTGTCATTGATGAACCATATGTGCACCTCACAAATTTTCTGGAAATTTGTGATACATTCAAGATACAGGAAGTTTTTGATGACGCTATTCGTTTGCGTTTATTCCCTTTTTCACTACGAGATAAGGCAAAAGCATGGCTGACAAATTTACCTGCAGGTTCCATCACTACCTGGGATGATCTGGCGAAATCTTTCCTCACCAAATACTTTCCACCATCTAAGTCAATGAAGCTAAGAGCTGACATCACAACTTTTTCCCAAGGAGAACAGGAAACATTTTATGAAGCATGAGAGCGCTACAAAGATCTACTGAGGAGATGTCCACACCACCAATTACCAGACGGTCTTGTGGTACAAACTTTTTATTATGGTCTTTCTTACTCTAATCGTACCATGTTAGATGCAGCTGCATGTGGAAATTTACTGCGAAAATCGTCAGAGGATGGTTATGAATTAATTGAGGAAATGACATCTAGCAGCTATCACCCTTTATCTGAAAGGAGTGCAGCCCGGAAATCTAATGGAATTCATCAGGTTGATGCATTCACATCAGTGGCCGCTCAACTTGAAGTCATGAACAAGAGAATTGAGGAACTGAGTATAGGAAACTCTGTGATGCGAGTTCAAGAAGTGTGGTGTGAAAAATGTGGTGCAGAACATTTCACGAAAGACTGTCAAACATTTTCTCAACCAGAGGGAGTTATGGCAAGTCACATGGGAAATCAAAATCGCCCAAGGAATGACCCATTCTCAAACTCCTATAATCCAGGGTGGAGACAACATCCAAATTTCTTGTGGGGTGGACAGAACAATAAGCCATATGGGAATCAGAACTACGACAGACAGCCTCAAGAAGGGAAATCGAATTTAGAGCAGATGATGCAGCAATTTATATCATCTACTGAAACCCGGATGCAGAATCAAGATGCCTCGATAAAGAATCTGGAGAATCAGATAGGGCAATTTGCCAAAACAATCTCCAGCAGAGATCAAGGTACCTTGCCGAGTGACACGGAGAAGAATCCGAAAGAGCAGGTAAAAGCAATTGAACTGAGGAGTGGAAAGGCATTAGAGCCTGCACCACAGATCGAGAAAGAGCCAAAATTGGCTACATCAAAAAACATTTCAGGTAAGTCATCTATCCCAACACATTCACCCACTTCAGAAGCAAAAATTGTTGTGCCACCACCTTTTCCTGCAGCTCTGAAGAAAGCAAAACTAGATTCTCAGTTTGGCAAATTCCTGGAAGTATTCAAGAAATTGAATATTAACATTCCCTTCGTCGATGCACTGATGCAAATGCCAAGCTATGCGAAGTTCTTGAAGGAGATCCTCTCCAACAAGAGAAAACTGGAGGAGCATGCAATGATCAGTCTGATTGAGAATTGCTCAGCACTGATGCAAAATAAAATCTCATTAAAGCAAAAAGATCCAGGGAGTTTCTCTATCCCTTGTGTGATTAATGATATTCAATTTCATAAAGCTTTATGTGATTTGGGTGCTAGTATAAATCTAATGCCTTACTCTGTGTTTAGGAAATTGAGCTTGGGAGAACCAAAGTCCACCAGAATGTCGTTACAACTGGCGTACAGATCCATCAAATATCCACGGGGGATAATCGAGGACGTGCTTGTAAAAGTGGACAAATTCATATTCCCCGTGGACTTCGTGGTATTCCTGGCAATAGGAAAGGCACTAATAGATGTCCAGAAGGGAGAGTTGCTGTTGAGAGTGGGAGAAGAGAAAATTTTGTTTGACGTTTTTAATGCTTTAAAATTTTCTCAGAATAATGAAGAATGTTTTCAACTGGATGTAGTAGACTCACTGTTATTTGATTATATGCAGGATACTTTTCAGGAACCATTAGAAGCTGCACTTATATCTAAGCATATGGACAATCTCAGTGATGAAATTGAAGAGATGACTGCATATTTGAATGACAACCAGTCATGGAGAAGAGGTGGAAAGCTTAGACTTGAAGACCTTGGTGACCGGAAGGATTTAGTCCTCCAGAAACCAAGCCTTGAGGAGCCACCTAGTGTGGAATTGAAACCATTACCCTTCCATCTCAAATATATGTTTTTAGGTGAGAATGATAAATTACCTGTCATAATATCTTCTTCTTTGACAGGTGAGATGGAGGCCAGAGTAATGGAGGTGCTCAAGAAACACAAGAGTGTGTTTGCCTGGAAAGTGGCGGATATCAAAGGAATCAATCCATCCATATGCATGCACAAGATTTTAATGGAAGAGAGCATCAACCCATTGGTCCAACCACAAAGGAGATTGAATCCGAAAATGCAGGAAGTTGTCAAAGCTGAAACGATCAAACTTCTGGATGCATGTATCATTTATCCTATATCTGATAGTCCATGGGTGAGTCCGGTGCAGTGTGTACCAAAGAAGGGGGGAATTACTGTCATACAAAATGAGAATAATGAACTGATACCCACTAGGACGGTTATAGGTTGGCGTGTGTGCATAGACTATAGAAAACTTAATGACGCAACCCATAAGGATCATTTTCCTCTCCCCTTCATTGATCAAATGCTAGAGAGATTTGCTGGGTATAAGTTTTACTGTTTTTTAGATGGGTATTCAGGGTACAATCAAATAGCGATTGCACCTGAAGAACAGGATAAAATGACTTTCACTTGCCCATATGGTACGTTTGCGTATAGACGGATGCCTTTCGGGTTGTGTAACGCTCCTGCTACTTTTCAGAGGTGCATGACTGCCATTTTTCATGATATGGTCGAAAATTTTTTAGAAATTTTCATGGATGATTTCTCTATTTTTGGTAAATCTTTTGATGCATGTCTGCATAACTTAAATTATGTCTTAATGAGATGCAAGGAGACAAATTTGGTGCTGAACTGGGAGAAGTGCCATTTCATGGTGACAGAAGGTATAGTATTGGGCCACCGAATTTTTGAACAGGGGATCGAGGTGGACAGGGCCAAGGTGCACGTTATTCAAAATTTACCTCCACCTACGACAGTCAAGGGCGTCAGAAGTTTCCTAGGCCATGCCGATTTCTATCGGCGGTTTATTAAGGATTTTTCAAAAATTGCCAAACCTCTTTCTTCTTTGCTAATGAAAGATGCCCCTTTTGACTTTGATTTAAATTGTTTACAGGCCTTTGAAGTGTTGAGAGAAAGACTGGTGACTGCACCAATACTGACATCGCCGAACTGGGATCTCCCATTTGAGGTAATGTGTGATGCAAGTGACTCTGCTGTTGGCGCGGCGCTTGGCCAACGAATAGACAAGGTATTTCGAACTATCTACTACGCTAGCAAGACTCTAAATGAAACTCAACTAAATTATGCCACCACTGAAAAAAAGTTGCTAGCTGTAGTATTTTCACTGGACAAATTTCATTCATACCTTGTACTTTCTAAAATCACAGTATACACAGATCACTCTGCTATTAAGCACTTGTTGACGAAGAAAGATGCCAAACCTAGACTGATTAGATGGATCTTACTTTTGCAAGAATTTGATTTAGAGATCAGGGATAAGAAGGGTGTTGAAAATGTAGTAGCTGATCATCTGTCTAGATTAGAATGCATTACTGATGGTGCACAAACTGAAATAGAGGACATAGATGATTGGTTCCCTGATGAAAAACTTTTTGCCATAGAAAGTTCACCATGGTATGCAAATTTTGCTAATTATCTGGTCACAAGCACACTCCCACATAATCTGTCTTTCCATCAAAAGAAAAAAAATTTATCAGATGTAAAGCACTATTTTTGGGAGGAACCTTTTTTGTTTAAAATATGTGCTGACTCGATGATCCGGAGATGTGTGGCGGAAGGAGAAATGCAAAGCATCCTCAGTCATTGTCATGATCGTGGGGTAGGTGGCCATGCTGGGCCAGTCAAAACAGTGGCAAAGGTACTTGAATGTGGGTTCTATTGGCCAAATCTCTTTAAGGATGCGCGCTTGTTTGTCTTAGCTTGTGATAGATGTCAGCGGACAGGTAATATCTCAAACCGAAATGAAATGCCTTTAAATAATATCATTGAGTGTGAGATATTTGATATATGGGGAATCGACATCATGGGACAATTTCCAATTTCTTTGACAAAAAAATACATTTTGGTCGCAGTCAATTATGTTTCAAAATGGGTAGAGGCTGAAGCTTATACGACAAATGATGCACAGGTTGTACTGAAATTTTTGAAGAAAAATATTTTTAATCGGTTTGGTACACCCCGTGCAATCATTAGTGAAGGTGGCACCCACTTTTGCAATAAACTTTTTGACAAACTCTTAAAAAAATATGGTGTCAAGCATAAAGTCTCTACCCCATATCACCCCCAGACCAGTGGCCAAGTGGAAGTGTCCAATCGAGAAATCAAACAGATTTTGGAGAAAAGTGTGAGTACTAATCGGAAAGATTGGGCACTTCGACTTGATGATGCCTTATGGGCCTATAGGACAGCGTTTAAAACACCTATAGGCACTTCCCCTTATAGACTGTTATTTGGAAAGGCATGTCATTTACCTGTTGAGTTAGAACATAGAGCATATTGGGCTACTAAGACCCTAAACTTTGAATTTGCTGCTGCAGGTGAAAAGAGATTGCTAGAGGTTAATCAACTGGAGGAATTCCGCGACAGTGCATATGATATGGCGGTTTCGTACAAGGAACGAACCAAGAGAATACATGACAGGCGCATTCGTCAGCGGGAATTCAAGGAAGGAGATGTTGTCTTGCTATTTAACTCCCGGTTGAGGCTTTTTCCCGGAAAACTGAAGTCTAGGTGGTCTGGCCCCTATAAAATCACCAAGGTATATCCATCGGGGGCCATTGAAATCAAAGATGCCAGAAAAGAGTCTTTTACGGTCAATGCTCAAAGGCTAAAACACTATGTGGGGGGTGACGTTGATTCCATGCCAGTCATCATCACCTAAAATTTAGTTTTAGTTTTAGGTTTAGAACTTTTTAAGTTAGTTTTTTTTATTTTGTTTTGTTCGTGTTTGAGTTCTGCTTTTTTCACTGTTTTTCAAAATTTTAGGTGCGCGAGGGCGGCACTTTTCTACCACCCACGCGCGCACCTACTGCTCAAATTTTTTTTTCTAAAAAGGGGGTGCGCCCGGGCGGCACTTTTCTACCGCCCACGCGCGCACCCACCGTCTCGCGATTTTTAAAAATAAAGGGGGTGCGCCCGGGCGGCACTTTTCTACCGCCCGGGCGCCTGCGCGATTTTACGTTTTAAAAAAAAACCAGATCCCCTTTTCGTTTTTCATAATTCCTTTTCCCTTCCCTTCTAGATTTCTCTCCTTCCTTCTTTCTAAACCCTAGCCATCCTTTCTAGTGTTCCAATCTCACGATTCACTCTAATTTTTGCAGGAGATTTTTTCTAAATTCTTCAATTTTGTTACCATGGCACCCAAGAAACAGAAGATTGCTACTTCTAGGGCTACCCCATCCAACATCATAGATGGGAAATTCATCTCCGAAGAAGCCAAGGCGAGGTACGAGGCGGCCAAGTCTAGTAGGACTCCAATTGCAGAGAGGGGAATCAATCTCTCCGAAAGACGCACCGCCTCACTTGGCATTGTGGCTCGAGGATGGACCGAGTTTTGTCGCCAACCCCAAGCGGCGATTGTTTCCTTGGTACGAGAGTTCTACGCCAACGCCATTGAACGTACAGATAGCACGGCTTTCGTGCGGGGTAAGATGGTTTCTTTCACTCCTGCCGCTATTAATGATTTGTTAAAAACTCCGGATGTGGATGATAGCCAATTTCAAGCATTTAAGGCAAACCCGGATTATAATAAAATTTCTAATGCCCTGTGCTATGAGGGAAACGTTTGGAAAGACTCGGTGAAATTTGTGTCTTTTAAAGAAAAAAATTGCAGCTGAAACCGGCCTTGTGGTATGCTTTTCTAACTCACAGGTTAATGCCGGTATCCCACACCCAAACGGTGGTGATGAGCAGGGCGGTGCTGCTGTATGCCCTGCACAAGCAATGGCCGCTCAATGTCGGACGGATTATCAACCAAGAGTTGTACACTTCCATTCGCACATCCAACATTGCGATATTCTTTTCGACCATTGTTTCTGAACTTTGTGTGAAAGCTGGTGTCCCAATCAGGGACGACGAAGAATGGTTGCACCCGAAGCAAGAGGTGGATGACACTATTTTGAAGGCGAAACATTCATTCCAACTAAGGGAGAGTATAGCTGAATACCAGGCATGTTCTGGACACGGTCAATCATCGAGGAAGGTACTTAAGCCACCTCCTGCTTGACGCACCACGAATGACACATTGAATGAAATTTCGGCCTGGGTGCAACACATGGACAAATGCCAGGAGGTGAACGCAGCCCACAACGAATCTACCAATGCCATGATGCGAGGATTGCTCGCAAATGCTGGGGTGGACCCTGCAGCTTATCCGGTGCCACCGCCATATCCTCCGCTTTTCCCATTCCAATATGCTCCACCAGTTTGGGATCTGCCCGAAGACTTTGTTGAGGAGGATTCTGATTAATACCAGGGGAGTGTTTAGTGTTTTTTGTTTTTAGTCTTCTTTCGTTTGTTTTTAGATTTGGTGGTGTCAAGTAGCATTGGGAACAATGCTCGTCTTTAGTTTGGGGAGGGTGTGTCTTTTGTGTTTTCATTCTATTTTCATGCTTTTTGTTCGTTCGAGTCGTTTGTAGTGTTGTTGCAAGTGTTGTGAATGAAACCAAAAAGCCAATGATGAAAAAAAAATGGTAGTTTTTAAGTCCATGACTATCTTCTTTGCTTGACAAATAGTTTTGAACTAGTACAACCAAGTCGATGAATAGATCTCTAAACACTCTGTGAGGTATACTTGAATCTGAATGTGAAACATACAAACTTGGATATGATTGAGGCAATTTGTTTGATCTTTGGGCTTAAAGTTTCTTCGTGAATTTCCCTTAGATGCCCAGTTGAACCTTCACGTTTATATGAGCACGAGAGGTGCATAATCTGAAGCTTGTTTTGGGGTAATCATCGCTCACTACTGATGATTTTCTGTTCTGCACTGATTGAGATCTGTATGAGTTAACTGTGAATTGAAATGTGTCTAGAACAAGTTCAAACACCTCTTGAGGCACAATACGGGTATACTGTGACTTAGGAGTGATATAGGCAATTTTTTCTGAATTTTTTTTGTGCCTTTCAAACCACCCTTGAGTTATTATGTCCCTAGTACCTAATTTGAGCTTAAGAAAAAATGAATGGCATGCGTGAAAACGTGTGGTAAACCCCCATTCGACATTGCTCGAGATCCTATAACTACTACCCATAGCTTAAACACTCATTCCTACCTTGTGGGGAGTAAATTGAATGTAGATTTTTTCTGTTTATGCTCCTACTGAAAAATTGAGAATGGAATGGTGTGTTGGTTGAAAAAAAAAACGTGGTGAAAAAGAAAGATGAGAATGTTGGCAGAAGGCAAGCGAAAGAAAAGAAAAATTATATGAAAATCAATCAATGAGAAGAGGTGCGAATTTGTGAGTCAAAAAGGAGTAGATTGTAAAGAATGATCATCATTTACTCCCTCTTTGAATTCTTTTCCTTCATTTGGAGCCATTAGCCTAGCCTGACATTATAAGCTGAATAAGACCTATTGACCGAGTCACAGTCGCCCAATATACTAGTGGAGAGGGGTTGTACGAATTTTGCTTATGGACTGTTAATAGACATGGTTGATGAATATGGATTCTTGATCAAAACATGCACACACTATTTTTCATTGAGTTATTTCAGTCATGAGTGTGTGTATCATTGAATGTTTCTAAATTTTGATCCTATTATAACTGAAAAAGTCCTTATGATCTTAGAATGTGTGAATTAAATTCGGAGTAGAGTATTCCAAAAACGGAGTTGCAAGATTTTAAAGTTTGCAAGGTTGACTAGTTAATGTTAGCATGTTGATATGATTGGATTGATTTTCTTTTGGAAGAAGTTCTAAGGCTTGAAAAGGTTTATTTTACCTACTTGTGTCGTCGTTTTGTTGTGTCTGCATTTTAGTTTGTCACCTATTTTGCTCGAGGGCGAGCAAAAGGTTAGTTTGGGGAGGTTGATAGGAGTCGTTTTTGTGCGTTATTTTTGCATGTTTTGTGTTTGTTTTGCATTCGTTTCGTTTTCGTTTTGTCTGTTCTTTACCTTTCTTGTTTTATTTATCGTTTTATTATGTTTTTAATCACTCCTCTGGTTTATTTGTTTATACTGCAGGAAATCACTAGAAAATGCTGGTTTTTGGTGAGAAGGCGATGCACGCATAAGGCCGTGAGGAAAGAAAGAGAAGAAATTTATTTTTTTGGAAAAATGCAGTGCGCCCGGGCGGCACTTTTCTACTGCCCGAACGCACACACGAATTAACAAAACAGTAGGTTGCCAAGTTCCAGGCACCCGGGCGGCAATTTTCTACCGCCCAAGCGCACTCCCCTTTGAAGAAAAGTCCTCGAGGCAGAGCTCAGGCGCCCGGGCGGTTGTTTTCTACAGCTCGGGCGCTCGCGCGTAATTGTGGGAAATATTTTATTTCAGGTATTTGGTTTGATGAGGACTCTTGGGCCATATAAATAGGATTTTCTTAGACGAATCCAAGGGGTTGGACACACTCTTAGACACAGGAGGAGGCGGCTAGGAGATTGAAGATTTCTCATCTCCGTTGGGAGTTTTTCTCTTCATCTTTTCTGATTTTTTTTATGAAAAACACTTTTTAGATTGAATTTTGTAATGACGTTCAGTAGCTAAACTTTTATTTTGTTGGAATCAAGGGGATCCGAACCCCGAAACACTGTAGTGTGATTGAATCACCGGATGTATTGAAATTGGATTTATGTTTATAATTGATTTCATCATGTTTTTCTCTATGTTGATGATTAGCTACCCTTAACATAGATTCGTAAATTGTGAATTGTTGTCGAGAGATAGATTCATAGTTAGGACGAATGATAGAATCCATGGACTTAAAATATACATAAAGATATGGTATTTAGTACATGTTGATAGCCATAGACCACCAGGTCGAAAGCTGTAGAATTCATAGAACGCAAAGCAATCGGTCGTGATAAATAATTAGAGATATTTAATTATTTCACTGATTTGATTAGTTTGACATAACCTCGAGAGAGAGTGTCAATGTTTCAGAATTTCTGTCAAACTTATGCGCATAAATTAAGTTTCAATTGTCCAGTTCAATTAGGGGGAAGGTGAACCAAAATTCCAACAAAAATCTTTTCAAATTGTTAATTTTCAGTTGCAAGAATTGGTTTCTTGGTTGTGAAATTTATATTTATTCACATTGAATTCTTAGTGTTAAATGTTAGATAGAATCAAAAATTAAATTTTTGATACTTTGTGTAGTTAAAAATTAAAAAAACAAATTATTATTGATTAGTCCCTGAGGACGAAACTCGTACTCAGTACATTTTATTATAACTTGAATCGTGCACTTACGATTATTTCGACTGAAACTGAGAGATTTTATAGCAAATTTAAGTGTTAGTTTTCCGTCGATCATTAGACTATCAACTTGTTTAGGAATAAATTCTTGACATTTTTCTTCATGTCTTAAAGCATCAACCAGAGGATCTGTCCTAGATTCAGGAATAAAAAAAGTTTCATAAGGAGGATAATTATATGTTTCTTCCATATGTTGGTCAGGAATTTCCTTTTTTCCTGATGTTTCTTCTTGCTCATTAGCCATTATCACTTCATCATCAATTGATGAGAGTTCCAACATAATATCATTTAATCTATCAGGAGCAGTATTTAAACTCATGAACTCTTTTTCAAATGTTTCTCTTCGGTTTGAAGATAACATCTTGATATTTTCTCCTTCAAAATTATTATTGTGTTCTATGAAACACTTTTCATGAAAGCGATGATTTTTGAAGGATATAAAATTATCACCGTTATCGGTGGTATATGATGTCGAGGTTTCAATCGATGTGACTTGTTCTTTCTTACTTTTTAATTTTCAGGTTTTTGGAAATTCAATTTCATCCCATTTTACCTCAACAGGTTGGATAAGGATAGAATTACCTGATGATCTTACGAACATAGTATTTCTTCCCTCTTGACTATGAAGCTTGCTTTGGGGATGATTTGTCTTCATGACAGACATGTAAACTCGGTATTCTAACGAGACTGCACTACTAGAATCAATATTTAAACCAGAGGTTAAAACATTTAATCTTAGTACTTTATGTGCATCATTTATATCAACCGTAGTATCTGGAATAAAGTCGGCATAAACAGCTTTATTATTAAGGCTGCTTTCCAATACACCAAACTTTGATTGTTCAAAGTCTAGTAATCTACCATCACGTAATAATATGAGCGGTGTAACATTTAGACCTACACGGGTTAATATTTTCACGGCAACCTGTACAATACCAAAATGTACATATGCATAGTTTCTTTTTATGAATTTCTGAAATTCATCTGATTTAATCAGATTTATTTCTTGGTCTTGATCATGAAGGCTCAGGGTGCCTTTTATTTGATGATATAAGTACTTTGTTTCTGAAAACCAGCTGCCTTTTTCGTAAACTGGTGAGATTTTATATCTAGGCATATCAAAGTTCTCAGATTCATAATTGACTTGTTCAATTTCTGATTTAGAAACATTTAGGACATTATATTTGCGAGATGCAGATGATATGTTTATCATATACATTTTTTGTTTAGGAATTTTAAAATTCCATTGTGTTAGTTTGCCTATTTCGAACATTTTGTTTGAAAGGCCACTAATTTCATTATCTTTAGAGTTTAAAGGATGTTTAGTTTCAAGGCGACTTTGAGCACTGAAATTCCTTTGGAATTTTTTTAATTCAGTAACACATTTGTCGATGTTTCCGAGTTTATCATCATGTGAAGATAGTCTTTTTAGAATATCATCTTGTCTCGTAAGTAATTCCTTTAGAGCAGTGATTTCCCAATTATGTGCATGAATAACTGAGGCATTATCAGTGCTGTTTTTATCAGCAAAACTCATAGTGCCTCCATCAACAGATGGGTCTTTTTCCATGGAGTTTCTTCGAACTTTCTCAATTATTGACATTTTAAAGTTTTTTATTGATTTGCTCAAGAACAACTTCTACTTTTAAAATAATTTCTTGAGATTTTTGAATTAAAAGTTCTACCCGTTTTTCAATTTGACTTGGTTGATTAATCTAATTAATAATCTCGTCAAGTTGAAATTCAATCTTGCGGATTTGTTCAGAAATTTGTTTTTGATTAAGAGGTTTGGCGTTGTTAAGCTCAACCACTTGAGTTGTGATGAAGTCTAATTTGCTTGAAAAATTTCTAATCATAAGAATTATAAAACAAAGGACTAAAATGGAGTCTATTAAAACTTCGGGGACTAATTTGAAATTGGAATTAAACTGAGGGACTATTTTAAATTTTTCCCGGTAACAAAGTGGAAACTTAAATTATTACAACCCAATAAAAAAATACTTTAAATACCAAAATACAATACAACCATATCGAAATAGTACGAATAACCAACTACACGGTAACAAGATCACCAATCCTGGGTAATGCAACCATTACATCAACGACCGCTTCTGTTTCTGTCGAGTCCGTCTAACCTAAGTCTTGCCCTGTGGAATGGGGTATCCAAGATAAAATCGAGGACGTGAGCGATGAAAATGCTCAATACGAAAGTACGAGTATACACATGTTATGAGTGTGTGAATGCAAATGAACAGGGTACCAAAAAACTGTCACAGTTTAAACTTTGTTCATTCAATAGGCGTCATGATATGTAGCACTCTGAGTCGTCGCATCAGGAGGTGTCTCACACACCAGTATAATATGTGTATATAGGTCATGACCTAATTAATCCCGTACTAGCGGGTCCAACCATCCATTCATGGAAAAAAGGTCTGCGCGACCAGACCACAGGTTATCTCAATGGTACAGGATCAACATGAAAATGTATGCATTATAATAGTCATGAAATAATATATAGTAGCCCGACTCCTGATTAAATTAATCTGCTGCCTAAAACATGATTTACGGGTTCTCATTTGGATTTAAGGAGTTGAAAATCGGATTCAAAACGATTAAAAATGATTCCGAGGGTTTCAAGTTTTGGGACAATTTGGAAGCTAGATTTGGTGATCGGAAGTACCGAGCAGTTCGGAAGCTCCAATCTCGGGTCAATAAGATAGGGTATGGGTTTTGATTGAATGATTGGACTTGAGAGAGTTCGGAAGATCCGTAGGCAGTAGTGTGTTGTCCAATCAAAGACACGCGTTCGATAGAGGGAGTTCGGAAGGACGATCGGATGTTCTGAAGTGCGTTTGGAAGCTCCGAACTAGGGATCGGACGTTTCGATCGTGGTCTATAAATAGGGGCCGAGAGCTCATTCTTCCTTGTTCATTTCCCTCTCCTCCCTCTCATTTCCTGCTAGATTATAGTGGCTTCTAGATGTCATTTCGAAGGTCAGTCGATAGCGAGGCGATATCGAGATCGTAGCGGAGTTGTACCTAAGTTTTGATGTCACCGCCATCAAAGAGATGATTACGGACGCAATTATATCACTAGACTCTGATTAGCTTCAGTGACTAGCTATTAGTCTAGTTAAGGATTTTAGTAGACGTTTAGTGAAATGATGATTGTCTGCTTATAGGTTTGGACTAAGGAGACAGTATCACTAGGTTACTTATTCTGAGGTACGGACATAATATTCGAGATATCTTGGTTGAGTATACATGTTCTATATTTGCATGGTTTATATGACATGGCTTATATGAATTTACTATGTAATGATTATTATGCTGCATGCATTATCACGTTGGGCCTACAGGCTACACCTTGATATTACCTGCAAAGGGGTTGCTCATCCCCGAGGTTTTATGGATGGATTCAATGGATTTGAGTTCGGATATTCCACTTATTTCTTATGGTATGGGAGTACCTCCTGATGCAATGGTCCAGTGTGCTACATACCATGGCACCATTTGTTGAGCAAGAGTTTCTACCGTGATAGATTTCTGGTACTCATTCATTTGCATTTAACATTCATGTATGTGTATACTCATAATTTCGTACTGGCGTTGTTAGCTCACGTCCTTGGTTTTGGTTATGGACATCCCATTCTACGAAACAAGACTTAGGTTGGACGGACCGGGAGGTAGCGGTAGTTGAGTAGCAGTAAGATGGATTGTAGTGTACCAGGTTTTCATTCGAGGATTTTAGTATTTCTATTCGATGGGGTTGTATAACATTTATCGCTATTTTTTTTGGGCCGGTTGTATTCATGCTGGTGGTTTTAGTTGAATTATTTAAGTTTCAGCTGGTTTATTTGAATATTGCATTTTAAGTTATTTTGAATTCTTAAGCTTTGATTAATTAGTGATTTCCAGACGGTTCACTACATAATATATGCACATACAACATGCCAAATATAATTCAACACATAGAACATGCATACTTAACCTATATATTTCGAATAGTACTTTCGTATCTCTAATAAAAAACCTAGCAGCACTAGGCCAAAAGTGCAAGCCTAAAATCAAGTGAATAACATATCAATTATAGTTTACTAAAATCCTTAACAAGACTAATAGTTATTCCCAAAAACTACTAAGAGTCTAGACTTATACCTGCATCCGTCGTGAGTCATTTGATTTAGAAATCTCCTCCTCTTAGGCACCGCTCTTCTGCTACCTCGGAAGTTCCCCGCTAGCGTCCGGCCCTCAAAATAGTGGATAAAACACCCAAGAACACTCAATATACATGTAGTGAACCACTCCGGAATCACCTACTAACAGAGACTTAAGCATGCAATCAACAATAATCAGAGTTAACTGCGCAAAACATAAATAAAATACTAACCCGAAAGTATACAACCGGTAAACAACTGAAACTCGAAATAAAATACAACTCAAGAGAAAATACACTGTACAAGAGGATCAATCCTAACTAAATTTTCTGTCATAAACTGAGACCAAACCCTAGTTCGCCAACTACATACTGATCCAAAACTTGGGCAACCTGCAATTGTCCCGCCGAATGGGGTGTCTAAGGAAAATACACGGACGTGAGCGATAACAACGCTCAACACAAACTATGAGTATGCACATGCTATGAATGCTAATGCAAATGAACGGATACCGGAAACCTATCATGACAGAATCACTGCTCAGTCAAGTGGCTCCATGGTCGCATCAGGAGATGGCTCTTATACCAGAAAGAATACGTGGATATAGGTGGCCTAATCCGAGTCCACGGATCCAACCATCCACTCAATAACTCGGGGCTGAGCGACCCCTAATACGAGTAATATCAAGGTACTTTCTCAACATTATAATGCATGCAAAATAATAATCGTGACATAATATACACACATAATAACATGTAAACATAGAACATGCATACTCAACCAGGACATCTTAGATAGTATTTTCGTACCTCTAATCAAGCAACTCAAGCAACCTAGCCACTCGAGTACTCAAGACCAAGCCTATAAGCAGATACTCATCATATCACTTATCTCTTACTAAAAGCCTTAACTAGACTAATAGCTACTCACATAAGCTAATCAGATTCTAGCGTTATACCTGCATCCATCGTCATCCCTTTGATGGCGATGACCCCAAAATCTAGGCATAACTCTGCTACGATCTCGGTAGCTCCTCGCTATTGACTGGACTCCAAAACAACGCCTAGAACCCACTCAAGCAAGCAGGAAATGAGAGAAGAGATGATAGGAATGAGCAAGGAATGAGGGCCTCAGCTCCCCTATTTATAGACAATGATCGGAACGTCTGATCTCTCGTTTGGAGCTTCCAAACACTCTTTGAAACTTCCGATCTATCTAATCAGAGCTTCCGATCTCTAGTCACCGAATGCGTGTTCTTTGATTGGACAACAAAAATGTCGACAATGTTCAGACCTTCCGAACTAGGGGTTCGGAACTTCCAAACGCACCCTTGTCAAATCACCAATCATAAACTCATATCTGCATGTCGGGGGAAATTTCGGATCTTTTGAACTCAGGATCGGAGCTTCCGATCGGCCTATATCTTCCAAACTCAATTATAGCTTCCGAAGATTTTGGAACCATCGAACTAAACTTAGATCAAGTTCAGACCTTCTGAAATGCTTGAACACTTGGAATCCTCCTGACCATTTCTAAACGTCTTGAATCTGATTTTCTACTTATTAATCTCATCCGAGAATTCCTAAATCATGTTTTAGTCATTCTAAACATGCTTAGAAAATTAATTACTTATTTCAAAAATTGGGCTACTTCAATACGAGAGGGTAGAGTTGGAAAATAATCAAGGAAATGTGATCTCAGATGGCCCTACTTATAGGTAGAGTTCGAACGGTCTGATCCCTAGTTCTGATGTTCCGAACTGCGCATGCTTCATACGTTCCGAACTGCTGACTTCAGACGTTATGATCTTCTCTACAAACCTTCCGATCGTATACATGCAGTGATGTGTCTAAGGTCTCTTGACACCTAAGTAGACGGCTGAGTTCGGACCTTCCAATACCATGTGTTTGTATGGTTGCCACCTCACACTCTGCATGTCTAACACTGATCGGACTTTCCGATCAAGGCTTCCGAACACACCCTCTCCATCCGAACTCAACACCCACCAATTCGGTGCTTTCGAACTGCACTCGGGTCTTCCGAACTCTTCGGTGTTTCTGAAGCACATTTTATAGGTTCTGAACTTGATTATGCAATTGATTTTCTTAAATTAATAACCCTTAATCGTGTTTAATTTTTAACCACCTTAAAATGGTAATCCGATTACTATATATGTTTGGGGATAAACGCACTCAAGATCACAATATTGAGTGAACTTCTTGACGTTTATTACATTTTCTTTTATGAAGAAAGAATAATTTATGCAATAATGCATAATTAACGAAAAAACGTGTATTTTCAAGTTTTTGGCAGTATAAAAAAACACTCCATTATGATATAAGGATTTATTTATACATTTTCAATTGTTGAAAGAATCTTTTCGCAATTAAAGGTGCCACTAAGTTGAGATTCAATCTGATCAGTCAGATATCAATCTAATGGTTTAAATCACATCCCATTTGGAAGGGGTAACTAAAATTTTTGAAAAATCAATGTAAAAATAAAATTCACAGGATATATAAATTAAAAGGTAATAAATCAGTTAGTTTACCTATTTAACGGTGCCCGACGATGTTTTACATGATAATATTCTTCAATAATAAATTCTACATCTATGTTCATTGCAAACTCCCTCTCAATATAAATGATGTGGAGTTTTTGTCATGACTTGGTGTTTCTTTCTAAAACATATAATTACTTTCTTATAAAGGTGTGGTTTAGGGGTAAAAATTTTCAATGCTTATGAAACCATTATACTTTCCTACCTTTTGGCACTGTGAAAGCATTAGAATTATCTATACAATTAATAAGGATAAACTAATTTGTCGAGGTACCGTAGCCAGACAACATAGAGTAAGCTAGGAAATCACTAATGGTCCACAAAAGGCACACAAGTTAAAATTAGTTTTCAATTGAATATCATGTCTCAATTGCCACATTCCAAAGGTCATTTAGTTAAGATATCAAGACCGTAAAAAAAAAACATCTAACTTGTACTCTCAAGACATTTGCGGCCTGGAACCATAACTGTAAAGAACATGTTTTCATCCTTCATGCACGTCCAAGGAGGTAAATTGTATGGTGTAAGAATCACTGGCCATGATGAATAAAGTCGTCCCCTTTGGCCAAATGGTTGAAACCCATCTGCTGAAAGACATAATCTCACATTTCGTTTCTCAACTGCAAATGTTGGATGTATCGCATTGAAATTCTTTCAAGAAGGAGAATCAGATGGATAACACATTGTATCTCCAACTTATACGTGATTAGAATACCAAAGAATATGCTTTGATGTTTGCTCGGACGCATACAATCTCTTCAAGTATAGTTTTTTATGGTCCGTATTAACTCATAAAGCTCATCTATATTTATCTAATTTAAACTTTATACCTTGATGATTTATCACAAATAAAATGTGTGATAAATAATTATTTTTAACTAATTGTCTTTTCAATTGAGAAAAATTACATAATATCCTTAACTTCCCAAAATATAATCATGAAAAACTCGTTCAAAAAATTATAAATTATGAAAATTTAAGATATATTTAATACATGTCATTGATTTTAACATATGAAAAATTCATTTAAAAATTATAAACATGAATAAAAATTATAATTTAAAATATTATTAATACATTTCATTAAATTTTATCCTATTCATGGAATTTTTTTTACTCAATTTACTAATTTTTGTTTTAAAAATAAATAATATTTATACTCAATAATTTTGGTGAATGAAATAATTCACATGTGAAAATAATTTACAATGTTCAATAAAATCATAATCTCAATTTTACAAATATACAAACTAAAAATAAGATTATATATTATAAACAAATAATAAAATTGTAACTCGTTCGATTCTCGTGTGGAGTATATTCTCTGTTGAAATATTATGGGGTATGCTCTGTGGGTTGGCCATGTTATTCCCTCCTTCAGATCTTTGCCGCTCGCACACATCCCTCAATTTAACCTCCACATGAGCCAATGAACCTCTGACTCGTGTGAAATTTTTAAAAAAAAAAACATTATTTCACATCTTATAAAATTAATTTAATAATCTCAATATTATTTATCGATATATAAATTAATCTCATTAAATAAACAAGTCCTAAAATTAATATTTTCGACCGTGAAACAACCGTAAACACCAAAATCGTGAAGCATGAAGCGTGCCCCATACATTTTGCGCCTCGTTTTACCCAATCACACCAACGATCCATCATCCTGCTAAGATCACACCACCAATTTCATACTAGATAAATTGTCACTCTCCGCGCAGTAAATCTATGGCGTCATGCTCTACGTCCCTCCTTTTTTCATCGTCGTTTTCCACCCCACAAGTTTCCAGATTTGGCTCTGTTTTCCCTATGAAAATGACCCAGAGAAGAAGAAGAAGAAAATTGCGGAGCAATGGAGATTCTTGTTTGAATTTGATAGTCGTAAATGCAGCTAAAAATGAGAGTAGTGAGAAGCCCACGAAGCTGGTCACTTTCTTGGGTAAAGGTGGTTCTGGTAAAACCACTGCCGCCATTTTTGCAGCCAAGGTATGAACAAGAAAGTTCGGAAATCGATGCTTGGTATAATTTTTTAGGATGCTTAGCCAGTAATATTAATGGGTTATGTCAATTGTGAATTTTATCAAATTTTTGTTTTTGCGTAATAACCTCGTGTATGCTTTTTGTCATTCTTTTTTTCATGACTGATGTTGGGATGAGCCGTTTTTTCGACTTTAGTTCTTATATTAAAGTTTCGATCCATTTGGAATTTAAATCAATGGAGCTAGCTTATAAGAATGTAAGCTAATGGTATGCGTCCTTACATAGTGAATTCAGTGTTTGTAAGGTTCCTGGATTGCTTTCTTGGAGATAAATTGCTCTTGTTTACTTGCTGTATTTTGGTCATGGTAGCTTCGAAGTACCAGATAGTTGAGCAGTACAAAACTTTGCTAAAGTGGAGGAATGTGATTGTTAATGAACTCCCATACAGGAAAATTTAATTATAATTATCTGCTCCAGATTATTTTTTTGGCATAGTAGTATACCGAAAACTTCAAGGTCGCGCTAGGAATGAAGGATTTGAAACTATAGATTTGAAATCCATTTGATTGCGTGCATGAATTTATGTTAAAGCCATCGTTTGCTGTCCATGTAGATGCAATGATAATTATGATGGATTTGAAATAAACCAAATATGAGTGTCATTTCCTATACATCATTTAAATCTCTCCTCAAATCAAATCTTTCATTTTAAATCAAATCCTCTTGTCCAAGTGCCACTTCAATGTTTTGCAAGGAATGTATTTTTCTATCCTTCCCTTTTGAGAGGTGAGAAGTTGTTTCAAGTGGTTTGGAAGTAGAAGGAAAGCTTATTCAGCATGGTGTGCTAACTGTTATATATGTCTTGCTGCTCAGCATTATGCCTTGTCAGGGCTTAAGACATGTTTGGTTATACATTCTCAAGATCCTACAGCTGAATATCTTTTGAACTGCAAGATTGGACCAACTCTCACTCAATGCCAGGACAATCTGTCAGCCATTAGATTTGAAACCACAAAAGTACAGTTTTCACAATGCCTCTCTTTCTTAGCCCAGCCTCTTCTATGTTAAACATTATTTGTTTTGGACTTCTGATGAGATATAATTACTTAATGTAGATGATCCTTGAACCCCTCAAGCGTATCAAGCAGGCAGATGCACGTCTGAATCTGACCCAAGGTGTTCTCGAAGGGGTGGGTATGTGAAAAATTTCTTATAACATGAAGTACATTATCATCTTCATATTTAAAGGGTATGTATTTTATGAACTTCTCATGAAATGTACTAGGTGGTGGGAGAAGAGCTAGGTATACTCCCAGGAATGGATTCTATATTTTCTGTTTTGGAACTTGACCGACTTGTGGGGTTCATTGGTAATGTAACTAAGAGGAACAATGATAAAAACAAATTTGATATAGTGATATATGATGGTGTAAGCACTGAAGAAACAATTCGTGTGATAGGTGCAACAAGTAAAACAAGGTCCGTGATTCAAAATTCTCCATTTTTCTCAACCCCATTGCCTTTTTAACCTTTTAACTTAGATCATTTGTGTATTTCCAAAGATTATACTTGAAATATCTGAGGAATCTAGCTGAAAAGACAGATCTTGGGAGGGTAGCAGGTCCGTCTCTTCTCAGACTTGCCGATGAAGCCTTGACTTTAAGTGAAAGAGGCACCAATCTAAATGGGAAATTAAGCTCTGAAATATGGGATTATCTAGAGAAATCCTTGGAGGTAAATGATCTCCAGTTAACATATTTGGGATGTTGGCTCAGTGCTCTAATATGTGCTTCCGGATCCCTTTTTTCTACAGAAAGCATCTTCTGTGTTTTTAGAACCTCAGAAATTTGGCTGCTATATCATTGTGGATCCGGCCAACCCCATATCTCTAAATGCGGCTTTGCGATATTGGGGTTGTGCAATTCAAGCTGGTGGGCAATTATCTGGTGCGTTTGGCGTAAAACTGCCAAATTCCCCCATGGCGTTGGATGTGATACTCGAGACTAATTTTTCACCATTACCCTCTTCTTTCATTCCACACATCGAACTGGAAAGCCGTTTAAACTGGGACAAGGTCATGGTGAGTGATCATAGCAAAGATGCCCGAGATCTACTCTCAGTGACAGAAAAAGAGAACAACCCATCTTCAGTGAAATTCGACCCTTCCAATAAATCCGTGACACTATTCATGCCGGGCTTTGACAAGTCAGAAATCAAGCTATATCAAGTATGTATTTCATTTACATGTATAATAAGCATCAGGGGTGTGTAGTTTGTTAACCATGATTTTCCAGGAAGAGATATTTCGTGATTTAGTCTAACGTAAATTGTGCCAAATTCTTGAAGTAACATGCAGTTTAATTGTGAACTTGCAGTTTCGAGGTGGATCAGAGTTGTTGGTGGAAGCAGGTGATCAAAGGCGTGTCATTCGTCTTCCTCCTCAGATTCAGGGTAAGGTAGGAGGTGCCAAGTTTATAGATCGAAATCTGGTAATCACAATGCGTTAACATAGGCGTTCTTGATTATCGCCCTCGCCCTCGCCCTCGCCCTCGCCCTGCCGTACTATAGAGGTCAAGTCTTTTGCTCCTAGGAGGATAAAAGGTCTTTTTTTAGCTTTTGATTGTTCTGTAAATGTGTGGAAAAGCCTGCATAAAACTAGACAAGATTCACTTAAAGTCTGGCATAATAAAACAAGCTCTTAGTGCAAAGTTTCCAAGATTTGAGCAATCGCTGCATCAGTCTATGTCAATATATATACCCTGTATCCTTCTGCATTTACTTGAAACAAAATCTTGATATTCTTTGAGTTAGGATATTTGACTAAGAGGTCGTCATGTAGGCCTGACTACAGTTCTAAATGCTATCGGAAAAGTTTGGAACTTGGATTCCTGTTTGGGGTGCCATTTGAACCAATTGAACTGAAATTTATTACAGAAAAAATAATTGTAGAACTCTATAATCAAACTAATTAAGAGTGTACACTTGATTTTCTTATAATAAATATAAGTAAAAATAGGGATCAAATGTGATGTACATAACTTATACTATAAAAGTATATAAATTAATTTGTTTATATATACCGCTAATGCTAATATTAAGATTGGTTTATAAGTTTGGTTACCATTTCAATATGGTTCTGACTTTCTATTTTTAAGAACCGGAATTCAACTGTGAATCCTGGGTTCTGGTTATGAAACCAAAGACAAATCAAAATACAGTTCCGATACGGTTTTGATTTCGATTCACGTT
Organism: Henckelia pumila; assembly: GCF_033568475.1. Taxonomy (NCBI): domain Eukaryota; kingdom Viridiplantae; phylum Streptophyta; class Magnoliopsida; order Lamiales; family Gesneriaceae; genus Henckelia; species Henckelia pumila. The sequence goes on along the minus strand of NC_133121.1, from coordinate 182,684,712 downwards.
TAAAAAAATAAAAATAAATAAAAAAAAAAAAAAAAAACCTTGATCGGGTCTTGCCACTTTTGTTTATGTAACACAATAAGATGCTAAAGCATGAATTTTTTTTTCCCCAAGTGATTATATAGTTTTATGTGTTTTTGGATTATCTTGTAGTGCTATTAAAAGCATTTAGGTAGTATTTGAAATTTTTTAGCAAAGTCGAAACTTAAATATGTTTTTTTTAGAAATAATTCCAAAATACTAACGTTAGAGGGTGTTTGGTTAAGTTTATTAAAAACAGCTTCTAAGCTCTAAGTTGATGTGTTTGGATGAATTTATTTTAAACGAATTAAAGATGATGTGTTTTATATAATAAGATTTTTTTATTGTAAAAATTACTAAAAAGAGTATTATGCTATGAATTTTATTTAAAAATAATTTTAAAGTTTTATCATAAATATTAAACCTATATTGCAAAAAAAAAAAAGTATTTCATATTTTAATTTAGAAAATTGATATTCTTTGGAAATTTCACTTTTAAAAAACATCTAGTATTTAATAAGTGGAGTACATGACGGAAATTTATGAAAATACAGAAGATTATTTTGGAAAAGTAGAATTTTAAAATAAGATCTTTTTTAAAAAAATAATGTCATCCCAACTTTTTTAAAAACTATTTATAAACTGTCAAACATCTTATTTTGACCGCTTATAAGTTATTTGCACAAATTATTATCAAACAAATTAAAATATCTTATAAGCTCCAAAACAACTTATTATTGAGCTCAGCCAAACACCATTTTAATTAAACTAATATAAATACTTTTCTAAACCTCAAATTTATAACTTTTCAATTGTTTCTCTAAATAACTCAAATTTTTTTTTAAAAAAAAAGTATTTTCCTACTATTTATCTAATAAAAAAAAAACAACTTAAAAATTCACTAAAATGTTATTATATCCAAACGCTTGCTATTATCTCCAAACACGCTCTAATTGTATGGATGAAATCTAAGAAGATACACATGTTTAGTCAGATTCTTGATATATATTTTTTTCTTTTTCTTTTTATTTGACGTTTACATTAGTAGAACCCTGTTTGCCAAAAACCGAAAAATGGGACAAATTTGTCATCCAAGGACCAAAAAAAACACAAAGATTGAATACTAATTGTCCCATCTCCATCTTCGGCCAGCCTCCTCAAGAAACTTTGCACGCCCTTGGCTTTTTCTTGCTTCATCCTCAACCCAAGATCTGCAGCACCATAGTTTTTCATAGTTAAAAACTACTTGGTTTAAAGCTTGACATATAACTAAAACACATGATGGTTCGACAGCAGATATATCAACAAAATTGGGATCAAACCGAACACCATGTACTCGTCATGAATCCATCCATATGTTTCAAGGTTTGACGAGGGAAACCTTATGTAGTTAAAAAGAAAAATATTTTCTAAGGGGGAATATGATTTGAAATCACATGGAGCTCGATCCCAGGTAATACAGTTTAATTGTTTTTACCTCAGTATTCGAAGGGCTTCTACTTCAGCTTCCAATACCGACTTTGCATCAAGCAATGCCTCATATTGAGTCACTAAATCATTTCGCGCTTTCTGTACATTAATCTGCTCATCAAGGTGCTTAAGCCTTTCAGAATTAAATCTTTCCGACATTTCGGTAACTTCTGAATTTATCGTCGAAAGCAACTGTTTCTGACAATCCAAAGCCGCTTGCTGCTTGAACAATTCAGCCAAATAATTATTTTGAAAAGTTTTCTCCTGTTCCAAGTCAGCAAGTGATGTATAATAATCCTGTTCCACTTCCATGCCTCGACTTCTTTCTTCTTCCATCTTTCTTTCCCAAAAATCTTTTATTTCGCCTGTCTCTAGAAGCTCGGACATTGCTTCTTTTATTTCTCGTTGTCTTATGATATTTTCTGTTTCAAGTTTTGATATTTCGGCACGTATGAATTCTGACAATCGTCCACAAGACAGTGCGACTGCTACTTGTCCCTTTGTGCATGGTTTGTTTGGTTGCAATCGCCTGCACTGTCCTGTGATGAAATGCAGTTCAGTCATTGATTTAAACCTTAAAATAGTTAGATATATACAAAGGAACATGGTTCACAGTGATCAAAGGTGCACCAAGTCATATGGATACCTAGAGCCTTGGTGAAAGGCGCAATACGAGGTGTATTAAGGCATTATATTCTAAACTTTTAATATATCAGAGGTTTCAATACATAAAAACTGTGAATTGTGGGAGGTGCATAAAAGGCATGCACATCATTTTTTAGACGCCTACTTCAGTCAAGGGCCGTTCCTTGACTTGCACCACCCTGCATCTTAGCCACATTGTACTTCACATTTTGGAATGCTCTGTGTACTTCTAACAACTGTGAACAAGGATGTAATCATTCACTCACGTTATCAACTCACATGGCCTAAATAAGTGTTACTTGGTTAAAGCGATCTATTTAGTAAGTTGACTGAAGATTCCATGGACAGGATCACAGGAAATAATATATATTTCTAGGAGTGTTCACCGTTTGGTTAACGGTCCAAACCGAAACCGAAAATTCTGTTTTCAGATTTTCGGTTTTCGGTTCTGTTTTTTTAGCTCGGTTCACCACCGAAAACCCTTTTTTTATTATTTTTAAATTTTCTAATAATTTTTTAATATTATAATTCATTTTTTATAAGTTTACATTAATAAATAAATATAAATAAAATAGAATAAATAAAATCTGGTTAAACCGAAAATATTTCAGTTTTTAACCGAACCGAACCATGAAATTAGGTTCGGATTTTTGGTCCGGTTCGGTTCGGTCCGAATGATCACCCCTAGTTTCGAGACATATTAATTCGGATCTAGAGTGGGCAAGAACGCGACATGTGTAACAATATGTGCAACAACTGTCAGTGCCACCATCTTTAATAAGGGAAATTGGAAATGTAATGTAAAACAGCAGCTGGAAATGTAATGTAAAACAGCAGCGCCAAAATTCTCTTCTTTTTATCTGAGGGGGAATAAAAAGTGGAGAATAAGACAGTACCCAAAACTCCTCTGAGTATGCTCTTTTCATTAGCGAGAAAATCCACAAAAAGATCCGACAATGAATCTGAAGATATCACCTTCACATCAAGAAATCCAATGTTCTTCCTTGACATCTGAACTGTAAGAAAAGTCAGAATTTAAGGAAACTTTGATATTGCCATGGCTAAGATACAAAAAACAGCTTCAAGTATTGAGATTTAATTTCTTCATACCTCTGCACTGATTTCCGGCATCACTTTATACTCTGTTTTTGCTTTCCAACTAACCATATCCTGGCGAGATATAAACCTATTATGAAACCAAATAAAACGAATAAGATATACAAACTTGGGGTAGGGCACAGAAGATCTGGGGCAGTCTATTTTTCCCTTTTTCATGTCTGGGCTGTAGTATAAGGGGAAAGAGTAAAATTTTTATTGAAGTACCTCTCAGGAAAAAAACTGTTGAAATCTTCACTTTCTACGCTATCATTCTGATTCGAACCATTGTTCGCATCAGATAGTTTGCTTCTAACAATACCAGCTTCTGCTAAAGCTGTTGCACAAGTTTAACGTACGTTTCAAACAGATTTTCTAACAAAAATTTAACTTTCAACTCGAAGTTTCTTTAAACAAACATACATTGAACGTATTCAAAATCTGGATCTTGAGTGTCGACATCATCAAAAGCAACTATTCTAGAGCCAGAAAGTGCAGCAGATGGAATTACCTGATGCTTCCTACTTCTGAATATGAAATAAGCATAGAGTATTGAGGGTTAGCTAACAGGAAGCATAAAAAATCCCACCAAAGACCAATCTACGTGAATCTACCACTACCTTTCCAGTTGTGAATTTGCCCTCACAAACCATCTCGCGTATTCCCGTCTTGTACATAGTTCATCTGCCCTGGCATCATCTTCAATAATCTGCATGGCATGACCGCAATAGTAAGAAGTATACGCAAAGCTGAAAAGAGTGACAAATGTTCAAAGCATCTCATTGCAGAAGCATGAAATCGATTTTTCCCGCGAGAAATCTTATGGTTTTCACCTGAGAATGAATGAATCCCTGTCACAGTCATGTAAGGAAATCATGAACTGAACAAATAAAAACTCTACCTCAGGATATCCATTGTAGAGCCAGGCTTCAACAAAACATAGTAAACATACATTGAGGAATGCAAAATGACAACTATTCTAGTCCTATTAAGGTTTGACTTCATACAAAAATAAATGACATGGGCATTATTAAAAACAAAACATGTCCAAATATTTATTCAGTACATCAAAACAAAAAAACTTGTCCAAAGCTACAGCTCTTGTGGCACAAAATTTGAAATTCAAATGTTATGAACCCCATTTAGCTTTACCAGCAAACTAGTACAGACAACATAAATTCTAAACAAACATCAACAAGAAAATTGGCTGTGGATAATCATTTCCATGTTTGTTACAAGAACAAAAAGCATTGATGACATATTTTCAATAATCTAAGACCAAAAGATCCAAAACAGACCTTGAGTTTCTTTAATACAAAGAGAGCTTCCTGCTGAACCGAATCCACGGCAAATGGAACCAGAATTCGATCTAGCTTTCGTTCTTTCATGGTAGCTGGAGTTGTTTCTAAAGTAATCAAGAAGAGCTTAGTCAGAATATTAAGATACAGAACAAGTATCATATAGGCAGGATCATTTCTAAAGCAGACCATCATCAAGATTAGAGGAAAAATTGAAAATTTAACAGGGTTGATTAAAATGTGTTGAATCTAGACCACCTATCCCCATGAGTGAGTCTGATGACACATGATTTGCATGATCCTCAGGTGAGTCAGCATCAGCTCCCGTTTTCCCATCAGAACTAACCTCTTCACTTGTGACGTCATCTTCACTAGTTAAGAAAGGCAACTTAAACCCATGTAAAGCATGAAATGGACTTCTGATTCGCAAGCCATAACCTGATGAAGCAAGACAAAAACCACAAGTTTTTACCCCAACTGAATTTACATCATAAACATCAACTTGTGATTAACCAGGAAGGATCAGAGTTTTGCATGTAAATTTGAGCATTCACACCAATTAAGCCTAAGCATTGAACTGGGGGAGTCCAAATATAAACAACTTGTCTGTAAATATGCAAGACCAATCTTCAACAAAAATATTGAAAAACTAATGGCAATGAGTTGAACATTTTACGCAACAACAAAACAAATACTCACTCGATAGAGAAAAATACGCAAGCAACCCAACAAGAGAAGCTCCAACGCCGACTGCCAAAACTTTAGGCAAACCTGTAAAATTCATTTCACAATTAGCCCCAATTCTCCCAGCTTCAACACAATATATCTGACACATGGGTTCACATCAATAGCAAAGATCAAAGATTTACTCTTTTTCATCACCGGTTTCTGAGCTGGATATCCAACCTCCCATCCATTGTACTCATCAATCGCAGCTCTATCCCAAGAAATCCAAGAAAATTCAGGAGCTGAATTCTTCGTGGCGATTGAAGCTGTAACAGAAAAAGGGCTACTTTTTCTGGGCCTAATGAAAATTGGGTTAGCAGAAAAACAAGAATTTAAGCGACGCTGACACAGAACGCGAGGATTTGAGTGCAAACATAGCGAAAACGATGCCTCGGAAGAGCACATTTCCACAAATTATCTTCCTAGTTATTCCCCGAACTCCTGTGTTGGGAGAGAAAAGGGATGGTGATTTTTAGGGTTGGTGAGAGTTTGGAGAGTGAATTAACAAGAAAGAGAAACTCAGTCAGTCTTGTCTTGCTGATAGAACACCATACTAGCTTGCAGCCACCCCCCATTTTAAAAAATTTTTTAGGGAGAATTGAAAATTAGTAATAATAATAATAATAATAATAATAATAATAATAATAATAAGAAACTTTTATTCCTTTTTGAATAATTTTATAATAACCCGACCCCAAAATAAAAAAAGAATCTTCTATTGAATAAATAATTTTTATCTCAAAAATTGAATTCAACTGTTTTGTTTGTTAAGGGAGAATTCAACTTTTTTATTGTTTTTTTGCAATAATAATGTACAAGAGAACTAATAATGGTGGTAGACTCTTTGGAGTCTCCAAATCCAATCAAAGGTTCGCATATTAATGGGGAGAGCATCTCGGGATATTAGTTATGACCACTGTGAATTTATTTTCAAAGCACGTAATGGTATTTTTCTTTTGTGTTAGAGGTATGTTGCCTTTTGTTTTGTCCCAAGGTTAGGCATATACGGAAAATTTTGAATTTTTTTGTCACATTTGAGTAAATTACAGATGGTTGCCTCTTGTGGTATGTTTCTGACAAAGGTTTTGATAAAAAGAAGATTTGAAATGTTTGCTATGATAGTTTGGGCTGTTTGGACTGAATCTTATAAAATAACACATGCAAATGTGACAAAACGAGTTCATCTAGATTGATTGGGTGGTATCTATGCTGGATATTTATCGAAGTAGTTGTAGTATGTGGACTGTTGTGGACTGTTTTGAAAACATATGGGCAATGCCAGGGGCGGATCCAGGATTTCGGTTTTGGGGGGGCCGCCTACAAGCTAGGCATAAGAATAAAAAATAAAATAAAAATTACAGTATCAGTTATATTCAACTAATTAAGCATCAACTGCATGTTTCAATGTTAAAGAAATTCGACGTTCATTAGAATTTTTTAAACTTTTCGATTATAATATCAATACAAAAAATTTTAGCAATTTTTCTTTCAATACATATCATCAAAGCATCAAAAAGAAAATCGTTCTCCATTTTACTATGAAACCTAGTTTAATTTGTTAATATACATGTCTGAGAATGACTCTCTAAAACCAAGATCCTAGATCTATATTGTTTCTCATTATCTTTAATTTATTTGAAATATATATATGTCTATCTTCAAATATATATATATATATATATATATAATTTTATTTTATACTCAATTTGTCTCACACATCTCTTACTATTTAATTAAGCATCAGCCTACAATAATAACTGTTCGTACGTTGCTGGTACGTTGATGTGTCCAGTTTTCTTTCTTTTTGTTTGGTATGGCCAATTTCCCTCGCAAAAACTGCTCCTATTTTCCTTCAAAAAATTAACTCAAAAATCTTTCTCGGCAATTATGTGCTGAACGTGGGCAAGAAAATGAGACTTCTAACCACAAACCGCTGCTCTCCACCTCTTCAATACAAATTCATTATGCGTCTTTCGTTATCTGCACTCCCACGATTCTACTGCTTCAAACCAGTTCATGGTCCACGGTCTTTCATTCAAAGTTGCAAATTACATGGCTTTGTTACTCGGAAATCTCAGCATCAATAACAACTCCGTGTAGTTACAGACGTCGTCTTTGCATTTCTAGCAAATTAAATGGTGAGACCTTTTATTTCGATTGTGATGCTCTCCGAAATTACACTCTTTAGCTTGTTTATTTCATTGAATTTCTATGTATTTCTATCGGTTCTGTTGTTATTTTCTGCAAACAACATGTTTGACAAAATAACAAACTCAAATGTTCAAACATTTTGGTATTTATTCACAGTAAATTTTACTGAATCTGACCTTTGTGTTAAATGTGAACTATGAGTAAGTTGAGTGAGTTGCTTGAATCAATCGATATGTGCTAGCAATTATTTATAGTAAATCGGTTGTGTTGTTATTTTCTGCAAACAACATGTTTGACAAAATAACAAACTCAAATGTTCAAACATTTTGGTATTTAGTCACAGTAAATTTTACTGAATCTGACCTTTGTGTTAAATGTGAATTATGAGTAAGTTGAGTGAGTTGCTTGGATCAATCGAATTTATATGTGCTAACAATTATTTATAGTAAATTTACTTAATCTAAAGACCAGGTCATGATCATAGCTTTTAGTTTCTCGGTGTCTGCATCATTAGCTTCCAAGACAATTACAAAACCATGCAAATCACAAGCAGCCAACGGATTGATTTTAATTTTGAAATTTACGTATAATATTATATGTAAATTTCAAATTACATGTCTGATTCTTCAGTGGTATTTGCCTTTCCAAAATGGAATATTACAAATGTTTGATCTGCTTCTGAAGATGCATCCCGATCTGGTGATGTGCCTCAGTGCATCAAATTAGTAATATGTTCTGTTTGTTTACTTCGACATAATTAAATTAGTAATATCTCTTTCTATTCTATTAAGCATGTACGTTGGTATGACATTAACGAAAACTGTATGGCACATTCAAAATCGTACCAATTGCTGTCATTTTTTTTTTCAGCACAAACAAATTTGGAAAAAAAAACCACCACAACTCGAACGTGATTGAGAACGTGGGTAGAGAATAGGCGCTAACTGCTAACCCATTTTACTTTGTGTCTTATTTGCTTCAGAATTGTTGTGACTCATGGTTTCTGCATTTCTTATTCTTGCTTTGCTTGCTTTGGAATATCTCATTCAATTTCGATCATTCAATGCCTCAAATTCGTTAAGCGTCAGGAAGCTAACTCTAAAATTATGTTCTCTTGGTGAGCCTCTTTTTTATTTCCTATACCATTCGACATGATTTTTACTTGGATTGTGTTATCGGTTGTGTTATTGTTGAGTTTCATCTGTTTTGTTTATCAAGAATATTTGTGTCTCCTTCAACTTTATGTTGAATGTGGGTGATAGAATCACATATACCTTCCAACCAGTTTTACATCATCACCTTATTTTTTAAGAATCGTGAAGCGTTTTTCTATTTGTTACGCAACTGGATTTTGGGTATTTCATTCAATTTCACCAATTCAAAGCTTCAAAAAATTTCAGCATTGGAAGCTAACTCATAGAAATTTGCTAATTACATGCCTCCATTACTCTGAAATCACTTGATCTGGAGAGTCATGTTTTTATTTCTGTGAGATATCCCATAGTAATTTTCAGAATTCTATATAGTATTCCTTTATTTGCTTCAGAACTTCTTATTCAATTATTTCAGATGTGTATTTCTTCACTTCTTGGACTTGATGTGTTTTTCCTCTCAAGGATTTGTTTGCAACACGTATAATATTTGGAGGTATGTGGCTTTCGGTTGCTGCTGTAAAGTATGATTTTCATTGCTTTGCCATTTTTTTCTCATTTCAAATATTTTAATATTAATTCTTCAAGTTTTCAGATGGAATATATCACTTCTACAAGTTTTCTTAATTAGTTTTCTTAATTTAAAGACTTTGAAATCAAAATGCTAAGGGAATTTATTCGTTTTTCACAAAATTGTGGAACATAATGATTTTATATATCTTTGGAATATTTTTTGATTGAAATAAAAAAACTCGAAATCAGGTGAATTTCAATGTGATATCCGAAAGCAATTTGATAAATTTTATATATCAACTTATTTACTTATGTCATACATCATGCAGCTTTAAATTATTTGTAAACATGCTAATCGAGGTTTTTTATGTAGTTACATGTACCACAAAGTTCAAGCAACAGAAATCCGCGGAGTGCTTAAAGAAGTTTGAGGTCGAGTGTCGAGCTATCATTGAATTTTCTTTTAATTTCCATTTTGACACTTTTTTAATGGTACATATATGTGTGTGTATATATTGTATGGATGAATACAAATTTCTAAACTTATATTATGAAAAATAGTTTTTACAACTCCAGTTGTGGGAGAATTAAACCGATTTTCTTGAGCAAAACACGTGCTACATTTAAGAATACGGAAGGATTTCCATGATTTTCAATGCTTTTGTTGGTTGTTTCAAATTTTATCAAAGAGGTCAACACTTTTTTGGTTGTGAATTTATATATGAAACTGAAGCATATATATACAAGTTCTTTTTTCAAATATAATAATAAAATTTTAAAAAAAAAACCCTTTATACACACATTACACATGATATACATAATATTTTTGTGAAAACATCACACAGACCATTCGCACATGCATCGCATGTGCTTCGGTCGCTAGTATATATATATATATATATATATATATATATATATATATATATATATTATATATATTATATATATATATATATATATATACTTACTTATTTTTCACACATATTAACAATTATTTTGGAAATGTAAATTGGTAAATAAATTTTAAAGTTTATTCTTATTTAATGAATATTTATATAGTGTAAAAAATTATTGAAAGTAATCTATATATTTAATGAAAATCTCAATTAAATATGAGCTTATTCATAAAAAAATGGAAAATATTATTAATTATCGTAGAAGTCTATATATTTTGGAAAAAAAATGAAAAAGTGATTATATATGAAACAAATAGAGTGTGTAATTTTAGAGGATAAATTTTAAATATATCAATAAATATACAATTATTTAAGATATTTGGAGTTGTTTTTTCGATTAATATGATATCTTCTTCCATTTTATTTGTTATTATAATGTCATTTTATTTTATATAATTTTAGAGAATAAATTTTAAAAATTTCAATTAAAAAAAATTTATCATTAATTTAAAAATAATAATAATTTAGATAAAGAAGAAGAGGGAAATGATAGGAAAATAAATTACGGATGAGTGAAAGAGAAGGAAAATTGAAAATTAAAGATAGAATAAGAAGAAAAAAATAAAATAAAATTAAAACAAGAGTTTGTGTGAGAGATGAGGAAAACGGAAAACATAAGAGAGAATAAAAGGGAAAAAAGCAAAAGAAAATTAGAGATGGGAGCCGGTTGAATCGAAAGCTGACAGACTAATACATGATGAAGCTTTTTGCAATTAAGCTACGTGACACTCTTCTTTAAATTAATGAGACCGTTGTTATATGTACTTAGTTTTCAAAAATATTAATCATATAGTATTAAATTTTTTTTAATTTTTTGGGGGGGCCCAGTGGATCCGCCCCTGGGCAATGCAAATATGCAATACATGATATAAGGGGTGGAAGGCGCCTCTGTTAGAGCAACTTCGATGGGATGTCGATGCGGGATTTGATGGCTCTAGGAACTTGTGCAATGTAGGGGCGGTGATTCGAAATCATTTGGATCGATTAAAGGAGTTGAATTGGCAACGATACGGTTTGATATGGATTTTTGCTCTAAACTCTGGCTCTCAAATATCTGCATATATTCAGATTCCCTTCAAGTTGTTCGTGTAGTAACGCAACATGTCGAGGACCTTGGATTTGAAGGTGTGTTAGCGTTGGAAGTGTGGGGTTTTCTTCAAACTCTAGATTTTATTTATGTTCAGTATATGTGTCAGAGAACGAAGTTGCACATAACCTAGCTCTAGAAGCTCTTTTATCTTTGTCTGAATTCTAGTGGATCAATGGTGTTTATCCACATTGGTTTTCTGTTCTTGTAACAAATGACTTGATGTCTTTGTGTGAATGAACGTTATTTCACTTCCAAAAAGTAATAATAATAATAATCGTAATAATAATAGATTGTAATGTTCAAGGTAAATTGCATGTAACAACTCTTTCTTTTGGGGGCCTAGGCGGTGGGTGACTGTCCACCTACCACCTACCGCTTTTTAAAACATTGCTCTTTTGTAAAAATAAACAGAGGTGTTTAACGTTTTATGTTTTTTTTAAAAAAAATCTTGATGTTAAATGTACACTTTTTAATATCTTCGGTAATGTATAATTCACATTTTATGTGTTTGAACTTTGAATATTTGAATTGTAATTCATGAAATGCAAAAAATAATCAAAAAATTAAATTAAAATACCACAACTTAACTAAAAAATTAAACATAAAAAACAATGTGATTTATATTCGTATGTACCCATTAGATTTTGAACTATATGCAAAAAGTTATAATGAAATAATATTTTATATCCAACAAAGGGAGTTCAAATCACATTAATATTTTTTTTACAAGGGGTCTACGAGCATTTATTTAGAAACATAATCAGTTAAATATGTATATATTTTTCACATGGGATTATTAGCTCTTTTGATTTTTTATAAATAATTTGTAAGTAAATAACCTAATGTACTCCATGCATCTTTCTCAATAAGGATGACACTGGGTCGGGTCTAGATCCGACTAAGCAGGTTCACAAGCAGGTCCAGGGTGGATCTCGGGTTCAGACAAACCCGCCCCGCCCCGCCCCCGCCAAAGTATATGTATATATATAATTAATTATTTATCCATAAGTTGAGTATATAAAATTTTTGGATTGAAATGAATTTATTTTATTGTGATATGTTTAATATAAAAATATATATTATAATTTTTTTGTAAATAATTATTAATTAAATACAAGTTGATAAAAAATTTTGAGAATATTTTTTTGTCCTAAATATTACCAATGTAAAGTTGAAAATTAAATTTAATGATTTTTGATAATTTTTAAAATTTTAATTTTTTTTATTTAATAAATTTAAAATTATATAAATTATGACGAGTCCAACGTGTCTAATTCGGATTGGACCAGCCGGGTTCGCGGAGCAGGACGGGTCCCAGGTTTGTCCAAACCCGCCCTAGACCCACCCCGTTGTCATATCTAATTCTCAAAATTTGTCAACTCTATACTAGTCAACAAAAAAAAAAAAGGGATCAAAGATAGCCACGGTTTTTTAAAAACCGTGGCTAAATTTAATCACGGTTGAAAACCGTTGTAGATTTTGAAAATAGACACGGATTTTTAAAAATTGTAGTTAATTTAGATACGATTTTTATAAACCGTTGTTAAATAGCCACGGTTTTTTTAATCGTGGATATATTAGCCACGATTTTATAAAATGGTGGCTAATTTATCCACGGTTTCAAAAACCGTGGTTAATTTTGCCACGGTTTATATAAAATGTGGTTAAATAGTCATGATTTTATAAAACGGTGTCTAATTTAGTCACGGATTTTCAAAAATTGTGGTTAATTTTGCTATGCTTTATATAAAATGTGGCTAATTTAACCACGTTTATAAAAATTTGGCTAAAAATAGCCACGGTTTGTGAAAAACCAAGGCTTATTTAGCCACGGTTTTCCAAACTGTGGTTAATTTTGCCACGGTTTATAAAGACCGTGGCAATTTTTGAAAATAAATGTTTCTTCCGATTGTTGGGTTTCGAAAGTAAATATAGATTCGGAACCATCTAGACGAGAGCTATCTAGTGATACCATTTTTACAAAGTTTTATCGCGACTCCCGAAAACTCATCGCCTTCACCACCGCTTTTTGCCACTGTATGCTGCCGAAAACTAAATTTATTGAGGTCTTTTGTTCCTCATGTTGTAAGCTTCGTTTTGATATCAAAATTGTATAAAAAACTCACAAATTTGGTGGCATTGTTTTCAGTCGGCCGCTGTTATGCCGTCGCTCCACCACCGTCCGTAGTTTGAGTTGGAGGTGCTAACTCGATATTTCCATCCTTCAAATTTAAGTTTAGCTAGCTATTAGGAAGTTTAGCTTGAAAGTGAGTTTATTTTAGATCGAATTAAGCCGATTCGTGGTTCGAATTAGATTCAATACTTGATAATTTTTGTATATTCGAAGTAGGTTCGGAAGTTGCATCGATTTGAGGCATCAGTTGGAATTCTTATGTTTTAGCCATTTAATCGAGTATCAATGTTGTAAATGGAAGGAGACGGCAACGGGGTGGTCAGTGACCGCCTACCATCTCGGCTACCTAGGCGGTGCCCAGGTAATTGAATTTTTTTAGTGATTTTTAATACACAATTATGTATAATCATGCAATGTAATTATAAATAGTCAAATTTTGTGTGTGTAATATATGTAATTAAATAATGTTTATGCCTAAATAAGCTTCATACAATATATACAATCCGGACAAAGTGCAAATAAATATATAAATGCAAACTAACAAGATAATTAAGGTGGTGGAAGATGACGGCAGCGGCGAAGAGCGGATGGAGGCGGTTTGAGGTAGGTGGTGACTGATGGTGGAGGACATTTGAAACCAAAAGTAAATACAAAAGAAAATGAGAGGTGTTTTTATTATATCTAAGGTTTTTAAAATTGATCGACTTTGCCTGAATTTTAAAATTATATGACTTTGATAATTGATTGGAATTTTAAAATCATTGACTGCCTCGAACGCCTTCTTGCCCGTCTCGACCGCCGGATGGCCTCGGACTGCCTACAGGGACCACCTTAGACTAAGGTGGGGCGGTCGAGGGCCGCCTACCACCTAGGCGGTCACCTCGACCGTCATTTAGAACACTGTCGAGTATTGAGATTTAAAAACTTAATATGCCTAAATAGTTGAAGTTGGAACTTTAGTTGAATATCATGGTTATGCGAGGTTTATATGATTATAAAATCATTTAAATTAATATTTAGGTTAATTGTGTGAGTTGGCACTTACATGCATTACTTGAGATTTTAACCATTCGATTGAAATTCGAATTCATTGATTATATCGCATCATTATTGATATATAAATGCGATAATGTTGTAGGTTCGACATTTGAAGAAGTTCGACGTATATTTTCATCGACTATAAATTACTTTGGATTAGTTTGGTGAGATTTTTTGGAGAATTTATGATTGGTTATCTAAATTTGAAATATTTGGATTTATTTGGAATATTTGGCATTTCGGTATATATGTATAATTTTGATATCTGGAATATTAGGTATCTAAATTTGGAATATTTGGATTTATTTGGAATATTTGGCTAATTTATTTGGGTATATTTGGCTAATTTAGATTTCTTGAATATTTGGTTATCTAAATTTGAAATATTTGGCTAATTTATTTAGGTATATTTGGCTAATTTTTTTTATTTCTGAAATATTTAGGTATCTGAATTTGGAATATTTGGATTTATTTGGAATATATGGCTAATTTATTTGGGTATATTTGACTAATTTTCGATTTCTAGAATATTTGGGTATCTAAATTAGATACAAAATTTGCCACGGTTTATGAAAATCCGTGGTAAGTTTAGCCACGAATTTTCCTAAACCGTGGCAAATTTAGCCACTTTGGCACAACCGTGGAAAATTTAGCAACGGATTTTTTAAAAAACCATGGTTAAACTTAGCAACGGTGATTTTTATGATAGTTTATAAAGCCGTATTTAAATGATTTAGCCACGGTTTTAGCACTGGTTAAAATCCAAATTTTTTGTAGTGAGTAATAGCAGCTGCTAAGGCGCACGTGTAATATAATTATTGAATATGTGTCTCTTCTCGTTTGCATTTTAAATAAAAAGGCTGGAGTTTATAGTTATTGGGCTTATGTTCAAAGTTCTCAATTGGCAAACAACCTTGGGCCAAGCTCTTTTTTTGGCGGTTGGAAAAGTTTGTTGGAAGATTTATAAGCTACCAGATAACTGGATGTACTGGTACATGAGAATCAAAACCAAGGCACAGGCTATCGGCTCGATGATGTAGTGATTTTCCAGCTAAGGCAATGAGATAAATACCAAATGAAAGGTAGATACAAGACATGAGAAATAAAACCAATACACAAGCAAGGAACATAATATCAATAGAAGCAAGAATAGAAATTGAGGGTTATAAAGCTTGATTGTATATTCTGGATTGATTGATTTTATTTTATCGTGTATATCATCACCTTGGAAGTTAATAAGAGTTGGTTGTGTTGTTTTCCCATGGATGTAGACCTGAAAGGATTGGCCGAACCACGTTAAAGATTGGTGTTCTTTATTTTATTTCTTTCTTTGTTTATTGATATATATCGATTCAGTGTTGATTGATCTGATTTGTTCATGAGGTTATATTGTATATGTGCATTGTTGTTCTTGAGTTGAATCTGCAGATCGGTTGAGAGGAGCAAGTGAGTGTGTGTTCTAAGGCACAACATCATAGTTCAAATACATACAACGTAAAACGAAAATCTTAATGCGTCGAACTATGTCTTCAAAATTTGGAGTTTTATCTTCAAAGCATGCTCTATTACGTGCACTTCATACTTGGTATATGCAAGCCGCCAAATCCATCACTCTCAAGCGGGTCATGGCACCCACACCCCTATAGACTCCTTGAAATGCTTTCAAAATCGTAGTAGGTGATCTCATACACTTCCTCATGTGAATCCAATCTCTGATGTGATCCCAAACACTGTATGACACACGACACTAAAAGAACAAGTGTCCAATAGACCCATCACAATCCTTACAAAGTCCACAACTATGATCTTCCACAAAGCCAATTTTATCACGGGTAAGTAATTTCCCGTGAGCAAAGAGCCAAAGTATAACTCTATGTTTTGGAAGAATATACGACTTCCAAACTAGAGGTTTCCATGGCCAAACACCCCGATTCTCCGATAAGAATCCATACGCCTTTCTCAAACCGCCATTACCCTCAAACCAATCCTCTAACCCACGAGAAGCTAACTCAACCGTCCCCATACGATCCACCATAACATCCCGAATAGACAACAAATTCTTGATCAAAGTGGACTCTTCCTTGTGCCATCTCCAAACACTCGATACTTTTGATTCACCCATTTAATCCACAAATATTCCTTATGGGAATGGATCATCCAAAGTGTCTTGGCAAGGACCGCTCGAGCTAACAAGTATATGGAACAAGGACTATTCAACTCTTCACTCTTTCAAAGCACATTTGAAAATGATTGAGTAAAGAAATCTTCATATACAAGCAACATTTTCTTACAAAGATTCTACATATATATTTTATCAAAAAAGTTGGTTGACTGATAATGCACATCAAACAAGACTTCACAAGATTGGAATGTTTTTTAGAAAATACATAGCTCAGAGCTTGTTACCACTTGATGTTTGCGACCATTTTTTTCCCCATTTGGAAAATACCAAAACTGCATTAAAGAGTACTATGAATCGAGAAAAGACTATGACAAAAGTTATTTTTCATTTATGAAGCTACATTAATTGAATGTTGAACGGAATAATATAAAATGAACTATAAATAGAGGATGCACAAAAGAGCTATAATGAACACACAATATTTTAAACTCACGAAGCAATTTTCAGAAGCTTGCATTCTCAATTATTTTCTAAGCACTCTAAAAACATCATATCTTGTATTGCTCTATAGACCTCACTTCAAGAACACATATCAGATCATCGAGCTAGAATCACCTAGGGATTTTGGTTTGTTAGCTTAATAAATGATCTTTGGTATGCTATTATTCGAAAGTTTTTAAATATTATCTAAATTTGATACAAATGTTTTTAGCATTTATCTCACCATGATATACATGTTTCAAAATAATTGTACACATGTACTTTATATATATATATATATATATATATATATATATATATATATATATATTATCATATATATATATATATTATCATGAGCGCCTAATGGTGGGCATCCATATTGGGAGCCGCGAGCATATTATCCTAGGCGTCAACATCTCGCGGTGCCCATGGATGCCCAGAAACAAACGTCTAGGATCTAATATGTGTGTGTGTGGAATATATATGGTCAATTTTTTAAAGTTAGGTAATTGACAAAACCATCGACATGTAGATTATATGGTCATTTTTTTAAAGTTAGGAAACTTATTTATTAGTATGTATACTTCTCTTTCAATGGAAAATTCAACAAGTCCAGCATTAGTTTCTAATGAGGTTCAACAAGGGATTGATGATGGGTGTAACACAAATTTGCAAGTGGAGCATGATGTTGATAATCCTTTTCACAAACCTAAGAGACAAAAAAAATCTGAAGTATGGCTAGAAATGACAGAAATTGTAGGTTCAAATGGCAATTCCAGGTACGAGTGCAAACACTATCATATTCAATTAGCAAAAATCAAAACAGGGACCACATCACACTTGAAGCGTCATTTAAAAAATTGTGTAAAATATTTGGAAATTAAGAAGAAGAATGAAGATAGACTAATGCAACAACAACTTAGTCTTGGGCCTCTAGTTGTAGATCCTACTGTTTTTTCATCATTCCACGATGGAAAATTCTGTATGGAGCAAATGAAATAGGCTGCTGCGACATGGATTTTGATGCATGACCACCCATTTTCAATAGTGGAAGAGGAAGGATTCAATATGTTCTGTAGACGTGGAATGTCTGAATGGACTAGTATATCAAGAGCAACTGCAAGAAAGAATTGTTTTATGATATATGAATCGGAGAGAAAACGATTGTCTAGTTTGCTGAAAACAGCAAGAAATATTAGCCTAACTACCGATTTGTGGAAGTCGAAGAACCAAAAAATTGAATATATGGTGGTCACTGCCCATTGGATTGATTCAAACTGAAAATTAAATAAGCGAGTTCTTAGTTTTTTTAATATTCCTCCTCCTCGGGGCGGCCCTCAAATATCTGATGCCAATCTTAAATGTGCAAGAGATTGGGGAATCGAGAATAAGATATTTACAGTTTCAGTTGATAATGCTAGTGTCAATGATGTTGCGATAAGAAATTTGTTGAATGATCTTTCAAGGATAAAGAATAATATTGTTTGTGGAGGAAAATTGTTTCATGTTAGATGTTGCGCACATATTTTGAACCTCATAGCTCAAGACGGCCTAACTGAAATCAAGGATATTGTTGATGATATTCGACGGAGTGTTGATTTTATAAGGCGAACGGATGCTAGGCTCCTTAAATTTGCTGAGATCTTGAAGTATTTAAATTTATCTGAGAGGAAATTGATTGATGATTGTAAAACAAGGTGGAATTCCACGTACGAGATGCTCAAAGTTGCATTATCTTTCAAAGAAGTTTTTCCAAGATTCAAGGACCGAGAACCAAGTTATGTTGATTGTCCTGCCTGCCGAGGAACAGTGGAAAAGATTGGAAATTATATTTTCTATCTTTAAAGTGTTTCATGGAGCAACAAAGGTGATTTTTGGAACAGAATATCCCACCTCCAATTTGTTTTTGAATGAGGTTTTTAGAGTGAAGATGGTCTTAGATGAAAAATCTCATGATAAAGAAGAGTATATTCGCATAATGATTCAAAAAAGGAAAAGCAAGTTCGAAAATTATTGGGGGGAATGCAATTTACTGATGTGCATTGGTTGTGTTGGATCTATGGTGTAAATTGCGAGTACTTGAATTTATTTTTCCAAAACTTTATTCCATTATCGCGGCACGAGAGAACATCACAAATGTGAAAAATATTTTGTCCTCGATTTACAAAGAATATTTAGATGCTACCATTGAAAACATGCAAGAGTCAAGAAATAGTTTGGAATCTCAAGGTAGCAACCAGGTTAGGAGAAATGCTGAAGATAGTGGTAGTTCATCTTCAGGATGGTTTGAGTTCTCTTCTTATTTAAGAGAAACATAAATGGTGCGGCCAGAAAAATCTGAGTTGGATGTTTATTTGGAGGAAGGATGTCGTTTGTATGATCCAGAAGAAAATTTTGATGCTTTGGGTTGGTGGAAGTTGAATACATATAAATTTCGAATACTACTTCTTTAGCAAGAGATGTTTTAGCCATACCTATCATCGGAGTTGCTTCAGAAGCTACCTTTAGTGCAGGAAGTCGTGTAATTGATAAGTATCGTGCTTCTTTAGCTCCCACTACCATGGAAATGCTAATGTGTGGAGGAGATTGGCGCCGAAAACGATATGGAGTGACAAAGAAGGCAAATGTAAGTAATTGAGTACATTTCATGTTTTTATTGTTAAATAACATTTATTTCTATTGATTTCAGGTTGAAAAACAACATTTAGCAATTGAGTTGCCCGACAATTTAACAGACAAGTGGTATACTTATTTATTTATTGAAGTTAACCTCATATTGTATTTATTGTTCATTTTAATTAGAATAACTTGTATTTGTCTCTTTGATTTAAATGCAGGATTGCAAGATTTGAGAAAGTGATTTTGTTATACAGTGAGTCTTTTTATGATTAACATATTTTCTTAGCATTCTTGCATTTTTATAAATTTTAGAAATACAATCATATTTATAATAGTAATATTATATACTATTACTATTTGTTGAAACAGAAAATGTCTTTGATTTCAGGATTGGTGGAGTGCAAGTTTGAAGAGTTGGATCAAGTGATTTTGTTGAGATTTTGTTTATGTCGTGGAATGATGAACTTCTTGATATGGATTGTTTTGATGAATTATTATTTTGATATTTGGATGAGATGTTTAAATATGAATGTATTTAGAACGTAGCTTTATCCATATAAAATTTTATATCTGGTAGCACAATATATTTTTGATACAAATCGAGCTTCAATCCGATTTTTTCGATCCATAATCTAGCAATGACTCGAAAAAGCTCAAAATGAAGCTCGTTATTTTCGAATCGAACTCGAACTCTCTATCGAATCGAACTTGAGCCGAAAATAAAAAAATTTCGAGCTTCGAACTGAATTTCGAATATCTCAATTTGAACTCGAGCTCGAACCCGAATACTAAAATTTTGTTATAGTTCGGCTCGTTTACAGCTCTAGTTGGAATTAAATATCAAATTATGTATTTGTAAGTTTTGAGGCAACAAGAACGTAGTAAATAATACCGCCAAACTTGTTGAAATAAAGAGAATAGGGGGATTGGTCTAATAGTGATTTCGATCATTTAAGGGTCCGTTTGGAGTGAGTGATAAGATAAATAATATAAAAATAAGTAATATATTGTAATAATAAATAAATTAAAAAGATAGTTAATATAAGAATTGATTTGATTGATAGATTATGATTTGTTTGATTTGATTGATTATATTTTATATAAAAATAGTAAATTACCATTTTATCCTTTTAATAATTAATAAAATATAAATAATATTATTTATAAGGATAATACAGTAATTTAAATTTAATGATTTGATTGATGCTATATAAATAATTGAAAGATGGATAAATAATATAGCAAAAAAAACATGAGACTAGATAAGATTATTAATACATAGATTAATAATCTATGACTTCAAACGGACTCTAATAGGTCACGTTTCAATATCAGTGCACAACTGTGCTTATTTAATTTACAAATTTAATTATTTTTTCGTCGAAATCTTGAGGTAATGCCTTACAAATCAGTGATATATGGCATCTCGTACCACCGCGAAAAACAAAGAGACTAAATTTGCCAAAAAAATCAAAGTTATTGAACTAATATTCAAACCTGACTAATGAGATGACCAAAATAACAATTGAGTTCATTGATAGGACCAAAATCATATTTTCCTATTGAAATATATAAGAACGAGTTGCAACAGTCATATCATCGAGTCCCCAAAACTCGAGATTAACGAGCCGATGAAGTTTTGTATTCTTACATTCGATGATCTGCGTGGCACAACTTAATCAATAAATTTGTGTTTGGACTAATAGATTTGAAATTGTGGATTTCGAATCGATGATTTAATTTCAAATTCCTTGACATCTTGGATGAACAAAATTCAAGAAGGTTCACATCCAACATATGGTTTAGTTCACCCTACCTTAAGAATATTATCCTAACAGTAGATCTAACGACTCAAGATTTGTCATGTCAGTATTATATATTAACTACACATATGTGTTGAGATGTAGACCATCAGATATATGATTTGGGTATTACACTAAGTGCAGGAGGATCTCATTAATATCAAACTAAGCTTTTCCAATTGCAATAATGATCGACGTCTGGATTTCACTAAGCCGACTGTCATTCGCAATTCATTTATCAAATTTTTCTCCAAATCAAGTCGTTTAAGACAAGCACAACATAATAGGTATCACAATATTAAACTAGGATGTAGCATGAGATTCTTGGCTTTTATTCCAAAGTACTGATTATTAATTAAGGAAACGAAACAACCAATGTGAATGTCTTCTCAAATTCTTGTTTCGAGTTTTGCTTTGTTTTTCTTCAGTTATGATTGCTCCATTCCTTTGTGTCCTTTACATAAGGGTTGAATTATTTACCTTGTGCCAAAACATTTTGTTGTCTATTTGCATGGATCATGTTCAAAATCACCTTAAACATATCAATCCATATGTTCATATCAGTTTAGCTTCTATTCGAGTAATATTCTAGTAGTTTAAATGTCGAATTTCTTTTCGAAACAGGTTTCTTATGTCAGAATAATTAAGTGATATTTTTTAAATCATCATATAAGTTGGTCTATACAGACTTTTGGACCTCTGAATATTCAAAAATTTTCAAGAAATGCTTTCAGTACAATAAATGGACTTTAATTTTCACATTTAGCCATTTTTCACCAGAATCGAATCATGGTTTTCTTAATATATATATTTTCAAAAATTAGCTTTTGTTACTGTTGTTTCTCTTGTTCCACGCCCCTCGGCCCATTCGATACTTTACGTTGTTGGTACTAACATCCTTAAAATTATCCCAAATTTTAACAGCTGGCGTAAATTTCAAATAAGAACAAAATTTTAACTTTTTTAACCAAGTTAAGCTCGAAAAAGAAAGTTAAAGGAAACTAATTTCCAATTTCCTCAAAGAGTAACACTCATGTGAAACGGTCTCATTCGTGAGACGGGTTAATCTATCCATATTTATAATAATAAATAATACTTTTGACATAAAATGTAATACTTTTTAATGAATAACCCATATAAAAAATCCGTCACACGAATACGACCCGTGCAACGGTTGCATACAAGTGTTTGCCTTCCTTCAAAATACACTCACATTTCAAACGAATTCCAATATAATCTCGATTCTTAAACCACATGAAATAGTTATTAAATTAGTAATCTATTTATATTTATATAACCGTGCTTTATCAAAATTTGTATCTAGTTATAACAATGCAACTATAATATTTAAATTGTATAACAGCTCAAATGCACGTTTTGATTGCTCTTCCATCCACGTCAATTATTGCATCTCAACAATTCTCTGTAAGTAATTGCACTTCTTGCAATTAATTAAAATCGAAAATGTGACATAAATTTGATGCTAATTGTATGTTCGAGTGTTTATTATTTTACTAAAAACTATAACTTGCAATAACGATATAATTCTAATATTTTAAATTGTACATCGCTCAACCATTGTACTTCAGTTGTTCTCTGAAGATGGACAATTTTTACATTCGGAAATATTTTAACATAAAGAATCATGTGAATAACTTATTTATAAAAAATAAAACACACACACACACGTTTTCTTCATTTAAGCAAGCGAAGGGTAAATTTGGTTTAAATCCCCAAAACCAAATTTAATTTGACATTCAATCTTTGTCAAAAGAAAATATATATGTTTATACTTTCTGACCCGAAAAAAAATGTTTCTGCACTTCTTGGTCCACATATTTTTTTCTCGTACGTTGGTGCAAAAAATTGAAAATATAATACTAATATATGATATTTGAGCACAAATTATTTCAAATCTGATACTAATATATGATTTTTTTTAGTTGGGGGAGTGGATTGTCACAATTAAGTTTCGAACTTGAGATCACGTCCCATACTTGGTACCTTGATGTCAAATAAACTACATGTGATCAACACTGATATATGATTATTGAGAATTTAAGTGTGAAACATGTATGCATGTAATATTGGTATTGGTGATATTAATTTTTTAAGATGAAAATCAATACAACATATGAAATATAATATTAATATATTATGAGTAACCAAACATCTGTGGCAAATGTTGATTTTTAATAAAGATGTTTAAAGTTTATACTAAAAATTGTCTTTTGTATCATATCTAAACTAATTAGTGAAATTCATATGTTAGTATCACATTTTCACTATTTTGTACTGTTTCATCATTGAAAAACATATGCGCCCAAATAGTGCAAAAATATTTTTCCATGGTGATACTCACTAAAATTTATTAATGATCCAGATCCAATTTAATCCCAAAACTTCAGGTCCGGAAATGAACTTGAAATCAAGAAAAATAATATTAGAGGGGGCCGGGAGGGTGTCGTGGCGTAGCCCCTTCGACTCTCAAGTTAGAGACATGAACGAATAAGAGAAAGAGGAGCTTGGGCGCCCCTCAAAATGAAAGTGAATTAGTTTCAAATGAAGAAAGCAACCCCGTATTTATAAGAAGGCAAGGTAGGGGACCACAAACACTTTGTAGGGGACCACGAGTGTGTAGTTCACGTGTCCCTCCTTAAGAGCTCGCCCTCCAAAGACAACCCAAGACACAAAGTCAAGCTTACTGCTCTAGGGGCTCGTCCACCTTGGGCCGCCCACCTTAGGCGAACCTCTCCTCCACTTCCTTCCTCTACACTCCCCACATATAATATCACATCTCCATTTTATATTGTCATAAGCTTTTGACTCACCTTAAAGACCCCATGATTAGGTCCAACCTGATGGGGATTTCCCTCACCCTTTAGGAGCCAACATACATCTTCTTCAACACTTTCCTCATGTGCCGACCATACTCTTTAGAATGAGACTCGAACCTTAATCTTTTGTTATGGTCTTCATTGTGTTCAAGCATGTGATGAGCCCACTTATGAGATATCACATAGATTAGGCCGTGAAAACACAAATTTATTTTAGAGATAAAATTAATACAATTTGAGTTTGGATCGAATATTTAATACAATTTTACCCTCAAGGGAACCACCTTATAACTCGTATACTTTCATTATCAGCCTAAAAAAACCATTGAAATTACGACAGGACAATTTGTTTAAAATTTAAAATAGTAATCCATCAATTAATATTAATATCCTCCAAATGTCTCTAATCCCAAATAAATTAATAAACCGAACCACACAAATGAAATCCCAAGAAAACGAGTGGCCGAAGCCAAGTAAACAAAAACCAACGAAATTAACGTACAATTACCAACTAAACGACATAAAAGAATCTTGATATTGCCGGATACACAATATTCACCCCATCCTATAAAATCGATGCACTCCTCCATCAATCACAGTAAAATTTATTACATTCTATTGGAAGAAATTCAATTAAAAAATAAAGTGGGAATGGAGTTCACTTGCAAGGAGTTCAAGGTCGGGAAATGCGAAGGTGAGAAGCTGGTGGACGGCGAAACGATGCCACTGGTGTTGCAGCCTCAGGAGGGCGGCAAGAACGACGTCGAATCGTTGCTCGTGGCATTGAAAGAGAACAAGGAATGGTTCGAGCAGATGATAATCAAGAACAGCGCTGTTCTTTTGAGGGGATTTGATGTGACCAGCGCAGTGGAGTTCAATGATATCGTTGACGTTTGTGGGTGGGACGATATCCGGTACGTCGGGCCGGCTCCCCGGACGCATATTTACAAGAGGATTTGGACTGCTAATGAAGGGCCTCTGTCGGAGTTCATATACTACCATCATGAAATGGTCTTGGTAAGTATAAGCATGGAATCGATAGTAATCTGTGTACTACATACGGAGTTTCGAACCGTTCATTTATGTCGAAAATTTACAATTTTTGTTTCCATTCTTTCTATGTTCATGGCAAGAAAAAGGTAGGACAATGTAACAGTGCCAGTGTCTTGTGTGTGCAGATAAAGGAATTTCCAAAGAAAGTGATTCTTTACTGCGAAATACCTCCACCGGAAGGTGGGGAGACGCCTTTCGTGCCTAGTTTTCGAGTGGCAGAGCGTGCTCTGGAGGAGTTTCCAGCAGAGGTGGAGGAACTGGAGAAGAAAGGGCTGAGATATACTTTCACTGCTCTTAGCAAAGACGATACTTCCTCCATGAGAGGTCGCGGCTGGGAAGACGCTTTCGGAACCTCCGATCGCATGGAAGCAGAGAAAAGGTACTAAAACAATATCTTTTCCCCACCCATAATTAAGGGTGTATACTCGAGCACAAGTGATACTCAACCCAATCAAAACTGGTCCGAGCTAATTGAACAATCACAATTCAATCGATCGAGCCAAACCGAACCAAACTAAACCAACTCTTAGCCGTTGGACTCGCTGATAAGCTTGTTTCACTCATTCACACTATCCTAACTTCAAACTCAATGCAGGGCAAAGGCACTGGGGATGGATATGGAATGGCTACCTAATGGTGGGGTGAAGACCATACTAGGTCCGAGATATTTGACAAGAGTGTTCGAGGGAAGAAAAGGGAGACGGATGTGGTTCAACACGTTGGTCGGCATGTACGGGAAAGAGCTGAGCTCGGCTACCATGGCCGACGGAACCGAGATCCCGGAGAAATTTGTGAGGAGATGTGGAGAGATCATTGAAGAGGAAAGTATCCAATTCAAGTGGCAGAAAGGTGATGTGCTGTTTTTGGATAACTATGCTTTGCTCCATGGTAGGAGGCCTGGCCTTCCACCCAGAAAGGTTTTGGTTGCTACTTGCAAGTAGGCAGAAGCATCAATGAAGGACTATGCTAATAAGTTGGAATGCTAAAAATAAGCTGTGTAAGCAAGTTCTCTGACATGGATTTGTTTATACGATCCACTGTTGAATAAATGGATACGATTACTACGAAAGGTCGTTCTTTGGGTTTGAATTCGAACTCAATTTTCGTGCTTAACTCGAATCTAGAATGGCTCAAATTTCATGTAATTATTATAGTTTCAAACAGCGATGTACAAGTCTCCAATCTCGAGTTCAATATTCAGTTATAATTTTTATTTCAATTTCACCCACAAAGCACCAACATAATTCCAACCAATGGCAAGTTCCAAGATAAAAACATCTGCCATCACTTTAGTAATTCGTTGGCCATAAGAAAAATAAATAGCAATATGTTAACGAGTAAAACTAAAGGCGAGTTACAGCTTATCTTGACATCAAGATCGCATGTTTAAAACGAAATCTTGTTTTCGATAACCAAATTACAATCTCCTCCCCAACTCAGAATAAAAAAATTACCAAAAAAAAAACCCATCAATCTTATATGCAGTCAGATATTAAACAAAATCAGTACAATATGCTTCAAATCTTTGTTCTGTTTTAAGAAATTCAGGAAATAAATTTAGTCATTAAGCTTCTTCGCATGAGTCAAGACCGAAAACAAAAGACCAGACCTGACATTCGGTACAAATTCTGTCAAATCCAAACATCTGAAATAACCACGGATTGTACTATCCAATAAACTATAAGTTTATTGCTCTAATAACAAAACATTAAAGGCAGACATTACAAGAAAGTCCTAAATCAATCCTCGTCCAGCAAGGACAAGATTAGCATTGGCTTTCACTAGACACACAATTGCAAGAAAAATGCAGTTTATTGATCTTATAGGTAATATAACTCTACAGACCTCGACCACGTCCCCTATTAGAATAGCCGTATCCACCATAACCTCTTCCATGGTAAGCGCCACGGAATCGGCCGCCGTTAACACCACCGCGACCAGGGCCACGGCTACCTCGACGTCCACCCTGATACCTTGAAAATTCTCCAAATGTCTGCATTCGTGGCAATACATCAGGATATATCATGGACCAACTAAATGAGATCAAAAGTAAATGACACATACCTCTGTATCTAACCTCATTTGTTCAGAATACCTAGTTCTTCCATGATTAGAATCATTGCCAAGGGTGTCACAAGAAAGGGTGTCGAAAAAGTCATCCTTGTTATAAACAGGCTGCAAGGAAAAATAAACTTAACTTCGGCACGAAAGGGAAGTTCCATATAGAACAATAAATTATGGAAGAAATTAAACAATCACCTTGGCCCCAATTTTAGGCAATTCAGGATCATCCTCTTCCTGAAAATCATCATCATAACTGTCGTCCATGTTGCCTTCCTTATCCTTTGATTGGGATTTATTACTTTTTCCCAGATGACCCCAAACTTTGTCCTTTTCGAATTTCTCATTCATCGCCGTAAAGTCAAAATCTTCCGTGAATGTTGTCACAGGATGTGAAGTCTGCGAAATATTCACTCCACAGTCAGGCTAGAAAGAACGTATTTAAAATTCCACGAGACAGCTCGCCACAAAAATTTAATAGAATTGTTTTTGTATCTTTCAATGAATAATTTCTTGATCAACTCAAGTCAAGTACAGTTCATATTTGACATAAATAAGTACACATTTAAATCATAAAACAGATAACGTCCCTCAAAATGGTCACTCAGGCATCAATCATCATACCGCCACGGTCCAACAAAGGAATCATACTCCAGTTTATTGACATTGAAACATTAGCAACCAATTCACAGAACAAATTTCAAATAAATTTTTGGTAATAAACTTGTAGACATGACATCGCATTTAAAGCTATTTCTAAATAATCTGCCATTTATAATCACATGGAAAATTTCAAGTAAATAAACCTTGGAAAGGTTAAAGGTATGCAACATAAATCAGTAAGGTGGGGCCAGTACCTCAAAAAAAAGAGCAATAGTTAAAAACATTGGCATAATTCTGATGCGGATTACAGGAAACCACTTAGTGACAATCGTTTATGTTAAAAAAGAAAATGTCAAATTAAAATGTAAACACTACAACCGTACAACCCTGCGAAAAAATGGCATGGTTCTCATGCGGATAACAGGAAATGACTTAGTTGCAAAGTGCCAGAATCATTAAGTGAACAAAGAAATGGTAACCTAGTTAACTATGGTAGCTTATCATATTTAGGTACAACAATATATAATAGTAGAAATAGAACAATAAAGTTTTCGTGTAAAGTTGATTTAGTTTCTATTCGATAAATAGTGTAAATCATTGATGTTCCATGGAGAAATCCATGTCATGCAATCATGGAATTCCTTACCCCATATCCTCTTCCTCCACGCCCTCTGTAATTGTTGTTACGCATGTGATAAGTAGCTCCATTTGGCTAAAAAGAGACAAGATATATACATCATTAGTTTTCCAACAAAGTACCAGAAAATTTGCAAACTGTACCAAGAGCTGCAATGTTGCATTGAAATTATAAGAGAATAGAGAACACAAAGGAAACAGTTATTTAACAATTCAAGCAAGCAGTAGGACCTCAAAGAAGAGCATATGCAAAATATGATGGGACTTGGAAAGAAGAACAAAGCATCAACACCTGTCACAAATTGTAACTTCTAGACAACCAAAAAGCTATATCATTTTTTTTATCACATGCTTGGTTATACAACCAACAATTGGGTATGGATTTTATAGCAGTGAAGGTGCTAAGAAAGTTATGGCCATTGATAATACGAGGAACATTTGAGATGGGTCCCCTCGCTTTATTTATTTATTTATTTTTGCTGTTTCCGTTGCTCGAGCCTGACCAGGTCAAAACTCAAAACATGCACCACGCAAGCCTGACCAGGTCATTTAATAACAAAAAATTCATGAAAATATGTATTTTCAGGAAGGGTGCATGCCTATGGTTTATAATCCGTAGCATTCATGCAAACAGATGAAGTCCCAACATAAATAGAGAGAATGCAATCTAGAGGGTGGTTGTCATAAAATAACAAAAGTAAAAAACCTTATGACCACGCCCAGTTGGAGGTGACGGTAATAATGGTGGTTGAGAATCCATTGCTACTGGATTTGATGATTTAGACGATGGCTTAGGAGACACTTGAACTACTTCCACATCCTTCTGAACAGTTTGTAAAGGTTGACGTGCCACCGCAGTAGCTGGTCCAGATTGTAACAGTTGCCCCGGGGTAACAAGTGATGGCATTCGCGTTTCAGAAAGAACAGAAACAGATGTACCAGCAATTGATGTTACAGGTTGAGATATGGCCAGCTGTTGCACAGACGTCAAACTAATTATTGGACTAGGTTTGGTAGCAACTAGAGGTACACCTGCATTTTCAGGAGCTGGAGTAGAGAGTGGAGCTAAAGATGGTAAGGTCGAGCTTGGTGTAGAAGTAGAGATAGAGGATATGGAAGCTTTTCCTTGTAGTGGTTTCACGGTTGAGTCAGATGCAAGGGACAAAGGCTGCAGCGCAGGAATATTGAAAGACGGAGTTGAAACAGGAAATGAAGCAGAGGCTAAACTAGCAGAAGTTCCAGAGCTGGGACCCGAAGAAGAATGATAGTCTGATAATGGAGTAGAACCAGACAGGTTTAATGCTGGCATGGCTAAAGAAGAGTTAAAATTCGGAAATTGCATCTGTTGCATGGAAGGAGGAATTGACAATCCAGGAGGTGGTCGAAGCAATGCTTGCTGAGGTAATTGAGGCAGCCCACCAGGAGCGCCATAGAATCCTTGCCAATACATTGGCATAGGTGGTGTACTATTATTTCCATTAGGAGAAGGGGACCAAGAATTCAAGTTCGGTACAGGTTGATACAAAGGCATACCACTTTGGAAAGCTGATCCAGGGAGTCCCATTTGTGCAGGATGGGCACCAGGATCTGACGATGGCCCAATTGGAGGCGGCAAACTACTGGGTGTGGATGTTGGATGAGAATAGTGGGTCTGCACTAGCAAATAAACACATTAAAATCACTATCCACAGCATAACATTATTACAGTAGTTATGTGTTTCTTACCTGAATAATTGCAGGATCACTGTTTATGGGTGGCGTCGTCTGAACTGGTGGAGAGGATTTCACCTGTAAATCCTGAGGAAGACAGTAACCATGGTTGAAGATTACAGTACTAAAAAACTACATGCAAAAATACAACATCCAGATATACAAGCCAAAAAAACAAAAGACAAATTAATTGTGCTCTTCTTAAGTTTTAACAATAAAACAGATCATAAATGCTGAAGTTAATATTGTGGAGTGAGACAAAACCGTGATAGTTGAAAAATATAAATAATGCCACAACAGCCATATCGTAATGCAGCTCTTGTCGATGTCATGTTCGCAAGACAAATCCACTATGGCTTGCACAACTATCACTTCCATATCCCATGTTAGGTTCATCAGCACAGGCCCAACCAAAAACTATTCGAGTGGTCAGGCTTAATTATATCATTATGTCTGACTTCTCTAGAATGAAAGTAAAAGATTCAAATATCACATAATTGGGGTAAAACTAAAACACTTGGTGAACACAAGTTATTAATGGGAAATGTAGCAATTTAAGAAGATCAAAAAACCCCATAATATACCTTAATATCACTTCCTCTGAACAGTATGTATTCGTAAATTTTATCGCCCGGAGGAACTTGTGGACCATCCTTTTTTCGCCCTTCTGTTCCAAATGATCTCACTGCCACATGATAATTACAAAGCAATAATTAGGTTCAAACATGATTAGCATTGCTCATAGTCCAAAGCCAATCAGGAGGATATCTAGATGCTTTAGACATCAGTGATCAAATAAAAAACTTAACAACAAATAAGAGTATGTTACGAACTTCAGACTAATACTATTGTCTTGGATCACCATGATTAACAAAAAGTGCGGTGAACTTAACACCTTGAAATTCACCAAATCATTAAAATTTCAACAGCTCGCAAGGAATGCTAAACCCATTTTAGGTTCAAATTTCTTTTTTACCTAACAATTCTTCAACCAATAAGAAGAAAATATTTTCTACCCTACCATGTCCATTTAACCAACATACTGACAAAATAGAGTTCATTTTTTTCAAGGGCATTTCAAATCATTGAGACGGTCCATTCACAATTGTTTGGCAGGGTAATTTTCAAATCCCCCCACTTCCATTTTAGTATATCTTTCTTAACCCCAACAAGGCATTTCAAATTCTCAATTACTCGAGCCATTTCAAATCCACTTATCGAATAAAATGCTTCAACCCAATCGTAAACTTAACAAAATAAATCAATAGCTAAAGTGCTAAACTGAATTCAATTATATCCTAATCAAATGGTCAAACAAAAATCACAAGCACAAGGAATACATAAAGCGAATTTCTTTTCGAGATCCTTTTTATCGGAAACCAAATCATCAGAAATCAAAATTTAATTAAAAATATATAATAGGATAAGACATACTTCCGATACACCCATCGGAACTGAAAGTAGACTACCCTATCAAAATATCTACTCTCAAATATTGCAAATGCTAAACAAACATAGTAAATCCAATTCACACAAGGTATCAAAAAAATCATTTGCCTTCGAACTACATAAAAAAATTTATCCTTTACCATCTTATGTAGCCAGAAAAATCAATAAGCAAATTACCAGATTTTAGAAAATTACGAAAACGCCACAAGAAAATGAAAACGATAAATCTAAGTTCTGCCAAATGAAAATTTATGAACCGGCACCTAACAGAAAATTCTACCATTCAGCAAGACATAACTTTAAACTAGACGATGAAAAGCACGATTATTGAAATAAAAGGATGAGAAAAAATAGAAAAATCTCATACATTCTGAAACAAAATACACATGAATCAAAACTCAAAAATTCAATTTTTCTTTATTTTTAAAAAAATCTTCCTAATTCTAGTTTGCTCACCGTTGCGCAAGCCGATGCTGGACTCTTCGGTGTTAATACTGTACAATACACCTTCATATCTAATTTCACTTTTCGAGGTCAAACTTATCAAGCTTCCAACATACGAGTCCGCTGATGCTCCGCCGCCGCCAGATCTACTACTCGACGCCGACGCTGAGCTCTCGCCCGCCATCTTCTACTTTCACTGTTAATCACCGAATAAAAACCGATCGGCTAAATTTGTATGCGTGACGGAATGAGACGAGCGAAGAATTACTACCGATAATGTTAGGGTTCCCGTTTTCTAGTGAACCTAATTTTATTTTATTAAGACAAAAGCTCCTATGATTATTCCTCTGTATTTATTTATTATTTATTATTTATTTATGTATTTATTTATTTATTTATTTACATTTATATTTATTTTTTATTTTTAAAAATATTAATAAAATTTAATTTATTATTTAGTTTTGTAAGAAAATATTAAGTCGATAAACTTTTATAATATAAAAAACATTAGTTAGTTAATTAAATACATGTAACGTACAATAAAACTGACGAGAATTTTTTTATTATTATTATTATTTTTTTTTTTTGAAATTCAACTGACGAGAAATTATGTTGTCCAAAATATTTTGTTTAGGTAAAATAGTAAGAAATACAAATAAAATTTTGTATCATTAAAAGGATTGTAATTAAGAAAAATAAATAACAGTTTATTCATATTTTATTTGTTTGTTTAGAAATTTAATTCAATTTTTGTTGAAAAATGAGTTGTGTACTCATTTAGAGTCGATAAATAATTCGAACAAGTTGTGTAACGAACGAACTCTATATCGCGATTAGAATTTGTAAGAAAAATTATTTCTCGAATACCAATTAAAATGAATGAAAAATTAATTTTTTAGTTTGAATTTTATCAGTTGGATATTTAATGGAAACGATATATGTATATAAATATATAATATATTATGTTATATTATATTATATATTATAGTATATATATATATATATAATATATCACACGGCCATTCAATGGTCGTGTGATGTGGTGTAGGGTTGCATTACATCAATGGTAGATTTCAACCTAACATATGGTTTTTACTCCAATGATAGATATAATGTTTCATGATTTTTTACGTCAACAATATATAATTAATTATGCATATGTGTAAAAATAAGAACCATTGGATGCATGATTTGAAAAATTGTATCTTTTCATTAAGACTTTTCAACATTTATTATAAATAGGACTCCCTCTCATTTGTATTTCTCACACCATTTTTCTCTTCTTTTTTCTCTTCTCTTGTTTAATTCTTTTGCGAATTTTTATGTTTTTAGCGCTTAAAATCCGAATTACAAGACATAAAATCTTAGTAAGCCTTTTGCGCTTAGATTTGATCTTTAGAATTTAATTCGAGAGGTGTTTCGAATTTTAAGCAAAACACTTAGATCCAAATTTTACAAGACATAAAATCTTGGGTTTGAATTTTTAAGTTGAATGATTAAAATTTGAGTTCATAGCGTTCTAAACATTTCAAAGTTCGTGTGACTTTAAAATTTGTAGTGCAATCGATAGTCGTGTATCTTGATAAATGTATTGCCAATAATCGTAAGCACCGGGACGGGGCAATAAAGTTTTAAAAAAAAAGAGTCAAACTCTTTCCTCGACTATTTTTTCTATAGTCGTTTTTGTTCACCCGCATATACTCAATATATCCCAAGACTAGTATTTTACCCAACAATCTCAAAACGTTATTTAAACCAAAATGGACTCTACAAGTATAACGACCCCTGCTGGATGGATTAATTATTTCTAATTAATTCTAATCAAATTCAAACACATTCAATATTTTTTAAAATTCAGTTTTCACCTAAAACCGCATACTGAAACCGAATACTATTTCTAGTTGGTTTAACCATATGTTAATAGATAATTTTTGAAGCTATCTTTAATCAATCCTCTTTTGATTCGTGATTAATCAACACATATGTGATTAGGTTATGAGACTGTTTACAAAAAATATTAAACTAACATCAATCAATAATTGAAAATATTCAAAATAAATCAAACATGTAACCAAGTCTTAAACATAAATTATGTTCGACTCAATCTCGTAGTCTTGGTTGAAAAAAAACTACTCAATAATCGAAAATAACATTCAAACAAAAGTTTAATCAACAAAAATTAAGAAATAAAAGAGAAGGAGAAGAAAAATAGAATCATCCAAGCCACCTTCTCATGAGTAGCCGCCTTCTGTCTGTTTCTGGAACCCTTCAATTTGTGATAAAATCCTCTATTTATATGTCCAGAATCCCCAAAATAAATTTCCTTCCGCACAAAGAGTCTTCCGAATATAATTTTCTCACGAATTCGCGCTCTAGCGATAGAAAGTCCCGCTAGAGCACCAATGTTTCTGTCCCAGGAAGTTTTTTAGTCCAGGTCGTGCCCCAGCGCATAAAGTTCCCGCTAGGGCGCAAGCTATTTTTTCTCAGCGCACCGTTCTTAAAAAATTCATATCCGGAGTTCTAGCCGTCGGATCTTACTGAAATTTGGACAGCATCTTCAAAACATTTTGAACTTAATTTTGAATGGTAAAAATTGGATTTGGATCTATCTTACATCAAAAATAATTTTTT
The DNA here is from genome assembly GCF_033568475.1 of Henckelia pumila. Taxonomy (NCBI): domain Eukaryota; kingdom Viridiplantae; phylum Streptophyta; class Magnoliopsida; order Lamiales; family Gesneriaceae; genus Henckelia; species Henckelia pumila. The sequence continues at coordinate 182,649,977 of NC_133121.1, read as the reverse complement.
GATCATTGCTTCTCCGTAATTTATTCTCGTGGCTCTTCTCTTACTCCAAAATCTTGATTTCTTCAATGTTCCTTCATTCAAACCGAGAAAAATGAAATGCAGACCACATGAATGACATAAATTAATTAATTAAGCAAAAAAACTTTAAAAACATAATAAATGCATGCAAACTCAACTCAAAACTAACACAAAATAATGCACAACAACACACTTATCAACGATCTTGAGGGTATCTTTGGACATCCTCATCACCCCAACGTCCATCACTATCATGGCTGCTACCATCATCGTATCTAGCCATCTCTCTACAAATAAAAATCCTCATTGAACCTAGAATTACATAACTATGTCTCAATAACTTCATGCATGCTCTGATACCATTAATGTAAAAACCCATCCCAGAATCACCTAATAACAAAGACTTTTAGCATGAACTTAAGCTTAAACAAAAAACCATATTCAAAGTTATTTTGGAAATTAAAACAATCTAACAACCCGACAAAATACAACTGGAAATGAACTACTGAACCCCAAGAAATAATTATGCAACCCGATAGAATAACAATTAAATACTAAATCAAAGATTAATATGCAGTCCATAGACAACCCCTGCGACCAAGCCCTGGTCACCGACCAACTACTGATCTCGCTCTTAGACCACTTGGAAACCTGCTCCGTCGAATGAGATATTCGAGATAAAAGCAGAGACTTCAGTGTCAATTCCCACAAAAGTATGAGTATACAGGCCTATATGAGGCATGCAACATGAAAAATTAATGTACTAGTACATTGGGATCAATATCTGGAAATCATGCTCAGAAACATAGGCGTCTCCACTATGCACACGTTGCTCTGAAGATCCAGTGGGTGCCACACATACTAAACTTGATCTTGTACTAACGCCTTCCTGGGTAAACCGCACACACTGCCTCGTCGATTCAATGGGTGTCACACGATACCCAATCGTACTAATAAATCCCTAGGGCTGAGCGGCCCTATATCTGCTGGTTATAATGAAAGGATAACAAGCTAAACATGATATGCCAATGCCTCATACTTATCATGAACAATAATATCATGCATCTCATGAAAGATAACAATGCAACATATAATAATGCAATACATAAACATTCATACTCAGTTGACTATCCAAGTCTATACTTTACATACCTCAACTACTAGTCTATCTGAACATAGTCTACGGTCCAAACCTACAAGCCAAGATAATACCAAATCATTTATAGCTTACTAAAAGCCTTTACTAGACTACTAGCTACTTACTGAAGCTAAATTGAGTCTAGTATTATACTTGTATCCGTCGTTAGTCCTTTGATGGCCCTCGAACAAACGCCTAAAGCCACTAGAAGAAACCAAGAAACAAGAGGAAAAATCAAAAAATGAGCATGAAATAATGAACTCTTGGCCCCTATTTATAGGAAACGATCAGAACATCAGATCCCAAGTTTGGAGCTTCTGAACTGCTCTTCAGAGCTTCCAATCGTCCTTCCGATCTCCTCCATCGTACATGTGTCTCTGATTGGACAACACACTATATTTGACGGAGTTCGGAGCTTCTGAACTCACTTTAGTCCAATCACCAATCAAAACTCATACACTGTCTAACTGTCAAACGATCGGAGCTTCCGATCTGTAGTTCAGAGCTTCCGAACTGCTTAGAGCCTCCGATCCCAATCTCTTGCTTCCGAACATGATCGATGGTTGCGATATACAAGTCGGTGCTTCCGAACTGTGCCATCACATGAAACCCTTGGAACCATTTTGATCGTTCTGAATCCGATTTTCTACTCTTTAAGTCCATTGAGGACCCCTTAATAATGTTTAGACATTATTTTAGCTTAATTAGGAATCGGGCTACTACAACAGCTACATGCCTCGTAAATAAAAACGATGTAAGAAAATGGGGGGAAAAGTACAATACACAATTCAAAAAACTTTTAGATCTCACAAAGATAAAGTGTTGCCTACAATCGTGAAAAACTAGATGTGAGTTTTCCAGATAAATCCTAGAAAAATTATCACATTTAATTATGTAACCTCAACAATAATTCAACAAACATTTGCATAAGAGAGATATAGAAGGGCCATTAGTACAAAATGTTTCTTTCTATGGATTCAATAGCTTTGATGAATTAAAATTAATCCCAAAAAGAAACCTTATATCTTCTCCACCAAAAACAAAGTAAAATAAATCCTAAATCTTTTCCCATAAAAAAAACTTTTGAAATTTAGTTAGCTAAGAAACTGGATTTGGAATTCTATGAAAAGTACAATAGAAGTTCGACTATTAATTTTGGATGAATAACAACAGGACTCTTCCCTCATCCATCCACATGTTCGAGTGTAGAAAATGAGAGGGAGGGTCAAAGTTGAAAATATTTTTTGGCCATACCAACGCACCAATCAATTTTTATATGGGCACGAGCTTTAATAAAATAGTAAAAATAGTAAAGATAAACTTCACAGATATGAGAAACCTCGGGGCATTGAGAAGGGTTTCTATCTCTGATTTAATTCCTCCTTGAGCATTCTACACCCATCATTATTAGGAAACCACCACAAAGCACATCTACCCACTAAAATCGTCATTGTGCACACAATTAATTACATTATAAAAAGAAAACTAACTAAATAAAATAAGTCCCCAGCTTCGCACAATCCCTTAGCTTACCACAATCATGCACATATAATCTTTCCAGATATGACAAGTTGGAAGTTTTTGTGATTCTTTCTCCGTGAACTTTCCAAATTTCTTTACAAACATAAACATTATATTATTATTTAGTTGTTCTGTTGATTTTGATCATGACCTTTCTGTTTCTCCCAAATCCTTTGTTGCTTGCGAGATAATTTATTATTATTCTATTCGAGTTTCCAACTCGAATTCACAAGCTTTCAAATCAGCAAATAGACCGTGTCGTTCAATTTTGTTGACGTCTTTTGATTCATGCATTGAAACTGTCTTAACATCTCATTTTCTTAGTAAATTAAGCTCTCATTACTTTCAGAGATATTTCTTTGTTGCTGTAATTTTTTTCCAACATCGTTCAATAATAATTTTGCTAAATCTTTCATTAAATTTGTTAATGTTTCTCAAGCTTTCATCTTGATGCTGTCAAAATTTTGTATAGATAATGTCAGTTTATTCCCTTTGGTCTAGTCATTTTCTTCACATAGTTGAGTGAGCTTTTCAAAAATCTCTTTTGTTATTGTACATGTTTTGATCTTGCTAAACATGTTTTCTTCCATAGTTTTGTAAAATGTCTTTCGCAAAATTTTCAAGATAGAATTTCTTCTTATCTTCGACGGACCATTCTTGTCTTGGTTTCTCAATCATTTGAGGAGCACCTTCTATGATGGTTATAAAAATATTGGTGTGATATTCGTGACCTAATTTTTTATAATATAACTAAACAAATGAAGATTTTATTTTTATTGTGTCTAAAATTTGGTATGCCTCATACATATAATAATGATTTTTACAATATATTTTACATTCAAACAAAGTACATTGTTAGAAAAAAAAAATTGTTAGTAAGAAAATAACTAACGATTAAAATTTCAAATTAATGATTTTTAATTGGAGATTAATGTCCTATTATAAGTTTCAAATTTGAAACGTTTCTTTCATTAATTTTTTTTCAATGATAAAATTAACCTCATGTTTTCAATTGCATTTGCATTGGTTACTTAGTCTCACACACACACATTTGTGTGTGCAGGAGTTTTCCGTAAGCATACGAAAGTTGTCTTCTACCACAAATGTTTTAGTTGGTTAGTGGGCATGAACACATGAAGAATAGGTCAAATTATGACACAAGATTTAGCATTGCCATGGTTTTAACCATCAAACGGTTTGTGTGCTTTAGCTTTTTCCAGGCTTGTCTATCCTCGTTCTTCTTCTCTCTTGTTGTGACAAAATATGTGTAGCAATTCAAGCAGCAATTTAGCAGCGCAATTCTCACATTTTTGGAGCACAATTCGATAAGTAGGTGTATGTATATATATTTTAAAACAGTGTAGTCCTTCTTTATTTTAAAAACTCGATCGACATGTTATATACTCGTTTTCATGCTACTTTGATCATACTTGTTTCTTCGATACTTGATGTAATATTCAAAAGCATGTTTGAATTATTTGAAATACACTGTAGTAACCCGTATCCAGAATTACTGATTAATGAGTAATCAATCGTGTGATCATGTTTAGATTTAGTAAAACATGATTAAGGGGTTTCCAAAAGGGTCTAAAAAGTTCAAAAATGGGTCCAGAACACTCGAAAATGGTCGAGAAGGTTCCGAGAGTTGGAGGGTTCAGAGGCTCCGAACCAGATTAGGAGGCTCCGAATGGGGTCGGAGGATCCAAACTCGGATCGGAGGCTCCAAAGATAATGCGTCATTGGTGACGTCACTAATGGGACTTCGGGGGATCCGAAGTCAGGATCGGAGGCTCCGAACAAGAACGGAGGCTCCGAAGTCAGGAACGGAGGGTCCGAAGTCGAGTTCGGAGGCTCCGAACTTCGCCTATAAATAAGGGGCTGATATATCATTTTCAACTCGCACCTCTCCTTTTCCTCTCTCAATTTCTTAGCCTTCTAACTCAGATCTAGGGAGATCTAGGCGTCCTATTGAGAAACCGAAAGTGGCTTAGCGATCCAGGTGTCGTAGCAGAGCTGTGGCCTAGTTTTTTAGGCAAGCGACAGCAAAGGGCTAACGACGGACGCAGGTATAGCTTTGGCTTCCTAAAAATATTTAGGAGTATGCAATAGCTTAGTTAAGGCTTTTAGAGCTTAATTAATGATGCATGGATAATTGTATTGTAGAGTTGATGATAGGCTTGAAACCTAGAGTGAGACTGTTAGGACTGCCTGTAATAAGGTACTTAAGTACTTACTGAGATAGCCAGCAGGTTTTGCATGCTTATATGTTGCATTTGTGTGTCATATTATTATGCAGCATGTGCATATCATATTGTGTCTGTCCATCTTTTGAGATGAGTCATGTAGGGCCGCTCAGCCCAGTTCGGACGATCGATGTCGAGCGCCCCGCAACCGATGGGTTGGCCGGCACTGGCATCTGTAGGACACGGTCTACGTTTGTTAGGAATAAGCAGTGTACGCAGGGTTTGATCCTCGGGTTGTACCACTCATGTCCTAGGTGCCATTACTGAGCAATTGTATACAGTTATCCCAGATATGGATATCATGTCATTTGCATGCATCATATTTGTATGTTTTACCCGTGCTTTCGTATGGAGCTTAGATCTCACGTCCAGTCTTTTCTGTATCTGGAAACCCCATTCGATGGGGCAGGTGTAGGTGCAGGATTGAGCACTAGGAGCTTGGAGTAGCCAGCGACCAGTGAAGACAGCAGGATTGACTGTAGGTTTTTGCCCTTTAGGCTTATTTATTCGATTGGGTTGTATAATCGAATTTGATTAACCGGTTGTATTATGTCGGTTTGCTTTTATTTAAGTCTTCCATAGCAATTTATTTAATGCATGCTTAATTATGCTATTAACTCTGATTAGGTAGTGGATCCGGGTTGGGTCGCTACATTTATTGGAATCAGAGCATGCATGGAAGAGACTTGGGAAATAATAATGAGACTTTTTGGATTATCCTTGTAGGATTGATGAGACCTTGGAAGAGGTGATTATGCGGCAATTAGGTTGCCCGAAGACTATCATCATCGGCAAGAATTTTAAAGATTTGTCTTGTGGGATTCCAGCAAGTGCGGACAGGAGCGATGGATCGTGTCCGAGTTTTCAAGACTTCTACTCATATGGGTCCTAGCTTTGGATCGAGTACCGGATACCAGAGGCAGTGGCAGAGGATTGATGGGGACTTACTTGATGTTTGCATCTGTACAGTCATTACCATGATGACACTACTATGAAGATTCTCCAGTCGTAGTTGGAGAGATTGTCATAAAGACCTTCACCAGGGAATGCCTCGAGTGCCTAAGGCATGACAGATTTCAAGCGTAAGGTCATTAAACTCATGCAGAACATGGTTTTGCCGGTATTCTTGTATCGATGAGTTCGGTAGGCACACGGGAAACTTCATGTTCAAAAGCATGATTTGGTTACAGGAAGAAAGCTGACGGTAGATCGTGAGCAGAAGAGGTCGACTGACAGGCACTGATGCAGAGCATAGCTGGTTAGAGAGCTCAAGTTATTTCTCCGAAAGTCTTGGCAGGACGAGATACCGAGAGGTTTGAGCAGGAGTATGCTTGTATCGATGCGTATGTCTATTAGAAGCTTCATGATCAAGAAAAAAAAAGACTAGTACGATGATTTAAATACTGTATTGTTGTAGTTGTAAACAGTATTTCAGTTGTAATGAATCATCATACTATGATTGTATCATTTCAAGTTAATGGTTGTACATTTTCATTTGTATTTTGAATACAGTATGTATTACATGAGATTGTAATAAAGAAATTATACATAACTTGAAAAAATGATATGTGTATTATTTATCCAGCAGTTCATGGATGATTGCATGATTCTGCTAAGTTTTGGCATGACATTAGTTGATTAGTGTTCAACTATGGTAACTCATGGGGTTTGAGTGGGCCGATTGTAATCTTGTGAATTGCGGTTAGTCTAGGCGTTTTTCTAGGATTGACCTAGTTAGTCAGAAGACTAAGATAGTGCCAGCGATGAGTGGACTCATCTAGAGGCATTAAGGGTATTGTTCGGTTTAGAACGTCTAGGCTTTGTTCTAGGTTGTTTCCTTAGAACAGTAGACTGTCTGAACTTTATTAGGTTTAGACTTGTGATGATGGGTTTTTATAAAGATGCCAGGTCCAGTATATGCCAAGATTTGTGGACTATGACCATGATTTGACGTGAGGAGGCGCGACCCTATGTCGATGTACCTGGGAGCCTTTGTGCTTCAGGGGATGGCGGTGGGAAGGCTACTCAATCTAGAGTTTTGGTAACAGTCATGATGAGGTATGACCTTGGATTAGATATCAGGCTTGATATCAATGATTTGATATCGTCTAGTGTGCCAGAGATATTAGTTTGAGTGTTCTGCTATGAGAACCAGTCTTGAAGGATCTTCTTGACAAGTGTGTACTCTGAGCAGATGGGTTTTGACCTATGAGATACTGCTAGACTAGTGGTTCTAGTAGGTAGACGGATTTATACCATCGATGACTTGGGGTTGTCATCAGAGTTGTGATTAGGGTTTCTTAGTGATAGGAGTTATCCGAGATACTGGATGGGATTCTGTTTCGAGACTTCGACTCGAATAGGAGGAATTGCACCATGATGATTAATCTCATCAGTAATGGGATTATATCAGATGCTAAAGACTGTATAAGACTATTTAAGACGAGAGGGAAGCGTGGCCTATGCCCGTGAAGTCTTGGTGATTGTCCAGGTAGGATATTGAGGGAATCTACCTTAGTCTTAATTTGTTGCGCAGTCTTTGCGAGGAATATAATCAGGATCATGTCCGGAGATTGTGAGAATCACTGGGATTCAGTAGTTGTAATGGACTTGACGAGCCGTGACGTTCATTTTGAATGAACGAGGTAAGGTAGGATAAGTCCAAGGATAGCGCTAAGTACCGTCTGATGTTTTTAGAGGTCGAGCGTAGGATTTTTTCATGGGATGAGAATGATCTAGATTGATAGATCACGAGAATTTCTTGGGTTTAGTGCGCCTTAATATTCGATTTCAGTGCATGAGATAGCTGTCAGTAGTAAGGCGCGAGATGGTTCCAATAGACTACTAATAGCTATTGTCTGGCTATCGAGTATCGGTGAGTTGGAACCAGAATGATTTGGGTATTCCAAGTGTTTGGAAATAGTCCGTTGTGGCAGCGGAGCCAAGTTTGATCTAGCCATGTGGGATGGGTGATCAGTGGTGGTCTGATCTGATGAGTGCGAGCCTAAGTAGATCGACGAGTTCGATTGGTGGAGCCAATCAGCTATGATCTAGGTGTAACAATTAAGGAATACTTGAGGTAGTATTTTTCGATTAGTACTTAGGAGATGTGTACTTGGCACAGTCTCAGAGCATTCGGCAATTTGGATGATTTAGAGTCTCTAGGATTGCCTAAGACGAATAATTTGGGATTGTTGTAATCGGGAACGATTGTAATTGGACTTGTATGGTCAAGTTAGGTGATAACTTGACGGTGGAGACAAGCAAGGGATTTGGTGGTTTTCTAGGATTATGCATTCTTGTTAAGAAAACTAATATCTGTTACGCCTTAAACGCATACAAATCTCGTGTTATGAGATTAAAGTTTTTAATGCATTAACAAATCTCATATTATTATGTTTTGATGATTACAAAACTCGGTTAATTGTTACTAACCATTTAAAGTGAGACTTTGCAGATTAGATCATATTAACAATCAAATTCTTGGAAGTTACTTTGAAGTTGTAAAAGAAATGGACAAGGACAAGCCAATATTATAAAGCAGAAACTTGCAAAATTTACCGGGCACTTTCCGGTCATCCAAATCAGATCTCCAACAATGAAAATCAAGATCAGGATGTTCTCAAGCTTCTCTCCAAATTTCATAGCAATCCAACGGCTGGATATGAAGATATGAGTTTTTTTAACAAAGCTGCACAGTACTTACTTCTGCAAGGAATGAACTATGAAGACTCAACTTCAGAAAATAACTGGGAATGCTTCGGTTATTAAAATCCGATCTCTACCGATCACATGGATTTCTATGATGTTTTAAAGTTTGTATCCAAATTTCAAATCAATCCAACGGCTGGATATGGAGTTATGATTTTTGCAAATATGTTGAACAGTAGCTACTTCTGCAAGGAGCTAACTGCTGAAGTATCGGATTCAGAAGACTACTGGAATCGATGGAGGCATCCAAATCCAATCTCCACCAATCACGATCAATATCAGGATGTTACAAAGATTGTGTGTTAATTTCAGGCCAATCCAACGGATGGATTGTGAGATTCGAATTTTTGAAAAGTAATGCTCAGAACAAAAGCGAGAACGTGATTTTGCGACTTCCGAGATTTACTGGAAATGTTTGACTCGTTAGAATCAAATCTTCACCGTTCAGATTGAAGATCCAGATGTTTTAAAGCTTCAGTTTAAATTTCAGATCAATCCAACGGTTAGATTGGAAGATATGATTTTTCCACAAAAGCTGCTCAGTGCTGGAAAAAGAAGGCAGCGGCGCCTACACTTTGTCTCTACTCCTTGGCTTCCCAATAAACGCTCCAAGCACACAAATTCAAATTCAAATCTTTTCCAACTATAAATAGAGGCTTGCCAAGACCATTTAGAGAAATCCCAACTCATCTCTTCTCTCCTTTGCAAGCAATTTCTCACTATCAAAGTGTTTGTGTGATATATTTGAGAGTGTTTGTAAAAATAGTTTGTGAGTTGGTTGTGCTATTGTTGTAAACACTTGAGTGTGAAGCCAAGTGTGTTGTGCTATCGTTGTAAGCACTTGAGTGTGAAGCCAAGTGTTGTGTTGAGGCTATCCTTGGAGCCCTTAAGGCCAAGAGTGTTGAGTTGTATCGGCGCGGTGATCGTGTCAAGTTGTAAGGCTATCCTTGGAGCCATCAAGGCCAAGACGTTCGAAGTGCTAGTGGATCCTTGGTTAATCGACTTAACCAAGAAGGGGAGACGTAGACGATTTATCTTCGAACTTCCATAAACATATCTTATCCCTTTTACTGCTTTATTTACATTACGTATTTATTTACCGCACTTATTTATTTGATTGCTTAAGTCTTCCGCTTGCGTACTTGCATAATCACTTTAAATTGCTAAAGTTGCCAATAGAACCTAAATCCCCCCCCCCCCCATTAGGTTCTAACAAGTGGTATCAGAGCCATTTGAAAATACTTTTCAAATTCTTTTTATGGCAAACCTAGCGAGTGATTATGCTCAAGGGCAATCTACTAATCGTTCTCCTCTTTTTAATGGCATAAACTACGGGTATTGGAAAAATCGTATGTCCCTATATATCCAATCCGTAGACTATGACCTATGGAAAGTGACGGTGAAAGGTCCCTATACACCTATGAAAATAGTTGATGGGGTTGAAATTCCTAAGGGAATGGATGACTTTTCAAAAGAGGACATGAAATTAATTTCGCAAAATGCTAAAGCTATGAATATCTTGCATTGTTCCTTAGATATGAACGAGTACAACCGGATATCGATGTGCTCATCTGCTAAAGAGATATGGGACAAGCTAGAGATATGTCACGAAGGCACCAACCAAGTGAAAGAAACAAAGATCGACTTACTCCAACTCAAATACGAAACATTTGAGATGGAATCCAACGAAGATGTTGACACCATGTTCCGAAGGCTTACTCAAATCATCAATGAGTTAGCACAATTGGGAGAACAATATCCTACCAAGCAAGTTTGGAGGAGAGCTCTTCGTGCCCTACCAAAAGAATGGGATGCAAAGAGAACCGCCATCATCGAATCCAACAAAGGGGACACTGCCGCCTATGATCTTGATCAACTACATGGGATCCTAAAAACCCATGAGTTAGAAGTGTCCACAAGAAAAGAATCAAAGAAAGAAGATGTCAAGCACAAAGGGATAGCCTTGACTACACAAGTCGAAGAAGATGACGATGATGACATGGCTCTCTTCGCAAGAAAATTCAAGAAATTCATGCGAGGAAACAAATTCAAAAAGGACAAGAAACCTGAGAAAGAAGTGACCTGCTACAACTGTCAACAATAAGGTCACTACGCCAATGAATGCCCACTCAAGAAGAAAGTGGACAAAGGAAAGAAGAAAGCCCTACTAGCTACCTGGAGTGATAGCGACGACGACGAGGAAGCAAACTTCTGCTTAATGGCTAAAAGTGATGACATCGTCTCTGACGACGATGACGAGGTACCTACTTACGATGAACTCTTACATGCTTATAAAGATATGTTTGATATGGTTAAGGTTCTTAGAAAAGAGAATAGAAATCTTAAAAAGGAATTAGAAACTAAGGAGCATGATAACCTTAGACTTAAGGATGACTTAGATCACTTAGAAAAATCTTTCGATAAATTCAATGTGAGTAGCAATAAATTGAACAACCTACTTAGCATGCAGAAATGTAGCTTTGATAAGGGAGGAATAGGCTATGGTAAAAAGTCTATAGACTTTGCTAGTCTAATAGCTAAAGCTAAAATGAGATCAACCCCTACTTGTTCTTATTGTTGCAAATCTGGTCATGTTAGACATAAATGCAGATCATTGAAATATCAATATGTTCAAAAGAGCTATATGAAATGGAGGCCTAAGAGTACTTAACAACTCATTAGTCGGCATTATGAGATCAAAATCTAAGGGAGTTCAATATAGACCGGCTTAAAAATGCCTTGACTTGCGGCTGGTCTCCCTGTTGAACGTTGCTCTGTCCAAGGAAATAGGTTTTTAAAGTGGCCATATGCCCTACCTACTACTGGGAGCACTCTTGAAAAGTGGCGATGATGTTGCTATGAGAGACTGAACTCTTAGAAGTCTATTTTGTATCTCTCTTTTCTAACATTGTGGACCCAAAAGAACTAAAGGGTACCAAAATCAATTATTTTCAGGGAAACAAGAAAAATGCTCTCCCTAGCATATGGTATCTAGACAGTGGATGTTCTAGACATATGACGGGAAACAAGGATCTTCTTCAATCAATCAAACCAAAGGAGAAGGGGACTGTCACCTTTGGAGACAACAGCAAAGGAGTAATTGAAGGCATCGGCTCAATAGGTATATCTAATTCTTGTCTAATTGATGATGTACTCCTAGTGAAAGGACTTAAGCATAATCTACTAAGCATAAGTCAATTGTGCGATAGAGGTTATGAAGTCAAATTCACTCCCCAACACTGCACTGTATCATTTATTAGTGACAAATCCATAAATTTCAAAGGATATAGAAGTGAGAACGTTTACAAGGTCTCTTTATTTATCTTTATCAAATATAAAAAGCCTTGTATCCGTGAATGTTGATGACAACATTCTTTGGCATAGACGATTGGGTCATCTTGGTCCTAGTACCATCGAAAAACTTTTAAAACTTGACTTAGTCGTTGGTATGCCAAAACTTGATTTGAAACTTGATTCTGTTTGTGATGCGTGTCAATTTGGCAAACATACAAGGGAATCTTTTAAAAGCAAAAATTTTGTATCCACTTCTATGCCCCTTGAACTTCTCCACCTAGATCTATGTGGTCCCTCGAGGAACGCTAGTTTAGGAGGAAAGCTTTATGCGTTTGTCATTGTAGATGATTTTTCACGTTACACATGGACATTGTTTTTAGCTCACAAAAATGATGCCTTTGAGTATTTTAAAACTTTTGCTAAACGAGTTGAGAATGAGAAAAATCTTTCAATAAAACAGATCCGTAGTGACCACGGAACTGAATTTCAAAATGAGAAATTTTCAAACTTTTGTATAGAAAAAGGCATCGGTCACAATTTTTCTTGTCCTAGGACTCCTCAACAAAACGGGGTCGTTGAGAGGAAAAATAGGACACTAGTAGAGATTGCAAGGACCATGTTATGTGAGCATTCTCTACCAAAATATTTTTGGGCTGAAGCAATGAACACTGCCTGTTACATCATCAATCGCGTATCAATAAGGTCAATTCTCAAGAAAACTCCATACGAGTTATGGAGGGAGAGAAAGCCTAACATTTCATTCTTTCGGGCTTTTGGTTCTAAGTGCTTCATTCACAACAATGGTAAGGACAACCTTGGCAAATTTGATGCCAAATCCGATAAAGGTATTTTTCTTGGGTATTCTACTACAAGTAAGGCTTATAGAGTATTCAATAAGCGCACCTTACTTGTTGAAGAATCAATGCATGTTATATTTGATGAATCTTTGTTAAATATTTCTCGCACTAACAATGATGATATAGAAATACTTGAAGAAGAGATGGTTTCCTCAAGCTTAAATGATATAGATGCTACAGTTGAGGAAACACCACTTCCTAAGGAATGGACACATCACAAAGATCATCCTAAAGATCTGATAATTGGAAGTCCATCAAAGGGAGTATCTACTCGCTCTTCTCTCAATAATATTTGTAATCATCTTACTTTTGTTTCTCATGTTGAGCCAAAATGTGTTGATGATGCTTTACTTGATGATTCCTGGATTATTGCTATGCAAGATGAGTTAAATAAATTTAAACGCAATAATGTTTGGGATCTTGTTTCTAGGCCGCATGATAGACCTGTGATAGGTACTAAATGGGTGTTTAGAAATAAACTTGATGAGCATGGCACCATCACTAGAAACAAGGCTAGGCTCGTAGCTAAAGGATATAGTCAAGAAGAAGGCATTGATTATGATGAGACTTATGCTCCTGTTGCCCGTCTTGAATCCATTCGTATGTTACTTGCTTTTGCATGCTCTAGAAATTTTAAATTATTTCAGATGGATGTTAAAAGTGCTTTCTTGAATGGTGATTTGAAAGAAGAGGTCTATATTGAACAACCTGATGGCTTTGTTGATAATTTGTTATCTGATCACGTATAGACTCAACAAAGCTTTGTATGGATTGAAACAAGCTCCTCGAGCTTGGTATGAAAAACCTCTTCTTTCCTTATTACCAATGGCTTTACTAGAGGAATTGTTGATATTACTTTGTTTACCAAACATGACAAAGATGATTTATTAATTGTGCAAATTTATGTTGATGACATAATTTTTGGTTCTACTAATGAAACTCTTTGTCAAGAATTCTCTAAGTTGATGCAGGAACACTTCGAGATGAGTATGATGGGGGAACTTAACTATTTCCTCGGATTACAAATCAAACAGTGCAAGGATGGGTTCTTTGTGAACCAAAGCAAATACATCAAGGAGATTCTAAAGAAGTTTGGAATGGAGAACACAAAATCATCATCCACACCGATGAGCACAGCAATCAGACTCGACAAGGATGAAAATGGTAAAACTGTAGATCAATCTTCCTTTCGTAGTATGATTGGCTCCTTATTATATGCTACTGCTAGTAGACCGGACATTATGTTTAGTGTTTGCTTGTGTGCACGATTTCAATCATGTCCAAAGGAATCACATTTGTTCGCCTTAAAACGCATTTTCAAATATCTTTCAAATACTCCAAATCTCGGCTTGTGGTATTCGAAAAATTCTTTCTTTGATTTAAAATCTTATTGCGATGGCGACTTTGGTGGATATAAGGTGGACCGGAAAAGCACTAGTGGAACCTGTTTCTTTTTAGGAAACTGTTTGGTTTCTTAGTTTTCCAAAAAGCAAAACTGTGTTGCGTTATCAACGACCGAAGCCGAATATATGGCTGCCGGTAGTTGTTGTGCGCAAATTCTTTGGATGAAGCATCAATTGCTCGACTATGGCGTCTCTTTTTCAAAAATCCCTATTTTCTGTGACAACACTAGCGCCATATGTCTTACAAAGAATCCGATTCAACATTCGCGCACCAAACATATTGACATTCGTCATCATTTTATTCGTGACCACATCGAACGAAATGAAGTTGAACTTCAATATGTTGACACTAAAAATCAAATTGCCGATATTTTTACAAAACCACTAGATGAAAATACTTTTATTCGTTTGCGTGGTGAACTTGGCATGATTGAGTTGTAATCACTTGTGGACATAAATAAATTTAATGTCATATTAAGGGGGAGCTTAATATAAAATTTGAGCAACTTAATTTTGGATAATACAAATTAATTGTATTTATTCAAAGTTATAAAGCTCACATTTTATGTGAAATTTATGTGTTGCTTTTTAGAAATCATATTTAATTATCATGTTTTGTATTTATTTTTCCAGTCTTTTTGATTATCACAAAAAGGGGGAGAATTAGTTTGGTTAAATACTTTAACTAAGGGGGAGAGTTAGTTTGCTTAAATGCATAGAGAATAAAAAAATTGGTTATTTGATAAACAAACTCTTCTTAACTAATTGTTTAATTTAGGAGGAGTTTTATTCATGCAATTATATTGTGCAAATTTAAATTATTTATTTAATATTGTACATTTATTTCTCCTATTTAACCAAGTTTTGTGATCATCAAAAAGGGGAGATTGTTACGCCTTAAACGCATACAAATCTCGTGTTATGAGATTAATGTTTTTAATGCATTAACAAATCTCATATTATTATGTTTTGATGATTACAAAATTCGGTTAATTGTTACTAACCATTTAAAGTGAGACTTTGCAGATTAGATCATATTAACAATCAAATTCTTGGAAGTTACTTTGAAGTTGTAAAAGAAATGGACAAGGACAAGCCAATATTATAAAGCAGAAACTTGCAAAACTCACCGGGCACTTTCCGGTCATCCAAATCAGATCTCCAACAATGAAAATCAAGATCAGGATGTTCTCAAGCTTCTCTCCAAATTTCATAGCAATCCAACGGCTGGATATGAAGATATGAGTTTTTTTAACAAAGCTGCACAGTACTTACTTCTGCAAGGAATGAACTATGAAGACTCAACTTCAGAAAATAACTGGGAATGCTTCGGTTATTAAAATCCGATCTCCACCGATCAGATGGATTTCTATGATGTTTTAAAGTTTGTATCCAAATTTCAAATCAATCCAACGGCTGGATATGGAGTTATGATTTTTGCAAATATGTTGAACAGTAGCTATTTCTGCAAGGAGCTAACTGCTGAAGTATCGGATTCAGAAGACTACTGGAATCGATGGAGGCATCCAAATCCAATCTCCACCAATCACGATCAATATCAGGATGTTACAAAGATTGTGTGTTAATTTCAGGCCAATCCAACGGATGGATTGTGAGATTCGAATTTTTGAAAAGTAATGCTCAGAACAAAAGCGAGAACGTGATTTTGCGACTTCCGAGATTTACTGGAAATGTTTGACTCGTTAGAATCAAATCTCCACCGTTCAGATTGAAGATCCCGATGTTTTAAAGCTTCAGTTTAAATTTCAGATCAATCCAACGGTTAGATTGGAAGATATGATTTTTACACAAAAGCTGCTCAGTGCTGGAAAAAGAAGGCAGCGGCGCCTACACTTTGTCTCTACTCCTTGGCTTCCCAATAAACGCTCCAAGCACACAAATTCAAATTCAAATCTTTTCCAACTATAAATAGAGGCTTGCCAAGATCATTTAGAGAAATCCCAACTCATCTCTTCTCTCCTTTGCAAGCAATTTCTCACTATCAAAGTGTTTGTGTGATATATTTGAGAGTGTTTGTAAAAATAGTTTGTGAGTTGGTTGTGCTATTGTTGTAAACACTTGAGTGTGAAGCCAAGTGTGTTGTGCTATCGTTGTAAGCACTTGAGTGTGAAGCCAAGTGTTGTGTTGAGGCTATCCTTGGAGCCCTTAAGGCCAAGAGTGTTGAGTTGTATCGGCGCGGTGATCGTGTCAAGTTGTAAGGCTATCCTTGGAGCCATCAAGGCCAAGACGTTCGAAGTGCTAGTGGATCCTTGGTTAATCGACTTAACCAAGAAGGGGAGACGTAGACGATTTATCTTCGAACTTCCATAAACATCTCTTATCCCTTTTACTGCTTTATTTACATTACGTATTTATTTACCGCACTTATTTATTTGATTGCTTAAGTCTTCCGCTTGCGTACTTGCATAATCACTTTAAATTGCTAAAGTTGCCAATAGAACCTAAATCCCCCCCCCCCCCATTAGGTTCTAACAAGTGGTATCAGAGCCATTTGAAAATACTTTTCAAATCCTTTTTATGGCAAACCTAGCGAGTGATTATGCTCAAGGGCAATCTACTAATCGTCCTCCTCTTTTTAATGGCATAAACTACGGGTATTGGAAAAATCGTATGTCCCTATATATCCAATCCGTAGACTATGACCTATGGAAAGTGACGGTGAAAGGTCCCTATACACCTATGAAAATAGTTGATGGGGTTGAAATTCCTAAGGGAATGGATGACTTTTCAAAAGAGGACATGAAATTAATTTCGCAAAATGCTAAAGCTATGAATATCTTGCATTGTTCCTTAGATATGAACGAGTACAACCGGATATCGATGTGCTCATCTGCTAAAGAGATATGGGACAAGCTAGAGATATGTCACGAAGGCACCAACCAAGTGAAAGAAACAAAGATCGACTTACTCCAACTCAAATACGAAACATTTGAGATGGAATCCAACGAAGATGTTGACACCATGTTCCGAAGGCTTACTCAAATCATCAATGAGTTAGCACAATTGGGAGAACAATATCCTACCAAGCAAGTTTGGAGGAGAGCTCTTCGTGCCCTACCAAAAGAATGGGATGCAAAGAGAACCGCCATCATCGAATCCAACAAAGGGGACACTGCCGCCTATGATCTTGATCAACTACATGGGACCCTAAAAACCCATGAGTTAGAAGTGTCCACAAGAAAAGAATCAAAGAAAGAAGATGTCAAGCACAAAGGGATAGCCTTGACTACACAAGTCGAAGAAGATGACGATGATGACATGGCTCTCTTCGCAAGAAAATTCAAGAAATTCATGCGAGGAAACAAATTCAAAAAGGACAAGAAACCTGAGAAAGAAGTGACCTGCTACAACTGTCAACAATAAGGTCACTACGCCAATGAATGCCCACTCAAGAAGAAAGTGGACAAAGGAAAGAAGAAAGCCCTACTAGCTACCTGGAGTGATAGCGACGACGACGACGAGGAAGCAAACTTCTGCTTAATGGCTAAAAGTGATGACATCGTCTCTGATGACGATGACGAGGTACCTACTTACGATGAACTCTTACATGCTTATAAAGATATGTTTGATATGGTTAAGGTTCTTAGAAAAGAGAATAGAAATCTTAAAAAGGAATTAGAAACTAAGGAGCATGATAACCTTAGACTTAAGGATGACTTAGATCACTTAGAAAAATCTTTCGATAAATTCAATGTGAGTAGCAATAAATTGAACAACCTACTTAGCATGCAGAAATGTAGCTTTGATAAGGGAGGAATAGGCTATGGTAAAAATTCTATAGACTTTGCTAGTCTAATAGCTAAAGCTAAAATGAGATCAACCCCTACTTGTTCTTATTGTTGCAAATCTGGTCATGTTAGACATAAATGCAGATCATTGAAATATCAATATGTTCAAAAGAGCTATATGAAATGGAGGCCTAAGAGTACTTAACAACTCATTAGTCGGCATTATGAGATCAAAATCTAAGGGAGTTCAATATAGACCGGCTTAAAAATGCCTTGACTTGCGGCTGGTCTCCCTGTTGAACGTTGCTCTGTCCAAGGAAATAGGTTTTTAAAGTGGCCATATGCCCTACCTACTACTGGGAGCACTCTTGGAAAGTGGCGATGATGTTGCTATGAGAGACTGAACTCTTAGAAGTCTATTTTGTATCTCTCTTTTCTAACATTGTGGACCCAAAAGAACTAAAGGGTACCAAAATCAATTATTTTCAGGGAAACAAGAAAAATGCTCTCCCTAGCATATGGTATCTAGACAGTGGATGTTCTAGACATATGACAGGGAACAAGGATCTTCTTCAATCAATCAAACCAAAGGAGAAGGGGACTGTCACCTTTGGAGACAACAGCAAAGGAGTAATTGAAGGCATCGGCTCAATAGGTATATCTAATTCTTGTCTAATTGATGATGTACTCCTAGTGAAAGGACTTAAGTATAATCTACTAAGCATAAGTCAATTGTGCGATAGAGGTTATGAAGTCAAATTCACTCCCCAACACTGCACTGTATCATTTATTAGTGACAAATCCATAAATTTCAAAGAATATAGAAGTGAGAACGTTTACAAGGTCTCTTTAAATAATTTATCTTTATCAAATATAAAAAGCCTTGTATCCGTGAATGTTGATGACAACATTTTTTGGCATAGACGATTGGGTCATGTTGGTCCTAGTACCATCGAAAAACTTTTAAAACTTGACTTAGTCGTTGGTATGCCAAAACTTGATTTGAAACTTGATTCTGTTTGTGATGCGTGTCAATTTGGCAAACATACAAGGGAATCTTTTAAAATCAAAAATTTTGTATCCACTTCTATGCCCCTTGAACTTCTCCACCTAGATCTATGTGGTCCCTCGAGGAACGCTAGTTTAGGAGGAAAGCTTTATGCGTTTGTCATTGTAGATGATTTTTCACGTTACACGTGGACATTGTTTTTAGCTCACAAAAATGATGCCTTTGAGTATTTTAAAACTTTTGCTAAACGAGTTGAGAATGAGAAAAATCTTTCAATAAAACAGATCCGTAGTGACCACGGAACTGAATTTCAAAATGAGAATTTTTCAAACTTTTGTATAGAAAAAGGCATCGGTCACAATTTTTCTTGTCCTAGGACTCCTCAACAAAACGGGGTCGTTGAGAGGAAAAATAGGACACTAGTAGAGATTGCAAGGACCATGTTATGTGAGCATTCTCTACCAAAATATTTTTGGGCTGAAGCAATGAACACTGCCTGTTACATCATCAATCGCGTATCAATAAGGCCAATTCTCAAGAAAACTCCATACGAGTTATGGAGGGAGAGAAAGCCTAACATTTTATTCTTTCGGGCTTTTGGTTCTAAGTGCTTCATTCACAACAATGGTAAGGACAACCTTGGCAAATTTGATGCCAAATCCGATAAAGGTATTTTTCTTGGGTATTCTACTACAAGTAAGGCTTATAGAGTATTCAATAAGCGCACCTTACTTGTTGAAGAATCAATGCATGTTATATTTGATGAATCTTTGTTAAATATTTCTCGCACTAACAATGATGATATAGAAATACTTGAAGAAGAGATGGTTTCCTCAAGCTTAAATGATATAGATGCTACAGTTGAGGAAACACCACTTCCTAAGGAATGGACACATCACAAAGATCATCCTAAAGATCTGATAATTGGAAGTCCATCAAAGGGAGTATCTACTCGCTCTTCTCTCAATAATATTTGTAATCATCTTGCTTTTGTTTCTCATGTTGAGCCAAAATGTGTTGATGATGCTTTACTTGATGATTCCTGGATTATTGCTATGCAAGATGAGTTAAATGAATTTAAACGCAATAATGTTTGGGATCTTGTTTCTAGGCCGCATGATAGACCTGTGATAGGTACTAAATGGGTGTTTAGAAATAAACTTGATGAGCATGGCACCATCACTAGAAACAAGGCTAGGCTCGTAGCTAAAGGATATAGTCAAGAAGAAGGCATTGATTATGATGAGACTTATGCTCCTGTTGCCCGTCTTGAATCCATTCGTATGTTACTTGCTTTTGCATGCTCTAGAAATTTTAAATTATTTCAGATGGATGTTAAAAGTGCTTTCTTGAATGGTGATTTGAAAGAAGAGGTCTATATTGAACAACCTGATGGCTTTGTTGATAATTTGTTATCTGATCACGTATATAGACTCAACAAAGCTTTGTATGGATTGAAACAAGCTCCTCGAGCTTGGTATGAAAAACTCTCTTCTTTCCTTATTACCAATGGCTTTACTAGAGGAATTGTTGATATTACTTTGTTTACCAAACATGACAAAGATGATTTATTAATTGTGCAAATTTATGTTGATGACATAATTTTTGGTTCTACTAATGAAACTCTTTGTCAAGAATTCTCTAAGTTGATGCAGGAACACTTCGAGATGAGTATGATGGGGGAACTTAACTATTTCCTCGGATTACAAATCAAACAGTGCAAGGATGGGTTCTTTGTGAACCAAAGCAAATACATCAAGGAGATTCTAAAGAAGTTTGGAATGGAGAACACAAAATCATCATCCACACCGATGAGCACAGCAATCAGACTCGACAAGGATGAAAATGGTAAAACTGTAGATCAATCTTCCTTTCGTAGTATGATTGGCTCCTTATTATATGCTACTGCTAGTAGACCGGACATTATGTTTAGTGTTTGCTTGTGTGCACGATTTCAATCATGTCCAAAGGAATCACATTTGTTCGCCTTAAAACGCATTTTCAAATATCTTTCAAATACTCCAAATCTCGGCTTGTGGTATTCGAAAAATTCTTTCTTTGATTTAAAATCTTATTGCGATGGCGACTTTGGTGGATATAAGGTGGACCGGAAAAGCACTAGTGGAACCTGTTTCTTTTTAGGAAACTGTTTGGTTTCTTGGTTTTCCAAAAAGCAAAACTGTGTTGCGTTATCAACGACCGAAGCCGAATATATGGCTGCCGGTAGTTGTTGTGCGCAAATTCTTTGGATGAAGCATCAATTGCTCGACTATGGCGTCTCTTTTTCAAAAATCCCTATTTTCTGTGACAACACTAGCGCCATATGTCTTACAAAGAATCCGATTCAACATTCGCGCACCAAACATATTGACATTCGTCATCATTTTATTCGTGACCACATCGAACGAAATGAAGTTGAACTTCAATATGTTGACACTAAAAATCAAATTGCCGATATTTTTACAAAACCACTAGATGAAAATACTTTTATTCGTTTGCGTGGTGAACTTGGCATGATTGAGTTGTAATCACTTGTGGACATAAATAAATTTAATGTCATATTAAGGGGGAGCTTAATATAAAATTTGAGCAACTTAATTTTGGATAATACAAATTAATTGTATTTATTCAAAGTTATAAAGCTCACATTTTATGTGAAATTTATGTGTTGCTTTTTAGAAATCATATTTAATTATCATGTTTTGTATTTATTTTTCCAGTCTTTTTGATTATCACAAAAAGGGGGAGAATTAGTTTGGTTAAATACTTTGACTAAGGGGGAGAGTTAGTTTGCTTAAATGCATAGAGAATAAAAAAATTGGTTATTTGATAAACAAACTCTTCTTAACTAATTGTTTAATTTAGGAGGAGTTTTATTCATGCAATTATATTGTGCAAATTTAAATTATTTATTTAATATTGTACATTTATTTCTCCTATTTAACCAAGTTTTGTGATCATCAAAAAGGGGGAGATTGTTACGCCTTAAACGCATACAAATCTCGTGTTATGAGATTAATGTTTTTAATGCATTAACAAATCTCATATTATTATGTTTTGATGATTACAAAATTCGGTTAATTGTTACTAACCATTTAAAGTGAGACTTTGCAGATTAGATCATATTAACAATCAAATTCTTGGAAGTTACTTTGAAGTTGTAAAAGAAATGGACAAGGACAAGCCAATATTATAAAGCAGAAACTTGCAAAACTCACCGGGCACTTTCCGGTCATCCAAATCAGATCTCCAACAATGAAAATCAAGATCAGGATGTTCTCAAGCTTCTCTCCAAATTTCATAGCAATCCAACGGCTGGATATGAAGATATGAGTTTTTTTAACAAAGCTGCACAGTACTTACTTCTGCAAGGAATGAACTATGAAGACTCAACTTCAGAAAATAACTGGGAATGCTTCGGTTATTAAAATCCGATCTCCACCGATCAGATGGATTTCTATGATGTTTTAAAGTTTGTATCCAAATTTCAAATCAATCCAACGGCTGGATATGGAGTTATGATTTTTGCAAATATGTTGAACAGTAGCTATTTCTGCAAGGAGCTAACTGCTGAAGTATCGGATTCAGAAGACTACTGGAATCGATGGAGGCATCCAAATCCAATCTCCACCAATCACGATCAATATCAGGATGTTACAAAGATTGTGTGTTAATTTCAGGCCAATCCAACGGATGGATTGTGAGATTCGAATTTTTGAAAAGTAATGCTCAGAACAAAAGCGAGAACGTGATTTTGCGACTTCCGAGATTTACTGGAAATGTTTGACTCGTTAGAATCAAATCTCCACCGTTCCGATTGTAGATCCCGATGTTTTAAAGCTTTAGTTTAAATTTCAGATCAATCCAACGGTTAGATTGGAATATATGATTTTTCCACAAAAGCTGCTCAGTGCTGAAAAAAGAAGGCAGCGGCGCCTACACTTTGTCTCTACTCCTTGGCTTCCCAATAAACGCTCCAAGCACACAAATTCAATTTCAAATCTTTTCCAACTATAAATAGAGGCTTGCCAAGACCATTTAGAGAAATCCCAACTCATCTCTTCTCTCCTTTGCAAGCAATTTCTCACTATCAAAGTGTTTGTGTGATATATTTGAGAGTGTTTGTAAAAATAGTTTGTGAGTTGGTTGTGCTATTGTTGTAAACACTTGAGTGTGAAGCCAAGTGTGTTGTGCTATCGTTGTAAGCACTTGAGTGTGAAGCCAAGTGTTGTGTTGAGGCTATCCTTGGAGCCCTTAAGGCCAAGAGTGTTGAGTTGTATCGGCGCGGTGATCGTGTCAAGTTGTAAGGCTATCCTTGGAGCCATCAAGGCCAAGACGTTCGAAGTGCTAGTGGATCCTTGGTTAATCGACTTAACCAAGAAGGGGAGACGTAGACGATTTATCGTCGAACTTTCATAAACATCTCTTATCCCTTTTACTGCTTTATTTACATTACGTATTTATTTACCGCACTTATTTATTTGATTGCTTAAGTCTTCCGCTTGCGTACTTGCATAATCACTTTAAATTGCTAAAGTTGCCAATAGAACCTAAATCCCCCCCCCCATTAGGTTCTAACAATATCGATTCCAAAAATTTCTTAGTGATAGCAATTGCGTACTCGGGTTGAGTAACGAAAGGGATCAGGATTTCTGCTTCATGTGAGAGTTGTCCAGTGACAATATATTAAGGATGTCAACAGAACATTTCGACGAAGTGTTCCTGTGAGTACATCTATGTGTACCGTTGTGTTTGGATCCGACGAGTAGTTAGAAATGCTAATGGACATTAGCAAGGGAACATCAGTTGTCTGATCGTGTGATGTGACATTAGCTAAGATCTAGTTCGCGAGATCTAGCAGGGTGTGTCACTAATTTTCCAGCATGTGGTGCGCGATGTCATTGAAATGACTGAGATAGTTGACGATCAACTTAGTAACCAGCGAGGTTTGCCTTTGGGATTGGAAACTTTGCAAGATCGGGACGGATCGAATTCGTTCTTTCCAGCCAGTGAGTCACATCCGTGCAGACTGTTTGTCAAGGATATTGAGTTTTAGCAATGGACTATGGTCGGGTGCGTGATAAGTAGCTAGTGATGATGGTGTCATTAGAGAATCCGAGGTGAGTTATACCAGGTGCAATGACTGTCGAGTTTTGAGAGTTAATAGGAAGCATTTCCATATATCTGTGCACTGTGGAATGTCCCAGTCAAGCATATTGGTGGGAACTTGACTTAGTCTTGGTGTGTGTACAGTGATTGCGAGTATGTATAGCTATCAGGAGGATGTCCATCGATAGAATTCATGGGTGAATAACATGTGGTCGAGATGATATAGATCATCAAAGGCGTGATGACTTCCATTGCAGTGTATGCGTGGCTTTGCAGGCCAATGGTTAAGAGATGACTTAGCGTTATTATTGGCGAGCGATGATAATTTCTTCATGGCACAGTGTTGAGTTATACTAAGAAAACATGAACTGTGATTGGTACTAGACTGGATGGTCTGAGTTCCCAATAATTGCTTGGGAAGCTTGTTTGCTTCGTTGGAGCATGGTAAGGATGACCAGTCTAGGAATTGTATTAAGCAGTTACGTTGGAGTATAGCTTTGTGTCAACTAGATTCTCTTGGGGAGAAATTCAGGATTTATTGTGTCAGCACAATGTGGGAATAGTGCTTTCTCACTAGAAGTGTTAGACACCGGGAACTTTTGAAACCATTATATGGTTAGATTCGATTAGTGATTCGACGAATGTCGTAAGCTAGTCAGGTTATGACTTGGTCTTTGTCAGTCTAAGATTTCCCTTGAGACGATGATCTCGATCAAGCGGGTGTTTGTATCCTTTGTGATCAGGGAGATCGTGGTCAGAATGGAAGATGTATCAGTGTTGTGATATGCTAGTGCCAGAGGAGTTCGACTAACAACCAGTAGCGCAGTAATCTTCAGTTGGGAGAATGTTAATGCAGTTCAGCATTAATGGAGCCTACAGGGAATTCGACAAGAGTCTGAGTGTGTCAGAAGCTATTTCGACCAGACACTTGAGCAAGGGTGTTTAAGTATGTTCTCGAGGTTTACCCTAGATTTCGAGGATGAAATCTTTCACGAGGGGGGGGGGGGAGTGGAGAATGTAGTAACCCGTATCCAGAATTACTGATTAATGAGTAATTAATCATGTGATCATGTTTATATTTAGTAAAACATGATTAAGGGGTTTCCAAAAGGGTCTAAGGAGTCCAAAAATGGGTCCAGAACACTCAAAAATGGCCGGGAAGGTTCCGAGAGTTCGGAGGGTTCGGAGGCTCCGAACCAGTTTAGGAGGCTCCGAACGGGTTCGCAGGATCTGAACTCGGATCGGAGGCTCCGAAGATATTGCGTCATTGGTGACGTCACTGA
Source organism: Henckelia pumila (assembly GCF_033568475.1). Lineage (NCBI taxonomy): Eukaryota > Viridiplantae > Streptophyta > Magnoliopsida > Lamiales > Gesneriaceae > Henckelia > Henckelia pumila. The sequence goes on along the minus strand of NC_133121.1, from coordinate 182,624,642 downwards.
TGGGACTTCGGGGGATCCAAAGTCAGGATCGGAGGCTCCGAACAAGAACGGAGGCTCCGAAGTCAGGAACGGAGGATCCGAACCAGTTCGGAGGGTCCAAAGTCAAGTTCGGAGGCTCCGAACTTTGCCTATAAATAAGGGGCCGAGATTTCATTTTCAACTCGTACCTCTTCTTTTTCTCTCTCAATTCCTTAGCCTTCTAACTCAGATCTAGGGAGATCTAGGCGTCCTATCGAGAATCCGAAAGTGGCAAAGCGATCCAGGCGTCGTAGCAGAGCTGTGGCTTAGTTTTGAGGCAAGCGACATCAAAGGGCAAACGACGAACGCAAGTATAGCTTTGGCTTCCTAAAAATATTTAGGAGTATGCAATAGCTTAGTTAAGGCTTTTAGAGCTTAATTAATGATGCATGGGTAATTGCATTTTAGAGTTCATGATAGGCTTGGAACCTAGAGTGGGACTGCTAGGACTACCTATAATAAGGTACGTAAGTACTGACTGAGATAACCAGTGGGTTTTGCATGCTTATATGTTGCATTTGTGTATCATATTATTATGCAGCATGTGCATATCATATTGTGTATGCCCATATTTTGAGATGAGTCATGTAGGGCCGCTCAGCCCTGTTCGGACGATCGATGTCGAGTGCCCCGCAACCGATGGGTTGGCCGACACTGGCATCAGTAGGACATGGTATACGTCCGTTAGGAATGAGCAGTGTACACAGGGTTTGATCCCCGGGTTGTACCACTCATGTCCTAGGCGCCATTACTGAGCAGTTGTATAAAATTATCCCAGATATGGATACCCTGTCATTTGCATGCATCATATTTGTATGTTCTACCAGCGCTTTCGTCTTGAGCTTAGAGCTCACGTCCAGTCTTTTCTGTGTATCTGGACACTCCATTCGACGGGGCAGGTGTAGGTGCAGGATTGAGCCCCAGGAGCTTGGAGTAGCCAGCGACCAGTGAAGACAGCAGAATTGGCTGTAGGTTTTTTCCCTTTAGGCTTATTTATTCGATTGGTTTGTATAATCGAATTTGCTTAACCGGTTGTATTCTGCCGGTCTGCTTTTATTTAAGTCTTCCGCAGCAATTTATTTAATGCATGCTTAATTATGCTCTTAACTTTGATTAGGTAGTGGATCCGGGTTGGGTCTCTACATACACTGTGATGATTCAAGTTAGAAATGACGAATAAAATTCTGATATTTGAATAAATTGATTTGTCCCTGATGCAGTGTAACTGTTCATTTGGCCACACCCCTTAGAGGAGTAACATAAAGGTGAATGATCAATTAATTACCATGAAAATGAGATGATTTTTTGTGTTGTGTTTGCTTCTTTGTTCGTATTAGATTCAATATGCTTATATTTTTTGAAATTATGATTTTGTATACATATATATGAAAATATATTTTTGATGTTTGTTATGCACCATAGGCTCCCATTTATTGAATGTTTTCTCAAACACTCACCTCCTTCTTTACTATCCCTCCCAAGATAAGAATGAAGAGGAACTTCAAGAAAAAGAACATATTCAATCTTGAGATAATTAAAAAAGAGAAATTAAAAAAACGCTGCTATTATTTGAGTTTTGGTGTCCCTGTGATGAAAAGTTTTATCTCATGCTGATGTATCTGGTTTATAATATGCATTTGGATATGTAAGAAAACAAATTTCGTCATGAAATAATATATTGGATTTTGGTTAAATTTTGTGCTGAGGCTTGCTGTTTTTTAATCTTTTTTGAAAGCAACGTCGAGTCGCGCCCCAGACTCGGGGCGTGACAATTAGATTTCAAAATATTCATTGGTTCATCAATGATGATGTGCCACATATCATCGTCTTGCGCTGATAAATGTGTTTGCATATGAATTTCAATCATCATATTGTTTTTTGGAAACCATAAGTATTTGTTGAAAGAAGCCATAATAATCAAATATTCGACATGAGTTATGTAAAAACTCCTCTCTGATACTATTTTTTAGGATCAAAAATGTGTTTCGAGGAGGGATGAATAAATACTTTCAAAATTATTCTTGGAATTGTGTAGCTCAAAATTCTATTTCTCTTAACAGATAAGTTTGTGCAAGAATTGAGCTAGTCAGCACAAAAAAATCCTACAGCAAAAATCGAGCTGGTCACAATAAAATGAATTTAAATGCAATAAGTGTAAGAATACAAGGATTTTTATGGAAGTTCAAAGTCTAAGATTGTATGTCTTCCCATATTCTGCTTCTAGAAAGATTTATATTAGAAGATTTGATTTATACAATCCATCGTAAAAACTCAATCCAATCAAATCTCTATTAGACTCCTAGTAACACGGTATAAAACACTCTATCTATTCAGAATATTTTATGATAGAGTTACAATAACAACAATTCAATCTTCAAGGCTTTGTAGGCTTTTAAGTGTAGCACGATTGATCCCAAGATTGATCTGATATCATAGTAAAGTGTTCTGAAAGCTTGAATGTTTGAGCTGGATTTTTCAAAATAGCTTTAAGCTTTGTACGAGAACTTCACAGAGAATTCTTGATTTTTTTTCATCCTTGATCTTTGATATTTATAGACAAGAATCCAACGTCAAATATATAATCGGTGTAATTCTATTCCAAAAAAAAAATAGTTTAAATTCAAGAAAAGTGTGTCATATGTCTTTGTCTTCTTCCAAAAAATAGTACTGTGGCTTGGGGCTATTTGGACCGTAGCTAAATACGGAATCCAACGACATTATTCAAATTTTATCTTGATCTTTAAATAATTGGATCACTTTCTCATATTTAAATAGTCAATTTTCCTAATTGTTCTGCTTTGTCTTTGAATATATTGAACTGGTTCATAATCACATAGTTGACTGATACTAATCAAATTGTATTTCAAGTTCTTAAACCAGTAATACATCTTTAATGATTATGTTACTGTGGATAATCTTACCCTTACCCACGGTCCTACCCTGTGAGTTATCACCAAAAGTGATAGTTGGACCATTGTTTTTAGTGAGTTCAGATAGTAGTTTAGCATTTTCAGTCATGTGTCTCGAACAATCACTGTCTAAGTATCATGATTCATCCAGTTTTTCTTTAATACTTGTTACCTGCAGTCACAAAGTTGAATAATTTTGGTACCCACATCTATTTGGGTCCACGAGGGATTAATTCTTTAGGAACCCAAATCTGGAATACTTTAACCAGTTTACCAGTTTCAGTGTTCCTATAGGTTTGTGCTAAATTATGTGCTCTAGGTCATGGAGAGTGATGTGCTTGTGATACCATATGTTATTTTCCCTTTCCCAAGTTGTTGAGTTGCCGATATCGCTTCTGAACTGGTCGCTGATTGTGATATTGATTTCGATTTATTCTCATAGGATTTGGTTGACATGTATTAGTTCGTTCGAGATTTTTAACAGTTTCAACTTTAGTTCCTCACTAATGAAACCGATACCAAATATTTTCATGTTCATATGCTCTATTGACTTCCAACTCTTTAAGACTGGTTTATCATGTTCATTTTCCTTAACTGCTCGCACAAAGTGTATAAACTTCCCTTTGCACGTATTCAGTTTGAGTAGAGTACTTGATTCACCAATATCATCAGTTTTACTAAACCTTTGACCACTTTTGTCATTTGCGGGTTTCTGTAAACTGTGCATCTGTGTCAGCATGCTCGAAGATCTATTCCATGAGCTTACTAAATCATTCAGCCTTTGATTTTCCATATTAAGATTCATAAGATCGATCTTAAGTTGCTCATTTTCAGTCTCAAGCTTGGCAATCTCTGTTTCAAGATTACTTTTATCAACTGATTGCTCCCAATTAGGTTCAGTTGAAGTATCTTACAGATCCTTTTACTTTGCTTTGACCTCATCAAATGCTATTGACAGTACTCATTAGCCATTTCGTGAGGTGTTATGATGAGATCTTCTCTAGTGAATTCATCTAAACTAAAATCGAATACCTGTTCACTTTTTGCTTGTTCATGGTCATTTGCCATTAGGCATTTCACTTCATCCTCATCTTCACTGGAGCTGGAGGAGTAGTTTGACTCTTCTGATTCACTATCAGTTTCTGCCCACTTGGCTTTGCTATCTTTAGCAACCAGTGCCTCATGCTTCTTTCTAGAAGTGTACTTGGCGTCTTTTGAACTCCTCTTTCTTTCAACCTTCTTCTTTAATTTTTCTGTCGATCTTTTCTCATCCTTCTTTGGTTTAGGACAATTTGCTATAAAATGTCTTGTCTTTCCACATTTGAAGCATGCCCTTGGTTCTTCATTTGCATTTTTCTTTTGAAAGTTCTTTCTATAGGATCCTTCTTGATTTATTCTGATAAACTTTCCAAACTTTTTCACGAATAGTTACATAGCATCACTACTTAGCTGTTCTGCAGTTCTCTCTTGTTAAGCAGGTGACTCTACTTTGACTACTGTTAAGGCTTTGTCAATTGAGATATAGATTGATCTTTTTCTCGAGTTTTCAACTCAAACTCATAGGTCTTTAGATCAGCACATAGGTCATGAAGTTCTAGTTTATTCAAGTCCTTTGATTCCTTCATTGCCATTGTTTTTACATCACATTCTTTGGTAAGACCTCGAATAACTTTCAAAATAACTTTTCTATCGGGATATGTTTTTCCCAGAGCATTGAGTTCAATCACAATGTTACTAACTCTTACATCAAACTCTGCCATAGATTCTCCAGACTTCATTTTGATATTATCAAATTTTTGAGTAGCCACAGACAGTTTGTTCTCTTTTGTCTGCTCATTTCCTTCACATAGCTGAATCAGTTTTTCCCAAATCTCTTTTTCAGTTTTACACATCTTGATCTTGCTGAAAGCATTTTTATCAAGAGTCTTGTATAAAATATCGTTGGAAACATTGTCAAGATTTGTCTTCTTCTTATCTTCAGCAGTCCATTCAACTCTTGGCTTCTCGATGTATTTTGGTCCACCACTGGAAATAGCCACATCAGTATTTACCTTGGTGATAGTGAGAGGTCCATCAGTGATAGCAAACCACATTTCGACATCTAGAGCAGATAGATGAGCTTGTATACGAATTTTCGAATCATCAAAGTCCTCTTTGGAGAACATAGGGATCTTGCTGAATGAATACATTTTGGTAAAGTGTTCAGAAGCAAGATAAAAACCTCTCTCTGATGCCACTTGTTAGGATCGGTTTAGAGTGTAAAAAGGGGTGAATACACTCAAAAATATTTCAATGAGAAGGGATTGTTAAATAGTTATGTATGTGTGTGTGTGTGTGTATATATATACATATATATATACTAGAAAACATGCATGTGCGTTGCACGTGGGGAACATACGATGGAGTAATTAAAATTCGAAACAAAACTAAAGCAAAAATTTCAATAGGATAATCTCATGAGTCAACTTTGTGGCATTGATTTCATAATTAGGTCATCCATAAAAATTATTAATTTTTATATCAAAAATATTTTTTTTTTTTATAAATATGAGCAAGATTGACAGATATCAAGGATAAAGATCACTAAGACACTCTCACAAGAGACCTAAAATTAATTAACTCAATAAAAGGTAATAACAATAGTATTAAATATCAGCAATTCAAGTTAATCACTCATATTAACCAATTTAGAAAAAAATATGTGTTTTTAATTTTTTTAAAGATTTGGAGTACTAAATTATTTCAAATATATTTTTTACCGTATCATTTTCTTTTGTCATATTCATATCGTAGTGATCTTTTACCATATTTTATTAAAATAATTTATAAATTTAACTACAAAAAAAACATTGGTTGAAAAAAATGATTAAAAATTATAAAATTAGAAAATAAAAATAATCATATTAAAATGATCTTTCATTATGTTTTATTTACGTAATGTATAAATAAAAATCATAGAAAATATTGGTTGCAAAAAATTTTAATTTACAAGTTAAAATTGACAAGATTCTCATCACTAAGTACATGCAACAGAGTTTCATAAGTTATTCAGTCTATTGAGTGTTTCTAGCTATATTATCGAGACCTAGCATTATAACATTTATATTTTATTATTGTATCTAAAATACATAATCATAAGCCAGTGGTTGTCACATGGTTACAAGAAACAAGAGATAAGCGACCCTACTCAACTGATTATTTCAAGAGATATCATGTTCAACGTGATTATAATCGTGCTTCATATGACAGATAACACTGCAACATATAAAAATGCATACTCAGTTGGATATCTCAGTCAATACTTACGTATCTCTAAAAAACCGATTTAGTAACACATAGTTTATAATGTCCCAACCCAAAGATAAAAGAACATCAAAACAAAAAAAAATTTAACATTTATCTAAACGTTTTTATTAATCCATTAGATGCTCCCAACAACTACTACGTATTCAAGAGTATCTTTTATCTGTTGTTAGTTCGTAGAAGTCGAGAACCCTGCAACTGAGCACAATTTTGTTACAATCTCAGTAGTACGTTGAGCCTGATATCTCTTGAGATAGTCAGTTGAATAGGGTTTCTCAACTCTTGTTTCTTGTAACTGTGTGACACCAATTGGCTTATGATTATGTGCTCTTGTAGTTGTGCTACAAGAAAAATAATCTTTAACAACAGTTAAAAGACAACACTTTTTATAAAAAAATGTTGTAAAAAAATTTAACACAACGCTTTTTATGAATTGTGTTTTTTTTAAAAAAAAATAAAAAAAAAACACAACGCTTTTTATATGCCGTTGTAGATGAACGTTCTTTCTACAACGCTTCGTTTAAAAGTGTAAAGAGAGGAAATAAAACCCCAAAAAAGGCCATTTCACCAATTAACTCATTGGCTCAAAAACATAGCGAACCCTAGCTACGCAATTGAAGATTTCAAGAGCAAGATCTTTCGATATTTTCGTTCTCGATTGATTTTCGCAGCTTTCCACGCATCCCTCATCTGCTCTTTCTCAAAATTTGTTGATTTCAATCGAATTGCGTGTATTTATTTACCGAGGAACGCCATTAGGAAGCAAAAGAAAGGCCCCCCGTTCAAATTTTTGGCCCTTCTAATCTATGCTCCGGTTCTTCCTCTCAGTAGGTCGTTCCCCTCTTCACGTGCGTATTTTTCGGATTAGGTTGAAATTTTGTTCAATTTGCGACGTTTCTGGGATTTAGTTGGAGTGCTACAATGTTATCTTTGCTAACAAGTCGAGTGTTTTTTGCTCATGGGTCAGAGATTTTGCAGGATCGATTGTTTACAACAGTCTTGGTTGGTGCCTTTGCTCATGGGTCAGAGATTTTAGGTCGAAAGATTAATAGGAAGAGAAACAAGTAATTCATGGACATGTGAAGCTGTGATGCTAGTTGCTGGTCTAACACTCCTCGTCACTACCGGTCTCACTGTTTGCAAATTCGTCGCGGCTAAACGAGGCTGCGATTTTAGCTTCTTGGGACCCTTTCTACTCTGTGCTCTCTTGTTATCATTCGCTTTCGGGCTTCTGTGAGTATGCTTGTTCATCTTTACTTACCTTTTTGTTTTTATATCTGAACTCTTTTCATATATACTTATATCATCATGATCATGTGATCAAATAAAAACTCACTTTTTAAGTGTTTTTGGTGCGACATTTCTTTCTCTGAGGTGCCCATGAGTCTGATCGATGTTGATCAACTTTATATGGCAACACGTGAGACGTTGAAATCGTATTCAAATTTTGATATATTGATACTTCGTACTAAATCAAAGTATTTAACTTGGTTTTTACTCACGGGCAACATATTGCTAGCTGATATAATATACAAAACTGAAGTTGAACTATGCGAGAACTCCCACCAAGCCCTCTAATGGTGCCACCACCACCATCTTCCTTGAATAAATCGAATGCCGATCTTGTACTATGGCCTGGTGGTGGTGGGAACGTCTGCCATTCTGCTTGCGCTGTACAATCTCTTTGTCTTGAAATGGTGCACAGATTTCAGAACCAATCGGGGTGCGATGATTGATGGTCGGTGGTCGAGTGGGAGATATCATAATGTTGATTTGGACAGCTTGGTTTTTAGTTTCAAGTACAAGAAAGGGGAGTCGACTCAAGATATGAGAAATGATTCTGAGTGTGCCGTCTGCCTATCGGTGTTCGAAGAAGGCGAGGAAGTAAGGCAGTTGCCGATTCGCAAGAACTCATTTCATGCGCCTTGAATTGATATGTGGCTCTACTCCCATATTCTTAAAATAACTTTAAAAATATTTTATAAAAGTTTTTAAAAAATACTTTTATAAAAATATATTTTATAAGTTTATGTTCAAACGGGTTTGGCTAAATGTAGCCTATGTCTAATTCCAGAGAACAGAGCAAGTTTCTGTTTCCTCTATCAACATGAATTTCAAAATTTGAGTGTTTGACAATGCACAACAATTTTGGAGAATCACAGGTTCACAGGTTCCAGTCTTATAACTAACTGTTCCTAATGGACTTGGGCCGAATTATAACTCCAGTTACTTGAGCATCTACGGTGCTTTCCTCTCTTGTTACTGTTGATATTGAAGATGTGATAAGTTGATCCAATCTTTAAAAAAATGAAGAACGAGAAATTGATGATGATATCAAACTCTCGCAGAAAGCAATAAGAAATGAGAGATTACTGAATCAAAGATTACTTTTATTGATCTAAGAGATAATTACAATCAATCAATTTCATAGCCAAAGTAATGGAAGAAGTTTACTGGTAGGTATTTATCCTAACAGCTACTCTGTAACTTGTCTTCTTGGTGCTTCGGTTATCAAAACCAGTGATCTTAATCCATGAGGTTTCAACGTGTGATGCAAAAGTTTCCTTGACTTATGAATATGACTGCCACTATTGGCACCAAACTTGAAAACTAGTAAAGACGAGAGGCACGGAAACCAAATCTCTTAAAAAAAAATTTGGCCAAAGATGAAGGTTTAGTTTCAGAGGTTCTGCCTGTCCTAACTCCTAATGTTTAGAGACGTTTACCTAACATTTTCATATTTTATAGTTTTTACTCGTTTTTTATTTTCGGTTTTTGTAATGTTAATCTTAATTCTTAAACAATATCTTTTACCAATTGCAGTACCTACATTTTGCTTGGTGCTTATCGTCTTAGGCGCTGGTATCTATGGAGTGACGAAATAGGTGGTGTTTCAAATCATTTGTTTTTTCAAAAAAAATTTCCTTCAGATATACTACCTTACATTTACAATATCATCCGGTTCTTTAATGTAAGTACTCATTTTTTTGTAGACGTCGCAATCCCTAAGTCAAACTCGCCATAATGGGTTTCTCAGGTTTGTGACACACTAACATTACTTGTTTTTTTAACTTTTGATAATGTTTTACTTTACTTATTAGGCTTTCTTAGCCGTCACTGGCTCATGACCTTCTCAGTTACTAATTGCAGTATCTACTATCTATTACTATATGTTAATTAGTCTCTGCATAATAGCAAAAATTTTTTGGTAGGCTCGGTTTGATCTCATTTTTAATTGCAAAATCACTCCCCTTCCTTTAGATATTCTAGAGATGATGATATGAATTATGATTGAGAAAAACGAAGAAGGTGTTCGACGATAGAGATAGATGATGTTTTTTTTTCATTATGACATATTTGATATTTGCTTTACTATACATATCTTTGCAATCTAATTGCAGTTGCGACTAAATTTATCGATAAGTATTTGATATTTGCTTTACTATACATATCTTTGCAATCTAATTGCAGTTGCGACTAAATTTATCGATAAGTCAATAAAGATTCATTGCACAATTCAATGTGATTTTGTTTTCCTTTTGTTTTTTTTTGTTTTTTCGCTTGCCCAATTCAGATTGTAATATCAATTTTGTAAAACTCTCAGGTCATGACCGCAACTTGCTGGATTAAGGATGAGGATGACTAATAATTTATGTGATGTTGTCGACTTAGTTATGATATATCAGAAATATAATATTAAATAGGGAAAAAAGTCATTTTGATTTGCAAATTAGAGAGGTCGAAATGGATTTAATTACCTTCCAAATTATTTCACAATATTTTTTATTGTGCATAGGTAATATTTTTAAGTATTTTGTTAGGATACTGACATATCTAGCTGAGTATGCATATTTATGTGTTGTATTATTATCTCTCATATGATGTATTTTATCCTATCATGTTACGTACATATGAACATTTGATAATCACGTTGAGTTTGAAAACAAAAATATAAATTTTATTTAAACATATAATTTTTGATTAATTTCTGAAAGTAGAATAAAAAGATTATATAATTATAAGATTTTAAAAAAAAAGTATCGCAATGATATGTTATTTGGTTTTATTCAAGTAATTTATAAATTTAAATCATAAAAAATATTGATGGAAAAAATTTTATTTTAGCACATATTTTCAAATTTTATTTTTAAAATAATCAATGAACGTAAAGATAAAAATGATACAAAAAACTAACAAATAATGCACAATAATAAATGAGAAAATGAAAAAAAAAATCAATAAGGAAAACCATTACTAAGGGTATCAAAGTTAAAAAAAAAAAATAGTGGCTTCATTTTTAAAATAATCAATAGACTCAAAGATTAAAATAAGATAACAAAATCAAACAAATAATGCACAATAATTAATGAAAAAATGGAAAAAAAATTTAATAAGAATAGTATTAATAAGGGTATCAAAATAAATGTACAATGAAAGCTCCATATTTATAAATAATATAATACAATACAATATAATATAATATAATAATGAGACCACAATATTAATTCAATAGATCATTAATTCAATAGGGACAAATAATGAGACCACATCATTAATTCAATAGATCATTAATTCAATACGGACAAGTGAGTCTTTTCACAAATCAAAGTGACATATTTATAGATATAATAATAATAATAATAATAATAATAATAATATACCCTCAAAAAAATAATAGATATAATATAATATAATATAATATAATATAATATAATATAATATAATAGATATTAATAATGAGACTACATTGTTAATTCAAAAGATCATTAATTCAATAGGGACAAATAATGAAACCACGTCATTAATTCAATAGATCATTATTCAATATGGACAAGTGAGTCTTTTCACAAATCAAAGTGACATATTTATAGATAATAAAATAACTAGGGAGGTGCACGTGTGTTGCACGTGAAGACCTACAAGAAGATATATATCTTCATATGCATTGAATTAAATCATAGATATGCAATCGACAATATTTATAGGCTAAGCGTTCGAACTAAACAAAATGAATAGAATACCAAAAGATTAAAAGGACTCATGGTCAAGTAAGATTGAGTACCATAGTAATATTCTTTTAAGTTTCCAAACTGAATACAAGAATTATGAACCTTAGAAAAATTGTAAAAGATAGCATGATATCACAGAAGATACAAGGACGGAAAACAATTTGTTGTTTGAAACCACAACTTCCTGCTCTAACGTTCTTGTTTTATCTTAATATTGAGAGAATTCCTTGCATGCCTTATATGTCTCATTCGCTTTTAACCTTTTGGTGCAAATGCAATCACAAAATTTTTCATTCTCGTCAAGATCAATTATAGCTTGTTTTTCTTTTTCCCTATTTGACAAACGTGTAGCTTGCTTGTCATCTTCCTTGTCTATTTGGTTAGTAACTATGAGCTTGTCTGTCAAGGTTGGATGGTTTGCTTTATCCTTAGTTGGGAAAGGCTCGATTGGTTTCTCTACTCCTGCTATGATATCTTGCATGTCGTTCATCGTTTTCACTTATTTGCCCAGCTTGATCAAGAATTTAGGAATGTTGTTGTTGAGTTGCTTGAGTGGATAATCCTCCATTGTTTCCGAGGCAGGCTGCATGGTAAAATTTTAAAATAAGCAATGAGCTCTTATATGTGTTCAACAATATGTATTATTTAGCATATTAATAGATTAGTATAACCTCATTATTTTTTTTTATGTACTCTTCCACTGGATATCCAATAAATAATACTGCAACTTCTTCAAATAGTGTTATTCTTGCGATATTATTTGCATCTTCGATCAACATCGTCGACCGATACCTGTAGAATTTGAAGCTTTTAAATCTTTAGAAGTTTCTAAATATTTCTCAGTACAAGTTTAGTCAATAAGTAATGTTACAATCTTGGAACCATGATAACATCTAATTTGAAGCAATTCATGCCATGTGCCTCCTTTGTAATAGCCTTGAAACATTGGTTGCAATCATCATACCATGGACACGATGCATTTTCGACCTGCTTTATGCTTCCTTGAATGTAGTAATAGGCATTCTACATTGAATGCAATTTTGTTAATATAGCGTTTGTTGCTTGTTCTTCTCCAGGTAGTTATTTTTGAATGATGATATGTATATTGGATAAACATACTGTGAAGAAGGGCAAGTTAAATGGAGTATAATACAAATAACACTAAGCAAACCTCAGTTAAAGTGCTCCGGTTGTTGAAGATATCTTGAATAGACACCTGTTTAGAATCCTTTATCATCTTTTGAATCCAAAGATCATTTAGTTGGATACCATTTGCATTCGGAAGCAACCTAGAAATTTTTAGTTCATTTCAAATGTGAGAAAAAAAGTGACAGATTTCATTGCAAGGCTTGTGAAATATAACTGTATATATCCTATAAGCATGGTTTTTTGGTTGTCATTCTATTAGAGTATTTGTTGACAGGTTTTGTAAGGTACGGTGAATTTATTGGTATTCCTTATCATGAAAAAGTACATGAGTTATAACAAACACATAAATGTGGATACCTTGAGTTTGCTTTTGCGGTATCGTCACAAATGGGATCGAAAAATATAGCAGTTGTTGTAGAAGATTTGATTTGATGTTTACCTAAATCAGTAACAGTTAAATTTGATAATGTAAATGATTTCGAATAAATAGATTTAAACTAAAAACTTATCAGGTTACCAAGGTATTCTTGATCGAATCTTCAAATTGCATAAAGAAATTTTTGGGGTGTTGAGATTTCATCTGTTTCATTAACAAGCTTTCATTGACAGCAAGATCGTCCCATATGTAGACATTTAAAAGCCTCAACCTGCATGCAATTTAAAACATATTGTCATGATAATTTTAAAGTTATGCATTGATAAGTAAACAAATTGATTGACTTACTTTGTATCTAGCAGCAAAATCTCTCTTCTGTAGCTTATGAAAGCATATTTATTAAAGAAATCCAATGGTGTAACTACCTCTAGGAAGCTAACTATGTCTGTATTGGTTTGTCGTGGATAATGTTAGAATTATCTGTCAATTCTGTATATATATTTCAAAATTAATTCTGTAGTACAAATGTACTGTGATTGGTGTCATAACTCAGTTCGTCGGTCGGTCGATGACTTCAAATTTCCGAAAAGCAAGATTGAGTGTGCGGGGCTGTTGCGTTTCTGGAAACTCTGTAGCAATTGTTGTTTCCTGAATAGTTAGCTCGAGCCTTGAGTGCACATTTGCATAAGTTCCGTTGATATGCTTGACAAAGGGGTTATTAACCAAATAGATTATGTTTGTGCGGAATGCCTGTTGAAATTGTTGAATTACGTTTGAGAAAATGAGGCCACAGATAATTGTGCCTTGTCTTTGTAATAAATATGATCGAAAGGTTCAAATGAAAGAAGGAGGATAGGATAGAAAAGGGGACAACTGCGCTATAACATAATAATTCTGATACTATTGATTGGTATAACTCACTTCTTCATCGTCTTCCGAATCGTTTTGCCTTGTCTGGTTGCAATTTCAGAACCTTAGCGCAATACAAATATTTTGACGACAAAATTTCTGCCTTTTTCATGAATATCCTTTAGAGGTATTATATATGGTTGATCGATGCTTGAATTAAATTTAGCTATCAGTGACAACAGAGAATGCCCCAAAAATAAAGTTGGAAATGCCTGGGACCATCCGAATTCCGATTCAGGTATAAGCGGAGGCAAATAATGGAAAACTTGGCCAGACACACAGAACATGTATATCCCACATCTAACAGAAGCCAATTCCCTTTCAACTCAAACACCCAACGATTATACACAGTGGCTATTTTGTTTCGTCTAAAGTGCGATTATTGTGAGGACCTTGATTCTAATCATCTCAGAGGAGCATAATCAAACAATTAACGATCAAGAGCCAAAAGATCTCATCAAATTTTTTTTAAAGGGGCCTCGCTCGAGCGGACGGAAACCGCGCTCGAGCGAGCACTGCTCTGACCGGGAAAAAACAAGGAAGCTCCCTCGAGCGGCAGCAACATGCGCTCGAGCGAGACCACCTCTGCCTCAAAATTTTACAAAGCAAAACCACTCGCTCGAGCAAGCATCACATGCGCTCGAGCAAGCAACGCTCTGAGAACAAAAATCTGGAAATCCTCTCATTCTCATTCTCCAAACCAACATTCAATCAACATACATAAATAACTCCAAACAACATGATACAACATAAAAGTCTAGAGTTAAGCATATAATCGATTCGATAGTACATGCAATGATTCTAGTTCCTGAACTTCCAAATACCAAAACTAATACAAAGCAAGTTCGAATATACAACTCGACTTTAAAAACACCAAAGTCCTCACTTCTATTAACTCAACCACCTAGCCATGCGATCTCTGACTCGGTCTTGCCCCACCTATTGCAAAGCACACATACAAAGACAAGACAACAATCGGATAAACCAGTGAAAATAATATTTCCAATATAAGAAACCAACATGCTATATCAAATAATATATCAAATCATGATATCCAAATCAAAAGGCAATTCCAGGATAAACTAAATGAGATGCATGCCTTTAAAATAGGGATTATCATGCTCAGATAATCAAAAGGGGCGTTCAGTTCTTCACTTCTTCTGTTGGGATCCCGAGGTAAGATATCACAACAATCACACCGACTCTCCCCTCGAGGTGGACGTTGTATATATCAATCCTCTAGAATCCGGAGCGACTATAGAGAGTTGATTGGCCAGTGTAAAAAATCGCCTACAATGACACTCGACTATAATCCCCGAAAAATCTAATTCTCAATGAAAATGAATCAATTTGGCTCAATATGAATGCATGTAAACAATCATAATACATTCAAGTAAGACAATTAACATGCAAGTATGTGATTTCTTTGGAACACTCGAATCAAGTCGGATTCGAGTAACTCGTTTCATTCAAGTCTAAGTCATCTTATACCTTCTCGATGCTTCACAATCTTCAAATCTGTAAAGCAACAAAATCTCATTCAAAACTCATTCAACTTCCTAAATCGCTAATAAGAAAATCGATACTATACCGGCTTCGATCTTCAAACGATACTAATTATGTCAACTACAAACTCCACGGCCTTCAAAACAATCTAAAAAAAACAAGTAACAAAGGCCTGGAATTAACAATCAAACCCAACTGAAAACGATTCAACAATTCAAACGAATCAAAATCCCAAAACTCAAATCGACGGCATAACGACTATATTCTGATCAAATCGGAAACACATACAGCAGTATAATATCGAAACCAACTCAAATCAATACCAAATCATCAATAAAGACTCAAACCCAACAAATCTCAAAACTCCAATTTTCGAATTATGCCTCAAAAATCATAACAATTCCGAACGACGTTCTTTTTCTGATCTGACTGAAAATAAACGATAAGAACTAGTTCAAGAACATCATACCCAAAAAAATAGAATTCCAACTACATCCGAAAAATAAAATATATCTGATCGAAGAAATACTTACGATAGAATGAAGCTCTAGCAACCGTGATCGCTAAAATATCTATGGATCTGTCGGACGGATCGAGAAAAAACCAAAATCTAAAAGCTTGAAGTCACGTAGGAGCTCTTCAATTGAGGAGGAGGCGTGTTGAAGGAGAAGGAGAAGATATAGTCAACATAAAAATCTTGAAGATAATATATAAAACTCCAATTTTGCACTTTAGTCCCTGAAAATTCAGAAAATTACAAAATAGCCCCTGATCAAAATCAAATCGGCCCTCGACTTCTAAAATCTCTGATTATCTCAAATAAACTCAATTAAGATAAATTCATGGCATTACAATTCTTCCCCTCTAAGAATAGATTTCGTCCTCGAAATCAGATAAAATCAAACACATAAGATAGAACAAAGAACCTAAGACAGAAAGAAGAACTCACGTCATCCGAATAACTCTGGAAACCAATGTCTTATGTCAGATTCTATCTCCCAAGTCGCTTCCTCGACTCCGTGATGGCTCCACTGAACTTTCACCAAGGGAATCGACTTGATTCTGAGTTGCTTCTTCTTTCGATCAAGGATCTGAATCGGTCGCTCAAAGTAGCTCAGAGTCTCATCAAGCTCGGCCTTGTCAGGCTGAAGAATATGAGAAAGATCTGGATAATATTTCCACAACATCGAGACGTGGAAGACGTCGTGAATACCAGATAAATAAGGAGGAAGTGCTAATCTGTAGGCAAGATCGTCTATCTTCTCTAGAATCTCGTACCGACCGATGAATCTAGGTGACAACTTCCCTCTCTTCCCGAATCTAGCAGTGCCTCTGAAAGGAGAAATATTCAGAAATACACGGTCTCCCTGATTAAAGTATAGAGATCGACGTCTGATATTCGCATACTTAACCTGTCTATCCTTTGTCGTCTTCATTCTCAATCGAATAATCTTCACCTGCTCAGCCATGTCACGAATCATATCTGGTCCCAAATCAGGTGACTCGGAAATCTCATCCCAGTACAATGGAGATCTGCACTTCTTCCCATACAACGCTTCAAAGGGTTCCATCCCAATACTCGTTTGAAAGTTGTTGTACGAAAACTAAACAAAATGCAAAGAATCCTGCCAGCTAGTGCCAAAGTCAAGCACTACTGCTCGTAGCATATCCTCCAAAGTCTGAATCGTCCGCTCTGACTGACCGCCGGTCTGAGGATGATAAGATGTACTCAAGTGCAAACGAATACCAAGAGCCTCCTGAAGACTGTGCCAGAAGTGAGAAGTAAACCAAGGATCTCGGTAAAAAACAATCGACTTCGGCACTCCGTGCAGTTTCACAATCTCCTTGAAATAAAACTCGGTCATCTGATCATGACGATAAGTCATCCGATACGGAATAAAGTAGACAGACTTCGTCAATCTGTCGATCACTACCCAGATAGCATCATAAACTCGGACTAATCGCGGTAGTTTCGTGACGAAATCCATCAATATATGATCCCATTTCCACTCTGGTATGGATAAACTGTGCAACAGACCACCTGGTCTCTTCCTCTCTGCTTTCACCTGCTGATAGTTCAAACATTGGGATACAAATCTCGTGACATCACCCTTCAACTGTTTCCACCAAAACTGAGTCTTCAAATCATTATACATCTTCTGGCCACCAGTATGAACACTGAACCGACTACAATGTGCCTCTCGAAGAATACACTGTCTCATCTCAGAAATATTAGGCACAACATACGGTTATTCACAAACAAAACATCATCCCTGACCTGAAACTCAGACTGATGTCCCGATCTGACTTTCTCTACAAAACTCTGAGTGCTCGAATCAGACTTCTGTGCTTCTTTGATCAACACAAACAACTCTGGCTCGGCTTGAATAGAAGAAACTCTGATAGTCCTCCTATCTGTTTCAAACTCCAAACCAGAAGTGCAACAGTCGTCTATCAACTGAGAAACACCAATAGTAGAAAGAGATAAGGAACAAAGCTTTCGGCTCAAAGCATCAGCAGCTACATTTGAATTCCCCGGATAATACTTGATTTCACAATCGAAATCCTTCAACAAATCCAACCATATCCTCTGTCTCACATTCAGTTCTGACTGCGAAAACAAATATTTTAAGCTTTTATGATCTGAAAATATTTCAAAGGTCTCATCGTACAAGTAATGACGCCAGATCTTCAAAGCAAAAACAATCGCTGCCAGATCAAGATCATGAACTAGGTAACAACTCTCATGCGGTTTCAGCTACTTCGATGCATACGCTATCACGTGCTTATGCTGCATAAGAACACATCCCAAGCCTTGGTGAGAAGCATCACAATAAATAGTAAAAACTCTAGTACCTGAGGGAATAGAAAGAACTGGAGCATTGGTCAATCTCCTCTTCAATTCAATGAAACTAGTCTCACAAGCCTCAGTCCAGACAAAAGGCGCATTCTTCTGAGTTAGCTGAGTAATAGGCTTCGCAATAGATGAGAAACCCTCGATAAACGACAATAATAACCCGCCAAACCCATAAAACTTCAAATTTCAGGCACAGATGTTGGTCTAGGCCAATTCATGACAGATTCAATCTTGCTGGGATCGACTGAAATCCCATCTCCTGAAATAATGTGACCGAGAAAGATGACTCGGTCCAACTAGAATTCACACTTAGACAGCTTGGCAAACAATTGCTCAACATGCAAAATCTGCAAAACGGTTCTCAAGTTCTCTGCATGGTCAGTACGGTTCTTCGAATAGATAAGGATATCATCAATGAATATAATAACAAACTTATCCAAATAATGCTGAAAGATACGGTTCATCAAACCCATAAAAAATGCTGGAGCATTAGTCAAACTAAACGGCATGACTATAAACTCGAAATGACCATACCTCGTTCTGAAAGCAGTCTTAGGCACATCCTCTTCACGAACCCTCAGCTGATGATAACCCGACCTCAGATCAATCTTCGAATAGACAGAAGAACCATGCAGTTGATCAAAAAGGTCATGTATTCGAGGTAATGGACATACTTGTTCTTTACCGTCGCTTGATTCAATTGGCGGTAATCAATACAGAGGCGCATAGATCCATATTTCTTCCGCACAAAAAGAACAGGAGCACCTCATGGCGATACACTAGGTCTGATGTATCCCTTGGAAATCAAATCTTCCAACTGCTCTTTCAACTCCTTCAGTTCAACAGGAGCCATATGGTAAGGGGATTTAAAAATGGGTTGCGTACCTGATGCCAACTCAATTCTGAATTCGATCTCACGAATAGGCGACAATCTTGGAATCTCATCCAGGAAAACATCGGCGAACTCCCTAACCACTGGTATATCCATCAACTCAGGGCTAGATTTCAGAACATCTAACGCATAGATCAAGAATCCCTCGGCTCATTTCTGTAACAAACGAGTCATAGACAAAACAGATACTAAAGGAATTTTGGATCGAGAACCCTTATCAAAGAATTTACACTCCTCTGCCATCTCGGGTCGAAATCTGACCACTTTCTGAAAACAATCGACTGTAGCCCTGTACTTGGTCAAAGCATCTATACCAACTATGCAGTCAAAATCAGATAACCCAAGTACAAAGCAATCTAATTCAATAAAATTCCCCTCAAATCGCAATTCACAGTTCTGAACTAATCTCACAAATACAATTCCCCCACCCAAGGGTGAAGTAACAAAAACTACAGCAGGAAAAGGCTCAGTAGATAAAGCATGCAATAGAACAAAATGCTCAGATATAAAGGAATGAGAAGCACCCGTATCTATCAAAACATGAGCAGGATAACAAAAAATCAAATAGTTACCTGCTATAACATCTCCAGAAGTTGCCTGAGTCTGATCCTCAGTCAAAGAAAAAACTCTCGCCTATTGTCTAGGAGGCTGATTCGAATTCTGGTTGCCTCCCGGTCGTGATTGCTGTTGAGGCTGGAAAGAGTGGACTGCAGACGCTTGCCTCACGGGCTGTGCTGACTGTCTGGAAGAATTCCCACTCTGTGCTTGCTCAGAGCCACGCTGAGGACACTGGTCATTGGAGTGACAACCTCCACACTTGGTACAAGACATACCTGATTGACCAAAACTCTGCCCTGATCCGAACTCTTTCGAGCTACTAGAACTCGATGAACTGCTTCCGGGCTTCTTGAACTGTTTCCCTTTAGGACGAAAGTGATCCTTCCTGCTTCTGCCACTGCTTCCTCCCTCATACTTCGGTGATTGGTTCTGAAACTGAGAAGTCTGATTCTGAAATTGAGACGGTTGATTTTGACACTGTCTCGGCTACTGAGACACAAGCTGTCTCGAAAACAGTCATGCCTTGGCCACTCGAGGAATTCTCTGGTGAAGGTCTATCTGTCAATCTCTCCAACTACGAGTGGAGAATCTTCAGAGGAGTATTATCATGGTAAGGACGGCATAGACGCAAGCGTCAAGTCTGTCCCAACCAATCCTCTGTCACTGCCAAACTTCTGCATTTACATAGGAAGGTATCTGTAGTACGACACCTCCTGCTAAGGCAAACTCCTGATGATTATCTCGTCAATGACGATGTCCATCTTTCCTACTGATGATGATACCCGAACATTCTTTTCGTCTCATCATCTATTTAGGTCTCATCAGTCCTACAAGGATAACCAAAAGGTCTCAATACTATATCCCAAATCTCTTTCCATGCTGCTTTGATACGAATAAATGTAGCGACCCAACCCGGATCCACTACCTAATCAGATTTAAGAGCATAATTAAACATGCAATAAATAAATCGCTGCGAAAGACTTAAATAAATGCAGACCGAAAGAATACAACCGGTTAAATAACTCAAATATACAACCCAATCGAATGAAAATAATCCTAAAGGCAAAATAGACCTACAAATAAGTCCTGATGTCTTCACTGATCGCTGGCTACTCCAAGCTCCTGGTGCTCAAACCTGCAACTGATCCTGCACTCACCCCGTCAAATAGGGTGTCCACATACACAAAAAATACTGGACGTGAGCGACTACGCTCAATACGAAAGCACGGGTAAACAGACAAACATGATGCATGCATATGAACATGACAGGGTATCCATATCTGGGATAACAGTATAAAAATTGCTCAGAATGGCGCCTAGGACATGAATGGTACCACCCAAGAATCAAACCCTGCGTACTCTGCTCATTCTTACCGGACGTGGAGCGTGTCCCCCAGATGTCAGTGCCATCTAACCCATCGGTTGTTGGGCGCTACATCAATCGTACGAACAGGGCTGAGCGGCCCTCCATGGCTCATCTCAAAAGATGTACATGCATAATATGATATGCACATGCCGCATAATAATCTATGCAAAACAAAGCACACAAATGCAACACATAAGCATGCATACCCGTTGACTATCTCAGTCAATACTTACGTACCTTACTACAGGCAGTCCTAGCAGTCCCACTTTAGGTTCCAAGCCTACAGTCCGCTCTACTGCGTCTACAATGCAATTTACTCATGCATCAATATTTAAGCTCTAAAAGCCTTAATTAAGCTATTGCATAATCCTAAATAATTTAAGGAGACCATAGCTATACTTGCGTTCGTTGTCAGTCCGCTGATGACGACTACCCAACCACTTGGGCATACTGCTGCTGCACCTTCGTAGCTATGGGCACAGCTTTGCTACTCGGACACCGCTCCGCTACTATGTCAGACACTGTCTGATTATGCTAAAATATATATTCTCTACTCCAACTCTAAAATAAAAGTACCCAAAGCTCTAAAATAGAGCCACATGGGTGAAGGAAAGGAAGTTGGTGCGGTTGTGAAATGAACAGGGCTGCCCCTTATATAGACAAAGTTCGGACCGTCCGATCCCATGTTTGGATCCTCCGAACCCTCCGTCCAAACTTCCTCAGCCAACCACGTGTCTAGCTTCTAGAGGACGCCTGCCGACACGAGTTCGGATCCTTCGATCCATCTTCGGATCGTCCGAAGTCATCCCTGTGATGTCACCAATGAAGAATTAATGTAGGACAGCTGGCCATGCAAGATCGGATCCTCCAATCTTAGTTCGGATCATCCGAACTCTACAGACCCTCCGACCCTTGGCTCCGTTCTTAGTTCGGATCCTTCGAGCCTAGTTCGGATCGTCCGAACCTTCGAAACCGTCACACCTATTTTCGAGTGTTCTGGATCCATTTCCGGACTCCGTTAATTTATCTGGAATTTTCTTAATCATGTTTTATTTAATCTAAACATGATCACTCGATTAATTACACATTAATCATTAATTCCGGATACAGGTCACTACATGGCATATACGTGGATTTTAAGAGCTTATAAGATCTACAAATTTGTTTGACAATTTTTTGTTAAACAACTTATAAACTGTCAAAAATAAGTTGTTTGACATCTTATAAGTTATTTTTAAAAAAGTAAGGTCACACCTACTTTTTTAAAAAAAGATCTTATTTTGATATTTTGCTTCTCCATATTATCTTTATATATTTTATTAAATTTCCATCAAGCCCTCTGTCAATTTATTGTAAAAAATTTATCAAATTTTTTTTCTAAATTAAAATTAAAAATAATCCTATTTTTTATATATTTTTAATATTTATGATAAATTTAAAATTATTATATATATATATATCACTATTTACATTACTTTCATATTATTATACTATTTTATAATTTTAACAATAAAAAGATCTTCTAATACCAAACACATAAATATCATTAAATTGTTTAAAATAAGTTCATTCAAACACTTTAACAGTTTATTTTTAAAATAAGACCTGAAAGATTATAAGGTCATAAAACAACTTATAACTCTTACAGCTTATAAGATGTTTTTAATAAGTTTGGTCAAACACTCTTTTAATCTTGGGTACCAAATGCAGTGTTAAGTGGAAAACTTCCGCCAATTATTTGATATAATTTTTCTAAAAGAAAATTTTCATTATGTGGCATTAATTGAGATAAAGCTTAAAGAATTGAACATTAATATGCAGTCTCCAAATTACCACTTGGTATGGAACATTAGACAATATTGATTGATTTGATTCTTGTTTTGTTTAGTTTAATGGGTAGATTTCAACCTACCATATGAGTATTACCTCCAATGATAGATCTAATGTCTCATGATTTGTCACGCCAACAATATATAATTAATTATACTTATGTATAAAAATACGAACCATTTGATGCATGATTTGGATATTATCCATATGCTAGGATCTCATCTATCAGTTTAATGTTTGGCTACGGACTACAAAAAATTGGTGTTATTTATCATTATCTTGTCCAAAATGGCTCCGGTATTCAATGCCAGATTGTTGCTCTATATTGATTTATTAATTTTATATTATCATTTATTATCTCACCAATTAACCAATTAAGCAGTGTCCCAAAATTGATTTTTGGATATTAAAGCAGTCAGAATTGAATCCGTCGTCCTGGAAGTTGGGTTTTCTTCAGCCTCAATCTTCATGGCACTATTCCACACGAGTGATGACGTAACTTTGGAAATCGCTAATATGACGTCACCCGAAACAAACAACATATTTTGATACCATGTTATCTATATTTTGATCATTGATTTTTCATTCAGTTAAACTTTTTAAAGTCGCAAAGGATCAATATCAACGCGACTGCTTCTACCAGTAACTCGACGTTTTTGCTAGCTACTTTGCATTTCTCAAATTCTTGTTGCACACGATCGACCTCATCTAACGTACGTATGTGATATCAATTTGGCTGATTTTCTTCTTATTTGTACCACTTTCATGATTCTGGTTAACCTCTAGAAATAAAAGGGAATGTTACCAATATCCGCATAATTAGAGGCCAAATTAATCAACAAGAGTACAAAGACTACGATGATAAAATGTATTTAAAACCATAATAATATATATAATTCGTGCAACACCCTCAGAACTTGACATTCAATTCAAGTCATGACAATCATGAATACATACGTACATACATATCAGTGATATAATTAATGATATTCTTGGTTCATTATAGAAAAGTACCCTAATGAAAAACAGTACATTAATTGTTAATAATTTGAGGAGAAAATAACTTTTTTGGTCCATTCAATACTTTTTGGAATTTCGGTTTTGGTTTACTAACTGCGATTTTTTTGGCTTTCGGTTTTATTTTGTCGGATTAATGCTGACCTAATATCGGAAACTGTTTACTTTTCTTATGTGGTTCCAAAATTTAATCAAATAGACAAAAGTTTAAAACTATTTTATCAACCGAATTTTAAAATTTAATGGATCAAACCCCAAATTTAGACAAATCAGTAAACAAAATTTCTTTTTTTCCCTGGTTTAAAAAAATACCACGTTTTCTAAAAACTTGAATAAAAAAATATAGAAACAAATTATCTAGAGTACGATGTAATTCTTTATAAGATGCTAATTGTACTACCTCTAGTAATTGTAGGGATGAATCATTAAAACTAGGTTCTAAAGTTCTATTCCTTGTGGTAAATAGCTCCACATTAATGCCAACAAGTTGTAAGCACGATACCTATACTTTTATTTTGTATATATTATATTCTCTATGTTTTGAGATGGATAGCAACACTGACGTTCGATGTTACATTTGTGGAAAACTGAAAGAACCACATTTGACTGCTGACTCACGGATTCTCTAATGATCTTTTTTGTTTCTTTGTGTTTTGGTTTTTTGTTTTAGTTGAATTTAATTACTTTAAGGATCTCATACTCAATAGGTTTTCCGTCTATGTCAGATAAAATAGGTGTTTATAATCTCTCATCCAATTTTAATTATTTTTTATTTATTTTTGCATTGGACTCACATATTTTTTTTCGTATGAAAGTCAGTATATAATATTGAAAATATGGTATAACTATATGATATTTGAGAGTGTTGAATGCAAGTATATATTGATATTAATGACAAATGTTTTATTTGGATGAAAACTGATAAAAAAAATATTGGAAATATGATACTAATATATGATATTTGAGTACAATATTAGATCTGATACAAATATATTATTTTTTAGTACTCAAACATATTTGAAATTTTTTTATATTAATAAATAAAAATTGTTAGAGTGACCCTATCTTGAATCACATACTAACCATGAAAGAGTTTGACGTCTCAACATAAACTAACAATTAACAATTTTTAGAGTAAGTGTTTTCTCTCAGAGTTGTAGGGCTAATTGCATCCACACCCCCTGTGAAAAGTCTAAAAGGCATAAAACCCCCTGTGTAAAATTAATAGCATGTTAGACCCTATGTTTTAAAAAAATTAGCATAAAAACTCCTATGAGAGGGTATAAATGTGCCCGAGTTTGTATAACATAGGGGTGAAATGTGCTACATTTTAAAAAACTAAGGGATGCATTAGCCTATTAATATTTCTTAAGTGGTTTTATGCCTTTTAGACTTTTCACAGGGGGTGTGGATGCAATTAGTCCCAGAGTTGTAAACACTTTAAAATAACGTGCAACGGAATAAATAAACTTAAATAGTAAATAACACAAAATTAAATATGCACAATGATCCAGCACTTGTGTGGTGCTTCAGAGCAAAATAATCACTAAAAATCAAATCAGTTTACAAAACTCAATACTAGTGATTGTATATGAAAATCAATTTTCTCAACAATGTGAGAAAATAAATAAAATCCTAAAAATCAAATAAAAGTCAGAACATAAAACCGATAGGATGTTTGAACACGTGTGCCAAAACTTTTAAACCAACACGAAACCACTCTTGAACGACACTTCACTCGTGTGATCTTAAAGTGTTTCCACACTCTATGGCATCACGATCAATCAGTGATGATTAGTCCAGGAATTATTCAATGCTCTTCGATCTTCAAGATCGTGATATTTTTGTAGTAATCATTTGTAATTCTCTGTGTGTCTCACTCTTCTTCTCGTCTATTCCCCTTATTTATATATGATTTCTATGGCCTAGGAAAACATTCCTTAATTGAATTTCTACATAAGATAGAAACAAGATTTTATGAGGAATCAACTAATAAGAATATATGTTTTTACCATATTAATAATTCTTTAGAAAGTCAAAACACTTTAATAAAAGATTTATAGCAATTTTTTTTGGGAAAGAAATATAAGGCATGTTAAACACATTCATTTCAAATCAAAAACTTAAGTATATAATTAAACTTAAGAGTAACACTCCTGTGAGACGGGTCAATCCCACATATATTTATAATAATAAATAACTTTTGGCATAAAATGTAATAATTTTTAATGGATAACCCAAATAAGAGACCCGTCTAAAAAAAATAACTCTTGAGACAGTCTCATAGGAGTTTTTCATGTCTAAACTTAAATAGAAAACCACAATCAGAGATATCGCGAAAACTTAAATAAATACTAACCCGACATAATACAACCATTGAAACACTGGCGTAAGAGTACACAAGCCTATATGGTGCATGCAATATGAAATGTGAATTCTCTGGTACACCGGGATCAAGATCTAGAATATCATGTTCAGAATATAGGTTACTCCAGTATACGCACGCTGCTCCAAAGATCCAGTGGGTGCCACACCTACCGAGCTTCATATTGGACTATCACCATACTGGGTAAACCACACAAGTCGGTCCATGTCCAGTTGGTGTCACATGATATCCAATCGTACAAGAAAACACTATGGCTGAGCAATCCTAAAATAATTGGCTATCTCAAAAAGATAACAAGCTCAACATGGTATGTAAATGCTACATAAAAATCATGAATAGTATAACCAAGTATCACATGCTAGATAATAATGCAACACGCAAACATGTATACTTAGTTGAATATCTCAATCTGTACTTACGTACCTCAACTAATATCCTAGTTACACAACTATCTACGGTCCAAGCCTATAAGTCAAGATAATATCGTATCACTATAAATTATCTAAAATTCTTAACTAGACTAATAGCTTCTCCCAAATAGGAGTCTAGACTTATACCTGCGTCTATTGTCAACCCGCTGATGTCAAAGAACCTAACCCAAACATAGCTCTATTACAAGCCCCGTAGCACATCGCTAATGGTTGACCCTCTAAAAGACAACTAAAACACTAAGAATTATACACAAGCACGAAACCCACACCAAAAACACATTAACTAAGAGAAATCTCGCCTCTATTTATATACCACAATAGAACCTTCCGATCTCTGTCCACCGAACATGTATTCTGTGATTGGAAAACTCGAGCTACTGATGGTGTTCGGACATTTCGATCTAAGGGTTTGGAGTTTCCGATCCATAAAATAACCAAATCAAAACTCATACCTAACTGACTGGGGAAGTTTGGAACTTTCGATCGTGAGTTCGGATCTTTCGAAATCACCCTCTGCATCAAACTCAACGCTCCATCTGATCAGTTCAAATCTTCTGATTCTGTCATGCTTCAAGTTCGGATCTTCTAAACTACTCAAAACCTTGGAACCCTTGGGACCATTTCTAGACTTCTTGAATCCAATTTTCTACTTTTCTAAAAAAAAAAATCCTTAATAATATTTTAACACTTTAAACATGCTTAGCTATTTTAATTGTTTAAAATGAAATCGGTTTACTACATTCTCATCTCCTTAAGATATTTCGTCCTCAAATCAGGTCTTGGGCAACCTTGAGAATGTAACCACAAGATCACTTTTTAGATTTGAAAGTTCAACACAAAACTCAAGCCGCTCTTGAGTAAAAGTATACTTGGTACTGATTGTAGCTTCCCCAGATCGATCAATCACTGATTTAAACCCAATAGAACAATCTATTCTAAAGTAGCCAAAAATCAATGTTGAATAAATACTCGGGTTCAGCGCTTATGGACGTCACTCTCCACGTCTACTCAACTTAGAACTAAATATAATCCAAATCCCAATACAAATTGTATCTGAACAAAATTTTTATGATGTCTCTTGTTAAAGAATGCCTTTTTCCAAACACCTCTTTATCAGAAAAACCTCAATATTTATCTCTGACAAAGACATATAAATCCAGCAACGATCGATCGAAGAATGGAAACACTTGAAAACTACATTGCCTCAATCTTTATCTCTAACAAAGACAGATAATTTTATTTAAAATGGATTATTGAGTTCTAAAAATGTAGATTATTCGATTTTCAAAACAATGGTCAAACAATACTAACTCATGGAAATAAACACGTCACACAAATTTTGATTCGATTAGAAAGTCTCCGGTAAATAATCAATTCGTTTCATTTTGTCGTTTAAAATATTCGAGTTTATTCTCACAACATATTATTCACAAATGCACATGCAAACTCAATGCTGAATAACATTCTTATGGCAACATATATGAAATCACGAGATCCTCCAGCAAAAAGTTTGATAAATACTCTCAGGACTCAAGATAAACAAATGCATTAAAAGAAAATCATACCTTGAGGAAATGGTTCCACAATCACTTTAGTATTCCTAAGCGCCACATGTTCGTTAGCTCTTTGCTCAGCTTTCCAATCAGATTGCATAATTCTTGTAGTATTTCTCACATTTCCATTTCTTCTCTTCATGTTTCATGCCGCGGTGTTTCTTGATTCCAGTGATATGACCTAAGGCTTGAGAAACAAAAAATACACCTATTTGTTCTTACACAACGCATACCACATGAGGTGTGACTGAGATCATGCCAAAAGATTCCCATCAGCTATATGGGGTCATCAGTAACTAATTTCTATTTTCTCCCAGTGTTGTTCCAAGTTGGCATCTTTACTCTAGTGCATTGTATTTCTGGAGAGAAATAACCATTTTGACACTTATCACTTCCTAGCAGCACAAACTTCATTCATATTCAAACCAAATCAACTTGATGTAGTTTTCAAGTGTTTTCAACACGCCACGACGGCACGATAAATCCAGCAATGATCGATCAAAGAAATAACTTTGGAAAATCTTCGATGGTCTTCAAACTTAGAGCTCTTGATTTTCTTCAGTATTCATCTATTCTTCTGTTTCCACATCCATAATGCTTTATCACATGTTATAGATTATTTAAACCTTAGAGAAGTTTCCTTGATTAGATTCCTACAAAAGACGAAAATAAGAATTTAATAGGTTTCAAATACTTTTAAATTAAAAAATTAGATATATCTATCAGGTTCAAATGAATCCCAGAAAGGTAAAATATTTAAATAAAATTTTATCAAAAATAAGAAGAAATATCCAAGGAATTCTTATTCATTTCATATACTTGTGTGAATCTTGGGCTTCTCACGTCTCTTAACAACTTCCAAACAATGATATGCCAATAGTGTTTGGGATTACTTCTAAGAAGTTTTGTGAAGTAAAAGCTCAAAAGCGCTTCCTTGAAGCAATCACAAACACTACCTTAATCCATAACTTCTGAGTCAGCTATATATATCACTTGAGTTGTACTTCTTGATCCCAATCATTGTTACCAATTTATAGTATTCTAAAAATTGGTGAGGAAAATTAAATAGCTCTTTTGGGATCGAAAATTGTTTGAAGAAAGAATGTTTACTGAAAAGAATAGAGCAGTTCACTACCAAAAATGTCTTCGGTTGAGAAGTTGAGAGCTTGTTTATTAAAAAGTGAGTTCAGTTATTATTAGCAACTGAACTTTAGTTTTTCTCGTGTGTTGATGTTAATTTTTCAACAAATATATGTGCGAAAATAGATCAACTAACAGATTGAACATAATGTATAATGACTTGACTGAAATGTGTAAATCACACAAATATATTTATAAATGTTCGGAGACTTAACTTCTCTTACGTTACCCCATATTCCTCACAAGGAAAGTTACACTAAAAGACTTTGGTTATTACAATTTCTTGTAACACACCGACTCCAATCGTAGGACTTCCCCTTTCATAGATCGAAACTCTTAGTACACAAAACAAGTTAAGAAAACAAGTCTTAACACCGAAGTAACATGTGAAGTATAATCAGTTGGAATGAATTCAAATAGGTGAGTAACTCCTCTTCTCCAATCTGAGGTGAGCAGTTGGGAGTTTTCTCTCTGCCCTTTGTGATCTTTGAAGATATGATATATATCTATGATAAGTGGAAAATGTGAGCAAGTAATATTTTCTTTCAAAGCGCTCGAAAAATGCTTAGATATCTTGTAAGTTGTTGTGTGTGTCTCTATCTCTCTTTTCTTGTTAGCATCCTTTAAATATATATAGACATGCTTGAGCAATG
The DNA here is from genome assembly GCF_033568475.1 of Henckelia pumila. NCBI lineage: Eukaryota > Viridiplantae > Streptophyta > Magnoliopsida > Lamiales > Gesneriaceae > Henckelia > Henckelia pumila. The sequence goes on along the minus strand of NC_133121.1, from coordinate 182,594,780 downwards.
TTTGACTTATATCTTTATAAATTCTTGTCTCAAATTTCTCTTGATATTCTGCATGTCTTCATAAATGCGAAGCGTTGATGTAGTTAAATATGCACATCTTTTGATGAAAATTTTTGAATCATAATGGCTCATAACTTAGAAATATATTCATCTTGTGTATATATTTGAGCAGTTAGATTATTAGACTTCATAGATCAGTTGACTTGGAATAGTTGACACTTGAGCAGTTGACCTGGAGCAGTTTGTTCTAAGAAAAGTCTTGATCAGACTTCTGATGAGAACTAGTTATATTAACTGGTTCTTCAACTGGTTGAGAATACGTGAATATACTTTGACTGGACTGCTTCTTTTATTCTTTGACTGGACTTGTTTTACTCTGCTTCTAATTATTCTATGACTGGACTGCTTATGCTATTCTTTGAATATTGGACTGGTTCAATATGATTCATGTTCTAACTAGTTCAAATGATGTTCTAAAATAATTTTTCAAACATCAAAACTGTTCTAATTAACAAGCTCAATTTAGTTGTTTTTCCTTACGGGGCGTTGATGGAATGTTGATGTGATATTGATTGACGTTGACATAGCAATAGCTTATAGAAGGTCATCAGCACTCTTCCTATAAAAAAATTACTAAAAATGAATACCATAAAAATGAAATTTTATAACTTAAGAATTAAATTGTGAGAAGACAAACATGTAATACCAAAGTTGCAATTCTGTCTTGAGAATATGTTCAAAACTTTGGGGTGTGTGTGTGTGTGTATATATATATATATATATATATATATAATAGCAAGGCGATATCTCTTTTGTTGAAGTGTGCATCTGTCAGACTGAATAAAAAAAGATCATATCAAAGTGCAGTGATCAGATGAATTCAGTAATTAGATGAGTTCATGGTCATATTAAATACTGGGATCATATCAAAGATGATGGTCAGATGAGTTCTTCGGATGAGTTCATCGATTGCTCGAGTACTGGGACTTGGTTAGAAGTCAGATGAATTATTCGTGAAGCTGTAATCTTGGAGGCAGATCGAAGTATGAGAGCAGATCAGACTGGTGTGAGAAGACTTATCAAGTTGGGCCATGTCGACTTTAGGATTGGGCCATAATAAGTTGTTGACCTAAAAGCCCAAGATGAAAGTCCGTGGTTTTTCTATATAAACAGATCAAAGTTATGATAACCAACGTAACAAAAAATCAAATTCTTCAACCTCCAAAAAATATTTGAGAGTGAAGAAAAAAGAGAATTCATAGGAAAGAACTGAGACACAGATTGTGACGGAAAGACTCAAGGATTTAAAGCTTGAATTGAGTCTGTATATAGCGCTAATGTTTTTCTGGTATGGTTCTATAATAAGATCGGGTTTGAGCTTGGATTTCTTATGTTCCTGATTAATAAAAGTGTTGTGTTACTCTCCCGTGGACGTAAGAAAATTTCTTTCCGAACCACGTAAATACTTGTGTTGGTTTAATCGCCTTAGCGTGACTTGGTGTGTGATCTGCGTTGTGTGTGATTTATATGGGATTGTGTTCTTGAGTTGTTGTATGTGTGTTTTTCTGGTAAATATTCTCAAAATATCAAATTTTTTCTAATTGATTCCTAAGAAGTGGCACCGTCTATGAGAAACTAAGCAAAAATGGTGGTATCAATGAAATTTGATATTGAGAAGTTTATGGAAAAGAACGATCTCGCTATGAAGAATTAATATGTGAGCGATTCTGATACAACAAGGATTGGTGTAAGCCCTCAAGAAGAAGGAGGAGACGTCCGAATAAATAAAGAACAAGAATAAATTACTTGAGAAAGCACACAGTGCGATTATTCTCTGTCTGGGTGATAGATCTTTTTGAGAGGTGGTCAGAGAAGAATTTGCAGCGGCTGTGTGGCTTAAACTTGAGAATCTATACATGAATAAATCCCTGACTAACCGTCTATATATGAAACAGATGTTGTATTCCTTTGTGATAAAGGATGATAAGAATCTAGAAGACAAGATCGAAGAATTCACCAAGATATTGGATGATTTGGAGAATGTTGAAGTAAATCTTGAGGATGAAGATCGGGCTTTGATACTTCTGAATTCACTCCCTAAAACCTATGAAAACTTTAGGGATGCATTGCTCTCTGGCAAAGAACAGACAATAACTTTGAAAGAAGTTATGTCTGCTATTCAATCCAAGGAATTTCAGAGAAAGTCAAACACAAACACTGAATCACATGGAGAGGGTCTTATGGTTAGAGGCAGAAGTGATAAGAGGACATCTAATGGGAATTATAGGCCAAAATCCAGATCGAAGAGTCAAAGAATATGCCAAAAAAGAAATTTGGGAAATATGTTGCATGTAATAAGGTTGAGAATCTGAGAAGAGATTGTCAAAAAATAAAAGGAAAGCAACAAGAAAAACCCAAAGAAGATGGTACTCTGGTCGTAACTTCAGATCGATATGACTCACCAGAATTATTGGTGGTTTGTAAAAGTGATGTAAACAACGAATGGATACTGGATTCAGGGTGCTCCTTTCACATGTGTCCTATAAGATCTTGGTTTGAAAAGTTAGAATAATCTGATCTGGGCATGGTACTATTGGAGAATAATCAATCATGAAGGATAAATGGTTCTGAAAATATCAGAATAAGGATGCATGATGCGATTGACAGAGTACTCATTAATGTGAGGTATATGCGTGAGTTGAAGAAAAACTTGATATCATTGGGAACACTTGATTATCAGGGTTACTCATTTAAATCAGGAGTAGGATGTCTCTCAAGGTCTAAAGGATCTCTGGTCATTATGAAGGTAATCAAAAGGAACCTCCTATATGTGCTACAAGGTGAGACAATAATAGGAAGTACAACAATTAAACAGGAACAGCAAGACAGAACCATGTTATAGCATCTAAGTCTTGGACATATAACTGAGAAGGGATTACATGAACTATCTAAACAGGGTCTGTAAGGTGGAGAAAAGATCTAATAACTAGAGTTGTGTGATAGTTGTGCTCTTGAGAAATCAAAAATAGTATCATTTGGTCAAGGAATTCACACAACTGAGCAACCATTGGCCTGCATTCATTCACAGCTATGGGGTCCTTCTCGGACAGAAACTCATGATGGAGGCAGATATTTTATGTCTTTGATGGATGATTACTCAAGGAGATTATGGATATTCATCTTAAAGACTAAGGATGAAGCTTATGACAAGTTTAGAGAATGACTGTTGGCAATTGAGAACAAAAGTGATCGAAGAGTTAAATACCTAAGAACAGATAATGGGCTGGAATACCTATTAGATAAGTTTTTTAAGCTATGTAAGGAGAAATACATTACCAGACACAGAACAGTGGCAAGAACACCACAGCAAAATGGCCTAGCAGAGAGAATGAACAGAACTCTTCTGAAAAGGGTCAGATATATTGTGAGACCTCGGTTCTAAACAACAATTAAAGGAGTAATTCAATAAGTAAGCAATTAAAAGCCAAGAGCATTTTTTTTAAAAGGGGACGCGCGGGCGCGCAGCTTGAGGCGCGGGCGCGCATGGCGTCCTGCCCAAGCCCTCGCGCGGGCGCGCCACCCGAGGCACGGGCGCGCCTGAAGCTCTGCCCAAAACTTTCAAAACAAAGTGCGGGATGCGCAGGCGCGCCACCCAAGGCGCGGGCGCGCATGTCCTGCTGAATTGGCTCAAAACAAACCTCCAAAAGTGCAATAACATAACCAAAAGAACTCTAACATGATCCAACTAATATATATCCAACAACATAGCATTTAAATACATAAAAGTGAAGAACACGCATCGATGCTAGCTATTACAAGCCGAATACAGAATACAAGAGTTCTAACCACAAGCAAGACCACTTCCAATCCAAGTTCCAGTTCTTAACATGCTTCAAAACATAAACTAGATTGTCATGCTAACAAGACTTCTAAACCGAGTCTCACTTCTACATCATTCCCTCAAAGCTAACCATGCCTCTTCTAACTTGATCCTGCCCCACCTGTTGCCAAGTACACATACAAAACAAAGCAACAGCCGGATAACCGGTGAGAATGATAATCCCAGTAAAAGCAACATACAAGTAATACAACAATAATCATGCTTTCAAGACAACGAAGAAATCCATGACAACGTAATGAGATGCATGTCTTTAAACCGGGATATCAAATCTGATAAATGAGGGATTGCTGCTGTGCTTTTGGGATCCCGAGGGTGAGATTACGTAACGACTCACCGACTCATCCAATCGAGGTGGTGCCACGTATCCCACTCCTCTAAACTTTGAGCAACTATAATGAGTATGCTAGCACTAGGCGAAACGACTACGACCTAGGCCACTCAATCATAGTTCCCAAACGTCTAAACAAAAAGGGCGGTTCTGCCCGCTGAAAACAAGATTGGCTCAAGATGAATGCATAACATAAACATAAAACATAGCCATATAACAAAAGCTCAATCAAAACAACAGAACACAAGTTCCTCATGCTAGAACGAGTGTAGATGCAAGTATGTGCTTTTAAGGGAAACTCGAGAACCAACTGTCCCGAGTATGCTATCCCGCTATCGATGACTGCTTTTACCTTTCAAGGAAGTAGTTCCAACTTCTGGGAAGCTACACCAAAAGATTGTATCAAAGTCTAACCAATCTAAACAACAACAAGGCTCAAGGTAATCTCTTTACCGATCTTCGTCCAACTCTTGACGAACAATGCTGCTAACACGGGCTTGACAAACTCCAAACGAATCTGTTCAGATACCAACAAATGATCAATAACCACGATCAACTTACAAGCCAAGATCACAACTCAATTACGGTTAGAAATCCCCAAAACTCAAACCGACGGCATAACGACTATAAACTGAACAAACCGACAACGCAGACAACAGTTCAATAGCGATATCAACTCAATTCAATGCTAATACAACAACAACAAGACAAACCCAACAAATCTCAAAATCATGATTTTCGAAAATAGCTTCCAAAAATCATAACAATTCCGAACGTCGCTCTAATTCAAAACCGACAGATAATAAACGATCAGAACTCTTCCAAGAACAACATACTAGAATCTAGATCGATTCTAACAACCTCCGAAAAACAAAACATATCTGATCGGAGAAATACTTACGGTATAACAGAGCTCTCACTGCAATGATCGATAATCTGACTTCAGAAATAATTTCTAACGGTCGGATCGAGCTCGGGAGGAAATCTGGAAGCTTGAAATCCAAAAGGGGTGCTTCAATGGAGTCTCTCGGTTGTGTGGAGGAGGAGGAAGACTTTAGAAATCAATTTCAAGTGTAGATAATATATAAAAATCAATATTTGCATTTTAGTCTCTGAAATTTCCAAAATTTGCAAAAAGGACCCTGATCAAAATCAAATCGGCTCTTGAACTCTGCAAACTCTGATTAACTCAAATAAACTCATTTAAGATAAAAACAGGGCGTTACAATTCTCCCCCACTAAGAAAAGATTTCGTCTTCGAAATTAACGAGAACCACAACTCATAAGATAGAAAGAAGAACTAGAAACAGTAAGAAAAACTCACGTCATCTGAATAACTCCGGAAAACTCTGTCTCATGTCAGACTCTATCTCCCAAGTCTCTTCCTCGACGCCGTGACGGCTCCACTGCACTTTCACCAACGGAATCGACTTGGTCCTGAGTTGTTTCTCCTTCCGATCAAGGATCTGAATCGGTCGCTCAAAGTAGCTCAGAGTCTCGTCTAACTCGGCTTCGTCAGGCTGAAGGATATGAGAAGGATCTGGATGATACTTTCGCAGCATAAAGACGTGAAAAACGTCGTGAATACCAGATAAAGACAGAGGAAGTGCAAGTCTGTAGGCAAGATCGCCTATCTTCTCGAGAATCTCGTACGGACCGATGAATCTCGGAGATAACTTCCCTCTCTTACCGAATCTGACAGTGCCTCTGAACGGAGAAATCTTAAGGAAAACGCGGTCTCCCTGCTCAAAACTCAGAGGTCTACGTCTTACGTTTGCATACTTTGCCTGTCTATCTTGAGCTAACTTCATTCCGGTCTGAATGATCTTAACCTGCTCTGCCATATCTCTAAGCATATCCGGTCCCAAAACTGGTGACTCGGACAAGTCATCCCAAAACAACGGAGATCGGCATTTCTTACCGTACAATGCCTCAAAAGGCACCATACCGATACTCGCTTGGAAGCTGTTGTTGTAAGAAAACTCGACAAGAGGCAAAGAATCCTACCAACTAGTGCCAAAATCTAGCACTACCGCTAACAACATATCCTCTAACGTCTGGATAGTCCGCTCTGACTATCCATCGGTCTGAGGATGATAAGCTGTACTCAGATGCAATCGAGTACTAAGTGCCCCCTGAAGACTGTGCCAGAAGTGAGAAGTAAATCTAGGATTTCTGTCTGAAACGATCGACTTCGGCACACCATGCAATCTCACAACATTGCTAACATACAACTCAGCCCTCTGATCATGACGATACGTCATCCTGTACGGAATAAAACACGCAGACTTCGTCAATCGGTCGATCACTACCCAAATGGCATTGCATCCTCGAACGGATCGTGGTAGCTTCGTGACGAAATTCATGGAAATGTGATCCTACTTCTATTTAGGAACAGATAGACTGTGCAACAGACCTCTTGGTCGCTTCCGTTCTGCTTTCACCTGTTGACAATTCAAACACCGAGATACAAACCTCGCTATGTCGCTCTTCATTCTCTTCCACCAGAACTGGTTCTTCAGATCGTTGTACATCTTACGACCTCCAGGATGAATACTAAACCGACTGCAATGAGCCTCTCGAAGAATACGCTGTCTCAACTCCAAAATATCAGGCACAACAATACGGTTATTCACGAACAAAACATCATCTCTAACCTGGAATTCAGACTGATGACCCGATCTGACTTTCTCTACTGAAATCTGGATGCTCGGCTCAGACTTCTGTGCTTCTCTGATTGCAACAAACAACTCTGGCTCGGCTTGAATAGCAAATACTCTGATAGTCTCCCTATCTGTTTCAAACTCTAAACCAGAAGTGCAACAATCATCGATCAATTGAGAAACACCGATAGTAGAAAGAGATAAAGAACAAAGCTTTCGGCTCAAGGCATCTGCAACTGCATTAGACTTTCCTGGATAGTACTTGATTTCACAGTCAAAATCCTTCAACAGATCTAACCATCTTCTCTGTCTCATATGTAGCTCTGCCTGTGAAAACAAGTACTTAAGGCTCTTATGGTCAGAAACGATCTCGAAAGACTCACCATAAAGATAGTGACGCCAGATCTTCAGAGCAAAGACGATCGCAGCTAGTTCAAGATCATGGACCGGATAACGAGTCTCGTGCGGTTTCAGCTGCCTCGATGCATACGCTATCACATGCTTATGCTGCATAAGAACACAACCCAAGACTCAGTTAGAAGCATCACAATAGACTGTGAAACCTCCAGTACCCTTCGGAATAGAAAGAATTGGAGCACTGATCAGTCTCCTCTTCAGATCAACAAAGCTAGCCTCACAATCTGGAGTCCAAACAAAAGGCGCATTCTTCTGAGTCAGCTGGGTAATAGGCTTGGCAATAGACGAGAAACCCTCGATGAAACAATGGTAATAACCAGCTAAACCCATGAAGCTTCGGATCTCCGGCACTGAAGTAGGTCTAGGCCAATTCATAACCACTTCAATCTTGCTGGGATCGACAGAAATCCCATCTTCAGAAATAATATGATCGAGAAAGACAACTCGATCTAACCAGAATTCACACTTAGACAGCTTGGCAAACAACTGCTCAACTCGCAAAATCTGCAGTACGGTCCTCAAGTGCTCTGCATGGTCAGTACGGTTCTTCGAGTAGATAAGAATATCATCGATAAAGATAATGACGAACTCATCTAAATAACTCTGAAAGATACGGTTCATCAAACCCATAAAAACCGCTGGGGCGTTAGTCAAACGAACGACATGACTATAAACTCAAAGTGACCATACCTCGTCCTGAATGCGGTCTTAGGAACGTCTTCCTCTCGCACTCTCAACTAGTGATAACCTGACCTCAGATCAATCTTAGAGTAGACAGAAGAACCCTGCAGCTGATCAAACAAGTCATCTATTCGGGGTAAAGGATACCTGTTCTTAACTGTAGCCTGATTCAATTGACGGTAGTCGATACAGAGCCGCATAGAACCATCCTTCTTCCGAACGAATAGGCGATACACTAGGTCTGATGTATCCCTTGGCAATCAAATCCTCAAGCTGCTCCTTCAACTCTCTCAATTCAACAAGTGCCATACGATAAGGAGCTTTTGAAATAGGTTGAGTACCTGGCACTAAGTCAATGCTGAATTCGATTTCTCGAATAGGCGGCAATCCGGGAACATCTTCCGGGAACACATCTGCAAATTCTCTAACCACCGGTAAATCTACCAAAGCTGGGCTAGGTTTCAGTACATCAACTGCATACACCAAAAATCCTTCTGCACCTTTCTGTAGCAAACGAGTCATAGATAACACTGAAATCAAAGGAATTCTAGATCGAGAACCCTTACCAAAGAATTTCCACTCGTCTGCCATTTCCGGTCTGAACCTGACAACTTTCTGGAAACAATCGACTGTCGCCCTGTACTTGGTTAAAGCATCTATCCCGACAATACAATCAAAATCTGACAGTACAAGTACAATACAGTCGAATTCTAACAAATTTCCTTCAAAACACAGTTCACAGTTCCTGACTAATCTGACAGAAACAATTCCTCCACCCAAAGGTGAAGTAACAGCTACTACTGTAGGCAACAATTCAGTTGGCAAAGCATGCAATAATATAAATTTCTCAGAGATAAAAGAATGGGAAGCACCTGTATGTATCAAGACATGAGCAGAATAACCGAAAATTGAATAGTTACCTGCTATAACATCGTCAGGTGCTGCTTGAGCCTGATCCTCTGTCAGAGAAAAAAATCGTGCTTGCTGTCTCGGAGGCTGATTTGCACTGGTACTACCTCCCTGTCTGTTCTGCTGCTGAGGCTGGAAAGAGTGCACTGCAGAAGACTGCCTCTCAGGCTGAGCTGCAGGTCTAGATGAACTTCCACTCTAAGCTCTATCTCTATTATGCTGAGGGCACACCTTAGAGAAGTGTCCCAGTTGCTGACATGTGTTACAATTGCCGAAGACTCCCACACACTGATCCGGTGAGTGCCTTCCTCCACACTTGCTGCAGTACAAGGATGATGACCCAGAACTCGGTCCTGAACCGAATTGCTTCGAACCACTGGAACTGGACGAACTGTTTCCCTGCCTCTTGAACTGTTTACCTCTTGCCTTGTAGTGATCCTTTATGTTTCCCCCACTGTTACCACCTTCATACCTCTGCTGCTGGTTCTGATGCTGAGGTGGCTGATTCTGATACTGAGAGGGTTGGTTCTGATACTGCCTCTGCTGCTGAGGTGCTACCTGATTACCTCTTTGCCTCCACAAGCCTGCTTCTACTCCCTTTGCGTGATTCATGGCATCTGCAAAGTTGTCTGGCCTAGAAGTGTTTACCAAAGTGAAGATGTCAGGATTCAAGCCATTTATGAAGTGATCTGCCTTAGCTTCTTCATCTCCGGCAATTAGTGGTGCAAAACGCAACAGACTATCAAACTTGGAAACGTACTCTTTGATGTTCAGATTCCCTTGTCTCAAATTGGCAAATTCTGCTCTCTTGTCCTTACGGTACGAGATAGGGAAAAATCGCTTATAGAATTCAGATTTAAAAATAGTCCAAGTAACTTCCGTACCTCTATTCTCTATTGCTTTCTTTGTCATGATCCACCAGCTCTTAGCAACCCCACGTAGCTGATGAATGACTAACCTGATTCTGCGGTCATCTGTGTAATCAATGGAATCGAATAGCTGATCAATATCATCCAACCAACTCTTGCAGTCAACTGGATTTTCTGAACCCATCAATAATGGCGGATTGAACGACTGAAACCTCTTCAACAAGGTTTCCATAGGCGTTGCTGAAGCATCCAAATGATCAACTTCAGTGCTAGCTTGCTCAGTTGCAGGTATAACTGGCGATGTGTTTCTGTTTATCACTCGACGAGGACCCATCTGATAATCAAAGGTTAGGACACGAGATATCTCAATCACTACAATCAGTGCCCTTACAACCGCTTGGAAATACCGGATACCAGTCGATAACAGAAATAGTTATATTTCAAGTAGATCATGCTTTATAAATTAAATCACATAACCATGTAATTCAGTAATTCTCAATAATAAAGCATGCTCGCATGGAATTAAGTATATAGTTAAAATAATTCAACACATGCGAGGAGCCAATACACGCAGACTCGATCTACCCGCTCACTCTAGTTCGACCAAGAATCTTAACTCTCTGATACCACTTAATGTGAGACCTCGGTTCTAAACAACAATTAAAGGAGTAATTCAATAAGTAAGCAATTAAAAGCCAAGAGCATTTTTTTTTAAAAAAAGGGACGCGCGGGCGTGCATGGCGTCCTGCCCAAGCCCTCGCGCGGGCGCGCCTGAAGCTCTGCCCAAAACTTTCGAAACGAAGTGCGGGATGCGCGGGCGCGCCACCCGAGGCGCGGGCGCGCATGTCCTGCTGAATTGGCTCAAAACAAACCTCCAAAAGTGCAATAACATAACCAAAAGAACTCTAACATGATCCAACTAATATATATCCAACAACATAGCATTTAAATACATAAAAGTGAAGAACACGCATCGATGCTAGCTATTACAAGCCGAATACAGAATACAAGAGTTCTAACCACAAGCAAGACCACTTCCAATCCAAGTTCCAGTTCTTAACATGCTTCAAAACATAAACTAGATTGTCATGCTAACAAGACTTCTAAACCGAGTCTCACTTCTACATCATTCCCTCAAAGCTAACCATGCCTCTTCTGACTTGATCCTGCCCCACCTGTTGCCAAGTACACATACAAAACAAAGCAACAGCCGGATAACCGGTGAGAATGATAATCCCAGTAAAAGCAACATACAAGTAATACAACAATAATCATGCTTTCAAGACAACAACGAAATCCATGACAACGTAATGAGATGCATGTCTTTAAACCGGGATATCAAATCTGATAAACGAGGGATTGCTGCTGTGCTTTTGGGATCCCGAGGGTGAGATTACGTAACGACTCACCGAATCACCCAATCGAGGTGGTGCCACATATCCCACTACTCTAGACTTTGAGCAACTATAATGAGTATGCTAGCACTAGGCAAAACGACTACGACCTAGGCCACTCAATCATAGTTCCCAAAAGTCTAAACAAAAAGGGCGGTTCTGCCCGCTGAAAACAAGATTGGCTCAAGATGAATGCATAACAGAAACATAAAACATAGACATATAACAAAAGCTCAATCAAAACAACAGAACACAAGTTCCTAATGCTAGAACGAGTGTAGATGCAAGTATGTGCTTTTAAGGGAAACTCGAGAACCAACTGTCCCGAGTATGCTAACCCGCTATCGATGACTGCTTTTACCTTTCAAGGCAATAGTTCCAACTTCTGGGAAGCTACAACAAAAGATTGTATCAAAGTCTAACCAATCTAAAAAACAACAAGGCTCAAGGTAATCTCTTTACCGATCTTCGTCCAACTCTTGACGAACAATGCTGCTAACACGGGCTTGACAAACTCCAAACGAATCTGTTCAGATACCAACAAATGATAAATAACCACGATCAACTTACAAGCCAAGATCACAACTCAATTACGGTTCGAAATCCCCAAAACTCAAACCAACGGCATAACGTCTATAAACTGAACAAACCGACAATGCAGACAACAGTTCAATAGCGATATCAACTCAATTCAATGCTAATACAACAACAAAAAGACAAACCCAACAAATCTCAAAATCATGATTTTCGAAAATAGCTTCCAAAAATCATAACAATTCCGAACGTCGCTCTAATTCAAAACCGACAGATAATAAACGATCAGAACTCTTCCAAGACAACATACTAGAATCTAGATCGATTCTAACAACCTCCGAAAAACAAAACATATCTGATCGGAGAAATACTTACGGTATAACAGAGCTCTCACTGCAGTGATCGATAATCTGCCTTCAGAAATAATTTCTAACGGCCGGATCGAGCTCGGGAGGAAATCTGGAAGCTTGAAATCCAAAAGGGGCGCTTCAATGGAGTCTCTCGGTTGTGTGGAGGAGGAGGAAGACTTTAGAAATCAATTTCAAGTGTAGATAATATATAAAAATCAATATTTGCATTTTAGTCCCTGAAATTTCCAAAATTTGCAAAAAGGACCCTGATCAAAATTAAATCGGCTCGTGAACTCTACAAACTCTGATTAACTCAAATAAACTCATTTAAGATAAAAATAAGGCGTTACATATATGTTGATCAATGCTTCTCTTCCTAATTCCTTATGGGGAGAAGCATTATCTACTGCATGCTATCTGCTCAATAGGTGCCCATCCAGTGCAATTGGTTTCAAAACTCCAATGGAAAAGTGGAGTGGGACACCTGCAAAATATTCAAACTTGAGAGTATTTGGATGTCTTGCATATGCTCATCTGAAACAGGACAAGTTGGAAGAAAGTGCAGTCACATGTATTTTCATTGGGTATCCTGAGGGTGTGAAAGGTTACAAAGATTGGAATCTGGAATCAAGAGGTTTAAAATTCTTCAACACCATAGATGTAAAGTTTGATGAGAACAAACTTGGATATAAAATGAATATGGAAGGAAATGACAGTCAGATTAGTGAGAATCTCATATTACCATTTGAGGTGGAGTCTTCTATGCTAGATACAGGTTCAGATGAGATGCAAGATGAGAATGTGACAACAAGTGATCCAAAAGAGGATTTTAATATTTATAATCTTGCAAGAGACAGAACCAGAAGAGATAACAGAGCTCCAAAGAGGTTTGGAGAATTTGATCTGGCTTGGTATGCACTTACAGTAGCTGAGGAGGTAGAGTATTCAGAGTCGAATACATATCATGAAGCTATGGCTAGTAAACACAAAGACAAGTGGATATAAGCTATGAATGAAGATATGAACTCACTTGAAAAGAATCAAACTTGGACGTTAGCAGACAGACTTAAGAATCAAAAGACTTTGGGATGCAAGTGGATCTATAAACATAAGGAAGGAACTCTTGGTACAAATCAGATCAAGTATAAAGCCAGAATGGTTGGAAATGGTTTTGGTCAGGTAGAAGGGATAGATTTCAATGAAGTATTTCTCTATTGGTGAAGCATTGTTCCACTTGGATTATGTTAGCAATGGTAAACCAGCTCGATTTGGAGCTTGAGCAGCTTGATGTGAAGACTGCTTTCCTACACGGTGACCTTGAAGAAACCATGTATATGGAACAACCTAAGGGATACATACATCAGAAAACACATAATAAGTTCTGCTTACAGAGGAAATAATTGTATGGCCTAAAGAAGAGTTCGAGGCAGTGGAACAGAAGGTTAGATGAGTTCATTATTGATATTGATTTTGTGAGAAGCCAATATGACATATGTGTCTATCTGAAAAAGGATGAAGGGCAGGTTATCTTGTACATACTGATTTATGTTGATGATATTTTGATTGTAAGTAAAATTAGGGCAGGGATATCACCCTTGAAAAAATATTTCAACTCAAAGTTTGAGATGGAAGATTTGGGAGAACAAAAGAGAATTTTGGGCACAGACATAATGAGAAACAGAAAAAGGCAGGAGATTGATTTGAGTCAGAGGAACTATTTGAGGAAGGTAGTTCTGAATTATAACATGAATCAGACAAAATCTGTCTTGACCCCCTGGAACAACATTTAAAGTTATCTGCGAGTCAGTCACCTGAAAGTGAGGAAGACAAGATGAAGATGAATTGTATTCCATATGCTAGTGGAGTGAGGAGTTTCATACATGGAATGGTGTGTAGTAGGCTTGATCTGGCATACACAATCAGTTTTGTGTCAAGATTTATGGCTAATCTAGGTATATATTATTGGGAAGCTCTTAAATGGATTCTTAGATATCTCATAAACACTACTGGGCTTGGGTTGAAGTTTGAGAAATAACAAGATGAGATTTGATCCGATGGTTGGATATGTAGATTCAGATTTTGCTGGTAACTTAGACACAAGGAAGTCATTTACAAGATACGTGTTCACCTTTTATGACACAACGATTACTTGGAAGTCTAATCTACAGTCAGTGGTTGCCCTTTCTACCACTGAGGCAGAATTCATAGCTGTTACCAAGGCCATAAAAGAAGGATTGTGGTTAAAAGGGATGATAGCGGAGCTTGGTGTGAAACAAGATGAAGCTGTAGTACAATATGATAAACAAAGTGCAATACACTTGACAAAACACGAAGTATATCATGAAAGATCAAAACACATAGATGTGAAGATGCATTTTGTCAGAGATCTGATTGAAAAAGAAGATGTGATCTTTGAGAAGATAGCATCAGAAGAAAATCCTGCAGATGTAATGAAAAAGTCACTGTCGTATGCTATGGAGGCTAGAATGGAGAACAGCATTCAACCTGAAAGAATAAAGGTGGATATTGTTGAAGTGTGTTTCTGTCAAATTGAATAGAGAAAATATCATATCAATGCATGTATTGATTTTGATGAAAAATTAATAAGAAAGCATGTAGAAATGTTGGAATTATTTGAAAATTTGAGTGACAATGATATTATCTAAAATTTAAAATTGTTCATTTTTTTATTAAGTTTGTTATTCCACTCTTATAAATTTAAATTTTTTTTCCTCAAATTATTTTTTTGGTGCACTCGGCCATATTTTGGGATGTTTTTTTTTTTTTCTCAAAAACAAAATCAAATATTTCTCTATTTAGTGAAGTGATGGTATATAAATTATATGAGTTTAGTAATCAGATGAGTTTATGGTCAGATCAAATACTGCGATCAGATCAAAGTTGATGGTCAGATGAGTTCCTCGGATGAGTTCATCAATTGATCGAGTACTGAGACTTGGTTAGATGAAGCTGTAAGCTTGGAGGCAGATCGAAGTATGAGAGCAGATCAGACTGATGTGAAAAGACTTATCGAGTTGGGACATGTTGTCTTTAAGATTGAGCTGTAATAAGTTGTTGACCTAAAAGCCCAAGTTCATCAAGTTGTCTCTATATAAACAGACCGAAGTTATGATTTTTAAAAATGTGGTTAAATAGCCACGGTTTTTGACAAATCCGTGGGATTTGATAAACCGTGGCTAAATTTAGCCACGAAATTTAGCCACGGTTTTAAAAAAACGACCGTGGCTAAATAGCCCATTTTTTGTGGGTAACCAACATAACAAAAAATCAAATTCTTCAACCTCCAGAAAATATTTGAGAGAGAAGAAAGAAAGAATTCATAGGAGAGAACTGGGGCGCAGATTGTGATGGAAATATTCAAGGATTTAAAAATTGAATTGAGTCTATATCTAGCGCTAGAGTTTCTTTGGTCTGACTCTATAATAATATCGGGTTTGAGATTGGATCATTTATGTTCGTAATTAATAAAAGTATTGTGTTACTTTCGCGTGAGCGTATGCAAATTTTTTGCTGAACCACGTAAATACTTGTGTTGGTTTAATCGTTTTTGCGTGAGTTGGTGTGTGATCTGCGTTATGTGTGATTTATCTGGGATTGTGTTCTTGAGTTTTATTTGTGTTTGTATGGTAAATATTCTCGAAATATCAAATTTGTTCTGATTGATTCCTAACACCTTCAGAGCAATTTTCCCAAGAAAATAAAATTGCGAGAAGACAACTATACAGCCGTGATATTATCTAACATTTAGTGCATAGCTCAATTTAATGTTCAAAAAATTACTTAATGTGCTCGAAAGTTGAATTAGTTACCATAGCTCAATTTAATGTTCAAAAAATTACTTAATGTGCTCGAAAGTTGAATTAGTTACCTAGCTTGAGTTGTGTTTCAGTATAGAATCATTTATTATGTAGGGTTCTAATATGAAGTCCCAGAAGACAATTTTTTTTAAATGGTAATTTTAGGTCAAATTTTAGCCATTCGACTTTATTTCACAATTAAAAAATTCATGAGATCGTCTCACTGAAAATTTTGTTAGACGAATCTTCGACCAGAGTTAGGAAAAAATAATATTTTTATATTAAAAATATTATTTATCACTACAAATATAGACCGGTTCCATCTCGTGAATATAAATTCATAAGACCGTTTCAAAAAAAAAAAATCTACTCTTAAAATAATGTGATTCAATTATAGTCCAAGAGAATGAGAAAATGGAATCAAATAGATAAAATAATAAAGTGATTATTTTCATTGAATTTGGCCGAACATAATTCCATTCAAAATTGGCGTGATATTATCCCATGGATTATGCTTATATATATTATTTGAATAACTAAGTCGTTCGTACACCTTGTGCTTCCATCATATGTTAATTTATTCTAAGCATATGATTCTGGATTAGATTCCTTATATGCAATCCTCCTTGATTAATATTAAATATTCGTATCATCGAAGAATATCCAACACTAATTGCAACAAAATATTAATTAAACGATAAGAACATCTTGTCACATGAGTAATCGAAATAATGATTCATCGAGGGCATATACCGATTTTATGATCAGTTGAACCTTAGATGATGCTTAGAACTAATTCGTCCCGCTTAAAAAAAAAAATTAAAAAAAAAGGAAAAAAAAAAACCCTTTCCCATCCATTCTATAATTTTTATAGAACATATATTTTACCCCTTCAACTGAAATAACGCAATTGTAATCTAAAACTCATTTTTTGTTGATTTAGACAAATAATTGGATTAGTCCCAATAAAATATTTTATTACTCTTTAAATTCCCATTTTCTCGAGTAATAACAATACAAGGAACTTAAATAATGGCCACCTATATATAAATTCTGCTACGTATATGCCTTTTTTTTATTTGCCTCTAAAGGATGGCTGAATGAATTTGATTCTGAAGTTTCGAGAACCACCAAATATAAAAGTAGTACAAAACTGAAGAATAAAACTTGTTCAATGGATTGAATGAATATGTACCATGTGTCTTTGCATTAATTAAATAACATTAATTGTACTTTATAAAAATAACAAAAAAAAAAAAAGGGAGGAGGGTTGATTTCAAGGATCATGTGCATCATGCACGATTGCTAGGATGCTAGCTAGCTAGAGTACAGTATCGTCACACCACATCAAATGATACGTCGTCTAACTTTAATTTGGTTATATGAGGTCCATATATTTTTATAAATACTACATGTTCAAATCAATTTGGACCCTTTTGCACGAATGCAGACAAGGATCCTTCTTGTTACTATAAAGAAAAAAAGCAAATGTTTCTGGAGGTGTCTGATGTCTTCTCAATGTATTGTATGCCGGCTCTACGAACTAATCGAGCAGAACACTGAATTTTACTTCTCTATCGATTCGAAGGACAGCTCTCCACATGTCCATTGAAAATGCATGGTGATTATAGGACTGCTTATATCATAATCTGAAAAGCTATCATCACGAAATTAATGCCGCAGCATAATTTGTATAATCTCTTTAAAAATATTGATTTGATTTGTCTACATCTACTTGCGACGTCGTAAATGGCCAGATTAAGTGCAAATCAAGAGTAAATTAAAAAAAAAGATTTTTTTTCAAAAGAGGAAAACAAATGGTCATATATGGACTTAAGTTCATGCAAGTTAAGGGTAATATTCCAATGTTAAATCTTTATAAAATTGATTTAGACATGCATGGATAGTTTATGCACATCGTCTTACATTTATTACGTAACATGTTTACATTTTATTTTATATATATTATTGTGCTCGAGATAGGTATGTTATTTACTCTTAATTAAGCTTCGACTAATCTTGGATACTTTTGAAAATACTAAGACGCGTGCGACGTGCGTGAGAATACAATTCTATTGTCGATAAAATTTGTTAAGCAAATAAGTTGAGAAAAGATTAATATGCAGCAAATTAATTTTTTCCATGCTATTTTAGTCAATATATAATAAATTCAATGTAATATAATTTGTATAATATATCTATTCTATATCTATATCTATATCTATATCTATATCTATATCTATATCTATACCTATTTAAAAGTGTGAATAAAAGGTTAAAATTTTACAATTGTGAAATAACAAATTTATTCTTTTATTTACACTATATATAAGCAAAACCATATAAAAATATATAGGGTTATGAAAGTAAAAACAACATTTTAGTTAGGGCATAAACGTAAATCAATATTTATATTATATGTAAAATTAATTATTATGATAAGGTTAAAATTGACAAAGTGTGTGCATATTAGATAAGGATTCAGTTTTCAAAAAAATTGAAATATCAAAGTACTTTATTTTTTATTTTCTTGTAGATAATATGATAAGATCAAAATTCACAAAGTGTGTGCATATTAGATAATAAGGATTCAGTTTCCAAAAAAATTGAAATACCAAAATACTTTATTTTCTATTTTCTTGTAGATAAAGTGAATATATTTTTCCACAAATATTTTTAAAAAAATTCAACAAAAATCTTAATTAAATACTAAGAGATTGAAACACCAGATATTTGATTTTTATTTGTTTGTAGACTAGATAAGCGTATTTTTTTAAAAAAAAATCTTATATTTTTTAATTTGTGTAAGGACCTATTGAGATAAATAATTATATCATGAGTTCATATTTAAATATAAAATATTATTATATTTTTAAAGTTATTAATATATATATATATATATATATATATATATATATATACATATGTTAATTAAATTACACACTCATGTTGAAATAAATCAATTCAAGTAGAGTCAAGTTTTAATCTAAAATAATAAATAAAAAATACACCAACACACAAATATCATATATACAAAAGTTGAAATTAAAAAAAGTTAACAAATTTTTCTCCTCGTAAAAGCTAAAACCATTAAAAAAATTATGAGATAGTCTTACAATTAGTGAAGGAATATTAAATACACCAAAATAAATAAGAATATGCATTTACTCTACAAATAGAAAAAAAAAGGTTGAAATAAAATATGAAATGTAAACGTTTTTAACTAATGACATTGAAAATTCAATCAAAAATTTCGGCAAGCACGATACCAAAAATGTCATCCTTGCTCAATATTAATCAACCAAATAATTGAAATTTGAGTTAATAATTGCATAAGAATCAATATCAATATTGTTCTAAAATAAAACTATATTAAAATTTAAACATTATATTTATAGGCTAACATGAGTTATTGATAATGTATTATTTTAAACTGTTATAATGATGACTGTAAATTGAAACTGTAAACTTTTGGTAAAGTGACAAGCGATCATACAATTGATATCAAAGATAATGTCATGTGTTTCAAAAAAATTGAAATACCAAAATACATTATTTTTTATTTTCTTGTAGAAAATATGATAAGATCAAAATTCACAAAGTGAGTGCATATTAGATAATAAGGATTCAGTTTCCAAAAAAATTGAAATACCAAAATACTTTATTTTCTATTTTCTTGTAGATAAAGTGAATATATTTTTCAACAAATATTTTTAAAAAAATTCAACAAAAATCTTAATTAAATACTAAGAGATTGAAACACCAGATATTTGATTTTTATTTGTTTGTAGACTGGATAAGCGTATTTTTTTTAAAAAAATCTTATATTTTTTAATTTGTGTAAGGACCTATTGAGATAAATAATTATATCATGAGTTCATATTTAAATATAAAATATTATTAGATTTTTAAAGTTATTAATATATATATATATATATACATATGTTAATTAAATTACACACCATGTTGAAATAAATCAATTCAAGTAGAGTAAAGTTTTAATCTAAAATAATAAATAAAAAATACACCAACAGACACATATCATATATACAAAAGTTGAAATTAAAAAAAGTTAACTAATTTTTCTCCTCATAAAAGCTAAAACCATTAAAAAAAATTATGAGATAGTCTTACAATTAATGAAGGAATATTAAATACACCAAAATAAATAAGAATATGCATTTACTCTAAAAATAGAGAAAAAAAAAGTTGAAATAAAAGATGAAATGTAAACGTTTTTAACTAATGACATTGAAAATTCAATCAAAAATTTCGGCAAGCACGATACCAAAAATGTCATTCTTGCTCAATATTAATCAACCAAATAATTGAAATTTGAGTTAATAATTGCATAAGAATCAATATCAATATTGTTCTAAAATAAAACTATATTAAAATTTAAACATTATTGTTGGGATTGGTTCAGAGGGTAGAGGGGTGAATACACTCTGAAACTTTTCTTCTTTCTTTCCAAAATGATCAAGTGAAGTTTAGTTCACTTAATCTGTTTTCTCAACTTCTAAAACGGTTTGAACAACTTAAATAGTGCGGAAATAGTTCAGAGGTTTTAGTGATGCAAAGTTTATAACACGATGTATGAGCAATATGTAAGATAAATAGCAGTAAAGACTAAGACACGATTTATAGATGTTCGAAGGCTTAATCCTTCTACGTCTCCCTTCTTCCACTTAGGAAGGAATTCACTAGAAGACTTTGGTTATTACAACGTCTTGCAATACACCCACTTCAGACTTAGGACTTATCCAATGCCTAATCCGAAACTCCTAGATTTACACAGATAAGATTCTCAGTTCTTATCAGACTGATGGAAGCTTTCAGAGTAGCTTCAAGTCTCTTCAATAATGAGTACAGTCCGGTTGAGCTTCTCAAACTGCAGAGCGGTCGAGAGGCTTGGAAACCCTAGGATGATCCTTGAAGATCAGATATGTAAACTGTAGGCGAGGGTTTATTTGAGCAGCAAGTGAATGATCTTGTAAGTGTGCTCAAGTATTGCTTCAGTATATCAGATGAGGACTTCTGATAGTATTCAAGTGATTGAGTTGATTGAGATTTTTCGTGTTGCTTATCTTCTTCTTACTTCTTGAGCAATCTTCCCTTTATATAGGTCAATCATCAACGTCTTTATTTTGAACGTTCTGATGCTGCATTGAATGCACATTTAATGCTTCATAAATGCATTGATGATTCTGCATGAAGATCGTACACTTCTTTAAATGCAGATAACTTCCAGGGTCCAAAACTGGTATAAACGGTCGAATGCTTTATCTGTAGCCATTCTGCGTTTTTGCCATTTTAGTGCAACCTGTTGTCTTGATGCAAGAGTCAACAGATCTTCTGATACGCCGGTTCTGCTTTTGATAAAAGATTTTGCAATGAACGTCTTGTCACAAGTACTTGTCTTGAGATATCTTGATAAGCAGTTGGCATTCTATCGGTAGATAGATTTATCCTCAGCTGGTTTGAATAACCAGTCGATAGGCTTGTGACTGCAACCGGTCGAGAGACAAAGGCGGTTGACAAGCTTCCGGTAGATAACTTGAAGGGTTTAGACGGTTGCGGTAGGAGTTGTAGTAGATTCCTGAAATACAAAAGATTGGCAGCACATTCCTATACAATGAGTTGTTGTTTGTTATCACCAAAATGTCGGATTCAACAATTTCCCCCTTTTTGGTGATGACAAAACTTAAGTGCTCCAAAAACAATATGAAAGCATTAAAATGAACTTCATTGAGAGAATGCATTTCATTAATTACAATAAGCATTCTTATTACACCTACTGAAGAAAAACAAAATGAGATACAGCTGCGATAAGTAAAGAAGAGACAAGTTGTTCATCTTTTGAACCAACTGGCTCCTCCTGACCTATCGCCTTCTCTTCTTCTTCTGTCGGCTTCTTCCTCACGTCTTCTTGCCTCTGCTGCTCTTCGTTGCTCTTCTTCCCCCTTTTTGGCATCACCTTGGTTGAGTCGAAGGATGATCTCAGTGAGTTGAGTGCCAAGGCAGGCTTGCATAGTATCAATTTTTGCATCTAGTTGAGCAAGTAGAGTAGCTTGCATAGTGTCCATCCGATCATTCAACTGCTTATGAAGGCGGTTTTCGGATCTGACAACTTGTTCGGAGACGGTAGAGAGCGTTTTGATTTGAGTGCGATGATGGGCAGTGATCTCTTTGGACAGATGAGCAAGGTCTCGAGACACGGTCTCAAAATGCCGAATCATCGTCTGGCGTGAATTGTCAACCGATAAGGATGAGTTTGTGATGTCTTGTGAAAAGGATCGAACTGTTTGCATGAGCTCATGAAGCCTATTTATCAAAGTGTGATCCAGAGCTGCGGCCATGGCTTCAATTAATAAGTCATCAGTCTGAAGCATTTGACTCTGTGTGTCATTCCTTGGTGAAACCGGGCCAGACTCAAGATGATGTGGTGCTGGTGATCTGGCTGGTGAGCTAGCTGATGGACCTTCTAATAGTGGTACAGTTGGAGATGTAGGAGTCTCGACTGCAGCCAAGATGGTTGGTGGAGTAGAAGGATCAGCACTCGGTTCATCCATTAGGAGATCTTCCACAAACTTTTCAGTAGATGGAGACGGTTGAAGTGCTGGGTCAGCATCAGTCACTGGCTGTTCTGGAGGTGCAAGTGATACAATAGTGCTTGGTATCTCTGTTGGGGGCACTACTGCTTCACTGCTGCAAGGAGCCTCTGTCACAGAGGTGACAGGAATTTCTTGTTCAATCACTTCGAAAGAATCTTGTGGACGACTGGGAGAGGTGTGAGCGGTCGCCGCTGGAGATGAGTGAGCAGTCACAGCTGCTTCCGGTTGAATTACTGCTTGGACTGCGGTTGAGGCGGGGTCAACCGATGAAGATGCTCCCACAATCGATCCTAGAGCGGATGACTGAAACAGGTCAGCAGTGATGAGACCGGTCAGAATCCCATCTGAAAGAGTAATAGCAGAGACGTCTTCTTCACCCTGATCTTGGGTAAGAAAAGTCTTCATCATCACCTGTGCTTCCAGTCCATAAGCCTGTAAACAAGCTGCTGAAGCTGTCGTCTTTACGTTGTTAAGAGCTTGGAAGTGCTGAAGTAGTTGAGTGATTTGACGTAGACTATTCTGTAGTCCAGTCAAAATCACAAAGTCATCGGCGGCGGTAGGACTCTTGGATTTGAAGTTCTTGACACGCTCATTAATCAGCAGAGATAACAGGCTTCCTCGAAGCTTCAAGTCGATGAGCTGTCTTCTTCCCAGAGCCTCCACGATGTCTTCAGTGTCAGCAAAAAGAAGCATCTTTTGCTCAATAACATTCAGAGCTTTCCACTTAGGAAATATTTGAGCAAGCGTCAGGTGAGTACGGGAATGATGTCATCTGTCAAAGCGCTGTAGGTGACGCTTGACAATGCGGAGAACGTGAGAGATGATCAAGTTGAGCTCCACAGTAGCTGCTGGTTGAGCCTTAGGTGAGTAGATCATCACACCTTTTCCTTTGTCCTTGGGATCAGCGAGAGTGACCTTTGGAGTTGATGAGGTACCTTCCCTGATTATCACACCCTTGGTAGGACGTGGAGCAGTAGTAGCAGTAGTGGTAGTAGTCTCGACCGTTGGCAGAATTGGTGTTGGAACGGTAGGAGCAAGTCCAGAAAGGGACTTTAACTTCTTGTACTGCCTCTTCTTCTCGCCTGCAGGCGTGGATGGCACAGCTGCTTTGGAGACAGAAGGAGATGACTTGCTGAAGGCTTGAATCAGTGGAACGTTCTCACGTGATTCGTCTTCAGAGTCAGACTCTATGATAAGTTGATGCTTGGCAGATTTCTTGGTATGGGCTGGTTTGGCCGCTACCGGAACTGTTGAAAGCGGTTGAGTGACAGCAACAACACTTGCGGTTGAAGGCAGAGTGTCGACCGCAACCTTTTTCTTGTTCAGAAACTTGAAGATTGTAGACTTGTTGAGCCATTTGGTGGGGTGCAGAGGCTCAGTCTTGGAGAAGTCTACTCTAAGGACACTCAAGATGTGGCAAATTTGCAGAGCAAATCCTTCGGATTGCCCTTTTCCCCTGATCATTTCACATAAAGTAGTGAACAATATGTCTGACCAGTTGATGTTGATTTTGGAGGCGATACAAGCCATGTATTGGAATTTCTCCATCGTCACCTTGTCGTACGATCCAGCCTTGGCAAGAAGATTCTTGGCCACGATGTTGGTCAATAGCCTGAATGGAGCTTTAAGAGATGTCTTCTGAGCCGGCAGTTTGATCGGAGCATCAGTGGTTGAGAATCCTTCAACCAGTATGAGCAGTTACCATCGGGAAGATCCGCGCATTTTGTCAAACCCCTGGAGGGCAGATCAAATGTGCTGGCGAAGAACTTTTGATTGAAGGAATAGGACTCTGTCCGGATCAAGCATTTGACAGTCCCATGCTCGATTTGAGCGGTTGCAAAGAACTCCTTCAAGACAGGCAGATCGCAGATGGCGCTGCTTCCCAAAAACTTCTTCAGTCCAGAGGCTTCAAGCATGGTGAAGACCTCAGTGATTCCTGCATTGTTTGCCTCAATAACGGAATCAAATTGGATTGCAAGGCAAGTCTTCTGGATCGACATGATAGCTGTAGATAAGAACTCGAGCAGAGAGTAAGCAAAAGCTTGATAGAAATACGATAGAACTTTTAATGCAATATGAAAGCTTTAGCAACGGTGAAAAGTTGATATACGAGTGTAAAGAAGCATATATAGGAACCTATGGGCCATAGGGTGACGTCATGAAAAGTATTTTTGAAATTCAAAAAGTTTTGAAGAGTATAATCACCGCGCCCAATTAATGTCATTTGGTTCAAAGCACAAAGCTGCTAGTACGGAGCCTGTCAGATACTAGCTAAAGGCGGATGATATGCCAACATTTATGGCAATGTAACAGCTAAGCTATTAACGTCATACTAGCAATCATTCCCCCTAAAAACATGCATACTAACTTAGATCTACTAAGCCAAGAATATTTCGAAAATATGAAAACTTAGCGTCCGGTAAAGGCTTGGTGAATATGTCTGCTGCTTGCTGATCGGTAGAGATGTATTCCAGCCTGATTTCCTTCTTTAAGACATGATCTCGAATAAAGTGATGCCTGACATCAATGTGCTTTGTCCTAGAGTGCATCACTGGATTGTGAGTGATGGCTATGGCACTTGTATTGTCACAGTAGATTGGAGCTTCACTCGACCGAATTCCATAATCATTAAGCTGCTGTTGAATCCAGAGTATTTGAGCACAACAGCTGCCAGCAGCAAGGTATTCTGCTTCGGCGGTCGAGGTAGCAATTGATGTCTGCTTCTTACTTGACCACGAAATTAGTCTATCTCCAAGGAATTGACATGTGCCACTTGTACTTTTGCGATCAATTCTACAACCTGCATAATCTGCATCTGAATATCCAATAAGATTAAGATTTGAATCTTTGGGATACCAAAGACCCACATTAGTAGTTCCTTTAATATATTTAATTATTCGTTTGGCGGCAATGAAATGAGATTGCTTAGGTGCTGCTTGAAATCTAGCACATAAACAAACTGAATACATGATATCCGGTCGACTGGCAGTCAAATAAAGCAATGAGCCAATAAGGCCTCGATACATTGTTACCTCGACCGGGATTCCCCCTTCATCTTTATCAAGCTTGATTGATGTACTCATGGGGGTAGATACAGTTGAGCACTGTTCCATTCCAAACTTCTTTACCAATTCCTTGGCATACTTGGATTGATTGATAAATATTCCAGTTTCAAGTTGCTTCACTTGCAATCCAAGAAAGAAATTTAGCTCGCCCATCATGCTCATTTCAAATTTCTCCTGCATCATCTTAGAGAACTTTGAGCACAACTTGGGGTTAGTTGACCCAAATATAATGTCATCAACATAAATTTGTACTAGTAACACATGATCACCTTTTACAAATTTAAACAAGGTCTTATCGACCGTTCCAATTTGGAAATCATGTTCCAGTAAAAATTTTAGTAATGTATCATACCATGCACGCGGTGCTTGTTTTAATCCATAGAGGGCTTTGTCAAGTTTATAGATATATTGAGGGTGAGTAGGATTGACAAAACCTGGTGGTTGTTCAACGTACACCTCTTCTTGAAGTAGACCATTGTGGAATGCAGACTTGACATCCATTTGATAAACTTTAAAGTCCTTGAAAGCTGCATAGGCAAGAAAGATGCGGATTGCTTCTAGTCTTGCAATTGGCGCGAAGGATTCCTCAAAGTCTATGCCTTCTTCTTGTTTGAATCCTTGTGCAACAAGTCGAGCTTTATTACGCACAACAGTGCCATGTTCATCAAGCTTGTTATGAAACACCCATCTAGTTCCAATCACATTTTGATTTTCCGGTCGAGGAACTAGATGCCAAACATTGTTGCGGGTGAATTGATTCAACTCTTCTTGCATAGCTTCAATCCAGCTGGCATCTGATAGAGCTTCATCTATCTTCTTGGGCTCTACCTGAGATATGAAAGCTGCATGCAAGAATTCATTAATCATTTGACCACGTGTTTTTCGAGGAGAAGAAGGGTCACCTATGACCAACCCAGGTGGATGATCTTTGTTCCACCTAAAATAATTCCCTAAAGGGTTGTCATCAATTGGTTGACGAACGTCCTCGTTTACTGGATCATCATTGGCAGGAGGATCGTTATCAACCGGTGGATCCTCTTCTGGCCTTGTTTGATCACACACAGTAGAGGGAACTGGATCATCCTTCTTTGGAGGATATGGATCACTGTCACTCTCTTCCTGTAGATTTGTGTTTTCCAGTCTATGACTCAGATCATTTATGCTCCCTTGAGTTTGTTCTGTACAGAGAGTAGATTCATCAAAAACAACATGAATGGTTTCCTCGACCGTTAGTGATCTTTGATTGAACACTCGATAAGCTCTGCTAACGGCTGAGTAACCAATAAAAGTTCCTTCGTCTGCTTTGGCATCGAAAGATGTCAAATGATTTTTGCCATTGTTGTGGATAAAGCATTTGCACCCAAAAATTTTGAAGTAAGAAATATCAGGTTTTGTGCCATTCCAGATCTCATATGGAGTTTTGTTAAATCGTTTATTAATCATAGATCTGTTTTGAGTATAACAAGCTGTGTTAACTGCTTCTGCCCAAAGCCTTTGAGAAACATTTGAATCAGCAATCATAGTTCTGGCTGTTTCTTTTAAAGTATGGTTCCTTCTTTCAGCCACCCCATTTTGCTGTGGGGATCTAGCAGCTGACAACTCATGCTTGATTCCCTGATTATCTAGATAAGTCATAAGAGTGGTGTTTAAAAATTCAGTCCCTCTATCACTCCTGATTCTATCTATCACAGTAGATTGTTCATTTTGCAAGCGTTTAAAAAACTTAATCAGGTGAGGTGCAGTTTGATCTTTTGAAGAGAGAAAGATGACCCAAGTAAATCGAGAAAAGTCATCTATAACAACAAGAGCATATCTCATTCCCCCTATGCTTCTTACTGGTATAGGACCAAATAGGTCCATGTAAAGTAAATCTAAGCATTTGGAAGAAGACATACACCCTTTATTTTTAAAGGTTGCTCTCACCTGCTTTCCTAGTTGACAAGCAGGACAAACTTTGTCTTTTATAAAATCTCCTTCAGGCAGACCAGAAACCAAATCATGCTTCCTCAAGTTAGAGATGGACTTAAAATTTAGATGATTTAACCGCTTATGCCACAACCAATGTTTATCATGATGAGCAGTAAGACAAGTAGGTGAAGAAATATGTGAACAAGACCAGTTTACCTTGTAGGTGTTTAGGTCTCTTACACCGGTCATAAGAGTCTCACCTTTGTCATTTTTGATGATGCAAGTGTGTTTGTGAAACTCGACCGAATGATCATTGTCACATAGTTGACTAATACTTATCAAATTATAGCACAGTTTGTCAACAAGCAATACATCTTTAATAATGATGTTACCATGGATAATCTTACCCTTACCCACGGTTTTACCTTTGGAGTTGTCTCCAAAGCTGATCTTTGGTCCTTTGCACAGCACAACTTCTGTTAGAAGTTTTGGATTTCCTGTCATGTGCCGTGAGCAACCACTATCTAAGTACCAGGTAGTGTCCTTGATAGAAGTGGTCTTCTCGCCCGTTTGGACTTTTAGTACCTGCAAAAAGTGAAGAACTTTTGGTACCCATATCTAGTAGGGTCCAGGTTGGATTAGCCCTTTCGGGACCCACACCTGGAACACCCTTACAGGTTTGCCCGTGTGTGTGTCCAGAAATCTGTGCGGTCGATAAGAAGTAAATGTGAATGCTTGTGAGGTTGCTGTGTGCTGCTTGCCTTTTTGATCTTTATCAGTTAGCCTGTACCTCTTTTGAACTGGCCTGCAATTAAAGTACTGGTAAGGCTTCTCCTTTGACCATCTTCTCTTAGAGTAGTTAGACTCATTCCATGGCCTTTTGAAATTAGATTGGTTTCCCTTTCTTCTTTCATTAGGTTTTGGTTTGACCCAAGTTCCTCTTTGATTAGAGATCTGGGGATCCACATATCCCAGCCCTCTATGCTTAGAGCTTCGTTCGTTAGATACTTTCTGATTTTTGTCAAAGCTGCACTCATCATGTTCATATATCGTGCTGGACCTGACAAATCTTATTTTTTTAAGATTGCCTTTGTCCAAACTTGACTGAATACAAGATTCCATAGACTGTTCATTTGTTCCAAACCCTAGACCGGTTTTGCCATGTGCCGGTCTTTGGATTTCTTGAATCTTGTCAATGGTTACAGAAGATTTATTCCAAGCCTTAATTGTTTCAAGTAGTTTTTTGTTCTCAGTCAAGGTTGCTTGGAACACTCTTTTCAAGGTGTCATTCTCAGTAGCCAGCAGACTTAGCTTGACCTTAAGACCATCAAGCTCTTTTCGCTGCATGCAGCTTGACTCGCTTGACTTATCTTTTAGGTCAGTTCTTTCTGCCTTTACCTCCTCGAATTCCTTGGATAATGCTTTGTATTCATTAGTCATTTCGTGTAAAGCAGTAACTAGATCACTGTGAGTAAATTCAGGTGAACCAAAGTCAAATACCTCCTCAGCTTCTTCTTCGATGTCAGCCATAAGGCATTCCACCTTTTCATCATCGCTGTCATCTGAAGAGCTTCCAGTATTGGGGTTGTCAGAGTCAGACTCAGCCCACTTGCTTTTGCTTTCGTCTGCTACTAGAACCCTTTGGTTTCTTCCTTTTCTAAACGTCCTCTTGTCCTCCTTGCCCCTTCTTCTTTCGAAAACTTGCTTCTGATCATTGCTCTTAGGCTTGGTGCAATCTGCAATGAAGTGGCCTGGCTTGCCACAGTTAAAACAAGTAGGACCATCGTCTGTATGGTCCGATTTATGATAATTTTTAAATTTAGAATTGTTTTTACGCATAAATCTACCAAATTTCTTGACAAAGAGTGTCATGGCTTCGTTGCTGATTTGCTCAGCTGATCTCTTTGGAGCTTCCTCGACCGGTGGATGCATCATCGTTGAGGTTAAGGCCTTGGTTGGTTGAGAGGTAGATGATTCATCTTCTGTCCTCATGTTGAGCTCGAACTCGTAGGCTTTGAGATCTGCAAAGAGATCATGCAGTTCAACCTTGCTTAAGTCTTTTGACTCCCTCATGGCCACTGTCTTGATCTCCCATTCTTTGGGCAAAGCTCTCATAACCTTCACAGCAATTTCACGGTTAGTATAAGTTTTTCCTAAAGCAATAAGATCACAAATGATACTACTGAACCGTTCATCAAATTCAGCCATGGTTTCCCCTGGCTTCATTTTGGCATTGTCATATTTTTGAATGGCCATGGTGAGCTTGTTTTCCTTGGTCTGGTCATTTCCTTCACACAGCTGAGTGAGCTTCTCCCAAATCTCCTTTGCTGTGGAGCATGACTTGATTTTGCTGAACATGTTCTTGTCCAGTGTTTTTTATAGGATGTCCCGGGCCACATTGTCAAGATTGTCCTTCTTTTTGTCCTCAGTAGTCCACTCAGCTCTTGGTTTCTCAATCATTTGTCCTGCACCATCGGTTAGAGCTGGGTTGACCTTCATGATTTTGATAGGACCGTCTGTTATGACATATAGCATGTCATCGTCCTGTGCTGCAAGATGTGCCTGCATGGGAATTTTACAGTCATCATAATCTTCTTTAGAAAACATAGGAATTTTGTTGAAAGAAGTCATGATTTTAAAACTTTAGATCAGCAGTTGAGAAAGGAACCCGCTCTGATACCACTTGTTAGGATCGGTTCAGAGGGTAGAGGGGGGGTGAATACACTCTGAAACTTTTCTTCTTTCTTTTCAAAATGATCAAGTGAAGTTTAGTTCACTTAATCTGTTTTCTCAACTTCTAAAACGGTTTGAACAACTTAAATAGTGCGGAAATAGTTCAGAGGTTTTAGTGATGCAAAGTTTATAACACGATGTATGAGCAATATGTAAGATAAATAGCAGTAAAGACTAAGGCACGATTTATGGAAGTTCGAAGGCTTAATCCTTCTACGTCTCCCCTTCTTCCACTTAGGAAGGAATTCACTAGAAGACTTTGGTTATTACAACGTCTTGCAATACACCCACTTCAGACTTATGACTTATCCAATGCCTAATCCGAAACTCCTAGATTTACACAGATAAGATTCTCAGTTCTTATCAGACTGATGGAAGCTTTCAGAGTAGCTTCAAGTCTCTTCAATAATGAGTACAGTCCGGTTGAGCTTCTCAAACTGTAGAGCGGTCGAGAGGCTTGGAAACCCTAGTATGATCCTTGAAGATCAGATATGTAAACTGTAGGCGAGGGTTTATTTGAGCAGCAAGTGAATGATCTTGTAAGTGTGCTCAAGTATTGCTTCAGTATATCAGATGAGGACTTCTGATAGTATTCAAGTGATTGAGTTGATTGAGATTTTTCGTGTTGCTTATCTTCTTCTTACTTCTTGAGCAATCTTCCCTTTATATAGGTCAATCATCAACGTATTTATTTTGAACGTTCTGATGCTGCATTGAATGCACATTTAATGCTTCATAAATGCATTGATGATTCTGCATGAAGATCGTACACTTCTTTAAATGCAGACAACTTCCAGGGTCCAAAACTGGTATAAACGGTCGAATGCTTTATCTGTAGCCATTCTGCGTTTTTGCCATTTTAGTGCAACCTGTTGTCTTGATGCAAGAGTCAACAGATCTTCTGATACGCCGGTTCTGCTTTTGATAAAAGATTTTGCAATGAACGTCTTGTCACAAGTACTTGTCTTGAGATATCTTGATAAGCAGTTGGCATTCTTCCGGTAGATAGATTTATCCTCAGCTGGTTTGAATAACCAGTCGATAGGCTTGTGACTGCAACCGGTCGAGAGACAAAGGCGGTTGACAAGCTTCCGGTAGATAACTTGAAGGGTTTAGACAGTTGCGGTAGGAGTTGTAGTAGATTCCTGAAATACAAAAGATTGGCAGCACATTCCTATACAATGAGTTGTTGTTTGTTATCACCAAAATATCGGATTCAACAATTATATCTATAGGCTAACATGAGTTATTGATAATGTATTATTTTAAACTGTTATAATGATGACTGTAAATTGAAACTGTAAACTTTTGGTAAAGTGACAAGCGATCATACAATTGATATCAAAGATAATGTCATGTGTTTCAAAAAAATTGAAATACCAAAATACATTATTTTTTATTTTCTTGTAAAAAATATGATAAGATCAAAATTCACAAAGTGAGTGCATATTAGATAATAAGGATTCAGTTTCCAAAAAAATTGAAATACCAAAATACTTTATTTTCTATTTTCTTGTAGATAAAGTGAATATATTTTTCAACAAATATTTTTAAAAAAATTCAACAAAAATCTTAATTAAATACTAAGAGATTGAAACCAGATATTTGATTTTTATTTGTTTGTAGACTGGATAAGCGTAGTTTTTTTAAAAAATCTTATATTTTTTAATTTGTGTAAGGACCTATTGAGATAAATAATTATATCATGAGTTCATATTTAAATATAAAATATTATTAGATTTTTAAAGTTATTAATATATATATATATATATATATATATATATACATATGTTAATTAAATTACACACTCATGTTGAAATAAATCAATTCAAGTAGAGTAAAGTTTTAATCTAAAATAATAAATAAAAAATACACCAACAGACACATATCATATATACAAAAGTTGAAATTAAAAAAAGTTAACTAATTTTTCTCCTCATAAAAGCTAAAACCATTAAAAAAATTATGAGATAGTCTTACAATTAATGAAGGAATATTAAATACACCAAAATAAATAAGAATATGCATTTACTCTAAAAATAGAAAAAAAATAGGTTGAAATAAAAGATGAAATGTAAACGTTTTTAACTAATGACATTGAAAATTCAATCAAAAATTTCGGCAAGCACGATACCAAAAATGTCATCCTTGCTCAATATTAATCAACCAAATAATTAAAATTCGAGTTAATAATTGCATAAGAATCAATATCAATATTGTTCTAAAATAAAACTATATTAAAATTTAAACATTATTTCTATAGGCTAACATTAGTTATTGATAATGTATTATTTTAAACTGTTATAATGATGACTGTAAATTGAAACTGTAAACTTTTGGTAAAGTGACAAGCGATCAGTCATACAATTGATATCAAAGATAATGTCATGTGTTTCAAAAAAATTGAAATACCAAAATACTTTATTTTTTATTTTCATGTAGATAATATGATAAGATCAAAATTTACAAAGTGTGTGCATATTAGATAATAAGGATTCAGTTTCCAAAAAAATTAAAATACCAAAATACTTTATTTTCTATTTTCTTGTAGATAAAGTGAATATATTTTTCCACAAATATTTTTAAAAAAATTCTACAAAAATCTTAATTAAACACTAAGAGATTGAAACACCAGATATTTGATTTTTATTTGTTTGTAGACTGGATAAGCGCATTTTTTTAAAAAAATCTTATATTTTTTAATTTGTGTAAGGACCTATTGAGATAAATAATTATATCATGAATTCATATTTAAATATAAAATATTATTAGATTTTTAAAGTTATTAATATATATATATATACATATGTTAATTAAATTACACACTCATGTTGAAATAAATCAATTCAAGTAGAGTCAAGTTTTAATCTAAAATAATAAATAAAAAAAATACACCAACACACACATATCATATATACAAAAGTTGAAATTTAAAAAATTTAACTAATTTTTCTCTCATAAAAGCTAAAACCATTAAAACAATTATGAGATAGTCTTACAATTAATGAAGGAATATTAAATACACCAAAATAAATAAGAATATGCATTTACTCTACAAATAGAAAAAAAAAAGTTGAAATAAAAGATGAAATGTAAACATTTTTAACTAATGACATTGAAAATTCAATCAAAAATTTCGGAAACGAAAACATTATAAGCAAAATGAGATAATTAGATTTTAAAAAATAATAAATTAAAAAGAAAAGAGGATGTCCAACAATTACACCAATCATTAACGATATTGACATACAAGTAATAGAAGACGATACATACCAAAATGTAGTTGGGAACGATGAAATTATTGTTATTCTTGTAACTAAAAAATTTTTAGTAATAAAAAAAGTATGTCCAACGAAAAATTAAAATAATAACGATAGCAAAATGAAAAATGATTGATAGAAAAAGACATCACCACAAAAATTCTATTAAGATGATATGTGTATTGATTCTTTCATAGAGAAATAAAAAACGGATGGTAAATGGAAAAAAAAGTGAGAGAGAAAAATTCAAAATATAAAAGGAAAAAATAATTGCGCAATAATTTAAATTAAGGTTTAGAATGCATTATCTATATTACATTTGTTTTTCATAAATCAATAGTCACAAAATAAATAATCAAAACATAAGATAAGAAATTATAAAATAAATATTTAATTTAATTAACTTATCTCACTTATTAACAAATACAGAATAAATAATATTTCATGAAAACATACATACATGAGTTAGAAAATAAGACGAATTCGTGATAAAAAACAGACCATAATTGCACAAGAATAATAAAAAAAATAAAAAAAACACTAGCTGTAATAATTGCATAGGTTTCAATATCAATATTGTGACAAGGTAAAACTACATTAAATACTATGTTTATAATCTTACATGAGTTATGATAATGTCTTATTCTAAACTGTTAATGTAGATATAAAATAATGATAACCATAAATGAAAAAATTATTGAAACTCGGGTGTTACATTATTGTAAATTTTTTATTAGTTGCAATATTAAAGATTATATTGATTCCATAACTAAACATGTAATAGTTTTTCTTTCAAATAGTATATATATTACCAATTATTATAAAATATATTTTATTTAAAGAAAGACAACACTTCAATAAAGGGATGATAATGAACCGATTCTAAATTTAGCCTTGTATTAAACCTGTCCCAGAGAGACGAGTTTAGACTCGCCTAAACGTGTTTACAAACAGGTCCACGCGGGTCTTCGCGTTTGGCCAATCCCACCATAGAAATTGCTATTAATAAAGATGATAAGAATATTGATTTTTTCATAGAGAAAAAATAATGCATGGTAAATGAAAAAAAATCGTGAAATAGATAAAAATTCAACATATAGAGGAAAAATATATATTAATAATTTAAATTAAGGTTTAGAATGTATTATATATGTTGTTGTTGTTGTTGTTGTTATTATTATTATTATTATTATTATTATTATTATTATTATTATTATTATTATTATCATCATCATCATCATCATCATCATTATTATTATTATTATTATTACATAAATCAATACTCGTAAAAATAGTAATTAACACATAAATTAGAACATTACAAAATAAAAATTTATTTAATTTGATTAACATATCTCACTTATTATCAAATACATAATAAATCATATCGATTCAGAGCATACATACATAAGAAAGAAAATAAAACAAATGCATGGTACCAAACATATCATACTT
Source organism: Henckelia pumila (assembly GCF_033568475.1). NCBI lineage: Eukaryota > Viridiplantae > Streptophyta > Magnoliopsida > Lamiales > Gesneriaceae > Henckelia > Henckelia pumila. Next base: position 182,559,881 of record NC_133121.1, on the reverse strand, counting down.
GCTCAATATTAATCAACCAAATGATGGAAACTCGAGTTAATAATTGATTCTTTCACAGAGAAATAAAAAAACGGATGGTAAATTGAAAAAAAAAATTGAGAGAGAAAAATTCAAAATATAAAAGAAAAAAATAATTGCGCAATAATTTAAATTAAGGTTTAAAATGCATTATCTATATTACATTTGTTTTCCATAAATCAATAGTCACAAAATAAATAATCAACACTAAAGATAAGAAATTAAAAAATAAATATTTAATTTAATTAACCTATCTCACTTATTAACAAATACAGAATAAATAATATTGTTTGAAAGCATACATACATGAGTTAGAAAATAAGACTAATTCAAGATACGAAACAAACCATAATTGCTTAAGATTACTCAAGAAAACAATAGAAAACACTAACTGTAATAATTGTATATGTTTCAATATATATCAACATTGTGACAAGGTAAAACTAAAACAAATTCTATATTTATAAAATTACATGAGTTATTGATAATGTCTTATTCTAAACTGTTAATGTAGATATAAAATAATGATGACAATAAATGATTAAAATATTGAAACTCGGGGGTTATATTATTCGAAAATATTGCAAATTTTTTTATTAGTTGCAATGTTAAATATTATATTGATTCCATAACTAAAAATGTAATACTTTTTCTTTCAAATAGTATATATATTACCAATTATTATAAAATATACTTTATTTAAAGAACGACAACACTTCAATAAAAGGATGATAATTGACTGGGTCTAAACTTAGCCTTGTATTAAAGCTTCCTCGGAGAGACGAGTTTAGACTCGCACAAACGTGTTGCTATTAATAAAGATGATAAGAATATTGACTTTTCATAGAGAAAAAATAATGCATGATAAATAGAAAAAAATAGTGAAAGAGATAAAAATTCAACATATAGAGTAAAAAATATTTATTAATAATTTAAATTAAGGTTTAGAATGCAGTATTATTATTATTATTATTATTACATAAATTAATACTTGTAAAACAAGTAATTAACACATAAATTAGAATATTACAAAATGAATATTTTATTTAATTTGATTAACATATCTCACTTATTATCAAATACATAATAAATCATATCGATTCATAGCATACATACATAAGAAAGAAAATAAAACAAATGCATGGTACCAAACATGTCATACTTGCTCAATATTAATCAACCAAATGATGGAAACTCGATTTAATAATTACATAAGAATCAATATCAATATAGTGCAAAAAAAAAAAAACTACATTGAATATTATATCTATAGGCTAACATGAGTTATTGATAATGCATTATTTTAAACTGTTAATATATATAACTATAAAATAACGTTGACTGTAAGTGACGAACATTGAAACTGTAAGTTTTGGTAAAGTGACAAGCGATAGGTCTTACAATTGGTATCAGAGCTAAGATCATGAGTTCGATTCTCATTGATTACAAGGAGTGCAATGAAGATTGTTGAATACAATAATTGTCCTTGCTGGGTAAAACAATCGAACCATGAAGCTTGGCTGCTGTGCGGTTTAAAAGATTTGAGTTGCACTATTATCGCCAGTTATAGCTTTTGGTAAAGCAGCAAGCGCTCGGTCCTATATATTGTTACAAATTATTAATAAAATCTTCTTTATTTATAGGACAACATCACTTCAATATACTACAAGATTTTAGAGACACAAAATAAAAAATATATACATTTATTCTCAAAATGGATAAGACGGTTGAAATACAAGACAAAATGTTAACAATTTTAATCAAAAGCATTCAACATTCTAGAAAAAATTTAGCAACAAAAATTATTGCAACAGTAGATTTCGAACAACTTAGCATGAAATTTAAAAATAGAAAAAAACGTCCAATAACACATTGATTTTTAACTATATTGACTTGCAAGTAATAGAAGATAATAACACAAGAATGGAGTACAATGAAATTATTTATACTCTTGCAAAGAATTATTTCAGCATGATCCAACAAAAGAATAAAAAAATAAAGATATAAAAATAAAAATAATTGATAGAGAAAACATCACAAGAATTATTATCGAATATGATGAGAAAATTATTATTTTTATGAATAAATAATGGATGCCAAACGAAAAAATCGTGAAAGAAGAAAAAATGGTTATGTAAAGAAAGAAAAAACGTTGTAATTTATTATTATTTCAAAATCAGTAGTGGTAAAATAATTTTTCAACACTATGTATTATTTATTATATTTTTTCTTAAATTTTATTTATTAAATATGTCATGACATCAAATTATATATTTTGCTTAATGTCTAATTTATACAAAATTATAGTATTTGTTACAACCATTATTTGCAATAACGTCTATAAATTCAATTAGACTTGTAACATATAAAATATTTAAACAAAGATTATGCGTACTCATTTTATAAAAAATGTTGTAAAGATCATATTACATTGAATTTAATATTTACTAAAATATCATGAAAATTATTAACTAATTGCATGTTTATATGTTCTCATCTCAACTCATTTATTTAACAACATTTATCGATAATAAAAAGTTGTTCCCACGTGCAACGCACGTGACTTTTCCTAGTATTATAAAATGTGTGTAAAGGATCTTTGATCAAAATTTTTTATTTACGTTGTAAATCTAAATAAATTTATAATCGTTGAAAAACATATTAATGATCAATCTAATAATTTTTTATATTAGACATTGGAAAAAAATATAGTATAGCATTGACATCATAATAGGCTAATAGCATTATTAAAATAAAATTAAGGCAAGAAAATTATAATCAACAGTGTTGACCACTTATTTTACTACATTTTATGAAACATAAACAGATAATTTAGATAATAAGTACTAACTAAACATTAAATTAAATTACGATGTCAAAATTTTTTTTATTTCTTTATATTTTGTATTTTTATATTTTTTGCGATTTTTTTTACTTTCTGTCTTTTCTTATTCATGAAAGAAACAATCTTTTCATCATCTTCAATAGAAATCTTGTGATTTTTTTCACTTTATTTATAAGCAAATAAAATAAAATAATTTTGGTATTTTAATCTTCTATAAATTAAGTTTTTTGTGAAAACCTACAAGAAAATAAAACCAACGAATTTTTGAATTCAATATTCTCGAATTAAGATTTTTGTGAAAAAAATTTGTTTTAATTCATCCTCAAACAATAAAGACCAAAAATTTTTGGAATTTCAATCCTTTTGAAAATTGGATCCTTATCTAGTATTCATATATTTTGACAATTTTGACATCATCATAATAAGTAATTTTACAAACAAACCTAAACTAATATCTCGATTCTTAAGTATAGATAAACAAATGATAAAGTTGAAAACACATAATGTAAAACTTTGACATTGATTCATATTTTTATAACAGTTATAGATATAGATAAATAAGATAATCCAACATTCTTATTAAGTTTTCAACTATGTGAATTGTGATGCATGATATTATTTTCCATTAAATTATAGGATCAAGCACATCTCGTACATTTTACAAAAAACTTTAACTAGTGCTTACTGAAAAATTCAAATATTTTAAATCATAAAACAAAGCAAATATCAATTTTTCATATACGTACGATCTAGATGAATGACCTAGCATTATCTATTAATTATGACAATCATGAATTTGATTAATTAGCATATCTAGACTACGTATAGTTTTACGGGCACGCGTAATGCGTGTCATGCATACTAGTTAATTTGCCTTCTACAACAAGAACTCGTCAAGGAAATATTTGGATCTCCCATACGGAACTGTCATTCATATATAGATGCAATGCATTTTTACCATATGATATTTAAATTCTCATGCATTTTAGTGATCTTAGTGAAGACATACAACCAAAAAAAAATATAAAGAAGCCTTTTCTTTTCTCAGTGAAAGTGGGAGAATTAAAATTATTGCTCAACTTTATGTTAGTGGAATTCAGGCTGGTCTAATTAGACAGAGTTTTGGTGTGTTTCTAATGATTTAGCCAATCAGATTTCTTTGCAAATAAGCAGAGATCTTGACTTCGAGGGAAAAAGCATAAATCTCTGAATGCTCCAACAAATTATAAAGTAATAATTAAATTTGAAAGGTTATCTTGTTTGACATGAGACGTATTTTAAGTTCGACTCTCTTCATATATAAATTTATGTTCCAACAGTCGTGACCTTTCGAAAATGGGGGCAAGATAGGATAAGGAGGTTGCCTTACTTGATGAATCTTGGACTAACAGGAAAAAAAAATTGTGAAAAATAAAATTTATGGGCATGTGTGATAACGTCTGTTTCATGTTGATTTGTAAAAAGTGATGGATTATTTAGGAAAACATCATTTTTGGTTTTGTAATTCTATATCTTTATGATTTGATAATATATGTTATCAAATTTCAATTTTAGTCCTGTAATTTTTTATTTTTTGGAAATTTAGTAACTTTTTTATTGGGAGTTTTGATATGACACTATACACATAAGTGCTACATTAGTTTCATATCAGCGCCAAAGCAAAACAAGGACTACGATTGCCAAAAAAAACAAAATGGACTAAAACTAAAATTTAATAACATAAAAGACCAAAAATATTCACAACGAGACAAACATAAAAGACTATAAAAACAATTTTATCTTGAATTATTTATAAGAGGTTACAACAAAATCTAAAACTATTATGTTTGACCATTTCCCTAGCGCGGATACTGATTGTTAGGTTTGGACAGTCTGAAATCACAGAAATACCAAAAAAAATTTCGAGTGTGTGTTATCTTTCAGTGTTGTCAACACTTCAAAAAAACACTGTGCAGCAGAATAATTAACTAACAGCAAAAGTAAATACCACACATATATTTATGCACAAGTACTAAGTACTTGTACGATGCCTCATGGCGAAATAATCACTATAGAATCAAATCAGTTTACAAAAACCAACTAGTGATTGTTTATGAAAAACTACTTTTCTCAACAAATTGAGAAAATAAATGACTTCTTAAAAACTAGAAAGAACTAGAATAATAAACCAGTAGGAAGTTCTATGCCGAAAAACAAAAACCAAAGAAATACTTTCTGAACAACACTTCACTCGTGTGTTATTCAGTGTTTCCAACACTACTCGGCAACACAACGTAGCAGTAGTATTTTCTTCAAAAATTCTTCAATGATCGATCTTCAATATTCTAAAATTTATGCAGTACTTTCTCTATGTATTTTGCTCTCTACGTTTCACTCTCTTGATCTCTCTATCTCGTTGTCCCACTGATCGGTCCAAGCACTCCTATAAATAGATCTTCAATATGTTTTCATAAATAACACCCTACAAAACATGAAAACAATATATCATCAGAAATCAAATATTTCGAATCAAGATAAAACAAATATTACCAATTTTAAAACTTGTTCTAAGAAAAACAAAACTATAAATATAGAAATTGAATGCAATAAGGAAATAATTTAAAAGACATGTGCACAACATGTTCTTTCAAACTCCCCCTTTTTGCCTTTCTGGACAAAACACACACACAAGTGCAAATAACTCCCCCTATCTTATGCAGTTAAAGCTCCCCCTGAATTTAATCATCTCAGAACATAGTGTTGTGTGGTCGTGTTTTCCACACATACTTTCAATACTCACTAGATCAGAGTAAAATAACAATAAAAGATAAGGATAAGAAAACATCCTAAAACCAATTATGATCAACCACATCTAATCATCTGCCTCTTCAGCTTGCTCAGCACTTGATCCTACTCCTCCTTTTTGTCCAGAGGGCCCTGGTAGTCCAAGTTTAGTCCTGTAATCAGCCATTAAGGCTTCATAGTACTCGAGATCAGCTTTGGCTTGTGCAATTTTCAGTTCAGCATGAACCATTTGAGCACGAATTGCAGTAGAATTCAACATAATCATGACAGTTTTATGAATGGTCATGGGTGGAACAGACTCAGTGTTGGCAACACTGGATATGACACCAGTCCATGGTATATCAAGCTTCCTATTTCCCTTCAGCAAACCAGGTGCGATCTTGATAAGCTCATATCCTCCAATTAATTCTTCATCATCCTCTTTCGTGAAGCCTTGAGATACCAGAATACCATAGATCAATGAAGGAAACGGAAACTTAGTTGCTTTCCAACCACCTTCTCGAAAGGTCATAATATTTTCAAACACAAAATTTCCAAAGTCCAAAGGAGCTTGAGTTCCAATGGCAAACAGCGCAAGGGCTTGTGGCTTAGTTACCACTGTTGTATTGGTAGATGGCGTCCAATTCCTGATCGCAATTTTGTGAAGCACAGAAAAGAAATAAGTAAGCTTTGCAGTTGACAACCTGTCAGGGTGCAGTGGAAATTTTTGAACCATTCCTCCAGTGATCACTTTAGTGACTTGATCAATATCCTCAGTAACTGCATCGTCATCGATATCAGGAGTATTGTAGTGCTCATTGATCAAAATAAGAGTAAAATCATACACCTTTCCCCGGATGTACACTCTTCCAAACTTAAATGATTCTTCATCTCCAGTCTTTATATTCAGATTGCAGTAAAACTCTAACACAGCTCTTCTTGAAAATGGTCCGGCAGTGGTGACAGTAAAATATAAATTCTGTTGTTTCAAGAAAATCACCAAGTTCTGCTTTTCGAAGGACACTTCATCAATATTTCTTTCTTCCCAACAGTTTTTTCCAGACAGAGCTTCCCATTCATCAGTAGATTCTTTTGAATAAAACTGAAGATTGTATGCCTTAGCAGGATCAATCTCAGAGTCAGATTCAGCAGTAGTGTTGTCATCAGTGTTGGCAACACTGTCATCAGTAGCTTGTTCCTCAGAACTTCCAGAACCATCAGAAGCAGCATCCTCATAATCTTCTTCCTCAAAACTTGAAGAAGATGAACTATCAGACTCCTGGGGCCAGTTATTCTCAAACTCTTGCATCATTTCAGCATCTGGTTCATCACCATCAGATGGAGCTTGTGAAGATGCAACTGTTTTAGCCTTGGACTTCCGAATGTTTGCCATGAAAGTGGCCAGTGAAATTTCCTCATCAGTAGACACTGGAGCCTCTGTGGTTGTCTTTGTGGTATCATCAACAACAGCAGCACTAGATGGCTCTTTCTCAGTAGAAGCCACGTCAGCAGAATCTTCATCAGAAGAATCATCACCTCTAGATGAATCTTCTTTCTTTGATTTGGCCTTTTCAGCAACAGAGTTTTTTGTCCTAGCAACCACCTCAAAATTCTGATCTGCAGAATCATCTCCAGATAAGAAATCTGGATCATCCAAAATAGGACGTGAAGTCTCCCCCTTACCACGAAATCTCTTATTGGTAGTAAAATCGGGGTTGAAGCTCGCTTGGCGCTTTGACCTTCTTGCTATTGGCTATGTTGGGAACACACGATTCAACACCGAAAAATCAGGAGGATTCTCAAGGTTAATTTCGTTTCCGGATTCTCCTGGAGAAATTTCTGCCAACGGTGTAGGTTGAATGGCAGTAGGTACAATCGTGAGAATATGATTTCCAGAAGATACCTCCGAAGGCTTGTCTTCCTCTTGATGACTCATCTCCAATCGTATATCATGTGAATCGAAAGCTTTGCCTGTCATTATAAACAATTTAGAAAGTAAGGGTTTCAGAGAATTTTTGCAGAGAGAGTTAGAAAAGGTTGAAGACGATAAGATCAATTTCTACAGTGCTTAGAAATATATAGGGATAATGGGTTCAAACGGTAAAAAAATCAAAAACCCCTATCTATCATATCAGACTAGGAATCTCCCCCTAACGGTAACAATTCTTCAACGGGTAAAAATATCTTAATTAAGGAAATTCAATTTGATTAATTAAGGATATCCTGAAAACTCTCACTTAAGAATATATCAATATTTCCCAAGATAAATAACTCCACATCGAGTTTTAACGCCACTGAAACATATTCAATCACAACCAATTCAATTTTCAGCAAGTTGGGCCATTTTTCCAATTTTTGTTCGTCTTTGAACTTTTAACCCTGAGCACGATATGCTCACAGTAAATGCAAAATTCATGACCTGATTTATGTCTAAAACATAATGTAATGAGATTAGATCAAAAACAAATGCATGCAAAGTGTGTGCAGTACGTGTTCAGCACCAGTATTGGCAACACTTCCCAACAACACTATAGTCTTCAAAATAATTTTGAATTTGTCACACTTCCAGAGCCATGTTTTTCTTCTATTTATATTGATTCAGAAGTGGTAGCCTCCACACTAAAAGAACGGTCTTCATTGGACTCTCTTTGGTAGCTTTTTCCAATTTTCTTCTGATTTTAGTTTGATTTTCAAGACATTGGTCACTGAAATTTTATCAAACCTTGCTTTTTAAATTTTTAAAATCACTTTTCACATGGGACAAGATCATGGAATACACAAACATCCCTCAACTACTTCGTGGTTTAAAGCATATTTTCATGGCAAGTGTGATCTGAAAATAACTTTGACAGAAGAACTACAAAGTGTCAGTCAGTATTATTAAACAGTGCAAAACATAGAACATTATGAATATGCAGTATGCCTAAAGTCCTAAAAATGCACATGCATGTTTGGTGTTGTCCGTCAGTGTTAGCAACACTTAAGGACAGCAACCGTGAGTGCTTATAAAGAACACATGTTGAGAGATTTCCTAAGACTGGAGAATCTCTCGAAGTCTAATGCTTTTGTAAAAATATCGGCCAGTTGGTTATTGGTCTCAAAAAACTCCATATGGATCATGTCCTTCTCAACTAAATCTCAAATAAGTGATGTCTTATGTCAATGTGTTTAGTTCGAGAGTGTTGTACTGGGTTTTCTGATATATCTATAGCACTTGAGTTATCACAATACACAATTGGTGTTTCACTTTTAAGACCATAGTCTTGTAGCATTTGATTCATCCAAATTAATTGAGAACAACAACTTCCCCCTACCACATATTCGGATTCAGCAATGGAAAGTGACACACAGTTCTGCTTTCTACTATACCATGAAACCAAGTTGTTACCCAAATAAAAACAACCACCCGTGATGCTTTTCCTTTCATCAACATCTCCTGCCCAATCAGCATCACTATAGCCTACCAAATTAGTATTGATTTCTTTAGTGTATCATAAACCCAAGTCTAAAGTGCCTGCAACATACTTCAAAATTCTTTTTACAGCTTTCATATGTGTGACTTTAGGATCAGATTGATATCGGGCACATAAACACACACTGAACATAATATCAGGTCGACTTGCACTTAAATACAGCAAACTACCAATTATGCTTCTGTACAGAGTGTTGTCAACACTGTCAGCAACACTGTCTTTGCACAGTTTTTTGTTAGTTTCCATTGGTGTTTTCATATGTCTAACATGATCAGTACAAAACCTTTTTTATCAAATTCTTAGCATATTTGCTTTGACACAAAAAGATTCCATCACTCATTTGTTTTACTTGTAAACCTAGAAAGTAATTCAACTCACCTACCATGCTCATTTCAAAGGTAGCAGTCATGCTTTCAACAAAATCATTCACAAGTTTTTGAGATGAAGCACAGAAAATTATGTCATCAACATAGATTTGACAGATAAGAATGTTACCTTGTACTTTTTGAACAAAAAATGTTTTATCTACCTCACCTCTTTTGAATCCAATGTCAAGCAAATACTCCGTGAGCCTTCCATACCAAGCACGAGGTGCTTGTTTCAATCCATATAAGGTCTTCTTCAACTTATAAACATGATCAAAATGATGTGGATCTTCGAATCCCTTAGGCTGTCTTACATAAACTTCTTCACTCAAAATTCCATTCAAAAATGCACTTTTGACATCCATTTGAAAAAGTTTCATATTCATGTGACATGCAATAGCCAACAATAATCTTACAGATTCTATACGGGCTACAGGTGCGAAGGTTTCATCAAAGGCGACCCCCTCAACTTGTGTATACCATTGAGCTACCAACCTAGCCTTGTTCCTTACAATATTTCCTGATTCATCAGTTTTATTCTTAAAAATCCATTTTGTTCCAATGATATTACTATGATTAGGTGGATGAACTAAGATCCACACATCATTCCTAACAAATTTTTCAAGTTCGTCATGCATAGCATTGACCCAAACTCGTCTTTTAAAGCCTCAACAACATTTTTTTGTTCAATACTAGACACAAAACAAGAATATCTTACCTGAAAGTATGCGGAAGTCATGCACACTAACTCACTCATCTTTCGATAATCAATTTTTTCCTTTCTTTGAGTTTGCATCCTTCCTTGTGCATCTCCTATGATTTGTGAAGTATGATGGTTTTTCTGAATTCTACTTGGTACATCATGTCCAGCATCTTGTATTTCATCTTCAAAATCATCTTGATCATCTGTACTTTGTTCATCCATATTCAGTGTTGGACTTAGTGTTGTGCTGGGTGATTTTTAAGGTGGGACAATACTAGTGACAACACTGGAATCAGTCTGGAAAGTAACAGTATCTAGAAAATCATCAATATTGTCTTCAATGGTTTTCCCTTTCAGATCTGCATAGTCATCAAATACCACGTTAATAGATTCAATGATAGTTCTAGTTCTCAAGTTAAACACATGATAGTCTCGACTATTCAAAGCATATCCAAGAAATAAATACTTATCGCTTTTTGAATCAAACTTAGCCAACTGCATCCTGTCATTCAAAACATAACATATGCATCCAAAAATATGAAAGTATTTAAGGTTAGGCCTCTTTCCCATGAGAATTTAATAGGATGTCATAGTAGAACCTTTCCTTAAATACACCCTATTGGATATGTGACATGCAGTATTTAAAGCCTCAGCCCAAAATCTTTTTGCAATATTTTTGGAGCTTAACATAACCCTTGCCATCTCTTGGAGGGTTCTGTTTTTCCTTTCGGCAATGCCATTCTGCTGAGGTGTCTTAGGTACTGAATATTCATGTGATATACCTTCCTTTTCACAGAATTGATCAAACAATGAGTTTTCAAATTCCTTACCATGGTCAGTTTGAATCCTGATAACCTTCAAAGCATATAGATTAGTGATTTGTTTTATTAATTTTTTGAAAGCTTCGAATGTGTCAGACTTTTCTCTTAGAAAACTTACCCATGAGTACCTTGAAAAGTCATCAACACACACAAATGAATATCTCTTACCTCCACAGTTTTCAACCTCCATAGGTCCCATTAAGTCCATGTGTAGGAGTTCAAGACATCGTGTTGTCTCATAGTGTTATAACACTGGATGTGACACACGAGTTTGCTTACCTTTCTGACAGTCTCCACACACGTATGGAACTCCAGAAGTTAGATTTGGCATTCCACGTACAGCATCATACTGACTCAGTTTCTTCAATGCTTTGAAGTTGGCATGTCCCAACTTTTGATGCCATAAATTCAAATCATCAGCCTTGGTGAATTTGCAAGCAATTTCCTCTCCAAGTTGATAACAGTTGTTCGATGATCTAGAACCTGTCAAAACACACGAATTACTCTTATCAAAAACTTGACACAAATTCTTATCAAATTTAACATAAAGATCATCATCACAAAGTTGACTAATGCTAATAAGATTAGCATTTAATCTTTCAACATGTAGAACATTGTGAAGCTTAGGCAGTCCCTCTACATTCAAGGTTTTTTTCCAACAATCTTTTCATTCGCTCCTCCTCCATATATCACTTTTCCTTTATCCTATTCCACATAGTCAGAAAGATACTTCTTCAATCCTGTCATGTGGTGTGAGCTGCCATTGTCGAAGTACCAATGACCTGCAATATTAGTTTTCAAGGAAGTATAAACAACATTACAACTGGATTTAGCTTTTGGTACCCAAACTTTTTTCTCAGTATTTTTCCTCCTGGTAGTGTTCTGGTTCAGTGTTGGCAACACTGATGGTAACACTTGCCTGGAATTCCAATACATATAGTCATACCTGAGCTTAAAACAGTAAGACTTGATGTGACCTTGTTTGTGACAGTAATGACAAACAAAACTATGCTTCCTTTGTTTTTTTCTCTGAACAGGAGCTTGTGTCTTTAATGGAATTGCAATTGGAACACTAGCAAAGTTACTGTTCTCCTTGACAAAAATAGTTTGTGATGACTCCCCTACTTCAAACTTGCTATTATGAAAGCCTAGACCAGCTCTATCATCTTTTCCCATCATCAGAATTGAATCCAGCTTGGTCTTGCTTGAATTAAACTTTGCGAGAGTTGCATTGACTCTTCCAAGATCTTCTTTGAATTTGCATAGTTTTAAATCCTTCTTGCTCAGAACAACTTCAAGTCTAGCCACTGAAGCTTTCAGTTCACTGTTCTCCTTTGTTAAAGCAGAATTTGACTTGTTCCTTAATATCCAGTCATTATACAATTCTTCATACATCTTCTGAGCATTATCCCAAGAAAGTTCTACTTCACCAGCTTCCTGATTTGAGTCTCCAGAAACAGATGCATTCAGACAAAATAACTTTTGGTCAGTGTTGTGACCAAGTGTTGTGACACCTGTGACAACACTATTTTTCTGTTGTACCAAAACTAACAGTGCATTGTGAGTCTCTTCTTCTCCTTGTTCTGTACCTTCCTCATCTTTATCATCACTTAGGGAAGAACAGATTCCTTTGCGAAGTCTGGTTGGGCACTCATTAGCATAGTGACCGAAGCCTATGCACTCATGACACTTCACAGACTCAAACTTCTTTGAGATAGTCAGTGTTTTTTCTTCTTTCTGAAAGTGATTTTGACTCTTTGAAGGAATGGTAGTATATTTTGGTCCGCATATCCTCAATGGTTTTCCAACAGCAGGAACATTCAAAACTTTAGGTTTCTGAGCAGGTTTCTTATAATCTCTCATTCTCTTCAAGTAGTTACCAAATTGTTTGGTAAGAAAGGCAATAGAATCATCTCCTAAGTCAGACTCGTTGACTCCCTGTGTCAGATCAACAAAATCATTGTATGAGTCATTGGAAACTTGAAGTGCAATAGACTTTACCTTTGTCCTTTTTTCCAAAATACATCTCCAACTCATAAGTCCGAAGTGAACTCATCAATTCATCCAATCCCAGAATTGATGTGTCTTTTGATTCATCAATATCACAAATCTTCATTTGAAATCTTTTCGGCAGTGATCTCAACACTTTGCTCACCAGGCGTTCATTCTAAATAGCATCACCAAGATCAATTGCCTCATTCTCGATCTTCCTCAAGCAGCGTTCATAATCATCAATTGTCTCACTTTCTTCCATTCTCAGATTTTCAAACTAAGTAGTGAGAATCTTTCTTTTGGTTCGACGCACACTTTCGGATCATTCACAGTGCATTTGAAGTTTTTTCCAAGCCTGTTTAGCAAATACACAATTAGTTACAAGTGAAAACATATTAGAATCAAGAGAAGTAAATATAGCATTTGAGCTTTGTTTTTCATATTCGAAGCAGCAGTTTCATCGGCATTCCAGTCCGTTTCTGGTTTGAGGAGAAAATCTCCTTCTCCATCAGTTCTCCTTGGTGGATTCCATCCTTGTAGCACACGCTGCCAAGCTTTTTCATCAATCAATTTGATGTAGACACGCATCCTGACTTTCCAGAGAGCATAGTTGGATCCATCCAAGATTCGAGGACGTTGATCAGTTCCTGAATAAGGTATCTCCATTGTGATATCCTGTCAAACACAAAAACAGAATCACACTTAGTATCGTCAAGTGAATGTCTCTGACGCCAATTGTTAGGTTTGGACAGTCTGAAATCACAGAAATACCAAAAAACTTTTCGAGTGTGTGTTATCTTTCAGTATTGTCAACACTTCAAGAAAACATTCTGCAGCAGAATAATTAACTAACAACAAAAGTAAATAGCACACAGATATTTATGCACAAGTATTAAGTACCTGTACGATGCCTCATGGCGAAATAATCACTATATAATCAAATCAGTTTACAAAAACCAACCAGTGATTGTTCATGAAAAACTACTTTTCTCAACAAATTGAGAAAATAAATGACTTCGTAAAAACTAGTAAGAACTAGAATAATAAACCAATAGGAAGTTCTATGCCGAAAAACAAAAACCAAAGAAACACTTTCTGAACAACACTTCACTCGTGTGTTCTTCAGTGTTTCCAACACTACTCGGCAACACAACGTAGCAGTAGTATTTTCTTTAGAAATTCTTCAATGATCGATCTTCAATACTCTAGAATTTCTGCAGTACTTTCTCTATGTATTTTGCTCTCTACGTTTCACTCTCTTGATCTGTAAGGACCCGATATTAATATATTAATTAATTTGTGTGTTAAAAATATGTATTTATAAATATCGGTTTATAGACGATATTAAATGAATATGTTATTTATAGAGCACACAAGAGTTGAAATAACTCGAACCGGGTCCAGTTTGAACCCCGAATGAATAAAATAAGACACACATTAAACTAATACATATCTATATATACATATATAATATATATATCATAATATCTCTCTCTCCACCGTCTCTCTCTTCCTCGTTTCTTCTGTTTCTTCTGTTTCTTTATTTTTCAAATTTCTTCATTTCTTCAATTGTCCGTATCTCCTTCGTTTTTGGCTGGATTTCAAAAGTAATTATAGTTCCGGAATCCTCGCGACGAGAGCTATCTTTCGGTACCCATATTTCATATTTTTATTGAAATTTCCGAAAACCCATCGCACCAGCCGCCGCCGTTCGCCGCCGCCGATCGTCGCCGGAGTTTAGGGGTAGGTTGTGTTAGTTGTTTAACCCTTTAATTCCAAGCTTTGAGGTATAATTTTGAATTTAGGGTTTCGAATTTTGGGTATTTCGATTCAATTGACATCCGATAATTGATATTTGATTTATTATTGTTTGTAGGTATTATATCGAAGTCGATTGAAGGTATTCGATATTTTTCAGAATTTATTTGGGATTTATTTCGAATTTCCAGATTTTTTATATTGGGGATTTTCGAATTTAAGTGTTGATTATTTTGTAATGAGTGTTTAGATGCTCTAAAAAATATAAATGCGAATTTTCGAAATTTGTAGGAATTTTCGGAAAATTCAGATTGTTCTACTTGGGGTATTTTGACTTTTAGAGTCGTATATTCGATATTTGGTCATTGATAGGATCTTTTAATATTAAATATGAATTTTAGGATTTATGAGCAATTTTTCTGGAATTACAGATTCTGAAAATTTGGGATTGGAATATCCGAGAAATACTTGAGATATTTCTGTGGTAATTAAGTGTCGGTTGAGGTACGTATGAGCTGTTTATATTACGACGCCTATAATGGCATGTAATGATATTAAGTATTTTGTAATGAGTGATAATGTGTTTTATGTGCTTACGTGGATTATATGATTTCATTCACTCATTTACAAGTTTACATAGCACGTTGAGCCTTGACTCCTTTGATTGCTATTGGTATTGATCTCTTGAGATGTATTGAGTCATCATGGAGCGAGTGACATTGTTTTAGTGCACTCCTGAGATAGCATGAGGCACGGACAGGTAGCTCCTGTTGCCCTCCGATGCTACGTACGACACTCCTGATGATAGCATGAGGCTGGACGGGTCGCTCCTGTCACCCTCCGATGCTACGTGTATGGATTAGCAGTGATGATTCGAGGTCTGCTGCGTTCCTGGCACGGGTGGCCACTGAGTTTATTGTGATACGATTATTTGGACTCCTTTTGGTATCCCTTATTTCATTGATACCTGTCACGCATTACATTGCATTTCATTGCATTGTACTTGATTTTATTCATGTCAGTTATATTTGTCGTAATTTTTATAGTTCGTCGTACTGGGGTCCGACCCCTGTTTTCTTTTTATGCTGTGGTTGTTTGTGATTCTATAGCAGGTTATCCAGGGGGATTTGACGCATCTGATGGAGCGTCATCTAGTGGTACCCAGTGAGGCGAGCGTGGAGTTGAGTTCCCAGATATATGTATATATATCAGTTTAGCGAGTTTTATATTTGCCGGGGTGATGCCCTGTGTATCTGTATAAATAGTTTTGGACCTTGTTTTGAATTGTTATTTGTGTGATCGAGCCTTGCCGGCTCTGCATGTGTTTAGTCCTCGCCAGTGCGGCTATAGGTTTGTTAATTGGAGTTGTGACTCTATTTTCGAGTATATATTGCTGGTTGTGTTGTACAGGTTTTTGGGATATCCTATTTACGAATAGGTCATGCCGAAATTTCTGTAGGCCCAAACGCAAATTTTTAACTCGTTTTCGCTGTTTACATTAATTAATCCTGGTTGTTTGATCATTAAATATTAAAGCAGGACACGGACCCTTTCATTTGGTATCAGAGCGTATATTGGGATATGCTCGAACTAGAGTCTAGGACACTCGAGTTTAGACACTAACAAATTGGTTGCGTATGTGTGTGACTACTTGTTCTTACGTGACTTACTTGTGGTGTTTATTTTTGAACGTATTTGTTAGAACCAGTAGTTCTTGGCTTTAGAATTAGTTTATGAATTCTATTAGAACTCTGAGTTCCTATCATAGTTTTCTGTTTGTTAAGTTATTTTGCCTGTATTTAAATCCTTGTGTCTTGTAGAATGGCACCAGGAGGAAGAGGTAGAAAAGGGAAGGAAGTTGTAAAAGAGTCTGCAGCGGAAAATGTTAGAAATCTTGATGATATTGTCAGGGGAAGACGTGGTCGACCAGCTGTTCAGCCTCCGAAAGATGTGGAATTAGAGATGGAACAACAACTACGGGTAAATCCTGACAAAGGAAAAGCGATTCAGGCTGAGGCTGATCCAGTAGCCCAATTGACTGAGAAAATGGGAGGAATACGATTAATAATTTCTCAATTTCAGGAGTTGCGTCTGCAAAAGTTCTTTGGCAATGAAGGAAGTGAGAAAGCTGCTAGTTGGTTGAAAAGTCTCAACAATATGTTTAATGGACTAGAATATCCTGATGACATTCGACTGAAGTTAGTTCCTTTTCAGCTGAAAGACCGAGCGCAACTGTGGTGGGAAACGACAGCAGAAACACTTTCTGATTCTGGTGAAAAGATCACATGGGAAGTATTTTGTAAGCAGTTTGCACAATAATATGCAACACCATCTTATTATTCTGCTAAAGAAGATGAATTTAATCTGTTGGTGCAAGGCAATAAATCTGTTGCTGAATATGCTTTTCAATTTTCTGCTCTTTTGCCTTATGTCCCACATGTTGCAAAGAATGATCGATCAAAGCTTTCACATTTTCTGAAGGGGCTTACACAAACGATCCATATGTTGGTAACTACTGGAACTCCATCTACTTATATGAAAGCAGTAGAAAAGGCCAAGAAAATTGAAGCAAGTCTACTAAGGGGTGAACCACAATCAATCCCAGCATCTGTTCCTCAAGGAGCTGGAAGCAGTTCACAGACACCAATGAGTTTACCTTCATATCAGCCTATTCAATCTTCTCAGCAAGCGAAAAGGCCTTGGTTTAAAGCTAAGGGGAAACCATTTAAAAAGAAACCACAGTCTAGTTCCTCCAGTTCCAGTGGTAGTCGTGGTGGAAGTTCAGTTGGATCGTCTGGTAGGGTATACTGTGACAGATGTGGTGGTAAGCATTTGAGTGCACATTGTACAGGATTTCCAGGAACTTGTTATACTTGTGGGCAGGCTGGACATTCGTCTCGAGTATGTCCAAATGCTGGAAGACAGCAATTTCAGCCACAATAGTTTGGCCAGTTTCCTGGACGACCATCATTCAGACCATATGCTCATGTACCACAGTTTGCTCCTACACAGCCTTTTATTCCAGTACAGTCCACTCAGCAGCCTAGGTATCCATCTCCTCAGAGTCAGCAGCGTTTTCCAGGTCCACAGCAGGCTCAAGTCCATGCTATGACTCAGGATCAGGCACAAGATGCACCTGGGGGAGTTATTGCAGGTATTTCTTATATTTTTGAGTATCCTGCACGTATCTTGATAGACACAGGAGCATCTCATTCATTTTTATCTGTTACATTTGCTGATGAGCATGAGATTGCTTTTACTCCGTTATTGGATATTGTGTCTGTTGCTACTCCTGCTGGTGTTTTCTTGATGTCTAATGAGATAGTTTTGAATTGTGTGATTAGATTTGAGGATAAGATCATGATAACCAATCTAATCAAACTAGCTATGTCTGATTTTGACTGTATCTTGGGTATGGATACACTGATGAATTATAGAGCTACTGTTGATTGTTTCCATGGCATTGTGAGATTTAGACCGTATTATGGCAATAAGTGGAATTTTTATGGTAGTGATTCACAATCTCGCATTCCATTAGTATCGGCAATGGAAATTTTTAGATTATTGTCGATAGGAAATGAAGGATTTATGATTTATGCTCTAGATGCGACGAAGGAAGAGAAATTGAAAGTTTCAGATATTCCTGTCGTTAAGGATTTTCCTGATGTATTTCCTGATGAGATTCAGGGTTTTCCGCCTCAAAGGGAAATAGATCTTAGCATTGAATTAATGCCAGGGACAAGTCCTATTTTTCGAGCCCCATATCGATTAGCTCCAGCAGAATTGAAAGAACTCAAGACGCAATTGCAAGATTTGCTAGAAAAAGGTTATATTAGACCAAGTGTATCACCTTGGGGTGCTCCAGTCTTGTTTGTGAAGAAGAAAGACAGAACGATGAGAATGTGCATCGATTATCGGCAATTGAACCAGGCTACTGTGAAGAATAAGTATCCTTTGCCACGAATTGATGACTTGTTTGATCAGTTGCAGGGTACATCTGTATATTCTAAAATTGATCTTCGTTTCGGATATCATCAACTTCGAGTTCGAGAGGAAGATGTTTCCAAGACAGCATTTCGAACGCGTTACGGACATTATGAATTCTTATTTGTGCCTTTCGGTTTGACTAATGCTCCAGCGGTTTTTATGGATTTAATGAATCGTGTGTTTCGGGAGTTTATAGATCGATTTGTTATCGTTTTCATTGATGACATTTTGATTTATTCTAAGTCAAGAAAGGAGCATAAAGAACATTTAACATTAGTTCTTCAGACACTCAGAACATCACAATTATATGCTAAGTTTTCGAAGTGTGAATTTTGGCTGGACAGAGTATTATTTCTAGGACATGTGATATCAGCACAAGGGGTATCTGTCGATCCTAGTAAAATTGAAGCTGTTCTTAATTGGTCTCGACCAACCAATGTCTCTGAGATTCGTAGCTTTTTGGGTTTGGCTGGATATTACAGGCGTTTCATCAAGGGATTTTCTGAAATAGCTAGGCCTATGACTATATTGACGCAAAAAGATCGACGTTTTGTGTGGACTGAGGAATGTGAAGCTAGTTTTCAGACTTTGAAAGAGAAATTGACTACGGCTCCAGTACTAGCATTACCTTCAGGCTCAGGTGGATTTGTTGTCTGTACAGATGCTTCTTTGAATGGACTGGGTTGTGTTTTGATGCAAAATGGACGCGTGATTGCATATGCATCTCGTCAATTGAAACCACATGAGACTCGTTATCCAGTTCATGATTTAGAATTGGCTGCCATTGTGCATGCATTGAAAATATGGCGTCATTATCTGTACGGTGAACAGTTTGTGATTTATTCCGATCATAAGAGTCTGAAATATTTATTCACACAGTCTGATTTGAATATGAGACAACGTCGATGGCTGGAACTGCTTAAGGATTTTGACTGTGATATTCAATACCAGCCAGGAAACGTGAATCAAGTTGCAGATGCTTTGAGCAGAAAAGTTCATACTAAGATGTTGGCATCTTTAACTATTTCTAAAGTTCATGAGCATTTGGGAACTTCAGGATGGACTTATCGAGCTAAAGGTAATCATTTCATAGTTTCATCTATACAAGTTGAACCACGAATAATTTCGAAAATCAAAGCAGCACAAAAGACTGATCCATATATTCATCATTTGAAAGAATTAACTCCAGCTGGTCAGTCAGGGAAATTTCTTGTTGCTTCTGATGGATGTTTGCATTATAATGGTAGACTTGTGGTTCCGAATTTGATAGATTTGAAAGACGATATACTACGAGAAGCTCATTGTAGTCGACATAGTGTACATCCTGGAATTAGAAAGATGTATCATATCTTGAAAGCCCATTACTGGTGGGAAGGTATGAAGAATGATATTTCTGATTTTGTGGCTAAGTGTTTGACGTGTCAACAAGTTAAGGCTGAAAGAATGAGACCAGGTGGTATGTTACTTAGTCTTGAAGTACCACAGTGGAATTGGGAACACATTACTATGGATTTCGTGACACACCTACCTCGATCTAATCGTGGTTGTGATGCCATTTGGGTTATTGTGGATAGATTGTCTAAATCTGCCCATTTTATTCCATATGATCGTACTTGGACATATACGAAAATGGCGAAAATGTACATTGATCAGATAGTGCGATTGCATGGTGTGCCAGTTACTATAGTATTAGACCGTGATCCCAGATTTACTTCTAATTTTTGGTCTAGTTTGCAATCAGCTTTAGGTTCTAAATTGGCCATGAGTACTGCCTATCATCCACAGACAGATGGTCAATCTGAAAGGACTATTCAGACACTTGAAGATTTATTACGAGCTGTTGTGATGGATTTTAGTGGTGGTTGGCAAGAATCTTTAGCTCTGGTGGAATTCTCTTACAATAACAGTTACCACGTATCTATCGGGATGGCACCATTTGAAGCCTTGTATGGCAGAAAATGTAGATCTCCGATATGTTGGGAAGAAGTAGGAGAACGACAATTGTCAGGACCAGAGTTTATTCAAGAGATGAAAGAAAAAGTTGACCTGATCAGGAAAAGAATGAAAACAGCCCAGGATCGTCAAGCCAGCTATGCTAATAACAGACGTAGACCTTTAGAATTTCAGGTTGGCGATTTTGTTTTCTTGAAAGTATCACCATTTCGTGGTACTATGAGATTTGGGCGTAAAGGGAAATTAGCTCCTCGTTATATCGGTCCATACGAGATTGTTGAGAAGATTGGTATTTTAGCGTATCGTTTGAAATTGCCGCAGAGTTTGTCTGCGATACATGATGTATTTCACGTATCTATGCTGTGGAAGTATGAACCAGATCCTTCTCATATCTTGAGGGCTGATGATGTGGAGTTGGATAGTTCCCTTAGCTATGTTGAGTATCCAGTGCAGATTCTTGATCGTAAAGAAAAGCAACTGAGGAACAAGACGATTCCTTTGGTTATGGTGGAATGGAGTAGACATGGGAGAGAAGAAGCTACATGGGAATTGGAGTCTCGAATGCGTCAAGAATGGCCTCATTTGTTTGACAATGTCATGAATTATGCCATGTACTCTGATTTTCCTATGTACTATCAGTGGTAGATGCTTGACCACTATGTATATAAGTTTGATGTGTGTTTGATTTCGAGGACGATATTAAATGAATATGTTATTTATAGAGCACACAGGAGTTGAAATAACTCGAACCGGGTCCAGTTTGAACCCTGAATGAATAAAATAAGACACACATTAAACTAATACATATCTATATATACATATATAATATATATATCATAATATCTCTCTCTCCACCGTCTCTCTCTTCCTCGTTTCTTCTGTTTCTTCTGTTTCTTTATTTTTCAAATTTCTTCATTTCTTCAATTGTCCGTATCTCCTTCGTTTTTGGCTGGATTTCAAAAGTAATTATAGTTCCGGAATCCTCGCGACGAGAGCTATCTTTCGGTACCCATATTTCATATTTTTATTGAAATTTTTGAAAACCCGTCGCACCAGCCGCCGCCGTTCGCCGTCGTTCGCCACCGCCGATCGTCGCCGGAGTTTAGGGGTAGGTTGTGTTAGTTGTTTAACCCTTTAATTCCAAGCTTTGAGGTATAATTTTGAATTTATGGTTTCGAATTTTGGGTATTTCGATTCAATTGACATCCGATAATTGATATTTGATTTATTATTGTTTGTAGGTATTATATCGAAGTCGATTGAAAGTATTCGATATTTTTCAGAATTTATTTGGGATTTATTTCGAATTTCCAGATTTTTTATATTGGGGATTTTCGAATTTAAGTGTTGATTATTTTGTAATGAGTGTTTAGATGCTCTAAAAAATATAAATGCGAATTTTCGAAATTTGTAGGAATTTTCGGAAAATTCAGATTGTTCTACTTGGGGTATTTTGACTTTTAGAGTCGTATATTCGATATTTGGTCATTGATAGGATGTTTTAATATTAAATATGAATTTTAGGATTTATGAGCAATTTTTCTGGAATTACAGATTCTGAAAATTTGGGATTGGAATATCCGAGAAATACTTGAGATATTTCTGTGGTAATTAAGTGTCGGTTGAAGTACGTATGAGCTGTTTATATTACGACGCCTATAATGGCATGTAATGATATTAAGTATTTTGTAATGAGTGATAATGTGTTTTATGTGCTTACGTGGATTATATGATTTCATTCACTCATTTACAAGTTTACATAGCACGTTGAGCCTTGACTCCTTTGATTGCTATTGATATTGATCTCTTGAGATGTATTGAGTCATCATGGAGCGAGTGACATTGTTTTAGTGCACTCCTGAGATAGCATGAGGCACGGACAGGTAGCTCCTGTTGCCCTCCGATGCTACGTACGACACTCCTGATGATAGCATGAGGCTGGACGGGTCGCTCCTGTCACCCTCCGATGCTACGTGTATGGATTAGCAGTGATGATTCGAGGTCTGCTGCGTTCCTGGCACGGGTGGCCACTGAGTTTATTGTGATACAATTATTTGGACTCCTTTTGGTATCCCTTATTTCATTGATACATGTCACGCATTACATTGCATTTCATTGCATTGTACT
Source organism: Henckelia pumila (assembly GCF_033568475.1). Taxonomy (NCBI): domain Eukaryota; kingdom Viridiplantae; phylum Streptophyta; class Magnoliopsida; order Lamiales; family Gesneriaceae; genus Henckelia; species Henckelia pumila. The sequence continues at coordinate 182,537,076 of NC_133121.1, read as the reverse complement.
TGATTTTATTCATGTCAGTTATATTTGTCGTAATTTTTATAGTTCGTCGTACTGGGGTCCGACCGCTGTTTTCTTTTTATGCTGTGGTTGTTTGTGATTCTATAGCAGGTTATCCAGGGGGATTTGACGCATCTGATGGAGCGTCATCTAGTGGTACCCAGTGAGGCGAGCGTGGAGTCGAGTTCCCAGATATATGTATATATATATCAGTTTAGCGAGTTTTATATTTGCCGGGGTGATGCCCTGTGTATCTGTATAAATAGTTTTGGACCTTGTTTTGAATTGTTATTTGTGTGATCGAGCCTTGCCGGCTCTGCATGTGTTTAGTCCTGGCCAGTGCGGCTATAGGTTTGTTAATTGGAGTTGTGACTCTATTTTCGAGTATATATTGCTGGTTGTGTTGTACAGGTTTTTGGGATATCCTATTTACGAATAGGTCATGCCGAAATTTCTGTAGGCCCAAACGCAAATTTTTAACTCGTTTTCGCTGTTTACATTAATTAATCCTGGTTGTTTGATCATTAAATATTAAATCAGGACACGGGCCCTTTCATGATCTCTCTATCTCGTTGTCCCACTGATCGGTCCAAGCACTCCTATAAATAGATCTTCAATATGTTTCCATAAATAACACCCTACAAAACATGAAAACAATATATCATCAGAAATCAAATATTTCGAATCAAGATAAAACAAATATTACCAATTTTAAAACTTGTTCTAAGAAAGGCAAAACTATAAATATAGAAATTGAATGCAATAAGGAAATAATTTAAAAGACATGTGCGCAACATGTTCTTTCACTTATACAAGTCAGTTGTTAGTTATGCTAGTTGTGTTAAGTCTAGCTTGTTAGCATCGAGGAACCAACCCTGATAGCTGTTACAAGAGGGGGTAGCAGCAGGAATACAAAGTATAAGTTCTACATGGGTACATGTAATGTGTGTGAAAGCCATTTTCTGGAAATTGTGAGTAGAGATGTAATCGAGTCAAATAGAGTCGAACTCTTGAATGTTTAAGTTTACCTTGTTTATAATCGAGTCAATCTCGAGTTTTATTTAACAAATATATTCATGGCTCACGAGCTTATTTGAGGTTTTATCGAACTTAAACTTGCTTAATAAAGATAAATTATAAATTTAAATGTTCATTGAGTTCATTAAAAAAGCTAAATTTTATATTAAGGAAAAATCTTATCAAACCTTGTAATTTTATTCTAATAAATAAACTTAGATTTTTATATATTTTCCATGAGTAAAGTGTAAAATCTATAAACCAAATATCAAAATTATTTATTTTTCATCTAAGTGCTGACTCATAGGCCTACTAACGAATCTGTTCACGAGCTAACAAACCGAATGTTGTAAAGCTTGAGCTTGGTTCATTAATTTTAAGGAATCTCATTAAACGAGTTCAAATCATGAGTATTTATCAAATCAAACTTCAGATAGCTCACGAGCATCTTGATTCATTTATATCCCTACTAGAGACATACGCCCATACCTGAGTTCGACGGAGCCTGAGGCGAAAGATAAAATATGGGCCCTCTTGTTACAACTGTAAAGTTCGATTTGCAAATATCTTGCAAATATGATAAACAACACGTAAATACACCATAAACAATATGTTACATTAATAATATTTAACAAATATTTGAAATAATTACATAAATACTATGTTTTAGATGTGATAATATTTTTAAAATTTGTGTAATCTAGATCTCAAACCATTTATTTGTCAATATACAACATAACTAACCCTTTTAGTATACCCTGTAACATTTTTAATCGAAGATAATTCCTGATTACTTCAACTTGAGAAACTTCATTTTTTTGCTGATATAACTGTTCCTGATATGATTATCAAAATTTGATTGTCAATATTAGTATTTAGAAATAAACCATTCAGTTTTGTTTAATATTGGAGCGTGTTATTTATCATTTTCATTTGTTTAACAGAATTTTACAACAATCAACTCCAAACACAACTCGTCACCATTAATTTCTCGTCCACTATTACAAAAAAATATTTGAAACTTCATACAAGACTCCTTCAATTTTAAGGTTTATTTGTTACTTTATCCAAACATTTTTTTAACAAAAACTCAAATTAAAATATCTTGATATTGTTTAAATTATTCAAACCGAACTTGAAAAGAAAATTAGGCTCGATTAATTATTTTAAAAAATAAATTAAATTTATTTTTATTTTTTTATTTAACATTGGTTAGATTTTTTTTAATTTCAATGAACAGTACCAATTTTGCATATATATATATATATATATATATATATATATATATATATATTTTTTTTTTTTCAAAAAAAAAATTGGGCCCCTTCCAGGATCGGACCCTGAGGCGGAGGCCTCTTTGGCCTTATGGAAGGTCCGGCCTTGATCCCTACTTGTGAGAGAACGAGCTACATGCATGAAACCAACTCTTGAACTTGCAAAAGTTGCGATGAGTCATGCCGCGATGTCCTCGTTGCTTTCTTAAGGACTGGTTAATTGTATCTAGGTAGTCCCACATAGGGCTGTCATACCGTACAAAAATATCGAATTATAACGATACCGTACCGAATTATTTTTGATATGCAGACATTTTTTTGGTATATCGAATTTTTTTTCGGTATCTATACGGTATCAATATGGATTTTTTCCGTGCCAAAATTTCAAAATTTCGGTATCGGTACCGGTATGAATTTTTTTCATACTGATATTTTTGTTACGGTATACTGAAAAACAACCCCTAGTCCCACATTGATTTGCTAACATGTTTAAAATGCATACAACAAAGACATGGAATGAAGACATGCAACTACGGGTGTTCAAACTTTGGATAAAAACCGAAAAAATCGTAAAACCAAACCGAAAAAACCAAACACCGAAAATCGAAATTTGAAATTCGGATATAAATGTTAAAACTGAAATTTATTTGGTTCGATTTCGGATTATATATCTCAAAACCGAACCGACCAAAAACATCAAAATTTTATTAAATTAATAATTTTATTTATATTATTTATGTATATTTTATGGGGCTAATTGCATCCACACCCCCTGTGAAAAGTCTAAAAAGCATAAAACCCCTTAAAAAATATTAATAGGCTAATGCATCCCTCAGTTTTTTAAAATGTAGCACATTTCACCCCTATGTTATACAAACTCGGGCACATTTATATCCTCTCATAGGGGTTTTTATGCTAATTTTTTTAAAACATAGGGTCTAACATGCTATTAATTTTACACATGGGGTTTTATGCCTTTTAGACTTTTCACAGGGGGTGTGGATGCAATTAGCCCATATTTTATGAGATGATATCTAGTAAATAAATAATCATTTTTAATAGTTTTTAATTGATTATTGGTTATTTAAGTGATTTAGACTTTGAATTTAAAAGTTTTATGAAACAATCATTTAAAAGATAATATATTATATTTTAAAATATATTTATAATATTAATTAAAATGATTATATCAAAATCGAATTAACCGACCGAAATAACCGAATCTATTTTGTAGAAAACCGAACCGAAGAAAAACGGTTCGGATATCGAATTATATATTTCTAAAATTAAAATAGAAAACCGAAAGTTGAGCCAAACAGACCGATAAACACATCTACATAGAACAAATTGAACCAACTTTTAAACCTGCAAGTGTTACCTCTAGATACCTATTGTTGGTGGATTGATAAGTCATGCTGTGACATCTTGGTTGCTTTATGAAGAACTGATTAATTATAATTAATTAGTCCCGCATCGATTTGTGGGCATGTTTAGATTGATTCATAAAGGAATACAATGGATTCGTGTAGAAAAATGAATTAGCCATCGTCTTGAACCTGCAAGATCTACTTGGTGCTGGTGGATTGCTGAGTCATGTCACAACATCCTCGTTCTTGTCTGAAGATCTAGTTAAATATTAATTATTATCAGTAGTCTCACACTGATTTGTGAACATGGTTTAAATTTATTTATATTTATTTATTGATATATAAAGGTATCTAATGGAATCATGTGGCAAATTTGATCAGCTCTGGTTTTGAACCTGCTAGAGCTACCTCTAGATAACCAGTGTAGTCAAGTCATGACACTATCTAAAGAATGGTTAATTATTTTTAGTCCCGCATTCATTTGTTAACATATTTAAACTAACAACTAAAAGACTATAACATTGAAATCCTACAACAAAATGCCTTGAACCTCTACAACAAAAAGGTTCGTTAATTATAAGCAGTCACATGACGATATGAGATTTGAATCCTCTACGATGGCTGAAAAAACAACGCCAAGTGTTGTGCATTTTTTAAACAAGATGATCATCTCGTTTCATCTTACAACTTTTCAAATTAATCTGACAATGTGTGGGGTCGACAAGATATCATCTGATCATCTCGTGTAAAAAGTACAAATCATCATCTCCAAATCCGGTCGATATGTGATCACGTTTAAATAGGTTGATAAAGGGGTAATTAAATTATCACATAGCAAGTATAGATACAAATTAAGTAGTCCCGATTGTGCTCAGTGTTGCTCGCATAAGCTTGGGGCCTGAGATGTGACAGCATTAGTGCTCTTTCTCTCTACCCAACTAGCTAGGCCTGCCCGGCCGGAAACTACACGATGGAGGAACCCAAACTTATCTCAGAAATCGACATGAAATTTCGCATTCACCTACCCGCGACGCATATTTTGGTGGACACTCCGCACACCAATTTCAACGTGTGCGAGTTCTACCATGATACTATTATGCCTCACCCAACTCGGGGGTGGAGGTATAGTGTGAGATCCTGTAATGCTACGTGGGTATACATTCTCATGTAGTACAAAAATATTAATTTTATGGGAAAAAGGCAATCAAAATTCTCCCCAACTAAATATGTTATGCTTTGAAATGGACATTATTCCATGCCACATGAAAGATTTGAGGCACCCATTCTCACCCACTATAAATTCCCACAACTTTTCAAAGTTCTCACACCAGCATAGCATGTTGGCCGAGCATACTGCAAACGTCTTGCGGCAGTTAGGCAATCTTCCGGCGTACAAAACGCAATCATATCTTAATCCCAAGTGGAATGAGTATAGGATAAAGATGCTGCCGAGTATATAACAGAATGTGCTGTCGAGCATCGGTACACGTCCCTCTTACCAAAATTCCTTTTCCCTCCATAAATATTGTGATTCTATTCTCCATTTAGAACACTCACAGCTTACTGAACCAAGTTTCTTGAATCATAGAGAGAATGGTGAAATTTTCCAAGCAGTTTGAGGGGCAGTTGATCCCCGAATGGAAAGAAGCATTCGTCGATTATAGGCAACTGAAAAAGGAGCTCAAGAAAGTGAATCCCAACAATCAAAACATGAATAATGAGCAACCAAAGAATTCATTTGCCAATACCCTTTTCTCTTCTTTGAGAAAGTACACGTTTCTTGGACGAAACCGAAAAGAAAATAAGGCCATTCATGTAAGTATATGATGATACATGACGCCGATTCACACATTTTGTTACGTGTGATGTTTTTGGTTCATACAATGTTTGTTTATCAATCCAGGTTCACCGAAAGCTTACAAACTCTGCTAGTAAAGGGGACTTGTACGAAACCGAGCTGCTGGAGCAATTTGCTGATACTGAAGCTGCAGCTGAATTTTTTGCGTTTCTGGATTGTCAACTTAATAAAGTAAATCAGTTTTATAGAACGAAAGAGAAGGAATTTCTTGAAAGAGGTGAGCTGTTGATGAAACAAATGGAGATCCTCGTCGAGCTTAAAACTGCACTCAAGGAAAAACAATCCAAAGAATTTGCTTCCCAAGAATCTAAAGAGGATGATTCAATATCAGGCACCATATCTTGCGGTAATTTGGATAAAAGTCTCCTTAGAATGCAACTTTTTCTTGTACTTTTATGTGTAACAAGTATGCATTTTGTTCTGTTTCATGTAGACGAAGAGTCTGTCAAGGGGAGAGTAGATTCAGAGCTGGTTCCTGAGAATTCAACCGATGATTTTGACAAAGATGATACTCAGTTCTCAGATGGTTCAAACTCGGGTGAACTTGAAAGATCGATGAGAATGAAGAAGGATTATAAAATGAGGTCTCTTTCTGGTAAAGTTATCAACTACCAGGGGAAAAACCTGAGAATTCACATTCCATTGACGAATCCAACTCGTGCCTTTTCGGCCATCTCGTATTTACTTTGGGATGATTTGGTGAACCAGTCATCCAAGAAATGTGGATCAGAGGGAAATAAGTTGCATATCAACAAGAAAAAGCTGCATCATGCAGAGAAAATGATCAGGGGAGCATTCGTTGAGCTTTACAAAGGATTAGGCTACCTCAAAACTTATAGGTAAATTCATCATTTGGTTATAAATTTTGTTTGGGAAAAAAATTTATGCACTATAATTTATGTTTCTGTTATACTTTTCAGGAACTTAAACCTGCTAGCTTTTGTAAAGATTTTGAAGAAATTCGATAAAGTAAGTAAATGTGACGACCTTTTTCGGTTTTTCGTTACATTTGTTATCCTCATTCTTTTCTTTTTTTTTTTTTCTTTCAGGTAACTAGCAAACAAATTCTTCCGGTTTACTTAAAAGTTGTCGAAAGTTCGTATTTCAACAGCTCCGACAAGGTAACTAACTGGTCCATAAGTTAAAATATCGAGTAAAAATATCCAAGAGACACGAAAGAGCGAATATATTGTCATTGGAAGATGATTGGATGTGGGGCAACATACGAATCCCATCACCAGATTCTTATTCTGAGACAGAGTCAAGTGATGTTAAATCCATAATTGCCTAGATACTCCATTCATGATTTTAAGATATGATTGTCTTGCATAAGACAAGCGAGTAGGAAAAGTCGTCCCGGACCAGCCCAAGTTTCATGCTACTCTTGAACTATCAGAAAGTTAAGATTTTACTTAATGTTGCAGGCATTAAAGTTGGCAGATGAAGTTGAGGAAGTTTTTATCAAGAAATTTGGTGAAGATGATAGAAGAAAGGCCATGAAATACCTAAAACCGGTTCATCGTAAAGAATCGCATGCCATCACTTTTTTCATTGGTGAGTTTTTTGAAATCTAATGCAAAGTGCAAATGTGGAGAGTAGTAAAGGTAGATGATGGATTTCAAGATAACATTAAGAAGTTAGTGTCCTTTTCGACTAGAAGACGTTTCTTGTGTATCCGAACAATACGTAATAAAAAAGTTTAATGCAAAAACTTAAGCCACTAAATTCTCAAGAAAGAGGGTGAAAAAGAGTCCACTTTTGGGAAGTGCGCTATAAAGAAAGGCAATAATAGTTTTTATTGAACTTTCCACAATATTGAAAGCCAGCTCTCATTCAGTTTCCTAAGTGTGGAACCATGTCCAATATTTTGCCTCTAACAAATGTACTAATGTTAAGGTTGTTCTTGACATATTATGGACTGCAAGACAAGAAAATTTCCGACTAATGTCCCTTAGATTCTGCGTAACAAAACTGAAAAAAGATCAGTAACATCACTTTGTTTAGTACTGGTTTGAATGCACTATGCAACGAAACTTATTCTTTCAATCTAACTTGGTATTATAAACCTTTTGTCTTGCAAAACCAGGCCTGTTTACTGGTGGATTTCTCGCGCTTTTCATTGGCTATGTTGTCATGGCTCATATTACCGGAATGTACAGACCTGAATCAGATAAAATGTACATGGAAACAGTCTACCCGATCCTTAGGCAAGTTATTTATTTTACTGAAGGATTAATCATATCAAACTTAATTTTGAAGAAACCTGAATTTTCAAAATTTGTGATTTTGCAGCATGTTTAGCTTACTATTCCTACACTTCTTCCTTTATGGATGCAACATCTTTATGTGGAGAAAGACGAGGATAAATTACAGCTTCATTTTCGAATTGTCAACGACGAAAGAACTAAAATACAGAGATGTTTTCTTGATCTGTGCAGCGTCAATGACTTTTGTAGTAGGCGTGTTCTTTCTTCATCTATCCCTTGTTTCCAGGGGGTATTCTTATTCTCAAGTTCAAGCCATTCCTGGCCTTCTTCTACTGGTAAACTTTCGATCATATCACAACTACAAACATAATAAGATTTCAAATTATTGAACAATGGATCCAATTTGCAGGCTACTCTGTTGCTCTTGGTGTGCCCTTTTAACATCATCTACAAATCAAGCCGATACCGGTTCCTATCTGTTATAAGAAACATCGTATTATCTCCCTTGTATAAGGTCGTTATGCTCGACTTTTTCATGGCCGATCAACTTTGTAGCCAGGTATCATCATTAACTGGCTATCCATCTTTCAAACAAACACATAAAAGTTACAGTATCACTAAAATTTTCTTGTTTTTATGTGCTTTCGATCAGGTACCTATGTTAAGGAACTTAGAATACGTCGCGTGCTACTATATAACTGGGAGCTACAAGGCTCAGGATTACAATTACTGCATGAGAACGACATACTATAGAGACCTTGCTTATGCTGTTTCCTTCCTACCATACTACTGGAGAGCTATGCAGGTTTAGTATCAACTTAAAATCCTCATATCTTGAAAACTAAGTGATACAAATCAAGATTATTCCTCGACGTTTCTTGATGTATTTTTATCATGATTTCACAGTGTGCTCGAAGATGGTTTGATGAAGGGCAGAAAAGCCACCTCATCAATTTAGGAAAATATGTTTCTGCAATGCTGGCCGCAGGAGCAAAAGTCGCGTACGAGAAGGAAAAGAGCGTGGGATGGCTTTGTCTAGTCGTTGTAATGTCGAGTGTTGCGACAGTTTATCAACTGTACTGGGATTTCGTCAAGGACTGGGGCTTGCTCCAGTTCAACTCCAAGAATCCATGGCTAAGAGACGAATTAATGCTTCGACAAAAGTTCGTGTACTACTTCTCAATGGTATTACTCTAGCTGTGTTCTCTCTCCCTTTCCTTATTCTGCTTAGGGGATCGCGAAGAATTCGACGAATCTTATAAATGTTTGAGGATTTTGATTCTGGTATTTATTTTCCAGGTATTGAACCTTGTTCTGAGACTAGCTTGGCTGCAGACAGTTCTTCATTACAACTTTGGAAAGGTAGACTACAGAGTAACGATGCTGTTTTTAGCAGCACTTGAGGTTGTCAGAAGGGGGCTATGGAATTTTTACAGGTAAAGTAAAGAATCGAACACCAACGAACTCATAAGTCGTCCAGTCGATTTACTTGCTAAAAATTTTGTAAAGAAAAGTCCACAATCACTTTGTTCTAAGCATTTGCAAACACTACCTTGTTCTGATCGACAAAACTTTTGATCTGAATGTGTAAGACTCACATATTTTGTGATCCAGGAGAAAAATTCTATCCCATCGAATCGACACAAATGCATAAATTGATGGATGATGGGTATTTTATGTTGTTGGAACAGGTTAGAGAATGAGCATCTAAATAATGCAGGCAAATTTAGAGCTGTGAAGACAGTGCCACTCCCTTTTCAAGAAGTGGATGAGCAAGACTAAGGGGCCATTTTGCACAAATTCCTAACACAAATAATTCAACTTATTCCTCCATTCTTCCAACAGCAAATTGCAAATCTGAAGTGTCAATGTACAACTTGATGCTGATCAAAATGTCCATTTCACCTTTTTGTTTCCCTCTTCTGTATATTAGTTCTAAATAAATAATTTATAGTTCTATACCGAAAAATTTGATGCACCAATGATAATGAAATACTTTACCCTTGATTTGTCTTTTCTTTTATATATACTATCATAAAGTACGTGCAATGCCACACTATTACGAATTAAAATATGCATGTATAGGGTTAGAAATTCAATCTTTAAAACTTGTATTATTAGCAAATGATAGTAACATAAAACATATATATAAAACAATCTATTCAAATTATAGCAGCCGCAGGAGATGAAATGGCATGCAAAATATATAGAAAATAAAGTATAAGTCAATTCAAATTATAGCTTGACCCAAGTATATACGATCATTGCAACCTCTCCCTAAATATCCTAGAAGTAAATAGTATGTACAATAAGGGGAAAAATGGATTAGCACTTGAAAATTAAAAAAGAAATGACAATCAAACAAGTAAATTAAATAAAGTAAATTAAATAGTAAACACGTTTGATGCAAAGACATGTAGAGAGGCGCAGATAAATTTAATATTTTTAAAACAATTATAAATCAATTCGTTCAACTCACATTCACATTAACAATAGCAAATAATCATAAATCGAAAAGCATAATTAATATATTCTCCTAATTAACTTATAATCATTTCATTTAAACCCATGAATTTCAATATGGGTAAAATAAATTAAATGTATGCATCGATCAAATTATTCTATTTACTCAAGTTGCACATATATATCTGATTCACAACAACTCACACTGACCACTACTTGTCTACATTTGAGCGATAATAAAGACAAACAATGTTACATAAGATAACCCATATTCAACCTCCGCACATATTAAAACTTTTTTTTAATTATTATTAATGGAATCAATTTAATAGGAAATAATAATAGTGGTGAATGATCATCCCAAAATATATTATATATTTTTTCATTTAAATTATTTTTTTATTGTATTTGTTTAGTTAATCTTTGATTGCCTTTATTTCAATATAATTGTCATTATAAGATTAATAAATTGTCATGACATTATCTTAATAATTAAGTACTATTTGATAATATATATAATTGTGGGGAGCAATCGAAAATTATGGTAAAATATGCATTTGAAATGAGAGCAGCTAATTATACTTAACAATTATTAGCATGTATCACCAATTAAATAGAGCAGCAAGCGATCGAATTTCTAACTTATCTTGATTTTTAGTTTTCTAATGAGAACTAATTAGTGACATGCAATGGTAAGTTGAGAAAAATGTGGGTAATTTAATTGATGATACAAGCTAATATATTGTTAAGTATAATTAGCTGCTCTCATTTCAAATGCATATTTAATTTGAAGATATAATTGGCTGCACCCATCGGATTGAATATTGAAAAATGCTAAAGTACAACAAATATCGTGTACAACGATATTTACAACAATAATATCGTGAGATTTTGCTATTTTATCACGAGATTTTGTATTTAATGTATCGTGAGATTTTGATAAATTAAATTCTTGCATTGATTTTTTTGTGCTGTAAGATTCGTTGTACAAATTTTGTTGTACATGTAGCATCACTCTTGAATATTTGTATTTCAAATTCTTCCGTATCTGATAATTTTATTCCTTGTTCAAATTTGATTCATAGATAGAACTATATCTTTGTATGCCTATTTAAATAAGTTTCCTCAAGTCAATAAATGAAATAGACTTTTCCAAACGATAACCTTCACATGGTATCAGAGAAGGTGAGGTCTCATGGGAAAGTTCGATCCTACCCCATGGGATAGGTAGAAGTATGTAATTGGTGCATATCATGTGAGTCCCACATAATCATGTCAGGCCCACATGATTTGCACCAATCACAAAAGTCCACACCACCCATGGGGTAATACCCCATGGATAGCACCGAATTTTCCGGTCTCATGGCCGGCTCCAAGGGGGGGCCTCAAAAAAAAAAAATTTTTAAAAAAAAAATTTTAAGTATTTTTTTATATTTAAAATATTATATGAGTCTATTTATTTTGTTTAAAATTCGAAATCGTGGTCCATTTTTTGTATTTTTTTTCATCATTTTTTAGTTAAAAAGTATCTTTCTATTTAAACAAAAATATCTTTTTTCGTTAAATTGATCATCTCAGATGAGTTAAAGTATTCAAATTGGACTAATCATCTTTTGTTTATTTATTGAATGAGATGAGATTTATTTTTGCCTATTTTTGTACTGCAGTTGATTTTTTTAATTAATTTACGTGGCAGATTCTAGGTGAGAAGGGAGCGACTCTAGTTCGTCGACCAGAAATGGAATCAAATGACCTTAAAATCCAATCTTAACCGTTCATAATATTTCTTACATCCTTATGAACGTGCGAACCAAATTTGAGGTCGATCCGACGGTTCAATATTCCAAAAAAATACTTCTACAAGTTGACTGAATTTTGTTGCATACAAATCCGAAAATAAGGTAAGTGGGTTTTTGTTTCTTTAAGCCATCTTTGTTTCAATTCGATGGAAATCATTGAGTCTTGTTTCTATTGGACTTTTTTTGTTAATTTTTATTCTCTAAGCATTATTCTAAGAAACCATCGAAATCTTTGTTTCGGCTTATTCTTGTTTGAAATCACCAAGTATCCGTTTCAAGTTTTGATCGTACACTGTTTGTTTTATGTCCTTTGATCCCGTATATGTTTCGTTCCACATGAATCCTTTGTTATGCTTCATTTTGAAGTACCTTATGATTCGTTATGCATTCCTTTGCTAAGCCTTTGTTCAGATTCATTCTGTTCTTTTCGTTCCAATTGATACCTATGTGATATGTTCGTTTGTGATGATTCTAATTTGAATAATGGCGCATAAGAAAAAACCTGTGAGGGAAAAGGCCCCAGAGAGAGCCCATGCGTTGGAAAAGGCCCCAAAGGGAGCCCGTTTATAGGAAAAGGCTCCAGAGGGAGCCCAAAACCAGTAAAAGCCCATGGTCATTATGATAAGATATGAATAAATATATTTTTAAAAGAATGATGTTCCTGTTTTGAAAACTCGATTGTACATTCCTTGTTTCATGTCCTTTGATTTCGTTTCATGTTTTGTTCTGTACGATTCCTCTTTTATGCAATGAGATCTTGAAATGCACTGTTAGGATTCAAATTAAGAAATGGTAAGGAAATTCCGAAAACATGATATGATAAGGCCCTGATGCGGTGGGTTATAATAACCGTTTAAGGCCTCGTTCCCTTAGAGGAGTAACAATTAGGGACTGATCAGTAGCCAAGGATTAACGAGATGAATAACAGTGATATGTCTAAGTTATGCTTCAGTTATGATTTGTCTTGATGCTTTGTTTCGAATTCTGTTTGTCTCATATCTTGACTCCTGTTGCGACATGTTCTGGAACATGTCTTCTTTTGAATTCGTATCATGTATATATATATATTCGATATTTGTGTGTACGATTGGCCCCCACTTGCTGAGTGTTTCTCAAAACACTCACCCCTTTACTCTCCCTCCCCAGATAAGAATGAAGATGAGTTAGATGACGAAGAACAGAATATGTTCTGGGGTTGGTGATGACGGATCAGTTCAAGTTAAAGAAATATTTTTACTTTAAATTTCAGTTTCGCTTCCGCATTGTCGCACTTGTGTTTTTCTATGTAAAAACAGTTATAGTTTATGAAATATACTGGTTTTTGGAAAGATTTGTACTACGAGGCTTGTTGTTTCAATATTAAATTGTTAAACAACGCTGATGTCAACTAGGCCCGTTTTCGGGACGTGACATTTTAGTGGTATCAGAGCCGCCAGGTTCCATAATTCGGATGGGAAGAGCTTCTTGCTGAAAAAAAAATAAATTTCAGTTGTGAAGCAGCCCTAGTTCAGATAAACCAGCTGGGACAATAGACCAGTTGGGAGAGAAAGAATCCGATAAGACAAAATAGCTGGCTGATAGAATAGATTTGTTAAGAGTAATCTTATTCTAGAATGAACTTCAATTTTGTCCTTGAACGATTTATGGGATGTGCAAGTACTCCAATCAAGTTAGCTACAACCCGACACCAGTTAGCACAAAGAACGTGGATGAAGAAGATCCAATTGAAGTATGCATGCCTGAAATGCGACATACTAAGCTTATCACCAAAAGGATAAATTTTTAAGTCATAGATCTTCCATACAATATCTTGTGTGTTTAGTTAAGGATAAAACCATTTAAGGATGATTCTAGTTAAGAGAAACTCAGTTAAAGGAATTTAGGTTTGAACTATCCAACTATTGGAAAATATAGTTCGGAATATATGTAGAGAAGAATTCAAATATTAGTGCTTCATCTAATAAGAATTTGGTAGGTAATCCTCATAGATAGAATTAAGAAAAGTTCGGCTAAAAGAAGCATGCCGATAAGATGGGTTTTTTTTAGGAAACTTGATAGAACTAAGGTAATTAAGTAAATTGGGTTCAAATAGTAGAGATATGACAATAAGAATTTTTTTTATGGAGATTAATTTTATCAAAATTCCTTTTGGGTTTAAATAAGATCGGATCTTTTCCCCTCTCAATTAACCTATTAAATTGATTTTTCTTTTCATCTTGCCCAAATGTTTAGACATTGTATCTGTCTATACCATATTTTGTATACATTTTTATTTTTGTTTTCTTTCGCCTTCGATTATACATTTTGAGTAACACTTCTATTTTGTCAAGCCATCATTCATCTTGATCCAATAAGTCCGTTTGACAATATCGCCCTTTTTAGTTTTCTTGTTTTATTGTACATAAATCATTTCAGTTTTAACTCTGATATTCATATCAAAATTTGCTACTTTCCGACTTGCATTTTCTTTAGAATATATCCTTTTTGATTGTTATTATTTTACCCAACCATGTTATCATGTCATATGATAAACTTTATATGATTATCAGCCTCACATATTTGCTAATATATATTTTCACTCATAGTCCAGATAACCCAATATTTTTTTTCTTTCCAAATATATCCATCATCCTAATTTTATTGGTTCGATTGGGTTATTTTGGCAATTTGTTTGAGTTACAAAGTTTTGTACATCATTATTCAACTAGATTTATCTCCTCACATTTGATTACGTTACCTGGTCATACCATTTGACGTAGCTAATTAATTTGTTTAATCGATATGGTTAATTTTTCTGATAATTCACCTATCCGAGATTTTCATATTCACTTCCTCGTTTACATGATAAAATCCATAACGCACCTCTATTATCCAAATCATTTTACTTAGTTGCCAAAATCATATTGATTATACTAAGTTAAATTAATTTTCATTTCTTGTCTATCGTTAAGTTGTTTCAAATATCATAAATCTAGTCAATATTCTTATTGTTCCATGATGGAAAATCTATTCAATTCCCTCCATCAGTATCACTTCTAAGATTCAAAAGTTTAGACTAGAATCCAGTAATTTTTTAAGTAGAGGTTAGGAAACTAGGCTACATATTAGAATTATAGTAGAAATTTTGAGAATGTTTACTCAGACTTAAGTTGGACTCATTTTGGGACGATTATTTATAATACTTGGTCGATAGAAATATTTAATATATGATTTCATATTTATAAAGAATTATTTTGGAGCTAGTATTCATTACATTATAGATAAAAATTTAAAGTCATGATTGTAGAAGTTTAAGTTAGTTTGATAATATTGGATTATAGATCGACAAAATAAATGGGTTGATATGAAGAGACGACCGTTGGAGTTTGAAGTAGGCAAAAAGGCTTATGTTAAAGTCTCACCCATGAAAGGGGTGATTCGGTTCGGAAAAACTGGGAAGTTAAACCCGAGATATGTTGGACCATTTGAAATTTTGGACAAGGTGGGAACATTGGCATACAGGCTGGCATTATCACCAGATATGTAAAAAATTCACAATGTTTTCCATGTGTCCCAGCTAAAAAAGTACATCCCGGACCCAAGTCATGTCCTTGAAATTGCACCCCTTATAATCGAAGGGAATCTAAATGAGGAACTTAAGTATGAAGAGGTTCCGATTCGAATTGTGGATACAAAGAACCAAGTACTGAGGAGACGGACCATACCATAAGTTAAAGTGCAGTGGTCTAATCATTCTAAAAGAAAAGCCACATAGGAACTCGAAGATAAGATGCGGAAACAATACCCTTACCTTTTTGAAGAGCAACTCAACTCAAGTTTTGAGGACGAAACTCTCAATAAGGAGGGTGGGATGTGAAGACTAAAAATTTCAGAAGAACCTCCCCAACCGATGGAATTCAAAAAGACAAGCAGCTGATTTGGGAGAGGGTGTAACAACCATAGTAATAGCCATAGTAATGGAAAATGATGGAGAATTGTAACATCCATTGTAACATCCATGGTAATGGAGATTAATGGCTATTATGGAAGATAAATGACTGTTAATAGGAGGCCTTTGGCAGCTATGTGAAGCCTATAAATAGGGGATTAAGCTGATGGAAAAGAACACACAAATTCGAGCATATGCACTACCCAAGTTTCTGTCCAAATCCTAAAATTTTCAGCAGCAGAGAAAACATCATTCCCATCGCGAAAGTGCATTAAATCCCATCTCCACCGTTCATATTATACATACACATGTTTTTCACAACATATTCAAATTTTAGCTCAATCCAACGGTTAGAGTTACGTAAAAAGCTTTCAAAATAATACGTGGCAGATTCTAGGTGAGAAGGGAGCGACTCCAGTTTGTCGACCAGAAACGGTATCAAATGACCTTAAAAGACAATCTTAACCGTTCATAATATTTCTTACATCCTTATGAACGTGCGGACAAAATTTGAGGTTGATCCGACGGTTCAATATTCCAAAAACATACTTTTGCAAGTTGACTGAATTTTGTTGCATACAAATCCGAAAATAAGGTAAATGGGTTTTTGTTTCTTTAAGCCATCTTTGTTTCAATTCGATGGAAATCATTGAGTCTTGTTTTTATTGGACTCTTTTTGTTAATTTTTATTCTCTAAGCATTATTCTAAGAAACCATCGAAATCTTGTTTCAGCTTATTCTTGTTTGAAATCACCAAGTATCCGTTTCAAGTTTTGATCGTACACTGTTTGTTTTATGTCCTTTGATCCCGTATATGTTTCGTTCCACATGAATCCTTTGTTATGGTTCATTTTGAAGTACTTTATGATTCGTTATGCATTCCTTTGCTAAGCCTTTGTTCAGATTCATTCTGTTCTTTTTCGTTCCAACTGATACCTATGTGATATGTTCGTTTGTGATGATTCTGATTTGAATAATGGCGCATAGGGAAAAGCCTGTAAGGGAAAAGGCCCCAGAGGGAGCCCATGCGTCGGAAAAGGCCCCAGAGGGAGCCCGTTTATAGGAAAAGGCCACAGAGGGAACCCAAAACCAGTAAAAGCCCATGGTCATTATGATAAGATATGAATAAATATATTTTTAAAAGAATGATGTTCCTGTTTTGAAAACTCGATCGTACATTCCTTGTTTCATGTCCTTTGATTTCGTTTCATGTTTCGTTCTGTACGATTCCTCTTTTATGCAATGAGATCTTGAAATGCACTGTTAGGATTCAAATTAAGAAATGGTAAGGAAATTCCGAAAACATGATATGATAAGGCCCTGATGCGGTGGGTTATAATAACCGTTTAAGGCCTCGTTTCCTTTGAGGAGTAACAATTAGGGACTGATCAGTAGCCAAGGATTAACGAGATGAATAACAGTGATATGTCTAAGTTATGCTTCAGTTATGATTTGTCTTGATGCTTTGTTTCGAATTCTGTTTGTCTCATATCTTGACTCCTGTTGCGACATGTTCTGGAACATGTCTTCTTTTGATTTCGTATCATGTATATATATATTCGATATTTGTGTGTACGATTGACCCCCACTTGCTGAGTATTTCTCAAAACACTCACCCCTTTACTCTCCCTCCCCAGATAAGAATGAAGATGAGTTAGATGATGAAGAACAGAATATGTTCTGGGGTTGGTGATGACGGATCAGTTCAAGTTGAAGAAATATTTTAACTTTAAATTTCAGTTTCGCTTCCGCATTGTCGCACTTGTGTTTTTCTATGTAAAAACAGTTATAGTTTATGAAATAGATTGGTTTTTGGCAAGATTAGTACTACGAGACTTGTTGTTTTAATATTAAATTGTTAAACAACGCCGATGTCAACTAGGCCCATTTTCGGGGCGTGACAGGGAGTTTATATAATTAATTGAATAATAATTTAATTTATTCAATTATTATCAGTCATTTATATCAATAATAATTGTTTTAAATTAAAAAATAGCTGTTGGGAAATTTAGTTTTGTTATTTACAAAACAAATCCAAACTACTTAAGCATCTACAGAAAACCAAACTGATATACAGAGGTTGATGACGTCATGATGACCTACAGATACCTCGACTAAACTGAATCTATCAGTCACGCTAAAGGAACACAATTCAGTTTACCTTGCTAAACTGAATTCATCAGTCCATCCTTACTCAACTGATTATCTCAGAGATACAAAGCAGTTTACCTTGCTAAACTGAATTCATCAGTCCATCCTTACTCAACTGATTATCTCAGAGATACAAAGCAGTTTACCCTGCTAAACTGAATCTATCAGTGTACCATTGCCCAACTGATTGCGCAAATAAATTCACAGTACTTCCGGATAAGACCGTCCGTACTCTGACATATCTGCAGAATGTAGTGCCGCGATACTAAGGGAATGTCGGCGTCAGAGATCGTTGATGATAGTGACAAATCCAACGGGAATAATTTGAATCCTATCTGAAGAACACTTTGAAATTATGACCGTTGCAAACCAAAGCTTATAAATAGGGATCTTGATCAAAGTTCAAAAGGGCTGATATCTCTGCTATTGCCAAAATTTCAAAGAAGCATCTTACGCTCAAGACTTGATCAAGAAACTCGAAAGCACAAACACTCAAAAGCATCATTCTGACCATTGAAGGGTCGATCTTTGTGCTAAAAGATTTTGAGTTGTATTTATTCTACTGTAAAATCAGTCTAGGACCGAAACCAAGGTGACATACTAGGAGTTCTTGTTTAGGCAGTGTTTAAGTCCTAAATCGGATTGGGTTTGTGCAAATTGCTTGTATAAATCAAAGTCTTCTAGTGAATCCTTCCGAGGTGGAACAAGGGGTGACGTAGGAGTGTTTGAAATCTCCGAACATCCATAAACAATTTCTTGTGTCATTTCAGTTTACCATTCATCCTCATACTTCATACCTACTCCTAAACTGATTTACACTAAGTGTTTTAAATTTGTAGCTTGACATCTTTTCGCACACATTCTGTTTGCCAAACTACATTCGACACTAAGATAAGTCTTGAACTCATGCAAGCACATCTATCAGCAATAGATCATGACATGTGGTTTGTTATCACTGACGGACCTCTTGAGATCACAAAAGTCAATACTGCTATAGCCCTCTCTGGAGGTGGTCCACAATACATTGAGAAACCTAGAATTGAATGGACTGTTGAAGACAAAAAGAAGGCAAATCTGGACAATGTGGCTAAGGATATCTTGTATAAAACTCTTGACAAGAATACCTTTAGCAAAATCAAGACATGCAAGACTGGAAAAGGGATTTGGGAAATGTTGATCCAACTTTGTGAAGGAAATGAACAAACAAAGGAAAACAAGCTATCTCTAGCTACTCAAAAATTTGACAACATCAAAATGAGACCAGGAGAATCAATGACAGAGTTTGATGAAAGAGTAAGCAGCATTGTTATTGAGCTCAACGAATTGGGCAAAACATATCCCAACAGGGAAGTCATTCTCAAAGTAATTCGAGGCCTTCCTAAAGAATGAGATGTGAAGACAATGGTCATGAGAGAATCGAAGGACCTGAACAAATTAGAATTGCATGACCTGTTTTCAGATCTAAAAGCATAAGAATTCGAGTTACAGACTCGAGAGGAAGATCAGTCTACCTCACAATTGACCAAGGCCTTGACTGCAGTAAAAATTGAGTCACCGGCCAAATCAGAAAAGTCAGCTGAACAACTGAGCAGTGATACCATGTCCTTGTTTATAAAGAAGTTTGGCAAGTTCATCAGAAGAAACCAAGAAGGATCACAAAGAAGAAATCTCCAAAAGAAAGATTCAGTTGAAGAACCAAGAAGCTGTTTCAACTGTGGAAAAACAGGACATTTCATTGCCGATTGCCCCAAACCAAAGAACTTTGACAAAAGAAAAAGTTCAAGGAATGATAGATATATCTCAAGACAGAAGCATGAAGCATTGGTTTCAAAGGATAGCAAAACCAAGTGGGCAGAAACAGACAGTGATTTAGAGGGATCAAATGGCTCTTCTAGCTCAAGTGATGATGAAGAAGAAGTCAAATGTCTTATGACAAACGATCATGAACTTCCATCCACCAGTGAACAGGTATTTGATTTTGGTTCTGAGGAATTTACCAGAGAAGAACTAATCAAAGCTCTTCATGATATGACAAATGAATATCATCAACTGTCCTTAGCATTCGATGAAGTCACAGCCTAGCAAAAGGATCTGCAAGACAACTCAACTGAACTCTCCTTTGAACAATCAGTTGAGATAAGCTGTCTTGAAACAGAGATTGTTGTGCTCCGAACGGAGAATGAACAGCTCAAGATCGATATCAAGAATCTTACAACAGAAAAACATAACATGGATGAAATAATAAGATCATGGAATAAATCTTCGAGCCTGTTGACAGAAATGAATGATTCACAAAGACCACTTCATGACAAAACTGGTCTTGGTTTTGGTAAGACAGTGGAAACTAGTGAATCAAGTACTCTACCGAAACTGAATATGTGCAAAGGTAAATACATAAACTTTGTACGAGCAGTTAGGGAACATGAAGATGAAAAACCTATCCTAATAACTTGGCAACAAATAGAGCAGATGAACAGAAGAAGATTTGGTATTGGCTTCAATCCTCATGAAACTAAGGCAGAGATTGCTAAAAGTCCTAAACAGACTAATGCATATCAACCTAATATCATGAGAGGAAATAGAAATCAATACCATAATCAACATCCAGTTAAAAAGCGATATAGAAATATCAAGGATATTGGAAAAGGCAAACAACATACAGTTTCACAAGCACATTACACTCCACTATGAGCATCTAACTTAGTACGTACCTATAGGAACACAGAAACTGGCAAACCAGTTAAAGTATTCCAGGTTTGGGTTCCTAAAGGATTAATCCCTCGTGGACCCAAATAGATATGGGTACCAAAAGTTATTCAACCTTGTGAATGCAGGAAGCAGGTATCAAGAAAAAAGAAGAAGAATCATGGTACCTAGACAGTGGATGCTCGAGACACATGACTGGAAATGATAAACTATTATCTGAGCTTGTTGAATTCAATGGTCCCATTATCACCTTTGGTGACAACTCAAAGGGTAAGACCGTGGGTAAGGGTAAGATTATCCACGGCAACATTATCATTCAAGATGTCCTATTGGTTGAAACTCTCAAATATAACTTACTCAGCATTAGTCAAATGTGTGACTACGGGCACTTTGTTGAATTTCAAAAGTTAAACTGCATTATTAAGGATGCCTCTGGTAACATTATTTTGACAGGAAATCGATATGGAAACACTTATAAAGTATGCTGGAATATTTAGTCTAGCAAATCAGTTTGCCTCGTAGCTTCCAATTCTAAGCGCAACTAGATTTGGCACAAGCGACTGAATCATCTTAACTTCAAATCAATTGCCAGTCTGAGTAAGCTCGAGCTAGTAATAGGACTGCCTAAAATTGATTTTTCAAAAGACAAAGTTTGCTCAGCTTGTCAATATGGGAAGCAAGTTAGGTCATCCTTTAAAAACAAAGGTTATAACTCATCTTCCCGATGCTTGGAACTTTTACAAATGGACTTATTTGGTCCAATCCTAGTAACAAGCTTAGGGGGAATGAGGTATACACTTGTCATCATTGATGATTACTCACGTTTTACCTGGGTCATTTTCTTGAAATCAAAAGACCAAACTGCTTCTCAACTCATAAAAATCTTTAAAAAACTATTTAACAAAAAATCAAGCAGAATCAGGAGTGACAGAGAAACTGAATTTGTCAATCAAAATTTATCTTCATTTTTAGAGCATTATGGAATCAAACATGAATTCTCAGCAGCTTATACACCACAACAAAATGGTGTTGCAGAAAGAAAAAATCGTACTCTTAAAGAAGCCGCGAGAACCATGTTAGTTACTCCAAGATTTCTCAAAAATTTTGGGCAGAAGCTGTGAACACTGCTTGCTACACTCAGAACAGATCAATGATATGCAAGAAATTTTTTAAAACCCCATATGAGATCTAGAATGGCAGACAACCAAATGTATCATACTTTAAGATCTTCGGGAGTAAATGCTTCATCCACAACAATGGTAAAAATCATCTGACTGCATTTGATGCAAAGTCAGATGAGGGTATTTTTCTGGGATATTCCTCAATCAGTAAAGCTTACAGAGTCTTCAACAAAAGAACTCTAAATGTTGAAGAATCAATCCATGTTATTTTTTATGAAGATCTTACTATTGATGTTGCAACTAATACTCATCAACTCTCAGATATATTTCAAGAAATACAATTGGACAACGATAATCAGGACAAAAGTGAAGACGAAGCTTCACCACCCACAAGAACTCAATCTCCTGAACCGAAACTAGTTGATCCAGTAGTTGAGGATCTTAACATTGATCAATCAGTTGATACTCACCAAACTCACACAATTGAGGATATTGAAGAACAGCACCATGAGACCACAGAGCTTGACCAAAATAACGTAACTAGTCAAGATCCAGAAGCACAAGTGATCAGTGGAAATCAGTCTAATACTAGACTGAAATGGTCCAAAAAGCATCCACTCAATTCTGTTATTGGTAATCCTTTAGCACCTCTAAGGACTCGAGGACAAATGATTAAAGAACTTCTTCACGCAGCCTTTATATCTCAAGAAGAGCCAAAGAAAATTGAAGAAGCATTGGCTGACAGTTTTTGGATAGATGCAATGCAAGAAGAGCTAAATCAGTTTACTAGAAATGCAGTCTGGGATCTCGTTCCAAGACCAACACATCAATCAGTCATTGGCACTCGATGTGTCTTTAGAAACAAGCTCAATGAAGAAGGAACTGTGGTTAGAAATAAGGCAAGATTAGTAGCTCAAGGATACAGACAAGAAGAAGGAATTGACTATGACGAAACTTATGCACCAGTAGCTAGACTGGAAGCAATAAGAATATTTCTTGCGTATGCTTCATTCAAGAACTTCAAAGTTTATCAAATGGACGTTAAAAGTTCTTTCTTGAATGGAAAACTCCAAGAAGAAGTATTTGTTGAACAACCACCAGGATTCACAAATCATCAATTCCCAGATCATGTGTATCATTTAAATAAAGCTCTTTATGGACTGAAATAGGCTCCTAGAGCTTGGTATGACACTCTAACCAAATTTCTTCTTGAACACGAATTTACTATAGGCACAGTTGACAAAACATTGTTCAAATTTACGAAAGGCGATCACACTCTATTAGTTCAAATATATGTTGATGATATCATCTTTGGGTCAACTAACCCCAAATTATGCACTAGATTCTCAAAGCTAATGCAGGAAAAATTCGAGATGAGCATGATGGGTGAACTGAATTTTTTTCTTGGATTACAAGTTCGACAAATGGACAATGGAACATTCATAAGCCAAACTAAGTATACCAAAGAATTAATCAAAAATTTTGGTATGGAAAACTGCATGGTTGAAACAACTCCCATGGGTGCATCAATCAAACTTGACAAAGATGAAGGGGGAATATCAGTTGATGCTACAATGTATCGAGGTCTAATATGGTCATTGCTTTATTTAACAGCCAGTATACCTGACATTGTTTTTGCAGTATGTTTATGTGCAAGATTTCAATCAAATCATAAGCAATCCCACTTCATAGCTGGAAAAAGGATACTGAGGTATCTAAAGGGAACTCAAAATGTTGGCCTATGGTATGCTAAGCACAACTCCTTCAATCTAGTTGGATACTCAGATGCTGATTATGCTGGATGTAAACTGGATAGAAAAAGTACTAGTGGATCATGTCAATTCCTTGGGGATAGACTGATTTCATGGTTTAGCAAGAAACAGACATCCATTGCTACATCTACAACAGAAGCTGAATACTTAGCCGCAGGAAGTTGCTGTGCTCAACTGCGCTGGATTCAACAACAATTGAGAGATTATGGAATTGAAGAACATGACTCCCCAATCTTTTGTAATAACACCAGCACAATTGCAATTACTTACAACCCCATTCTTCACTCGAGAACGAAGCATATCAAAGTTAGGCATCATTTTATCCGAGATCATACACTCAAGAAGAACATTCGACTGGAGTACATTTCCACAGAGCAACAGACAACAGACATCTTCACAAAACCTCTCCCAGAGTCTAAGTTTTCTTTCTTTCGAAATATTTTAGGACTTATTAATTTAGATTAAAATTAGTTTATCCATTGCAACTTGTCTACACAGTTTAGTATGATCTAAACTGAATTCTCCTCAAGGTCTTTAAACTAACTCTCTGGTGTTATTTTAATTGTTGATAATTCTTTTTTACGCATATTTTAAGGGGGAATTTCTTTTGCAGGTTATAATATAGACTCACATCAAACAAAATAAATTATAAACAACACATTCAAAATAAAAATGTACTTTATTAATAAAATCCTTTTACAATATCTATTTCTATATCCACAACCATTTTCAGAAGGCGAAGATGCTCCTCCAAAGGGTCATCTTCCACTTTTTCCAGGCCATGGAGAAGGGTTACCACCCTTAACTCCTTCTTCAAGAGCAGGAGTTGTATGCCCTCACGACCAAGGACATACGCAGTATTGTTGATTCCAAGCACTTGTTTGTATTTCTCTAGACGTCGCACCTCCTCAGGATCAAGTGCATCGGGACCTCTAAACTGCATCCGAATCAATTTTGCTCGAAAACGAGCAACTTTCTCCTCGACAAAACTCTCATGAGCAACCCTCCAACTATCCATTTCTTTTGCTTAAATTTATGTTTATTTGCACTTCACTATTTTTCTGTCTTATAGAAACTGATAGTCCGGATATCGAAGAGTCTTTCGCATTTATTATATTCAGAATATAAAAAGTCTCTTACATATAAACTTTCACGAAATAGGAACTATTTATGACAAGAAAATATCTGAAATACTGATTGCATGTAATCATTACCTGATAACATAGTTTCTCATGCCCTTTAGTAGTTCAGTTTACCTTCACTTAGTTAACTACATTACACAATATCAGTTTAGGAAAAATCAGTTTATACACCATATCAATTTAGGAACAATCAGTGAATGAACAAATTAAGTCTAGTTAAATTTACTTATTTTATTAAAACTTCAGAATCAAAAAGGTTACAATCACACACTTTTTATCTCCCTCATCTTGAGAAAAACTTCATAACTCCAGCTTGTCACCCATGCTCGAAGAGGAACAACAGTAGGATCAGTTAGCTCATCAGTTGCAATGCGAACCAATGTGATGTACTCTTTACTAAGCATCATATAGAGAATATTTTTATCCTTAAAATATCTCTGGGTGTAAAAGTATCCAGTGATATTGTAGGGACCTCGGGTTGCTAATCTTGTCTTAGGGCAGCTAATGATTAATTAAACAATTAATCAAACAATTAAAGAATAATAAATCAAGTGCAGAAAAAAATTTATTTATTTATTTTTTTTAAAAATCTCCGAGCCTCGCTCGATCGGGCAAAGTCAGCCGATCGAGCGAGAAAAATATCAAATTCTCGGGTCTGCACATATATTGGCCTCGCTCGATCCGGCAAAGTTAGCTGATCGAGCGAGCAATAAAATCGAATTCTCTGCCCATGAAAAACAGGCCTCGCTCGATCGGTAACTTTTACCCGATCGAGCGAGCCGTCTTTTGCTCAAATTCTGCTGCTGATCTATTGCTATCAAAACTGTAGTACAAGGTATAAATTCTCATCCAAATCAATTCTAAGCATGTTATAAAATCTGAGAACATGCATATAATCATTTACAACAACTTGAGCATCTAATCATGCGATTCTTACATCAAACAAATAACGTAAAAGGCATTAAATTGTAAGCTACACTAAAGTCATAAGTGAGCTTCCAGTCTATAAGTTCATATCAAGTTTGATGCTATCTAACTACCATTATTCTGCTTAAAACCCGAGTCCACACTTGCTACATCTCTCTCCCGAGCTATCAAAGTCGTCTCAACAAAGCTCCTGCCCCTCCTGTTGCAATGCACACATACAAAACAAAGCAATAGCCGGATACACTCCGGTGAGAAATCATTCTCGATATAATCGACATATAAATACGTTAAATAAATTCATATCAACTCTAAACATATCAACTCAAGAATAGAGTAAAGATAACGCATATATCGACTCAACTTCAAATCAAAACTCATTTATATAGCGCGCTTATCTCAAGAATTGATTCTTATCACTTCGTTGCCATCAAAATTCGTATCCGATCTTGACATGGATATCTATCTATCGTAGCCATTCCGGGCTAGAAAATAAGGTCACCCTCCAACCTTGGCATCGAATCAATTTATATCATCATCGTATCAAAATCATATCGACTCAAAATCAAAGATCCACTACCTGGGATGGATCGACAACATCAAAATCAAATCGAAACATAAACAAGTATGTGGTTTTGGCGGAAGAACTCAAGAAGAATCGATCTTGAGTTTCAAACTTCCTGACTCTCGATGTAGTCATTATACCTTTCATTCTCGAGTTGACGATGTTCCACATCTGGATAGAAAGTACCACAACTCATAGCAAATCTGCTCATTCAAATAACATTCGATCTTCAAGGTAGAACAACTTCAACTATCAGCATTTCTTCTTCGGTTTCAAGTTGAGGTTCTTGAGTCAATAGTCTCTTATTAAACTCTGAAACATATAATCAAAACATGTATATCAAACCTCATTCTATTCAATCATTTCAGAATTGAATCAAAATCATCAATATAGATTCAATCAACATCATTTCAAACTTCAACTCCTTTTTATTCGATACAACTCGGAGTCATGAATCATTAGCCTTAGAAACTCAACTGAAATCGAGAAATACAAATGCCATAACATTCATAACATCTAAACAACTATCTCAACTCAGTTATAGGCTATCAAAACGATGTCAAAACATCAACCGGTGGCGTAGCGATTGAAAATCGGGAACCGACTCGATATCGAATTCATTATAAACTTCTTATCAACTTCTAATCACTTCATATCATTCATACTTCACATATCAGCAGCTATAATCACATGTTAACAAGTCAAAAACATGCTGAAACCATGACAAGTTCGTTTCTTAATTCATTTCCAATCCGACTGCGATATCGAACGACATACGAACTCAAAAACACAACATAGTTTCATAATCTGATCTCTACCATATTTCGTTCTTCAAAACATGCCGAGATAACAAAATACTTACATCAAATCGAAGCTCTCATTGCAAGGATTCCAGAACATCTTTCGGAATTAAAATCGGACGAGCGAAACAAAAGTTATCGACGTTTGAAAATCGAAAAGCAAAGGAAATGGAAGAGGGTTCGAGCTCCTCTGTTCTACCTTCTCAAATTCTGAAGTTTTCTGAAGAATACACGTTTCAAGCTGATAATCAACTTAAAATCAGATATGTATTGCATAAATTACAATTTAATCCCTCAAGTCTTTAATAATTGCAATTCGGTCCTCGGCCTTCGTTTTAATTCAATTTCAATCCAAAATAATTTCAGAATATTAGAATTAAAATCAAAACTCTAAATATTCCCAAATTAAATATACTCGGATTAAAATTAAATAAATTCGTATTAATTAAATAATCCCGACCTTTTGCATTTCACCCCTTCAAACTCCGATAATTTCAAATCAGTCTCTGATCGGGTTTCATCTTCAAAATTAATCTTCGTTAATTCCCAAAACATGGAATTTAATCTTAAATCCCATAAATATTCAAATCGAATATTTATTCTATTAATTTAAGAATTCTCGGAATTTAATTCTCAAAATCCGTAAATTCTCAAATTAAATATTTTGGCTCGGAAATTAAATCTATCATTTCCATAAATGCTCAAATCAATATTAGCCCATAATATGGAATTTAATTCTCAAATCCCATAATTAATAATTTAATATTTTCGGGTCTTACAATTCCTCCCCTCTAAGAAATGATTTCATCCTCGAAATCGTATTCATCCAGAATATCAAATCTAATAGACTGAATGATTATCTGAAGTGATTCTCACTTCAATCATCCACTCTGTATTTCATATCTCACTTCATCTTTCAGTCTCTTGTCAGATTATTACTTCGAATCTGCTTCTATTCTCTTGTAATCAGTATCTATTCAGTTGTATTTTAAGTCATTGAAATGACTTTGTTCTGAGCTGTTTCTTTCTTCAATCCAGGATTTGTCGAATAATCGACTTAACTCAGAATCTCGTCAATATCTATCTCATTAAATGAAAGTACATCGGAAGAATCTACTGATACTTCTTTCACTCTCACTTAGATACTGAACTTATTCAGTTGAAAAGAATACATTCAGTCAATACAATCAACAATTCCGTCTGACATGTCATTCAATGCAATTAAGCTTTGGTGACGCCTTGATTCTTTCTCTATATCATTCTATACAGAGTATAGAACATAAATCAAGTCTACACTGTCATTCAGTTCATCGCTTCTAAATCAGTATTCTCATTCATATTCTGAATCTGTAAAACAACTCTGCTCTGTCTCTATTCTGAATTGAATGATGTTTCAAGAATAACTTTTCCACTTAACGAATCAGTTTCAGCTTCAAAAGTTATATCTATCATTCAATTACTAATTCTAATTCTTCTTCTCTGTTTTCATTTCATACAGATTCATCTTCAACATCTTTGTGTCTCTCAAATCAAATCTGATCTAATATGAACAATCATGTCTGATCTGATGTCATATACTTCAGTAGTATCATTTCAACACAAAGAAATCGGATTTTCTTTCATTATATCATCATAACATTATCTCATTATATCATCATAACATTATAATTCACATAAACTGTTTCATCATGGTAGTTGCGCAAAATATTCTTTCAAATCACAATCTCATAACAATTATGGAGTTTCTAAACTATCACTGAACTCATCTGGTCAACGATTTTCAAATTCATCGGAAACTCTCTGTACGTTTAACTTCGAAAACGTACTAATTCGGTTACTTCTATTTGCTTTATCTTCTGATAAAACAATTATTGAATGAATATTGAATTCATTATTGTGCAATTCTTCAAATTTTGATATTTCTTGTCGAAAATATCAAACACAATCATATTATCTGTCACAATAAAAATTCATCTATTCTGATCTGAGGCTTCAATTCATATTTCTATATGACATTCTATACTGAATTCTCATCACTTCAGTTTACTTTCTGTGTTTCTTTCATCTTCTAAACAGTTCTAGATTGCTTTCAATCAAAAATCATTCTGATTGGTCATACATTCATCTGAATATTCAAACCAAAATACACAAAATCTGAAATCAATTGATCGAATGCCTGTTTCATTCTTCATTTCTATATCTCAATTGAATTTCAATCACTTGATCTCATCTCAATGTGCTTTAATCCTTCCAAATCAATTCTCACTTAATTTGGATTACAACAATTCTGATTGTTTTAGTATCTATCTCGATACTTCAAGCACATAAATTCAAAAGATCAATCAATCACGCATTCATCTCTTCTCTTCGTTCTATTTCCCAAATCTCAATTGGAAATTCTATCAGTTACGAGTCCAAAATATTATAATATACTGAATGTATACATCAACAAATCAGTAATTTTTGAAATTCAGAATCAAGGAAACTCACTTAAGTCAAGGTCATTCACAGAGCAATATGAATGACAATATGCTAAGTGAAAACAACTCACTAGCATCTCAACTCAAGACAAGTAAATCAATTCAGACC
The DNA here is from genome assembly GCF_033568475.1 of Henckelia pumila. Classification (NCBI taxonomy): domain Eukaryota; kingdom Viridiplantae; phylum Streptophyta; class Magnoliopsida; order Lamiales; family Gesneriaceae; genus Henckelia; species Henckelia pumila. The sequence goes on along the minus strand of NC_133121.1, from coordinate 182,507,396 downwards.
CTAACAAAGAATAAGAATCCATCAAAATCGATTGAGGTCGGTACCAAAACCTCGAAATTAATATCAAGAATTTCAAAAATCATGATTTATGATGTAATAACTTCACTAAAATCAAGTAAAAGACTCATCTGTAACTGATTTTCATATCATCATCTATTTTGTAAACCTCAAAAGCAGTAGTCAATTCACAAACTCATCAATTCTCTGATAAATTCCAGTTCACAACTTAAACTAAAGTCAAGAATCTTACTGAAATGTATCTGCCATCTCTACTCATCGGCATATCTTTCCATTCTGGTTTAGATCATTAACATATCTAGTGCATTGAATATACTGATTTCGACATATTTATGTAATCAAATATCATATAGCAAACCGAAATCACAGAATCTTAATTCGAGATTCTATATCATCATATTCAATTGCACATTATGTTCTTACTGATCTAATTTAATCGCTTCTTATCATCAATTCTTCTACTAATCTGTATTCGATTATTGCATCATCATCTATCATGCAACATAAACAGATATTTCAATACGAACAAAATCATCTTCAGTTTCAGTTCATCGAAGCAATCGTTCCATTCTTCAGTTCAATTCACAGTCTCTTTTCTGATACAGAGGTGATCATATAATAAGCTTCCAGCTATCATGAATCTATTGCACCAATAATAGACAGGTCAAAACAAAATAAATCTGTTACCTGAAATTTCATTCTCAGGTGCAATTTCATTCTGATTCTCTGTATACTTCTGGAATTGAAATTGTAGCTAAATATGTGTTTCTCTCACACACTATAGCATCTTTACAATTTCAGTCCTTTTGCTTCATCATTCAGCTTCAGTTTTATTAAACAAGACTATGTCTTTCATAACATGTTTCAGTCATCAACATTTATTCAGACATATTTTTCGAATTCAAGCCATAATTAAACAACTCAATCTTGAGCTTATGATCATTTACAATTCAAAGAATCATAGTAGGCTTGAAAATTCTAATAAAACATTCTTCAATATTCAAAATATTCAACTTCGAGATGGTATATTTTTCTTTCTCATCATTTCTATCTGTTGTGGCAAAGAACTATAACAAAATCATATTCTAAGCACTTACCAACAAATTAATATACCTCTGTTCTTTCATCATTTCTTCATCAAAATTCATCAGCTGATTGCTAGGTTTCGAAGTTGGTAGACAGTCAATCTAATACATCATTCATCTGTCTCTTTCAGTTATCTGAACGATTAATCAGTTCTTCATAACAACTTCTACCTGCAATACATCTAGTCATTCTCTGATATTCTGTTCTGTTTAATCAGAGATACTTCATTCAGCTGAGCAATAATACAGTTCTGTTCAATCTGACCATGCCATTCTGTCAGTCTGGCCATAAAACTCTGTCAGTCTGGGGTGCTTACATCACCCAAAGAACATTGTTTTCTTCGATTCTGGGTGCTTACATCACCCGGGGAAATTCTTATAAAAACATCGATAAGAATTCAAAAATTTACAAATCAGTAAATTAATCAATTAAATTTCAAAGATAGATAAAAAATACATGCAATGTATTAAATCATCGAATCAAATACTGCATAATCATGCAATACTATAAATGCATGTGACTCACTCTACCCCGCTCAGCTTCTATCTCAGTCCAGAACCTACGCTCTGATACCACCTGTTGTGGGGACCTCGGGTTGCTAATCTCGTCTTAGAGCAGCTAATGATTAATTAAACAATTAATCAAACAATTAAAGAATAATAAATCAAGTTTAGAATTTTTTTTTTTTAAATCTCCGAGCCTCGCTCGATCGGGCAAAGTCAGCCGATCGAGCGAGCAAAATATCAAATTCTCGGGTCTGCACATATATTGGCCTCGCTCGATCCGGCAAAGTTAGCCGATCGAGCGAGCAATAAAATCGAATTCTCTGCCCATGAAAAATAGGCCTCGCTCGATCGGTAACTTTTACCTGATCGAGCGAGCCATCTTTTGCTCAAATTCTGCTGCTGATCTATTGCTATCAAAACTGTAGTACAAGGTATAAATTCTCATCCAAATCAATTCTAAGCATGTTATAAAATCTGAGAACATGCATATAATCATTTACAACAACTTGAGCATCTAATCATGCGATTCTTACATCAAACAAATAACGTAAAAGGCATTAAATCGTAAGCTACCCTAAAGTCATAAGTGGGCTTCTAGTCTATAAGTTCATATGAAGTTTGATGCTATCTAACTACCATTCTTCTGCTTAAAACCCGAGTCCACACTTGCTACATCTCTCTCCCGAGCTATCAAAGTCGTCTCAACAAAGCTCCTGCCCCTCCTGTTGCAATGCACACATACAAAACAAAGCAACAGCCGGATACACTCCGGTGAGAAATCATTCTCAGTATAATCGACATATAAATGCGTTAAATAAATTCATATCAACTCTAAACATATCAAATCAAGAATAGAGTAAAGATAGCGCATATATCGACTCAACTTCAAATCAAAACTCATTTATATAGCGCGCTTATCTCAAGAATTGATTCTTATCACTTCGTTTCCATCAAGATTCGTATCCGATCTTGACATGGATATCCATCTATCGTAGCCATTCCGGGCTAGAAAATAAGGTCACCCTCCGAGCTTGGCATCGAATCAATTCATATCATCATCGTATCAAAATCATATCGAATCAAAATGAAAGATCCACTACCTGGGATGGATCGACAACATCAAAATCAAATCGAAACATAAACAAGTATGTGGTTTTGGCGGAAGAACTCAAGAAGAATCGATCTTGAGTTTCAAACTTCCTGACTCTCGATGTAGTCATTATACCTTTCATTCTCGAGTTGACGATGTTCCACATCTGGATAGAAAGTACCACAACTCATAGCAAATCTGCTCATTCAAATAACATTCGATCTTCAAGGTAGAACAACTTCAACTATCATCATTTCTTCTTCGGTTTCAAGTTGAGGTTCTTGAGTCAATAGTCTCCTATTAAACTCTAAAACATATCATCAAAACATGTATATCAAACCTCATTCTATTCAATCATTTCAGAATTGAATCAAAATCATCAATATAGATTCAATCAACATCATTTCAAACTTCAACTCCTTCTTATTCGATACAACTCGGAGTCGTGAATCGTTAGCCTTCGAAACTCAACTGAAATCGAGAAATACAAATGCCATAACATTCATAACATCTAAACAACTATCTCAACTCAGTTATAGGCTATCAAAACAATGTCAAAACATCAACCGGTGGCGTAGCGATTGAAAATCGGGAACCGACTCGGTATCAAATTCATTATAAACTTCTTATCAACTTCTAATCACTTCATATCATTCATACTTCACATATCAGCAGCTATAATCACATGTTAACAAGTCAAAAACATGCTGAAACCATGACAAGTTCGTTTCTTAATTCATTTCCAATCCGACTGCGATATCGAACGGCATACGAACTCAAAAACACAACATAGTTTCATAATCTGATCTCTACCATATTTCGTTCTTCAAAACATGCCGAGATAACAAAATACTTACATCAAATCGAAGCCCTCTTCTCAAGGATTCCAGAACATCTTTCGGAATTGAAATCGGACGAGCGGAACAAAAGTTATCGACGTTTGAAAATCGAAAAGCAAAGGAAATGGAAGAGGGTTCGAGTTCCTCTGTTCTACCTTCTCAAATTCTGAAGTTTTCTGAAGAATACACGTTGCAAGCTGATAATCAACTTAAAATCAGATATGTATTGCATAAATTGCAATTTAGTCCCTCAAATTTTCAATAATTGCAATTCGGTCCTCGGCCTTCGTTTTAATTCAATTTCAATCCAAAATAATTTCAGAATATTAGAATTAAAATCGAAACTCTAAATATTCCTAAATTAAATATACTCGGATTAAAATTAAATAAATTCGGATTAATTAAATAATCCCGGCCTTTTGCATTTCAGCCCTTCAAACTCCGATAATTTCAAATCAGTCTCTGATCGGGTTTCATCTTCAAAATTAATCTTTGTTAACTCCCGAAACATGGAATTTAATCTTAAATTCCATAAATATTCAAATCGAATATTTATTCTATTAATTTAAGAATTCTCGGAATTTAATTCTCAAAATCCGTAAATTCTCAAATTAGATATTTTCGGCTCGAAAATTAAATTTATCATTTCCATAAATGCTCAAATCAATATTAGCCCATAATATGGAATTTAATTCTCAAATTCCATAATTAATAATTTAATATTTTCGGGCCTTACAGTTATCATGTAGTACATTGCCCTTTGAGCTATCTCCTTAGCATCCTCAAATTTTCTCGTAGAAAATTGAGCATGATGATACATATGGAGCTCTTCAATTTTTAGCCAGACCTTCATTAATTTTTCAAAAACACGTTCTTCAATCTTCCTCTTCTCAGCTTCAAAATATTTGTCACAACATGCTTCACATGCCACATACGGACTTTGACCAAAACCAAACAAGGGAATATTATCACTCATTTTTTTTAGCTATCATATAACAACTTTACCTTTTTTATAGGTTTATCTGTAGCGTGTTTAGAGGAAAATACGTGTACTATCTCCCGCCTTACTATACTATTAGATTTGAATTTTAAATTCCTCTGAAAGCCACATCATTCCTGTATCGTATTGACCAAGTCTCCTGATTTATTTTACAATAACTAAGTTCTTCAAAGAACCCTAAACTTCCGACTAACTTCTCTTCCGATTACTCTATTGATTCACGGGAAAAACTCTCGATGGCTACTTCATCTGCAGTTTACATTCTCAATGCTCTTGGAGTTGATTTTGACTCACTAAACGGAATGGGCAAACCCGAAATATCCAAGGTCTGCACTATTTTGGAACAATCTGGACTTCGCAAATTCCTGGATATCAAAAACTTGAATATCTATCAAAACGATCTCCTATCTCTATATCATAAAGGTAAGCTCGGAGATGATGGAATTTTATTGATATCTCTCGGAGGACATACGGTTCAGATCAGCGAAGGATTCTTTGCCAGCACTTTCAGTTTACCTACGTCAGGTAACACTGATTTCAGCATTATCTCAACTACTGATATCACTGAGATGCAAAGTCTGTTTTCGGGATCAAGTCAACCAATTTCTCTATCTGGACTCAAAAGAGACCTTAAACCTGAATATCAAATCTTAGCTGATATTGTTGTCAAAAGTATTTTAGCCAAAGGAGGGTCCTTTGCTAGGCTAATTGTTGGAAAGTTTAAAGTAATGACGGCTATCATGAAAGGTGTAAAGATCAATTGGAGTAACATTCTCTTCAATATCTTTGTTCGAATGATGACACCTACAAAGCAATCTTCTAGTTATATTCTTCAAGCCAGTCAACTTCTTGAAGCCCTGGGAATTACTCTTCAAACTTCCTCCCAACTGCACAAGTTTAGAATTCTGAATCATGAATATCTCGCAAGCTTTCAATACAGAGAATCAGCTGACTCAATGATTGCAAAAGTACAGTAAACACCAACGAAGAAGTCTATCAAAAAGAAAAGAAATCTTGTCATTTATGACAGTGATGAAACTGACAGTGAAGAAGTGGTTAAACTGCCTCAAACCAAGCGAATAAGAACGTTACAAACAAAGGCTGTAACTTCCCCATCTAAATTGATCATTTCCTTGGTTCCTAAACCAGCTAGTTTGATCTCAACTAAAGATACTCACCTCATTGATAAAACAGCTAAGGAGTTCACAACCAAAACTGATCCAAAAGGAAAGCAACCTATGATGATTGAACCATTTCAGCGCCTTCAAACATCTCTAGAAATCCCAACACCCGAAGATTTGAGCACCGTTGTTAAAACTCAGAAAGCTACCCTGCAGTTTATCTCACCAATTATAGCTCTGCCTCCAGCAACACCAATTGGTGGTCTATCCTCGAAACAAATTGTTGAATACACTCACTCAGGCTTGGACTTGGTTGCAGGAAGTTCACAATTAGCATCATCCTCAGACCCTGACAGACCATCCAATGCCATTCAACTACAAATTGACTTGACCATGGATGAAGTAATTGAATATGCTGAGAAACGCACTGCTGAAATCTTTGATACTTGGCATCAATACAGGACTTCTACATTAGCCAGGCACTTCACCAAGAAAGCTGAGCTATCTAAGTTTGTCAAAACTGAAGAGATTGTGCTAAGAGTAGTCAAGACTGCCAATATTCAAGACGCTTTGATGAGAAGAAAAGTACTTATATGATCTATTACGGATAAAGAAGCTAGGAGAAATTGTTGGTGAATTTTAAAGCAATTATGATCTATGTGCTAGAACTTCTTATGAAGACAGAGTCATATTCACTCAACTGCAAACTGATCTTATCCAAATCCAAACAAAAGTCAAATTTTGGGAGACTGATCAAAATTTGGAGATTCCAGAAGCATTTGAATGGAAGAAACACAAAACTCATTCCTCATCCAAACCCAGACACAAGAAGAACAAGAAATGTCATACTTCAACTGAATCCTCCAACCAGTCTATTGATCAGGCGTTTGATGAACTTCAAAAAGAAACTTCAGTTGCTCCGGATACAACCATTGAGCAGCAATTACACTCTTCAGATATTGACAAAACTCTACCTGAGCTTCAACTTATGCATGTTGATGAAGTTGTCTCTTACATTGAGACAGAGAATAACTCAATGTTATCAGCGCCAACTATAGAAGAATTTGTATCTCCCGTGTTTCTTCAAAAAGAACTTGAAGAACCTCAACAAATCATCTTGGACACACAATCTTCTCCAATTCATGATCAAACAGACGATTCATTCACTTTAACTCAGATGGAAATCTCAGAACCACACCTGTCTCAAGTAGATGAGTTATCAAACCCCGTCGAATCAGTTATGACAGAACCTAAGGAAGTCAGTCAGACTTTGGACAATCCATCTCAACTTAATGACACACCTATTCAAACAGAGTCTGTTGCGGAGGAAGCACCCTCTAAACTCACTTCAACTGATGATTCTTTGGTTCCACCAGTTCATCTTGAGGACAAGGAGTTGCAAGAACCGATGAATGAATCTTCCCCAAATGAACAAATTATCAATGATTCATCTTCTCCTGCCAAAGCTATTGAGACAGAGACTTTACCTCAAACTCTAGCAATGATTGTTCAAATAGCTCCTGAATCATCAACTCATCTGGACAAGGGTAAAGGAAAGGTTGAAATGCTCACAATTACTCCTTCATCTCCTCCTAAAGGACAGAAGCAAGATTTTTCCAAAGTACATCTCTTATTCTCTGACAAAGGACTTCCATCTCCAACATCCACAACTGAAGATGATTGGTATCAAACTCTTTCTCAAATTGAGAACTCAGTTTATGCCATGTCCAAGACTGTCACCAGTCTTAAAGAAAATCAACAAACTACAGACATCAACATCTCCTTTTTGAGACAATCGATGAATGCTAAGTTTGGAAAACTTCAGGAAAAGCTTGCATGTAAGGACCCGATATTAATATATTAATTAATTTGTGTGTTAAAAATATGTATTTATAAATATCGGTTTATAGACGATATTAAAATGAATATGTTATTAATAAAGCACACAGGAGTTGAAATAACTCGAATCGGGTCAAGTTTGAACCCCGAATGAATAAAATAAGACACACATTAAAGCAATACATATCTAATTAAATAGATATGGATATATATATTCAGACTGTTTCTCTCTCCTCCATCCGCCTGCATCGCATCTCGCGTCTTCTTCTTCATTTCTTTTGTTTCTTTTCTTCAAATTTTCCTATCGCTTCAAATCTCCGTATCTCCTTCGTTTTTGGCCGGATTTCAAAAGTAAATATAGTTCTGGAATCCTCTCGACGAGAGCTATCTTTCGGTACCTATATTTCATATTTTTATTGAGATTTCCGGAAACCCGTCGCACCAGCCGTCGTCGTTCACCGCCGTTCGCCGTCGCCGATCGCCGCCGGAGTGTAGAGGGTTGTTGTTTCGGTTGATTAGACCTCTAATTCGAATATTTGAGGTAGATTTCGAGATTAGTGTTTTGAATTTTGGGAATTTTGATTCAATCGACTTCCGATAATTAATATTTGATTTATTATTGGTTGTAGGTATTATATCGGACTCGATTGGAGGTATTGGCTATTTTTCAGAAATTATTCTAGCATTATTTCGAAATTTCAGATTATTTATATTTTGTTAATTCGACTTTTAGAGTCGTATATTCGATATTTGGTCATTAATAGGATGTTTTAATATTAAATATGAATTTTAGGATTTATGAGCAATTTTTCTGGAATTACAGATTCTGAAAATTTAGGATTGGAATATCCGAGAAATATTTGGGATAATTTCTATGGTAAATTAAGAATTGGTTGAGGTACGCATGAGCTGTTTATATTACGACGCCTATAATGGCATGTAATGATATTAAGTATTTTGTAATGAGTGATAACGTGTTTTATGTGCTTATGTGGATTATATGATTGCATTCACTCATTTTACTAATTTTTCATAGCACGTTGAGCCTTGACTCCTTTGATTGCTATTGATATTGATCTCTTGAGATGTATTGAGTCATCGATGGAGCGAGTGACATTATTTATTGCACTCCTGAGTTAGCACGAGACCGAGCGGGTAGCAACCGTGCTCTCGATGCTACGTACGACACTCCTGATGACAGCATGAGGCTGGACGGGTCGCTCCTGTCACCCTCCGATGCTACGTGTATGGATTAGCAGTGATGATTTGAGGTCCGTTGCGTTCCTGGCACGGGTGGCCACTGAGTTTATTGTGATACGATTATTTGGACTCCTTTTGGTATCCCTTATTTCATTGATACCTGTCACGCATTACATTGCATTTTGTTGCATTGTACTTGATTTTATTCATTTCAGTTATATTTGTCGTAATTTTTATAGTTCGTCGTACTGGGGTCCGACCCCTGTTTTCTTTTTATGTTGTGGTTGTTTGTGATTCCATAGCAGGTTATCCAGGGGGATTTGACGCATCTGGTGAAGCGTCATCTAGTGGTACCCAGTGAGGCGAGCGTGGAGTCGAGTTCCCAGATATATGTATATATATATATATATATATATATATATATATATATCAGTTTAGCGAGTTTTATATTTGCCGGGGTGATGCCCTCTGTATCTGTATAAATAGTTTTGGACCTTGTTTTGAATTGTTATTTGTGTGATCGAGTCTTGCCGGCTCTGCATGTGTTTAGTCCTGGCCAGTGCGGCTATAGGTTTGTAAATTGGAGTTGTGACTCTATTTTCGAGTATATATTACTGGTTGTGTTGTACTGGTTTTTGGGATGTCCTACTTACAAATAGGTCATGCCGAAATTTTTGTAGGCCCAAACGCAAATTTTTAACTCGTTTTCGCTGTTTACATTAATTAATCCTGGTTGTTTGATCATTAAATATTAAATCAGGACACGGGCCCTTTCATTTGGTATCAGAGCGTATACTGGGATATGCTCGAACTAGAGTCTAGGACACTCGAGTTTAGACACTAACAAAATGGTTGCGTATGTGTGTGACTACTTGTTCTTACGTGACGTACTTGTGGTGTTTATTTTTGAACGTATTTGTTAGAACCAGTAGTTCTTGGCTTTAGAATTAGTTTATGAATTCTATTAGAACTCTGAGTTCCTATCATAGTTTTCTGTTTGTTAAGATATTTTTGCCTGTATTTAAATCCTTGTGTCTTGTAGAATGGCACCAGGAGGAAGAGGTAGAAAAGGGAAGGAAGTTGTAGAAGAGTCTGCAGCGGAAAATGTTAGAAATCTTGATGATATTGTCAGGGGAAGACGTGGTCGACCATCTGTTCAGCCTCCGAAAGATGTGGAATTAGAGGTGGAACAACAACCACGGGTAAATCCTGACAAAGGAAAAGAGATTCAGGCTGAGGCTGATCCAGTAGCCCAATTGACTGAGAAAATGGGAGGAATACGATTAATAATTTCTCAATTTCAGGAGTTGCGTCCGCAAAAGTTCTTTGGCAATGAAGGAAGTGAGAAAGCTGCTAGTTGGTTGAAAAGTCTCAACAATATGTTTAATGGATTAGAATATCCTGATGACATTCGACTGAAGTTAGTTCCTTTTCAGCTGAAAGACCGAGCGCAACTGTGGTGGGAAATGACAGCAGAAACACTTTCTGATTCTGGTGAAAAGATCACATGGGAAGTATTTTGTAAGCAGTTTTCACAAGAATATGCACCACCATCATACTATTCTGCTAAAGAAGATGAATTTAATCTGTTGGTGCAAGGCAATAAATCTGTTGCTGAATATGCTTCTCAGTTTTCTGCTCTTTTGCCTTATGTCCCACATGTTGCAAAGAATGATCGGTCAAAACTTTCACATTTTCTGAAGGGGCTTACACGAACTATCCACACATTGGTAACTACAGGAACTCCATCAACTTATATGAAAGCCGTAGAAAAGGCAAAGAAGATTGAAGCAAGTCTACTCAGGGGTGAACCACAATCAATCCCAGCAGCTAGTCCTCAAGGAGCTGGAAGTAGTTCACAGACACCAATGGGTTTACCTTCATATCAGCCTATTTAATATTCTCAGCAAGCAAAAAGGCCTTGGTTTAAAGCTAAGGGGAAACCATTTAAAAAGAAACAGCAGTCTAGTTCATCGAGTTCCAGTGGTAGTCGTGCAGAAAGTTCAGTTGGATCGTCTGGTAGGGTGTACTGTGACAGATGTGGTGGTAAGCATTTGAGTGCACATTGTACAGGATTTCCAGGAACTTGTTATACTTGTGGGCAGGCTGGACATTCGTCTCAAGTATGTCCAAATGCTGGAAGACAGCAATTTCAGCCACAACAGTTTGGCCAGTTTTCTGGACGACCATCATTCAGACCATATGCTCCTGTACCACAGTTTGCTCCTACACAGCCTTATGTTCCAGTACAGTCCACTCAGCAGCCTAAGTATCCATCTCCTCAGAGTCGGTAGCGTTTTCCAGGTCCACAGCAGGCTCAAGTCCATGCTATGACTCAGGATCAGGCACAAGATGCACCTGGGGGAGTTATTGCAGGTATTTGTTATATTTTGGAGTATCCTGCACGTATCTTGATAGACACAGGAGCATCTCATTCATTTTTATCTGTTACATTTGCTGATGAGCATGAGATTGCTTTTACTCCGTTATTGGATACTTTGTCTGTTGCTACTCCTGCTGGTGTTTTCTTGATGTCTAATGAGATAGTTTTGAATTGTGTGATTAGATTTGAGGATAAGATAATGATAACCAATCTAATCAAACTAGCTATGTCTGATTTTGACTGTATCTTGGGTATGGATACACTGATGAATTATAGAGCTACAGTTGATTGTTTCCATGGCATTGTGAGATTTAGACCGTATTATGGCAATAAGTGGAATTTTTATGGTAGTGATTCACAATCTCGCATTCCATTAGTATCGGCAATGGAAATGTTTAGATTATTGTCGATAGGAAATGAAGGATTTATGATTTATGCTCTAGATGCGACGAAGGAAGAGAAATTGAAAGTTTCAGATATTCCTGTCGTTAAGGATTTTCCTGATGTATTTCCTGATGAGATTCCGGGTTTTCCGCCTCAAAGGGAAATAGATCTTAGCATTGAATTAATGCCAGGGACAAGTCCTATTTTCCGAGCTCCATATCGATTAGCCCAGCAGAATTGAAAGAACTCAAGACGCAATTGCAAGATTTGCTGGAAAAAGGTTATATTAGACCAAGTGTATCACCTTGGGGTGCTCCAGTCTTTTTTGTGAAGAAGAAAGACGGAACGATGAGAATGTGCATCGATTATCGGCAATTGAATCAGGCTACTGTGAAGAATAAGTATCCTTTGCCACGAATTGATGACTTGTTTGATCAGTTGCAGGGTACATCTGTATATTCTAAAATTGATCTTCGTTCCGGATATCATCAACTTCGAGTTCGAGAGGAAGATGTTTCCAAGACAGCATTTCGAACGCGTTACGGACATTATGAATTCTTAGTTGTGCCTTTCGGGTTGACTAATGCTCCAGCGGTTTTTATGGATTTAATGAATCGTGTGTTTTGGGAGTTTATAGATCGATTTGTTATCGTTTTCATTGATGACATTTTGATTTATTCTAAGTCAAGGAAGGAGCATAAAGAACATTTGACATTAGTACTTCAGAAACTCAGAACATCACAATTATATGCTAAGTTTTCGAAGTGTGAATTTTGGCTGGACAGAGTATTATTTCTAGGACATGTGATATCAGCACAAGGGGTATCTGTCGATCCTAGTAAAATTGAAGCTGTTCTTAATTGGTCCAGACCAACCAATGTCTCTGATATTCGTAGCTTTTTGGGTTTGGCTGGATATTATAGGCGTTTCATCAAGGGATTTTCTGAAATAGCTAGGCCTATGACTATATTGACGCAAAAAGATCGACGTTTTGTGTGGACTGAGGAATGTGAAGCTAGTTTTCAGACTTTGAAAGAGAAATTGACTACGGCTCCAGTACTAGCATTACCTTCAGGCTCAGGTGGATTTGTTGTCTGTACAGATGCTTCTTTGAATGGACTGGGTTGTGTTTTGATGCAAAATGGACGCGTGATTGCGTATGCATCTCGTCAATTGAAACCACATGAGACTCGTTATCCAGTTCATGATTTAGAATTGGCTGCCATTGTGCATGCATTGAAAATATGGCGTCATTATCTGTACGGTGAACAGTTTGTGATTTATTCCGATCATAAGAGTCTGAAATATTTATTCACACAGTCTGATTTGAATATGAGACAACGTCGATGGTTGGAATTAATTAGGATTTTGACTGTGATATTCAATACCAGCCAGGAAACGTGAATCAAGTTGCAGATGCTTTGAGCAGAAAAGTTCATACTAAGATGTTGGCATCTTTAACTATTTCTAAAGTTCATGAGCATTTGAGAACTTCAGGATAGACTTATCGAGCTAAAGGTAATCATTTCATAGTTTCATCTATTCAAGTTGAACCGCGAATAATTTCAAAAATCAAAGCAGCACAAAAGACTGATCCATATATTCATCATTTGAAAGAATTAACTCCAGCTGGTCAGTCAGGGAAATTTCTTGTTGCTTCTGATGGATGTTTGCGTTATAATGGTAGACTTGTGGTTTCGAATTTGATAGATTTGAAAGACAATATACTACAAGAAGCTCATTGTAGTCGACATAGTGTACATCCTGGAATTAGAAAGATGTATCATATCTTGAAAGCCCATTACTGGTGGGAAGGTATGAAGAATGATATTTCTGATTTTGTGGCTAAGTGTTTGACGTGTCAACAAGTTAAAGCTGAAAGAATGAGACCAGGTGGTATGTTACTTAGTCTTGAAGTACCACAGTGGAATTGGGAACACATTACTATGGATTTCGTGACACACCTACCTCGATCTAATCGTGGTTGTGATGCCATTTGGGTTATTGTGGATAGATTGTCTAAATCTTCCCATTTTATTCCATATGATCGTACTTGGACATATACGAAAATGGCGAAAATGTACATTGATCAGATAGTGCGATTGCATGGTGTGCCAGTTACTATAGTATCAGACCGTGATCCCAGATTTACTTCTAAGTTTTGGTCTAGTTTGCAATCAGCTTTGGGTTCTAAATTGGCCATGAGTACTGCCTATCATCCATAGACAGATGGTCAATCTGAAAGGACTATTCAGACACTTGAAGTTATAACGAGCTGTTGTGATGGATTTTAGTGGTGGTTGGCAAGAATCTTTAGCTTTGGTGGAATTCACTTACAATAACAGTTACCAAGTATCTATCGGGATGGCACCATTTGAAGCCTTGTATGGCAGAAAATGTAGATCTCCGATCTGTTGGGAAGAAGTAGGAGAACGACAGTTGTCAGGACCAGAGTTTATTCAAGAGATGAAAGAAAAAGTTGAACTGATCAGGAAAAGAATGAAAGCAGCCCAGGATCGTCAAGCCAGCTATGCTAATAACAGACGTAGACCTTTAGAATTTCAGGTTGGCGATTTTGTTTTCTTGAAAGTATCACCATTTCGTGGTACTATGAGATTTGGGCGTAAAGGGAAATTAGCTCCTCGTTATATCGGTCCATACGAGATTGTTGAGAAGATTGGTATTTTAGCGTATCGTTTGAACTTGCCGCAGAGTTTGTCTGCGATACATGATGTATTTCACGTATCTATGCTGCGGAAGTATGAACCAGATCCTTCTCATATCTTGAGGGCTGATGATGTGGAGTTGGATAGTTCCCTTAGCTATGTTGAGTATCCAGTGCAGATTCTTGATCGTAAAGAAAAGCAACTGAGGAACAAGACGATTCCTTTGGTTATGGTGGAATGGAGTAGACATGGGAGAGAAGAAGCTACATGGGAATTGGAGTCTCGAATGCGTCAAGAATGGCCTCATTTGTTTGACAATGTCATGAATTATGCCATGTACTCTGATTTTCCTATGTACTATCAGTGATAGATGCTTGACTATGTGTATAAGTTTGATGTGTGTTTTATTTCGAGGACGAAATCTTGTTTTAAGAGGGGGAGAAATGTAAGGACCTGATATTAATATATTAATTAATTTGTGTGTTAAAAATATGTATTTATAAATATCGGTTTATAGACGATATTAAAATGAATATGTTATTAATAGAGCACACAGGAGTTGAAATAACTCGAACCGGGTCAAGTTTGAACCCCGAATGAATAAAATAAGACACACATTAAAGCAATACATATCTAATTAAATAGATATGGATATATATATTCAGACTGTTTCTCTCTCCTCCATCCGCCTGCATCGCGTCTCGCGTCTTCTTCTTCATTTCTTTTGTTTCTTTTCTTCAAATTTTCCTATCGCTTCAAATCTCCGTATCTCCTTCGTTTTTGGCCGGATTTCAAAAGTAAATATAGTTCTGGAATCCTCTCGATGAGAGCTATCTTTCGGTACCTATATTTCATATTTTTATTGAGATTTCCGAAAACCCGTCGCACCAGCCGTCGTCGTTCACCGCCGTTTGTCGTCGCCGATCGCCGCCGGAGTGTAGAGGGTTGTTGTTTCGGTTGATTAGACCTCTAATTCGAATATTTGAGGTATATTTCGAGATTAGTGTTTCGAATTTTGGGAATTTTGATTCAATCGACTTCCGATAATTAATTTTTGATTTATTATTGGTTGTAGGTATTATATCGGACTCGATTGGAGGTATTGGCTATTTTTCAGAAATTATTCTAGCATTATTTCGAAATTTCAGATTATTTATATTTAGGTAATTCGACTTTTAGAGTCGTATATTCGATATTTGGTCATTAATAGGATGTTTTAATATTAAATATGAATTTTAGGATTTATGAGCAATTTTTCTGAAATTACAGATTCTGAATATTTAGGATTGGAATATCCGAGAAATATTTGGGATAATTTCTATGGTAAATTAAGAATTGGTTGAGGTGCGTATGAGCTGTTTATATTACGACGCCTATAATGGCATGTAATGATATTAAGTATTTTGTAATGAGTGATAACGTGTTTTATGTGCTTATGTGGATTATATGATTGCATTCACTCATTTTACTAATTTTTCATAGCACGTTGAGCCTTGACTCCTTTGATTGCTATTGATATTGATCTCTTGAGATGTATTGAGTCATCGATGGAGCGAGTGACATTATTTATTGCACTCCTGAGTTAGCACGAGACCGAGCGGGTAGCAACCGTGCTCTCGATGCTACGTACGACACTCCTGATGACAGCATGAGGCTGGACGGGTCGCTCCTGTCACCCTCCGATGCTACGTGTATGGATTAGCAGTGATGATTTGAGGTCTGCTGCGTTCCTGGCACGGGTGGCCACTGAGTTTATTGTGATACGATTATTTGGACTCCTTTTGGTATCCTTTATTTCATTGATACCTGTCACGCATTACATTGCATTTCGTTGCATTGTACTTGATTTTATTCATGTCAGTTATATTTGTCGTAATTTTTATAGTTCGTCGTACTGGGGTCCGACCCCTGTTTTCTTTTTATGTTGTGGTTGTTTGTGATTTCATAGCAGGTTATCCAGGGGGATTTGACGCATCTGGTGGAGCGTCATCTAGTGGTACCCAGTGAGGCGAGCGTGGAGTCGAGTTCCCAGATATATGTATATATATATCAGTTTAGCGAGTTTTATATTTGCCGGAGTGATGCCCTGTGTATCTGTATAAATAGTTTTGGACCTTGTTTTGAATTGTTATTTGTGTGATCGAGCCTTGCCGGCTCTGCATGTGTTTAGTCCTGGCCAGTGCGGCTATAGGTTTGTAAATTGGAGTTGTGACTCTATTTTCGAGTATATATTGCTGGTTGTGTTGTACAGGTTTTTGGGATGTCCTATTTACGAATAGGTCATGCCGAAATTTCTGTAGGCCCAAACGCAAATTTTTAACTCGTTTTCGCTGTTTACATTATTAATCCTGGTTGTTTGATCATTAAATATTAAATCAGGACACGAGCCCTTTCATTGCACTACTGGATAAGCTCCTAGAAGATTCAAATCAATCAACTAGCTCATTGTCTCATCTGCAAAACTCTCATCAGTCTTTGGAGACAAAAGTTGACAACTTGAATGACTTTGTTCAAACACTTCACAATTCAGTTCAGTCCAATTTTCAAGGAATCTCTCGGCAACTGAACTCGTTAGCTGACTTATCTCAGAATATCTTTCGAGCTCAACATGAATCTCGGGCTCTACAAAGCTCTAATTCAGCGGCTCATCCACCAGCTCGTAGTTCAGCATTTCACAGACCATCTTCCGATCGGCGATAGTTCTTTTTCTCTCACATCAAGAACATTATCTTATCTACTCTAGTATTTCTCAATTTATCAAAAAGGGGGAAAGAGTTCTTACGACCTTGATTAACTTTGCATGACAATGAAAATTAGTTTTTGATGATAAACAAATATATATCAGTTTATGATGATGACAATGAATATCAGCTTATGATATGACAAACTGAAATGTTTTGATAAACAATAAAAAGGGGGAAATTATTGGAAAATTTAGTTTTGGTATTTACAAAACAAAGCCAAACTACTTAAGCATCTACAGAAAACCAAACTGATATACAGAGGTTGATGATGTCATGATGACCTACAGATACCGCGACTAAACTGAATCTATCAGTCACGCTAAAGGAACACAATTCAGTTTACCTTGCTAAACTGAATTCATCAGTCCATCCTTACTCAACTGATTATCTCAGAGATACAAAGCAGTTTACCTTGCTAAACTGAATTCATCAGTCCATCCTTACTCAACTGATTATCTCAGAGATACAAAGCAGTTTACCCTGCTAAACTGAATCTATCAGTGTACCATTGCCCAACTGATTGCGCAAATAAATTCATAGTACTTCCGGATAAGATCGTCCATACTCTGACATATCTGCAGAATGTAGTGCCGCGATACTAAGGGAATGTCGGCGTCAGAGATCGTTGATGATAGTGACAAATCCAACGGGAATAATTTGAATCCTATCTGAAGAACACTTTGAAATTATGACCGTTGCAAACCAAAGCTTATAAATAGGGATCTTGATCAAAGTTCAAAAGGGCTGATATCTCTGCTATTGCTAAAATTTCAAAGAAGCATCTTACGCTCAAGACTTGATCAAGAAACTCGAAAGCACAAACACTCAAAAGCATCATTCTGACCATTGAAGGGTCGATCTTTGTGCTAAAAGATTTCGAGTTGTATTTATTCTACTGTAAAATCAGTCTAGGACTGAAACCAAGGTGATATACTAGGAGTTCTTGTTTAGGCAGTGTTTAAGTCCTAAATCGGATTGGGTTTGTGCAAATTGCTTGTATAAATCAAAGTCTTCTAGTGAATCCTTCCGAGATGGAAGAAGGGGTGACATAGGAGTGTTTGAAATCTCCGAACACCTATAAACAATTTCTTGTGTCATTTCAGTTTACCATTCATCCTCATACTTCATACCTACTCCTAAACTGATTTACACTAAGTGTTTTAAATCTGTAGCTTGACATCTTTCCGCACACCTTCTGTTTGCCAAACTACATTCGACACTAAGATAAGCCTTGAACTCATTCTTAAATCGATCGAGTTCCATTTTACTTAGTTAAAACTGCTTGAAAGTATATTCAACCCCCCCCCCCCCTCTAGACTTTCAACCGATCCTAACAATAGCGTGTATTAGCTTTGGTATCCTTTAATAGATTTGAGATTATGCATGAGTCCAAGACAATAAAAATAAAATTAATCATGGTACGAACATTTGTTACGATGATTTATGAGAACTATTGAACGAATTATCAATAACTTTTATGATATTAGGATAGAAGTTTATTTTAAATTGAATAGTTGAATTTATAATTTTATTTGCTTTCTATTATTGTTATTATTATTTATTATTTTTGTTGGAAAATGTACTCTTATTTATATTTTAATAATTAATTTAAAAAATTAGCAAAAAAAATTGTGATAAAAGAGTTGAAATAATAATTAACTAAGAAGAAACTAATTAATAGCTTAGTATTTCGATGACTGTTTTATTTACGTATCATGAATTTTTGTTTGAAAGATTAAATTCCAAATATTGACAATGAGACTTATAGTATGAAAACTTGTTATTTGGTGATTCAAATTTATTTAGTTATTATTGTGTGAATGTTACATTTCATATATTAGCAATGAGAAGAGTTTATTTCTTTTATTTATTATGATAATTTATGAGGAAAATTGAATAAATTATATAAAAATCACTTGATAATATTATTAGAGTTGGATTTGAATCTTAAATTGGTTATTTAGGGGAAATATATTTTTTATCCTTTTATTTGCATTTTTTTCACTTTTGGTCCTATCAATGGTGAATTTTTATTTTGAGTCCTTCAACTTGAATGCTTCTCATTTTCGGTCATATCACGATGCATTTTCATTTGTAGTCATGTACATTGTATATTGTTTTTATTATTTATCCTTTAACTTGTATTTATTTTAATTTATTTTCTCTTTTTTATGACTATTAAACATGATAGACTATGGTAAAAAAGTATCAAAAATAAAAATAAAATATAAGTTAAATAACAAAAAATAAAACAATATATAAGTTTCATGAATAAAAATGAAAATATATCGTAACATGACAAAAAAAACATGCGAGTTATAGGACTAAAATACAACGTCATCATTAAAAGAACCAAAAATTAAACAAAAATGAAAATAAAAAATCAAAAGTGTATTTCTCCCGTTATTTTTATCATATTTTTTGTTGAAAAATGTACTTTTATGTATACTTTAATAATTTATAATAAAAATATTATTTAAAAAATTTAATAAAAGAGTTAAAATAATAAATAACTTAAATTAAGCTAAATAGTTTAGTAATTGTTTTAATATAATAGTTTAGTAATGTCATGATTAGGTTGTTTATTTATTATTAATTTTAGTTTGAATGATTATATTTTCAATATCAATAATGATACGTACATAATGAAAATTTGTTAATGATTATTGTATTATTTCAATTGATTTTCAATAATTCAAATTTATGACTATTACTATGAGGCCATAAAAATATGACTAAATATAATTATAAAAATAATAAATAGATATATTATATAGACAAAGTGTCCCACGTGCTGTTTGCTCATACAATAAAAATGTAAGGATTTTATGAAAGTTCGAATGCTAAGTTTTTACATCTTCTATTCTTATACTTCTAGAAAGATTTATACTAGAAGATTTTGATTTATACAATCAATTATACAGACTCAATCTAGTCAACTCTCGATTAGAACTCTTGCTAGTAACACAATATAAAACAATCTATCTAATCATAACACATTATGTTAGAGTTACAATTACAACACCACTTCAATCTTCAAGGATTTGTAGGGTTTTGAGTGTAGCACGACTCATCCAAAAGATCAATCTGTTTTCACAATAAAGTGTGCTGAAAGCTAGCTTGAATGTTTGAGCTGGATTCTTCAAAATAGCTTTAAGCTTTTGTACGAGACCTTGACAGAGAATTGTTGATTATTGTCATCCTTGATCTTTGAATATTTATAGACAAGAATCAAACGTCCATAAAAATAGTCCGTGTAATTCTGTTAAAAAAATTGCTGAAATTCAAGAAGAGTGTGCCATATGTTTTTGTATTCTTCCCAAAATAGTGTTGTGGCTCGGGTCTATTTGGACTGTAGCTTTTTTTTTTTTTT
The DNA here is from genome assembly GCF_033568475.1 of Henckelia pumila. Taxonomy (NCBI): domain Eukaryota; kingdom Viridiplantae; phylum Streptophyta; class Magnoliopsida; order Lamiales; family Gesneriaceae; genus Henckelia; species Henckelia pumila. The sequence goes on along the minus strand of NC_133121.1, from coordinate 182,487,147 downwards.
TTGGAGGTTGGACTGTAGCTAAATACCGTATCCAACGACACTATTTAAGTTTTATCTTGATCTTCAAATAATGAGATCACTTTCTCACATTTAAATAGTCAATTTTTCTAATTGTTCTGCTTTGTCTTTGAATAGATAGATTGAACTGGTCTTGATCGATTATGACTGAGTGTACCGGTCATACCATGTCTTCCGGATCAGTTTACCTATAGACCAATTTTCATATAAGTTTTGATCAGTTTACTATAAGTCAATCTGTTCGGTATGTCTTTGTTACATTACTTTTATCATCACCAAAACTTGCTTACTTTCACTTAACAAATTTCAATATCATCAAAATCAATATTGATTTTGTTTTTTGTGGATTTTTATAAAAAATAATAATAATAATACTATGAAAATAAAGTAAATAGTTTTATATATATATATATATAGACTTAGCAAAAAGTTTTATGACTTCCTACTGTGCGAACTATTCCAGGAAACTGCATTGTCACCCGCAAAAATAGCTAATATATTGATTCCAAAGGGTGTCAATATCATGGTCACTTCATATTACCTTTCTAGCCAACAAATAGAAATGGATCTAATATTTTGAAGATATTCAACCAACTTTACATTACCAATTCCATGTTTATGTTAGTTGAAAGCCAAAAAAGGCCTAAGAAGGAAGAACTTCCATAGTCTCTGTTGAGTTTTGAAGAATAAAAATGGGCTAAAAAATTAAGCTTGTGCAGAGAAGAAGAATTTTAGCAGCAAGAGCTTTCATTCAAAGATTGAGATTGATACACGTACAAGAAGCTTGCCTATTTAAACTAGTGGATATAATAATATATTTACTGTCTAAGACATTGGCTACTATTCTAAGTCACAAAAGTCAAACATCCAGTACATTAAAAATAATTAATTACTACATTTCTCCCCCTTAATGTACTGATCTACAACTCCAAGAAGCTCTCTCATTTTCAGAAACTTGTCTTTGGGAAGAGCTTTGGTTAGAATGTCTGCAAGTTGATCTTCAGACCTGCAATAAGTGAGCTGAACTTCATCATCTTTAATTGCTTCTCGAATGAAATGATACTTGATAGATATCTGTCTTGTTCGACTGTGAAAAACTGGATTCTTCCCCATTGCAATTGCAGATTTGTTATCACAAAAATAGTTCGGTGGCAGCTTCTTGTTTCATTCCAATATCTTCAAGAATTTTTCTCAACCAAATAATTTGAGAAGTCGCAATAGCAGCTGAAACATATTCAGCTTCGGCAGAAGATTGAGCAACCGTTTGTTGTTTCTTTGATACCCAAGAAAACACACTTGAACTAAGAGAAAAAACATAACCTGAAGTACTCTTCATATCATCCAAACATCCAGCCAATCACTATCACAATATCCTTCTAATTTCAATTTGCAACCTCTCCAATATTTAACACCAAAGTTGGTTGTTCCTCTAATATATCTCAGCACTCTTTTTCCAGCTCCTAGATGTGCTTGACTAGGATTGCTCATAAATCTCGACAACAAACTTGTGGCAAACATGATATCCGATCTTGTGGCAGTTAGATACAATAACTTTCCAACCAAACTTCTATACAAAGTAGCATCAACCTTTTTCTCACCATCTTCCTTTTTTAGTTTCTCATTCACTACCATTGGAATAGTAGTTGGATTACAATCACTCATGCCAAACTTTTTCAAAATATTTTCAGCATATTTCTTTTGGCAAATGAACACACCATCATTTTCTTGATAAATTTCCATACTCAAAAAATGATGAAGCAGCCCCATGTCACTCATTTCATATTTTTTCATCATCTCATTTTTGAACTCAAAGATCATATTCTCATCGTTACCACAAAACAAAAAATCATCGACATATAAGGCAACAACAAGTATCAATTTACCTTGAGTTTTCACGTACAAGGTAGGCTCACTTTTGCTTTTCTTGAAACCTTGATGGTTGAAATATGAATCAATTTGGATGTACCAAGCTCTTGGAGCTTGTTTGAGTCCGTATAAAGCCTTTTTTAACCGGTATACTTCATTTTCTCTTCCTTTCACCACAAACTTTGAATGAAACACATCCAAGCTTTCTTTCTCCTTCATTTTCAGATTTTCTAACTCTATTCTAAGATTTAGAAGTTTAATGCTTCGTACCTTCTCATCTCCTTCAAATTCCTTTTGAAGAATGTCCCATGCTTCTTTTGATTTTTCAGCTTTCATGATTCTTGGAAAAATCGAATCTGCTACAGCTTGCTGAATTTTTTACAAAGCAGCCGCATCTCTTTGTTTTGATTTTTTTAGGTCCTTTATTTGAACTACTGTAAGTTCTTCCGATTCTTTATCATTGTAACCATCTTGAACAAGATCCCACAAATCTAAAGATATGAGCAGAGTCTTCATCTTCTTGCACCAAAACTCATAGTTTTCTCCCCCAAAAATTGGAAGAGCAACCTGCTGTAAATTGCTTGGGTTTGCCATGATTTTTGCTCAAGGAACCAGATTTTTTAAGGTGGCTTTGATACCCAATGTTGAGTTTTGCAGAATAAAAATGGGCTAAAAAATTAAGCTTGTGCAGAGAAGAAGAATTTAAGCAGCAAGAGCTTTCATTCAAAGATTGAGATGAAGCTAAAGTAGAAAGTGTTCGAGAATAAAAGTTGAAAGCTAATACAAGCTAAAGTTTAGTATTTAAAGAATAATTGCTTCCAAGCTTAATTTTTTTAATTAAATGACAATCATGACCTTATTTGATTATTTAATTTTTGATACTCACACTATAAAAAAAAGATCATGAATTTTATATATTATTATTACATTACGAATTTTGTATCAAAATATTTTATTTTTTATAACATGAATACTTGAAAAAATATATAAGATTAATAAAAATAAAAATGACAAATTTGTATAAATATACAAGATATGTACACAAATTTATGAAAATGCAATATATACATATATATAAATGCTTGTAATAATAATGTAAAATTTAAAAATATTTTTTTAAAAAAATGGTTGTAATAAGAATTTAAAATTTAAATTTTTTTTTGAAAAAATGCTTGTAATAATAATTTAAAATTAAAAAATATATATTTTTTAAAAAATTAAAGCATATGTTATATGATAAGTTTATTAAGGGTATAAATGTCAACTTGTAATTATGTATCTTAAACAAAAAAGCAGAAGCAAAAAAAAAAACATCAAAATTTGCCTTCTTGCTTTTGGGTAAAAGTTGTAGAAACTAAAGCAGAATTTAACATTTACAAACACTCAAAAGCACTTCTATACAGCTAGAAGGTAAAAAGCTTTGTAGAAGCTCTACCAAACACTCCCTATGCATCCACCAATTATCTATCATGGAGATTACAAATTGAAGCACTCCTAGTCGACTATGATCTATACAAATTTGTTGATGGATCTAACATCTGCCCCACCCGCATGATTACCCAGGGTAAAACAACTCAACCAAATCCAGAATAAGCTAATATTCGGCGCAAATATTGGTTCACTCACACCATCACTAATTCCGCTCGTACAACATGCATGCAACAACCTCCTGTGAAGCATGGACCATACTCGCAAACACATGCTCGCCCCTTACGTGGTCACATAAATGTTGTCAAATAATATAATAAACAAATGTATTGGGATGGAGGGAGTGTGAAGACTAAAAATTTCAGAAGCACCTCCCCAACCGATGGAATTCAAAAAAACAAGCAGCTGATTTGGGAGAGGGTGTAACAACCATAGTAATAGCCATAGTAATGGAAAATGATGGAGAATTGTAACAGCCATTGTAACATCCATGGTAATGGAGATTAATGGCTATTATGGAAGATAAATAACTGTTAATAGGAGGCCTTTGGCAGCTATGTGAAGCCTATAAATAGGAGATTAAGCTGATGGAAAAGAACACACAAATTCGAGCATATGCACTACCCAAGTTTCTGTCCAAATCCTGAAATTTTCAGCAGCAGAGAAAACGTCATTCCCATCGCTAAAGTGCTTTAAATCTCATCTCCACCGTTCATATTATACCCACACATGTTTTGCACAACATATCCAAAGTTTAGCCCAATCCAACGGTTAGATTTACGTAAAAGTGCAACCTTTACAATTTATCAGGGCAATCTTGATGAGTTTGTGGAGAGTATTTCCCTGTTCGACAGCCATCTTCATGGTCCATGATGGAAACTGATCTCCATGGAAATTTTTAATGGTTAAACCCTTTAAATTTGGATGAGGTTGGAGGCCTTCCAGAACTTCACAATCTTTGTTGTTTCCTTCCCTTGATGATTTGCTCCACACGAACTTTAAAATTTCTAGATTTTTCTTCCCTGATAAACGTGCTCTCTCTGATTCTTCTTTATCACCCACTTTTTCAAGATTCCATATCCTTAGTTTCCCCTCTAGATTCTTTAGACATCCCAGCTCATCAATTCGACATCCCTCCTTGTCGCTCACGATAAAATAGCTTAGTGATCGGAGAGAAATTAGGTTCCTCAATTCAGGTGGCATCCATGAAAGAATCTCTATGTAGAAGCCAGAAAAAGCAAAGTGTCTCAACCCAACTAAAAACTTCAGCTGCTTAGGAAGCTTCCTCAGGTTCTGGCAACCAAGGAGCCTTAAAGTTTGCAAATTGAAAAGTTTACAAATAGAACCTGGTAACTTCCTTATTCCACTATCAGACAAGTCGAGAAATCTCAAATGTATCAATTTGCCAATTGAACTTGTCAATTTACCAATACGTGTTCCATGTAGATCAAGAACACACAAGTAGGGGTGGGTTTTCGGTATACCGTATAAAAAATATTGGTATGAAAAAAATTTATACCGATACCGATATCGAAATTTCAAAATTTTTGTATAGAAAAAATCCATACTCATATCATATAGATACCCAAAAAAAATTCGATAAACAAAAAAATGTCTATATAATGAAAAAATTTCGGTACGGTATGCCAAAAGGTCGGTATTTTGGTTCGGTATCCCAGTCCTACACACAAGTATTTGCAATCTGGAAACATGATATATCCATTGAACTCGGCACCCTCGAATTTGTTCAGAAACAAATTTAGCATACAAGTTGTCTGCTCCTTCATGATACTGTTGCGCACATAGTCGAATGGTAAATATCTTGCTCGAAGGGTAACTTCTTCACCATTAGCAGATTTCACATTCTCCACCGAACACGATAAGTCATGAACAAAATCGTGCATCTTGCTATATTTGATTCTTCCATACTTATCCATTATTGGCTCGTGTAGGAAAAAGTTTTGCAACAGAATATTGTAAAACTTGTCGCCTAGAATCTCCATTTGATAACCACATCTATCACTATTTCCAACGAGCAACCCTTCTGCCATCCAAAGTTTGATCAATATCTCTCTTTCCAGCTTTTCTCCCTTGCTAAAATTGGAACAATATGCAAAACATTTTTTAAGCAATGATGATGGTAATCGATCATAGCTGATTTTCAGTACTTTCATCAGAGAATCCTCAGTGGCACTGGAATTTGAAAACCCACTTTCATGTTGAAATGACTTCCAATCATTTATTCCCTTTCCTCGTAAACTTCCCCCGACCACATTGGCTGCTAATGCTAGACCTTGACATGCAAGAGCAATCTCCTTTCCAATGGCTTTAAAATCTTGAGGAATTGGTTGGCCAAAAAAAGCTCTCGCCTTAATTATCGACCAACAATCATCAACTGATAAGAAATTTATAAAATGAACAGTACGTGTTTTGACATCTGATGTCATATGTTGATTTCGAGTGGTGACAATGATGAAATTTCCCTTCTTTGGGCTGATTCCCTATATACAATTCATGAAGCTCTCCCACTGATCATGCCTTTTGTCGTTCACATAATCGTCAAGTACGAGCAAATATCTTGCATCTTCCAGCTTGGATCGAATCTGTTCCAAGACAGTTTCCTCCCCTAGAGATGCCTGAACAAATGTTTTGGACAGGGATTCCAAGATTTTCACGAGCAAATCTTTGTTGTCAATTTCTTTTGATATATACACTGACCCAAATCCTTTGATTGAAATGCTTCGAGATGCTTTGATGATTGAATACATTCCGAGTTAGAGTGGTCTTTCCCAATCCTCCCATCCCAACAATGGGAACAACTGAGATCTCCAATTCATCTCTGGACTTGATCATATCATCGACGATCGCGGACACGACATCCCCTCTACCGATAAAAATTGGATCAGCTGCAAAGGAGTTACTTTCCACATAACTGTTGGCTTCATCGTTGATACGTTTCAACTTGTCATTCACATCCTTAACCCTATGCCCCATTTTACTGCGAAAAGCAACAGAAAAGGAGAAGGAACAACATACATTCCTCTTCATTTTACGACCAAGGATCTCGTAATTGACCTCGTCCAGCACGTCCACACCATCCAGATTCTTCAGCCACTGCATAACGGCCTGATCTTCTTGAATACACCGCTTCGATGCATCCTCCAAGATTGTTGCAGCGTTTTCAGATCATTCTCGAAGCCCCGGACGACGCCCATCTCTTCTCCAGCAACAGCAATAAGCTTCCCCAACAGAAGTTGAACAGCAGAATCGATCGCCACTTCAGCCATCTCTGTTTAGTTGTGAAATACAGATCTGATATTCTTTAGGAGCTAACAATGCAATGATGCAGCAATCAGTAACGACGATTTGCTATCTAAAAGCCAAAGCAAAAGCAAACGTGTTGGATGGTACGATTGGATATATTAAAATTTTCCTTTATACCACATTTTCTACCTTTCTACGGATCAAAATCCCCTGCTGTGCTCCAACCACACCATTCGGTGCTGTGAGTCACTTAATGGGCTTGGCTTTATAATACTTAAGTTTTTAAGTTAAATTTTTTTTTCCCTCGTTTTTCCTTCCACTATTTCACGTCATCCCCTTTTGGCCTTTTCTTCGTTTTTTCACTTCCATTCAATTTTTTTTACGGGAAATATAATACAATATCAGGTTCGATATTCTTGATCTTTTACATGTATAATTTTTTTTGAAAATTTTTTACTACCAAATTTTTTATTTTGTTTTGTTTATTTGTTTTTTATTGTGTTATTGAGACACATATATTAATTGTGTTTTTTTTTTTTTTTTGTGGTTACTGATGCTATATTTTAGTATCATCATTGTATGAGATTTGGGAACGAATTATACATATGTGTGTGTAACCATGTAAGATTAGGTTTCAGCTCATAATATTTAATAATTCTTGGTAGGGATGATTAATTTTTCTTGACTTCCTTGCTTGTGGCATTGATTTAACATTATTTTGAATTTTTTAAAAATAAAATATATGGTTCTGATCTGTATTAAATTAGTAGATTATATATATATATATATATAATTTAATCAATAATTATACAAAATCTTGAATATGCATCGGGGGTTTTAAATTATGAATATTCCTTTCATTTATGCATAGTTTAGAAAATTGGCAGTTATGTTTTTTTTTGTAATAATTAGTACAATACTAGAAACAAAAGTACTATTATAATCTAATCCAAGATTAAAATTCTTTTTATTAAGAATTTTATAGTTTCACTAGTAAGGTTAATATAATTTTTGTATGACTTTTACATCTAGTAGGGCGAATATGGAGAAATAAATGGCTTTATACATACCAACAAGATAATTAGGATATCTCATCATTGTATTATACATGACACGACTCGCTTGGTTTAAATTTTGATTGACACACACTACAATTGATGTAATTAACTTATCAAGTTTTGACTTATTGTTCTTGGATATTAGTTGAGAAAATATTATTCTTGTTAATTTGTTGAATTTAAAATGTAACAAAGAAATTTATTGCTTTTTCGAGATTCTTGATGGATTCTAGTTCAAATATTGAATTCAACCCAAAGATTGGTATGAAATTTGATAGTCTCGATGACGCTTGGAAGTTTTGGGTTGAATATGTTGGAAAAATTGGATTTGGAGTTAGTAAGCATTATTTTAACAAGAAAAGAACACCGGATTTATAACGTATTATAAATATGTTTGTTGCAAGGAGGGTGTTCGTAAAGAAGAGGAAAGAGATTCATCGACACTCAATCCTCGGCTTGAGATCGAACGAATTGTAAAGTAAGAATGAGTGTCACATTTGTGGACAGCAAGTATAAAGTTAATGAGTTTATCGAAGAGCATAATCACCCGCTTCATCTTCAAGAAACAGTTCATATGTTGGCTTCCCAACGTAAAATTACAGAAGTTCAAGCCTATGAGATTGATTTGGCAGAAGACGTTGGGCTTAAACATAAATCAATTTTTTTTGATGATGAGTAAGCATGCAGTGGTAATAGATGGTCATACAATGTTGGATGCTAAAAATTATATTCGATCCAAAAGACAAAGAAGTATGGTATATAGGGAAGTTGGTTGTCTGATGCAATATTTTCAACAACAATTATCTAAAAATCCATCATTTTATCATGATAATCAGATGGATGTGGAAGAACAAATAACTAATGTTTTTTGGGCCGATGCGAGAATGCTAATCGACTATGATTATTTTGGTGATATTGTGTCCCTAGATACCACATATTGCACATATCGTGCACACCGACCACTTGCTATCTTCTTAGGTTTCAATCATCATAGAGGAGCTAGCGGTGATTTTTTGTGTAGCACTTTTGTATGATGAGACTGCATCATCATTTAAATGGTTGTTCGAAACTTGTTTAGAGGCACACAAGCAAAAAAAGTCTCTCACTATCTTCACTGATCAAGATCAAGCTATGACAAAGGCCTTACAGGAGGTGATGCCCGAGATATTCCATGGATTGTGCACATGGAATTTAATGCAAAATGACATCAAACACTTGGGAAACTTGATGAAATATGGTTCTCATTTCTTAACTGATTTTAAGATATGCATGTATGGAATTGATGATGAGGCACGATTCGAGGAGACATGGAGTGTTCTACTAGCACAATATACTGTTCAAGAAAACACATGATTGCAGTCCACTTACAATATAAAGGAGAAATGGGCAGCTTGTTATATGAAGAAGGCTTTAATTCACACTTGGTATGAGGAGCACACAACTCAATGAAAGTGTCAATTTTGATATTAAAAGTTGTATGAAACCTGACTTATATATAATGAAATTTTTTAAGCACTTTGAACGAGTTTTGGAGGAAAAGCGGTACAATAAGCTAAGGTGTGAATTTGAAACACGCCAAAAATTACCGAGATTAAAGCTAGAGAGTTCTCCTATGTTGCGGCAACTTTCTGAGATTTATACTCCCACTATATTTCATCTATTTCAAATGGAGTTTGTTTTGTTCGCAGATGCTTACATAAAACATAAAAATGAGACTCAACCATTATTTGAATATGTTATTGGGCTAATCGATAAAGGAGAATGGAGGGTGGAATTTAATCCCAGCACCAAGATCATTTCATGTAGTTACCAAAAATTTGAGATGACTGGATTATTATGTTGTCATGCTGTGAAAGTATATGACGTGCTGAGCGTTACATCTTGAATAGGTGGACGAGAAAAGCTAGAAGTTGAGTGGTACACAATTACATGGGCAATGAAGTCGAAGAAGATTCTAAACGAGAAAGTGCAAAATGGTATAGAAAACTTTGTATGATACCCATAAGACTGGCAACTGAAGCATCCGTCCACCCATCAACTTTCACTTTGGTGCATAATTTGGTATGTGATCTAACCAAGCAAGTCATGGAAATTCTTCTGAATGAAGTGAGCCAAGAGGACAATGTTGGTGTCAGGACATCATCGATAGGACCTTCCATGATACAAGTCAAAGGATTCAAGAAAAAAATTGGTTTGAAAAAGTCAATAAGATTGAAGAGTTGGGTAGAACTTCAAGCAAAACGAAGAAAAACAAATTCGAGAGTCGAGGTAAATAGATTTATTATTGTTAATACTTTTTGGAAACAAATATTATCTAGATTGCTTACTTTTTACAATCACTGCATGACATTGGAACACACAATGAATTACCAGTATCTTGTTGAGCACCTCCGGTACCTCATGCATATCGTCAAACAACTGATAATCAATTCAATTTTACCGAACTATTGATGGTATGAACTTTAATGATATTTAGAATTTTTTGGCGCGTAAAAATTTTAAGTCAAAAAATATATATTAATTCTAATATTATGTGAAATTTTTTTATAATATTTACTCTTATTTAATGTAGGCACAATTTGATCATCCTCAAGATTCTCCTGAAGCCATGGATTTCAATGGAGATATATCCAAGTCATGTGAGTAGTTGTTTTTTTTTTTTTTTTGTAAGGAATAACGAATTAACAGTGTTTATTAAAATGAAGTCTCAAAACCTATGAATTATTTATTTTGATGGAAATGTGATACTGGATTTTAGTTTCTGATATGGCATGATGGAAATGTTCTAAATTTTAATTTAAACATTGACATGTTAGTAGTCTCATATTGTTAAAAATGTTATTCATTGACCCAAAAACAATAACAATACTGATCAAATCCGAAAACCACGATACCTTAAAAGGTAAAATATATTCTTTTATCTAGTAATATTTAATTGTAAAATAAATATTTTAACATATGAGAATTAAAGTGTGTATATTATTTTGTATAAAGTAAATTTAAAAAGAATTTGATATATATATATATAATTATTTAAAAATTTTACCGATTAATTAACAAAATTTTCGAAGAAGAATAAATATATGATTGAACATTTGAATTTAAAAAGAATTTAAAAATATTTTTACTATAAAAGTCTTCTCGTATTATTAAATTAGCATAATTAGTTCCTTTAAACGGTCAAACATAAGGAAAAACGAGGAAAAAAAAATTTAAACCTAAAAAACTTAATTAATATATAGCCCACATTAAAAAAGCTCATTAAGTGACTCCACAACACCAAATGCTATTGTTGGGCACCGCAGGCGATTTTGATCCCGGGTGCTTTTATAAATATTAGAAAGTTGCATATTCGTTACACGTGACAATAATTTTATTAGTTGATACCGAAGTTATCGTATTATATCTTAAATTGTTTAGTTTTTTTAATTAAGATTTGTGGTATCTAATCGATACTTTTATGTTTTATATCTTGGGTTTAATTTATTTTTTTAACTAATGACTTTAAAACAATAACATATATTATATATTTGTCGAGAAACATAAAAAAATACATTGATTTTTTGTTATAAACCGTAGGACTGGACGTTTTGCATTTTACTAAAAGCTATTGTTGATGATATATAATTGTGCAATTCAATATTTTAATCTGTGTAACAGTTCAAACACTACATTTTAATTGTTCTATATATCAAAGAGATAATTATCATGTACTCAATAATCTCCTTCCCAATAATTATGCTTGCAATCAATGTGAATCGAAGTCATGACCTTCACTTTGATACATATTTTATGACCAAATGCTTATTGCTTTTTAAAAAATTATAGTCATTGGTAACAATACTAATCCAATAATTTAAACTATGGTGTATCTCAAACATCATGTTTCGAATGTTCTACTCAGTATGAATAGTTATTACATTTCAACAAAAGCAATATCTTTTAAATAATAATTTTACTTCTATTGATTTGTAAGTTAAAACAGTAATTTATATGAGAGAAAATAATTTTTTTTAGTTCATTAACTCATCACATTTTTATTTTTAGTCAATTGAATAGTGAAAATTTTAGTTTTGATACACTAACTTTTAATTTCGACTATTTTTAGTCTAATTGTTGACGTGACATCTGACAAGTTGATAAACACGAATCCTGTAGTTTATTTGGCACTCTATTTTGATGTATTTGTGCTTATCTGTCATTTTTATTTTTAGTTTTGCGCATAAATCATCATACTTTCATTATTTGTAGGTTTGATTGGAGTTGGTTGAAGCTTGAATATTAAAAAAAAAGTCAAGCTATGCGATGCCACGTTAGAATTTGGCCGGAAATCAAGAAAAAAGTTACTAGGAATCAAGGGAATTGAAGAAAATATTGTGCACGGACCCTGTGCGAAGGTATGGAAGAGGGTTCGTGTATCTTCGAAGAAACAATTTTTCTTTTTTTTTTTGAACAAGAAGAAAAGAAACAGTTTTTCGAAGCAGTTTAATACACGGACCCTGTGCGAAGGTATGGAAGAGGGTCCATGTATCTTCGTAAAACGTTTGGGGCTGAAATTTTATTACACGAACCTATGCATGGACCCATGTTCGGGGTCCGTGCATGTCGCAGAGTCTGAAAAAAAATATATATCGCGCAGATTTTGGAAATTTTGGGACTCTTTTATTTTGGGCAATATTGGACACTTATTTTTGGGACGAAAAAGAGGGTTTTTAAAGAAAAGAAGAGAGAGGATAATGAAAAAACACTTTGGGAGACTTTTGCAAAATTTTCGGAAGACGACTAGAGCTTGGAGAGGAAGAAGAAGCGCACCACATAAGCCAGATCCGGCACCATCGCTGAGAATTTTCTTATTCTTCTTCTTCTATTTTATTTTTCATGAATTCAAACATGAGAATTTTATTTAGTTTTGATATTATGGAGTAGTCGTTCTTTGACCGGGGTCACGATAGGGCCAGACTATCGATTTTTGTTCATGTTTTGGATTGATTGATGTTTTGAATATACTTTATGTTTATTGATTAATATTGATTTAGATTTTTTGCTTTTAATCTGGCCAATTAATTGCATATTTGTTGTTCGATATTAACTTGAAAGAGAAGAGATTGAAAATAACTTCAAAAATATTAATCAACACATGATTAAACCGACTAGAAATAGTATTCGATTTCAGTGTGCGGTTTTAGGCGAAGGCTGGAATTTCATAGTTGCAAATGCGTTTTTGTTTGATTAAATTCAATTAGAAATAATTGAACTGTCAAATAAGAATATGATTATTAATTCTTGAAATAGATTAATAATTATGATAGGGAATTTCATCGTGAATATGTGTAATTTTTGCTTGATTAAATCCAACACGTGACAAGAATTGATGTCTGGTACTGTTGTGTGTTTCTGGTCATTTTCCTGAAATTTGAATCCGTCATAAATTTATTCTGCTCTTTTAATTTAATTAAAATCTTTGCTTTAGAACGATTTATTTTTATTTCCATTAGTTTAATATTTCATAAAAATCTCTCATTTTGATTTGCCTAGATTAAATTAAATAATTTATATCTTAGTAATTGAACAATAGTCACTGTGAGATTGACTTGGACTCAATCCAATTTTATTATAACTTAAACTAGTGCGCTTGCTAGTAATTCCCAATCGAAATCATCGATCAAGTTTTTGCGCCGTTGTTGGGGACTATTAGTTTAATATTAGGATCAATTATTTATTTGAGACTAGTTTTTATTTTTATTGCTTCTTATTTATTTATTAAAGAATAAATTTTTGCTTTCGTTTGGTGTTAGATTTGTGCACTTTGTTTTAATTTCAGGAGTTTAGCTTATGTTATATGAGCTGTGCTCGAGGTAGCAAAAATCTCGTTCCACTTGATTTGGAAATTGAAAGCACTCTTCGTCGCATACGTAGAGCACAGAGGCAGAATAACTTAGCTCTTGGTTTTGAATCTGAAGAGGAGTTAGATACTAATTATAAAACATAATTTGAAGAGAATCCTAAGAATATGGCTGAAGACGAGAATAACCGCACTTTGATGGAACTTCATCGACCATTGGTTGGAGGATAGGATCCAACATCATTCGCCCTGTAGTTCAGGCGAATACTTTTGAGTTGAAACCATCTATCATCCAGATGATTCAACTACAAGTCAGATTTGGAGGGTCGCTATCTGAGGATCCGAATGCTCATCTGGAACAAATTCCTGTCAATCTGTGACATCTTCAAATTCAATGGCGTGACTACTGATACTATTCGGCTAAGGCTATTTTCCTTTTCTCTACAAGGTAAAGCATTGGAGTGGCTTCGAGATTTACCAGCGGGATCTATTCTACATGAGATGGTCTAGTTGAAGTTTTCATGAACAAGTATTTCCCACCTGCTAAGGTTACACAACTGCAGAATGATGTCATATCTTTTAGGAAGAAGGATGGGGAATCACTGAATTCAGCATGGGCCAGATTAAAAAAGATGCTGAAAGTATATCCTAGCCACGGTCTCTCAATAGGACAACAAATTGAGACTTCCTACTATGGGGAGAATTCATCTATGCATTCTATGCTTGATGCAGCTGCCAATGGTAGCCTATATAGAAAAACTCCCACATCAACACTTGAAATCATATCAAATTTGATTGAAAGTAATGTTGGTTGTCAAGACAGCAAGTGAGAAAAGAAAGTTGGATTTCTTGAGATTGATGCTCTGACAGCAATTACATCAAAACTTGATGGACTGACCCATCAAGTGTCTCAACTGCAAGCTAATCAATCGACACCAGTAAAACAGGTGAATCAAGTCCAAGGAAGTACTGAGGCAGTTGGAGGATCAGCGAGTGGCATTCCATTCATGCCAGAATTATTTTTTGAAGGGCTGCCAGTTTTTGAAGGAGATTCAGTGAATTATATATGTAGGGAACCGAGGACAACAACGGTATAATCCATTCAATTTCTCATATAATCCAGGTTGGAGAAATCACCCAAATTTTAGGTGTAAACAGGCTGAAAATTTTGTCGAACCTCAATATTTTAATCCACCTCAGCAGCCTGCACATCAGAAACCACCACAGCAACCAGTTAAACCTCCACAAGGTGTTGAACCTTCTATGCCACCGGGTTTCAAACAATCTGAGAACAAGTCAAATCTTGAAGATATGCTTGAAAAATGCATAGCGAAGAATGAGATGAGATGGCAGAATCATGATGCTATGATGAAAAGAGTAAAAACTCAATAAGGACAATTGACGAACCAGTTCGCTACATGGGATCCAGGCTCACTACCTAGTGACATAGAAAAAGAATCCTAAGGGTGTCAATGCAGTCACAATAGCTGAACAAGTGAATAAGGAGGGTGTTGATGTTGAAAAATATGACAGGGAGAAAGAATCACTCAAGCAGAGAGGCGAGAACTCGAGGGAGAAAAGTAAGTCTCTAAACTCTAATGCTGATATTGATATAAATTCTCTCCATTTTCCTCAAAGAGCAAAGCAACTGCAACTTAATAATCAGTTTTTGAAATTTCTTGAGATTTTTAAGAAACTGCATATAAATATCTCATTTGCAGAAGCTTTAGCTCAAATGCCCTCATATGAAAAAATTTTAAAAGAAAATTTAACAAATAAAAGAAAATTGGTGGATTTTGAGGCAGTTTAGCTTTTGGAGGAATGTTCTGCAATTTTACAAAATAAATTACCTCCAAAGCTTAAGGATCCTGGTAGCTTCTCTATTTCTTGTACCATACGGAATTCATTTTTTAGCAAAGCTTTATGTGACCTTTGTGCAAACATTAATTTGATGTCATATTCATGTTTTGAGAAGCTAGGAATTGGTGAGATGAAACCAACTACAATTTCTCTACAGTTGGCTGACAGATCAACTAAATATCATAGGAGAATTGTAGAAGATGTCTTAGTGAAGGTTGATAAATTTATTTTTTCAGTGGACTTTGTAGTTCTGGATATGGAAGAGGATCATGAAATTCCTCTTATCTTAGGTACACCATTTTTAGGCACTAGGAAAGAACTGATTGATGTAAAATTTTGGCCCCAATTATATTGTTTACTCATACCAGGTCATATTTCATGACAATTTTTTTATTTACATTTTTTTTGACAAGAAACTTGTAATTTATTGAACTCGAAAAAAGTCTAACATTACAAGATTCATGCCAACTAGGAAAATTTCAGACACCCAAAAAAAAGGTATAGGAGAAGAAACAGAAAAAATAGCCAAATAGTGAGCGACTGAATTTGATGTTCTCCGGATATGAAAAAAAGAAAAAAAAACAATCCCAAGATCCACAATCAACTTATTAATCTCTGAAGCGCATAATCCCACATAGCTAAGATCACTATCTGACATTGTGACTACTTGCACTGCCAATAGTGAGTCTGAAGTAGCTATCACTTGTTTGAAATTTTTCTCTTAAATAATCTTGAGTCCTTCCTTAATGGCGAGCAAATCCCCCAACGTAATCGAACCAGGATTCGGTATAGATTGACCAAAAGCCAATAACGGCTGCCCCGCTTGGTTCCTTACTATTCCCCCAATACCACATCTATGATTATTTTCATGATAACTCACATCAACATCCAACCTAAGATGACCAAGAGATGGAGCCTCCCACTTAGTTGGCGATGAAACAGACTTCCCAACCCTTAAATTAGATGGGTCATTTATTGCCTGTTGGTAGTCATGCAACAACGCTTGGCCTGGATTTATAATATCATGCAGCACATTTCTGTCATAACTATGTAAGGCCCTACATCTCTCATTCCAAATACTCCAAGTTTGACAAGCAAATGCCTCCACTTGACTGTGGTCCCAATTGGCCATTATCCTCAAACAAACATCTTTCGTGTCTAGTCCCACAAACTGCTTTAGATCATTTCAGATTGCATTATTCTTCCAAAACCTCTTTGAGGCTGAGAAAAAGAACAAGGCATGGCAAGTTGTATACTCTGCCTTGTGACAAAGTGAGAAACAATATGATATCGGCACATGGTGGGAAGCAATATTAGTTTCAGTAGGAATTATGTTGTGAAAAATTCTCCAACAAAACACCCGAATCTTTGGTGGTATAGATAATGACCATACAAATCGCCACCAACCTTCCATCACAGAATTGTTCGGCTTATGTTCAACTGGTTTCTCAAGTCCGATCCCAACAGGATATCTGATTTGCACAGAATATTTATCCTTAGGATCTTTAAGGCCCGAAAATATTAAGTTATTAATTACGGAATTTGAGATTTATATTTCGGATTTGGGAAAATAGTAATTGGAGAATTTATGGAATTAGAGATTTAAATTTCGAGTCGAAAATATTTAATTTGAGAATTTTCAGATATTAAGATTTAAATTTCAGAATTCTTAAATTAAAAGAATAAAATATTTTAATTGAATATTTTGGAATTTAAGATTTAAATTGTGAGTTTCAGAAATTAAAAAGAATTAAATTAGAAGTAAAGAATTGAAGAAGGACCGGAATACAAATAGTAAGAAATTTAGGGACCAAAGTGCAATTTCCTATTGCAAGTGGAATACACTTGGACTATATATATTGTACTTCACATGTATATCATCATCTTTAGCCTTATTTCAGCAGAAAGTCGAGAGAGAGAGAGAGAGAGAGAGATTTCGTGGCCGATTCATTCATTTCAAATTAGATAGAAATTGATCCGCACGGTAGAATTCAAGATTGATCGTATATTTGCGATCACGGCTTTGAGTGCTACGTTTTGACGTAAGTTTCATTAAGATTTATCATGTTTGAATTTTAAGATGTTGTTAGAATTAAGATTTGATTGTATAAACGTGTTCTAGTATATACGATAATATCATATCTAAGTCGGATCGAGAAAAGATGGTCGTTTGAACATGTTTTTGATTTTTGGAAGTATTTTTGAATTTCTGAAAATATATGCTGCTGGATTTCGAGATTATGTTGATGAATTGATAAGGATATTGAGTTTAGATGGTATATATATTGATAAATATGCCTTTGGAATTTCCGTTTCGAAACTGTTACGCCGCCGGTTTTCATTTTGATAAGATTTCAGCTATAGATTGAACTTGGCAATGAATATCAGATTTGATAATGATATTAAGCATGTTGTATACTTCATTTCAATTGGAAATTGAATTTATCGAATTTGATTCGACGAGTTCGAGCCGTTTGAAGATTGAATCAGGAATGAAAGAAACAAAGAGCTTGCACTACCAAGATATATATGAGCAAAATTTTAAGAAGATTTGATAGACTTGTTGTTGTTCAAAGATTTGCTAGAGTTTCAGAGATTTGAATCAAGACAAAGGTATGATTCGACATTAGCCTCGATAGGTAGAATAACTCGAGAACATGGTGGTTTTCGAGTTTCTTAAATCACATACGTGCATGATTACTTGCTCTTGCTTGATCCTACATGATTTACTTGATCTACTTGACTTAGTTGATCTAATTTCTTGATAAATGAGTTTGTTTGATTAAACATGTGTTCCTTGCTTGAGATTGATGCTTATAGATTTTTATGAGTTGATTAAATGTGGTAGAATTCTTATAGAGCTAGAATGCATTCATATTGAGCCACAATTCTTTCAAAACCTTGAAAGCAGATTTGAAAAAAAGATAGTGGACGTTTGGATTTATATATGAGTGGCTAGGACACAAATTGAGTCCTATTGCCAGAGTTCCCAGTATAGTGTCCAAAGTCGAGGGAATAAGAGCTCGTCACCACCCCGATCGGGAGAGTAGGTGGGAGACTTGATTTGCTCTCTTTCCCGGGATCCCAAAGAGATGATTTTAGAATTGACTCTACAAGATTTGTACTCCCTTACCTTTCAACCCGCATTTGTATCTTTATGATTTTGATTATATATATGTGGAAGAAGTCCAACATGTAAGGGTATATAATTTGATATTCGAATATGCTTATAGAAGTTGTATGTATATCCTTCTAAAGATTTATTATAGCGGAAGACTAGACTGATATGTTTACATGCTTTATATACATGTCTTTCATAGGAGTTATCCAGCTGTTGCTTTGTTTGTATGTGTACATTGCATCAGGTTGGGTCAAGAGCGAGTCAAAGATGACTTGTATAGCTCGAGATTGAGATTTAGAAGTGGAGACTCGAGTTAAAAAGTATATTTTGTTGTCAAACTCATGTTCTTGAAGTCTTAGAATGGTTTGAGAACTTAGAACTAGACTTGAACTTGTTATTATATTGTAACTTGAAAACATGTATAAGATTCTTAAACTTTGAGATACATTTTCTACTTTGTTTCTTGTATATAGATCATCTTAGAATTGATTTGGGATCGTTAAATGTTGAAAACAAGTATAAAATGGTAAAGGATAGAAAAAGAAAAGATTTGAACCTTCTGGCCGAGCAGCTCTCACTCGAGCGCATGAATTGCCGCTCGAGCGAGGCTGTTTATTTTTTTGGGCAGAACTTGGCTCGCTCGAGCGGCAAGAAATTGCGGCTCGAGCGAGGTACTATTCACGAGAATTAAAAAAAATTATTCATTTAGCGACGTGTTTTCGCGTCGCCAATTGTAAGGTTTCGCGTTGCCAAATGTCCTGGAATATTTTTTTTATTTAAGCAAATTAATATTCAGATTGCATATTTCTAATTAATTATGCTTAAATTGTTTAGACTGAATGATTATTATAAATATGAGATTAGCACCCGAGGTCCCCATAGGATCAGAACTCCATAAACATTTATTTTCAACATGTCCACATGATAAGGAATAGAGAGAATATGAGTGACTATGTAGGGTTTGCACACATCCCTAATAAGAGCCTCATTCCATTGGGAGTTGGAAATCAGAGATTGTACCTCAGTACCAATTGGGAGATGAAAAATATAAGTATTAAGCTTCGAGCATAATGCATAATGTTGGAATCCATTTGTCTTGGAAGATATCCAATGAACGGCCATCACCAATCCGCCAACAAAGGCCCATTTCCAATAGATCCCTGCTCCATCTAAGCAATCTCCATATAAAGAAAGGATTGTTATCAAGCGGCGCATGCATAACATCCATATGCTTAAAATAACGAGCCTTCAAGACTTTGGCTAATAAAGAATTTGGGTTCTGAATAATCTTCCATTTCTGCTTTTCTAATAACTCTTTATTGAACATCTCCAACTTTCAAAATCCCATCCCACCAAGGAACTTGGGGAGACAAAGGAATCCCAAATTTTCCAGTGCGTTTTTCTCTTTTCATTATCTATTCCCCACCAAAAATCTGAACATTCTTTTTCAATTGAATCACAAGTCACTTTAGGAATTCGAAAACACGACATTGCATAAGTTGGGATGGCTTGCAACACTGATTTAATAAGGATCTCCTTCCCACCCACTGAAAATAGCTTACTACCCCATCCCTTTATCCTCCGAGATACCCGCTCTACTAGATATCCAAATGAGTTAAAGGAAGGGGAGGAACGTGTTACTAAGTGTCTTGTGGCTGGGTGGGGGAAACACTTTTATTTATAAATAGATATTTTGGTTATAGTGGTTTTGAGGGTTATAGTTATACTTTGTGAGCCCCTTGCATTGGCTTTACCACATTTTGGTACACAACAGATTGAGTGCAAAAATGAATCCGACTCATCAATTCGATTCGAATCCATCCAAAATCGAGTTAAATTTGAGGGTTTATCGGGTTCGAATCAATCTGACCCAAAAAAAGAGTTGGGTTATTAAAGTGGATTTTCCATAATAGTTGTGCTTTGTCAGCCCCTTGCATTAACCTCACCTTACTGCAGTCTGGTATCGTAAGTAAATCAATGAATTAATATTAATAATTTAATGAGGTTACATCGTGTAGGGCCATTTAAAATAATAGCCTTAAGTTGGATTTTATTTAAAATAATAGCCTTTGCAAAATTTTATTTTGGTAAATAGCCTTTAATAGTTTAAGGTGTGAAAAGTTACTTTGTGATTATTTCGAATCAAATGTCGAATCGGATTCGAAATCTGATTCACTTGATTCATCAAGTTAGTAAATATTTTCATCGTCTGATGAAAACTCGATTGTTTCAACTGGATAAAATTCAATAGTATATAATTCTTCTAAAAGTTTAACTTTGTTTTTCCTCTCGTTTTGTTTTGGACATTCATTTGCATAATGTCCTTCTACATTGCACAACCAACATGTGCAATTCTTTCCTTTTCCTTTTGGGCAAGGCGGTTTTTTGTTATCAAACTTTTTATAAAATTTTCTTCTATAAGGTTTTTTGAAGAAATTCTTTTTAAATTTCTTTTTTTTATATAAGGAATAAATTTTCTATTAAATGATTTATAAGGTTTATTAGATTTATTTTGTTTCTGTCGTTTTAAATGTTTATGTGGCATATTTGTTTTACAACCATATTTTTTTACTGTAAATTTTATTTTGTCACAACAAAGTTTATTGTTTTGTTTGTAGGATTTAGATATTCTTTTATTTAGCGTTACTTCATGGCATCTTTTTGTTATTATATATTTGATAAATTTAATAGCTCCTCCCAAAGTTTTAGCATAAGAGCTAGTTAAAAATTCATCTTTACTATTTATTGGAATATTAGGTATTTTATTAAAAATACTTAATTTATAATGTTTTTTTATCAGTATCTATTAGTTGATAATAATTTGTTTCATAATCACAGATAAATTCTTTTAGATAACATAAATTGGATAATTTAATATTATCTAAGATAAAAATTGCTCTGTTTTGTTCTATATTTTTTGCTACTAAATTAGCATCATTATTAGAAACTCCTAAAAATTCTTGGTATAGGGCATCAATAAATAGTTCAAAATACCTATGTCATGTCATTCCTTGGCGTAGATTAGTTATTACTAGGTTTTCAGCCCAAGTTCTTACTGCTCCTACCAAAGTCATTTTTATCATTCCATGAGTTAGTACTTGTATATTCTCACTATTATCCAATAATGGTGTTAATTGAATTCGTACCGATAATTCATTTGCCCAATGATCTATCCTTGATTTTTTTTTTCTTTTGCAATAGAACAGAATGTTTTGTTTTACAAATCGTATTGTTTTTTATTCTCTAAGAATATCTCTAACATCTTTATAGGTTCCAGAATATTGGTCTCTGTTATACTTAAAGTTTTCATTTGTGGTTCCACCACCACTACCTCCTACATTCATTCGTAGAGTTAATTGTGGTCTAGAATCGTCTTCTGATTCTGATTCTAAAATATTCATATCTCTAAATTGTTCTGATTCCTGATGAGAATGATACAGTTCTTCTGTATTTATTCTTATTTGCACATAATCAGATTGATCAGTTTCACTAAACATCTTCATATATATTTAGTTTTTCCATAAATAAGAGGATTTATATACCAGGATTCGATTTTGAATGGTTCTTCCTCTATTTTCCCTTTTCCTTTATCTTTTGGAAAAACTTCCTTTAGATAGCTTAATATTTCTTTGCTATGTTTTTCTTGTTCTATTATTAATCTGGTCGTAGAAAAATCAATATATTCTTTAAAATTTTTCTCTAATTCTTGTATTATTAGATTAATCTTATTAATTTTATTCTCTAACTCATCTAAATCTTTTTTTAATTTTATTAAGGATGTCATTACGATGAGGTTGATTCATTAACACTGGCTTGTTTAATTTTAATAATATTTTGGTTCATGGTTCCAATCTTTTCAAGAATATCTTCACCATTTCTAGAAAATGATAATGATCTTCTTGGTAAAGAATGTTTTGTTATTTTGAGGTCATTTGAACTCCATCTTTTACAGAGATTTATTTCTTCAATAAATGTCATTCGAGGATGTTCAATTCTCGTAATATTTTCAAACATTCTTTCAACAGAAATGGTTGGTTTCGTTGAAATTATTCCTGTTTGAGAACTATTACTCATTGCTACCGACAACATAGTTTATATTTATTGGATGGTTTTTTGTTAACATAAGATTATTTCTATAAAAGTAATAATCTAGTGTTAAAACATCATTTATGTTTTTATCAAAAAAAGATACTCCCTCCGTCCCATATATAATGTTGTTGAATCCGACATTTTGGTGATAACAAACAACAACTCATTGTATAGGAATGTGCTGCCAATTTTTTGTATTTCAGGAATCTACTACAACTCCTACCGCAACCGTCTAAACCCTTCAAGTTATCTACCGGAAGCTTGTCAACCGCCTTTGTCTCTCGACCGGTTGCAGTCACAAGCCTATCGACTGGTTATTCAAACCAGCAGAGGATAAATCTATCTACCGGTAGAATGCCAACTGCTTATCAAGATATCTCAAGACAAATACTTGAGACAAGACGTTCATTGCAAGATCTTTTATCAAAAAAAGAACCGGCGTATCAGAAGATCTGTTGACTCTTGCATCGAGACAACAGGTTGCACTAAAATGGCAAAAACGCATAATGGCTACAGATAAAGCATTCGACCGTTTATACCAGTTTTGGACCCTGGAAGTTGTCTGCATTTAAAGAAGTGTACAATCTTCATGCAGAATCATCAATGCATTTATGAAGCATTAAATGTGCATTCAATGCAGCATCAGAACGTTCAAAATAAAGACGTTGATGATTGACCTATATAAAGGAAATATTGCTCAAGAAGTGACAAGAAGACAAGCAACACGAAAAATCTCAATCAACTCAATCACTTGAATACTATCAGAAGTCCTCATCTGATATACTGAGGCAATACTTTAGCACACTTACAAGATCATTCACTTGCTGCTCAAATAAACCCTCGCCTACAGTTTACATATCTGATCTTCAAGGATCATCCTAGGGTTTCCAAGCCTCTCGACCGCTCTGCAGTTTGAGAAGCTCAACCGGACTGTATTCATTATTGAAGAGACTTGAAGCTACTCTGAAAGCTTCCACCAGTCTGATAAGAACTGAGAATCTTATCTGTGTAAATCTAGGAGTTTCGGATTAGGCATTGGATAAGTCCTAAGTCTGAAGTGGGTGTATTGCAAGACGTTGTAATAACCAAAGTCTTCTAGTGAATTCCTTCCTAAGTGGAAGAAGGGGAGACGTAGAAGGATTAAGCCTTCGAACTTTCATAAATCGTGCCTTAGTCTTTACTGCATATTTATCTTATATATTGCTCATACATCGTGTTATAAATTGCCTTTGCATCACTAAAACCTCTGAACTATTTCCGCACTATTTAAGTTGTTCAAACCGTTTTAGAAGTTGAGAAAACAGATCAAGTGAACTAAACTTCACTTGATCATTTTGAAAAGAAAGAAAATAAGTTTCAGAGTGTATTCACCCCCTCCTCTACCCTCTGAACCAATCCCAACAAGTGGTATCAGAGAGGGTTCCTTTCTCAACTGCTGATCTAAAGTTTTAAAATCATGACTTCTTTCAACAAAATTCCTATGTTTTCTAAAGAAGATTATGATGACTGGAAAATTCGCATGCAGGCACATCTTGCAGCACAGGACGATGACATGCTATATGTCATAACAGACGGTCCTATCAAAATCATGAAGGTCAACCCAGCTCTAACCGTTGGTGCAGGACAAATGATTGAGAAACCAAGAGCTGAGTGGACTACTGAGGACAAAAAGAAGGCCAATCTTGACAATGTGGCCCGGGACATCCTATACAAAACACTGGACAAGAACATGTTCAGCAAAATCAAGTCATGCTCCACAGCAAAGGAGATTTGGGAGAAGCTCACTCAGCTGTGTGAAGGAAATGACCAGACCAAGGAAAACAAGATCACCATGGCCATTCAAAAATATGACAATGCCAAAATGAAGCCATGGGAAACCATGGCTGAATTTGATTAACGGTTCAGTAGTATCATTTGTGATCTTATTGCTTTAGGAAAAACTTATACTAACCGTGAAATTGCTGTGAAGGTTATGAGAGCTTTGCCCAAAGAATGGGAGATCAAGACAGTGGCCATGAGGGAGTCAAAAGACTTAAGCAAAGTTGAACTGCATGATCTCTTTGCAGATCTCAATGCCTACGAGTTCGAGCTCAACATGAGGACAGAAGATGAACCATCTACCTCTCAACCAACTAAGGCCTTAACCTCAACGGTGATGCGTCCACCGGTCGAGGAAGCTCCAAAGAGATCAGCTGAGCAAATCAGCAACGAAGCCATGACACTCTTTGTCAAGAAATTTGGTAGATTTATGCGTAAAAACAATTCTAAATTTAAAAATTATCATAAATCGGACCATACAGACGATGGTTCTACTTGTTTTAACTGTGGCAAGCCAGGCCACTTCATTGCAGATTGCACCAAGCCTAAGAGCAATGATCAGAAGCAATTCTTCTAAAGAAGAAGGGGCAAGGAGGACAAGAGGACGTTTAGAAAAGGAAGAGACCAAAGGGTTCTAGTAGCAGACGAAAGCAAAAGCAAGTGGGCTGAGTCTGACTCTGACAACCCCAATACCGGAAGCTCTTCAGATGACAGCGATGATGAAAAGGTGGAATGCCTTATGGCTGACATCGAAGAAGAAGCTGAGGAGGTATTTGACTTTGGTTCACCTGAATTTACTCACAGTGATCTAGTTACTGCTTTACACGAAATGGCTAATGAATACAAAGCATTATCCAAGGAATTCGAGGAGGTAAAGGCAGAAAGAGCTGACCTAAAAGATAAGTCAAGCGAATCAAGCTGCATGAAGCGAAAAGAGCTTGATGGTCTTAAGGTCAAGCTAAGTCTGCTGGATACTGAGAATGACACCTTGAAAAGAGTGTTCCAAGCAACCTTGACTGAGAACAAAAAACTACTTGAAACAATTAAGGCTTGAAATAAATCTTCTGTAACCATTGACAAGATTCAAGAAATCCAAAGACCGGCACATGACTAAAACGGTCTAGGGTTTGGAACAAATGAACAGTCTATGGAATCTTGTATTCAGTCAAGCCTGGACAAAGGCAATCTTAACAAAATAAGATTTTTCAGGTCCAGCACGATATATGAACATGATGAGTGCAGCTTTGACAAAAATCAGAAAGTATCTAACGAACGAAGATCTAAGCATAGAGGGTTGGGATATGTGGATCCCCAGATCTCTAATCAAAGAGGAACTTGGATTAAACCAAAACCTAATGAAAGAAGAAAGTGAAACCAATCTAATTTCAAAAGGCCGTGGAATGAGTCTAACTACTCTAAGAGAAGATGGTCAAAGGAGAAGCCTTACCAGTACTTTAATTGCAGGCCAGTTCAAAAGAGGTACAGGCTAACTGATAAAGATCAAAAAGGCAAGCAGCACACAGCAACCTCACAAGCACACACATTTACTGCTTATCGACCGCACAGATTTCTGGACACACACACGGGCAAACCTGTAAGGGTGTTCCAGGTGTGGGTCCCGAAAGGGCAAATCCGACATGGACCCTACTAGATATGGGTACCAAAATTTCTTCACTTTTTGCAGGTACTAAAAGTCCAAACGGGCGAGAAGACCACTTCTATCAAGGACACTACCTGGTACCTAGATAGTGGTTGCTCATGGCACATGACAGGGAATCCAGAACTTCTAACAGAAGTTGTGCTGTGCAAAGGACCAAAGATCAGCTTTGGAGACAACTCCAAAGGTAAAGCCGTGGGTAAGGGTAAGATTATCCATGGTAACATCATTATTAAAGATGTGTTGCTTGTTGACAAACTGTGCTATAATTTGATAAGTATTAGTCAACTATGTGACAATGATCATTCGGTGGAGTTTCACAAACACACTTGCATCATCAAAAATGACAAAGGTGGGACTCTTATGACCGGTGTAAGAGACCTAAACACCTACAAGGTAAACTGGTCTTGCTCACATATTCTTCACCTACTTGTCTTACTGCTCATCATGATAAACATTGGTTGTGGCATAAGCGGTTAAATCATCTAAATTTTAAGTCCATCTCTAACTTGAGGAAGCATGATTTGGTTTCTGGTCTGCCTGAAGGAGATTTTATAAAAGACAAAGTTTGTCCTTCTTGTCAACTAGGAAAGCAGGTGAGAGCAACCTTTAAAAATAAAGGGTGTATGTCTTCTTCCAAATGCTTAGACTTACTTCACATGGACCTATTTGGTCCTATACCAGTAAGAAGCATAGGGGGAATGAGATATGCTCTTGTTGTTATAGATGACTTTTCTCGATTTACTTGGGTCATCTTTCTCTCTTCAAAAGATCAAACTGCACCTCACCTGATTAAGCTTTTTAAACGCTTGCAAAATGAACAATCTACTGTGATAGATAGAATCAGGAGTGATAGAGGGACTGAATTTTTAAACACCACTCTTATGACTTATCTAGATGATCAGGGAATCAAGCATGAGTTGTCAGCTGCTAGATCCCCACAGCAAAATGGGGTGGCTGAAAGAAGGAACCATACTTTAAAAGAAGCAGCCAGAACTATGATTGCTGATTCAAATGTTTCTCAAAGGCTTTGGGCAGAAGCAGTTAACACAGCTTGCTATACTCAAAACAGATCTATGATTAATAAACGATTTAACAAAACTCCATATGAGATCTGGAATGGCACAAAACCTGATATTTCATACTTCAAAATTTTTGGGTGCAAATGATTTATCCACAACAATGGCAAAAATCATTTGACAGCCTTCGATGCCAAAGCAGACGAAGGAACTTTTATTGGTTACTCAGCCGTTAGCAGAGCTTATCGAGTGTTCAATCAAAGATCACTAACGGTCGAGAAAACCATTCATGTTGTTTTTGATGAATCTACTCTTTGTACAGAACAAACTCAAGGGAGCATAAATGATCTGAGTCATAGACTGGAAAACACAAATCTACAGGAAGAGAGTTGTTAGAACCTAATGGGGGGGGATTTAGGTTCTATTGACAACTTTAGCAATTTAAAGCGATTATGCAAGTACGCAAGCGGAAGACTTAAGCAATAAAATAATAAGTGCGGTAAATAAATGCGTAATGTAAATAAAGCAGTAAAAGGGATAAGAGATGTTTATGGAAGTTCGACGATAAATCGTCTACGTCTCCCCTTCTTGGTTAAGTCGATTAACCAAGGATCCACTAGCACTTCGAACGTCTTGGCCTTGATGGCTCCAAGGATAGCCTTACAACTTGACACGATCACCGCGCCGATACAACTCAACACTCTTGGCCTTAAGGGCTCCAAGGATAGCCTCAACACTCGTAAAATACACTTGGCTTCACACACAAGTGTTTACAAAACCGAGCAACCAACTTACAAACTAACAACCCTCGATATTACAACCCCGAATACAACTCGATATGTGAATATATTTTGAACACTCAAAAGGGGCTACAAATTGCTCAACAAATGGCTTGAATGATGCTTGAGAGGATTGAGAGACTTGAAGATGTTGGGATGGATTGAATGGCCTCGGAATGCCTCCTTTTATAGCTGAAATTTTGGCATCGATCGAAACTTCCGATCCCTGCATCGGAGCTTCCGAAATTTGAATTCTGAGACACGCGGGTGTACAGGATCGGAACGTCCGATCCACTTCGGAGCTTCCGATCGGCGCAATAAATATGGTGTCGGGCAAAAGTCTTCCGGACAAGATTATCAGGCGGCCGTTCAGGATCGGAACGTCCGATCACGTTCGGTGCTTCCGATCGGCTTCACTTCGTTGCCTCCGATCTGCTTCCGAACATTATAATATTCCATAGAAAATGATCGGACCTTCCGATCATAGATCGGAGCTTCCGAACCTCTTCTTCGTAGCTTCCGTTCTGCATTCCGAACACTATAAAAATCCCTGAAATAGATCGGAGCTTCCGAACCATGATCGGAGCTTCCAATCCACCCTTAGCTTCCGAAGATGCTTCTGATCATGATCGTAGGTTCCGATCTCCAATCGGAGCGTCCGATCCCGTAGCAGTAAACTTCTTCGAATTTTGTTTCTGATCTTGAGTATGAATTTAGTCTTAATTCATCTTGAAAATTTTAACTCTGAAATAAGCTCAATGTAAATATTAATAACATTTTAACCTAGTTTTGTTAATCATCAAAACATAGAGAAATAAGACTTGTTAATGCATTAAAAACATTAATCTCATAATTCGAGATTTATATGCGTTTAAGGCGTAACAATCTCCCCCTTTTTGATGATCACAAAACTTGGTTAAAAACAGGAGATAAAATATACGATAATTATAAACAATTTTTTTATAAGCAACAGATTTTAACGGATAAACAAATTTTATCAGATAAACAAATTTTATCCCAATTAATATTTTAACCATTAATTCTCCCCCTTTGTGATAAACAAAAAGTAATGAAACATAGAATTAAAAAAGTACTCAACAATTTCATTTACAATAATAAATTTTTAATACAACGCAAGAAAGAAAAAATACAAATAAAAATAAAATAAAAATCTAAGAGTCATCATCATGCTGCGGAGGAGGGTAGCGAGCGGCGAAGTCATCAAATCGAGTCTCCAGAGAGGCAACTCTAGCAGTCAACTCGGTAAAATGAGTGTGCATACTTGTCTCAATGCGATGAAGAGTCTCGAAGAGTCGGTCGCTAGGAAATTGGTTTATTGGTGTAGGAGGAACCTCAGGAGCCTGGAAAGGAAGATCACCAATGGTAGACGCAAAGGCCTCAAAACTGGAAGATGATGGAATATCAGTGTTGGGCGGACCAGTCGGAAAGCCTTTGGTTTGGATAGAGTGAGGAAGAGAAGAAAAATCTCGATGAAAATCAGAAATAGGAGAAAATCTAGAAAAAGCTCGACTAGAATCATCAACCCATCGAGAATACACAGGATTCCAAGATAAATCCATCCTGATAATAGACTGATGGTTGATGATATGACTCGACTGGATTTCAAGAGAAGGGATCCCCTCAAAATCAATATCAAAACGACTCAAAATCCGGTTAATAAACCGGGCAAAAGGAAAGGAAACCTTTTTAGCCGTCGTTGCCGTGTGATGCATAGTCTGCATAACAAGGCGCGGAAGGTTAAAAGGTCGAGAGGAGATGATATGAAAAAGAATATACAAATCCAGATATTTGCAAGTGGAGAGGTCTCCACTGCGGGGAACTATGGATGTGGTGATGAGTTTTTGAATGATTTGGAAATCAGGACAAAGACTCTTGAGATGGATTCGATCGTCAGCAGCAGTGGCTTGACGACCGAGAATAGTAGAAAGAAAGAGATCACGATCAAAGTTTGGATCATTTTGTGGCCAATTTTGGGAAAAGTATTCACCAGGTCCATTCTTGGGAAGATCAAACCAGGAGGACAGATCAGCAGAAGAAAAAATGATATGCCTACCTTGAACGATGGTGGCAATGGTGATATCACCATGCCCTAATTCAAGTTCAAGGTTGGCATAGAACTCGTGAATCAGTGGAGGAAAGATTCGGTCGGGGACAGATGGCTGGAAAAAGGATTCCCAATGTTGAGCATTGATTAAGTTCAACAGTAGGAGATGAGATTGGGCCAAGTAGGTAGTATCTAAGATACGACCCGGATGAATCTGACGATGTAAATAATCATCAGGAGTGGGCCTAGACACAGCTGGTTGGGTAGGATCACGGACAATAAT
Source organism: Henckelia pumila (assembly GCF_033568475.1). Classification (NCBI taxonomy): domain Eukaryota; kingdom Viridiplantae; phylum Streptophyta; class Magnoliopsida; order Lamiales; family Gesneriaceae; genus Henckelia; species Henckelia pumila. The sequence continues at coordinate 182,456,980 of NC_133121.1, read as the reverse complement.
AGGACGACTAGAACTCGCCTGATCGCGACGGCGTTTGACAGGCATTTTTATGGGTTGGAATCGGATGAAATAGAGATAAGAGAAGAAATTTAGGTGCAAGAAATCGGAATGAGCGATCTGATATTTATAGGGGATGGAACGATCGGAAGCTCCGATCTGGATCGGTCGTTCCGATCGTGTGGTCCACTGAGGTAAGGCCACGTGTCGATCGGAAGCTCCGAACAGGCTTCGGACGTTCCGATCCTGAGGCGGTAATTAAAGATAAGGCGGTGAAAAGTAATTTAAAAAGTCGGATTAGATGGGGATCGGACGTTCCGATCGTGATCGGTGGTTCCGATCGGCATCTTGGAGGGAAAAATTACCGCGCAAGATGAAAAGTGGCGGGATACAGATCGGAGGTTCCGATCTGGATCGGTGGTTCCGATCTGGAGCGGTGGTTCCGATCTGCCTTAGGAAGAATGCATGATTTCGACTCTTTAAACTTTATTTTATTTAACATTTAAGCAAATAATTCACATAAAAATGTGAGCTTCTTAATTTTGAATAAATACAATTGATTTGTATTATCCAAAATTAATTTGCTCGAATTTAATATTAAGCTCCCCCTTAATATGACATTAAATTTTAATTTATGCCTACAAGTGATTACAACTCAATCATGCCAAGTTCACCACGCAAACGAATAAAAGTATTTTCATCTAGTGGTTTTGTAAAAATATCAGCAATTTGATTAGTTGTGTCAACATATTGAAGTTCAACTTCATTTCGTTCGATGTGGTCACGAATAAAATGATGACGAATGTCAATATGTTTGGTGCGCGAATGTTGAATCGGATTCTTTGTAAGACAAATGGCGCTAGTGTTGTCACAGAAAATAGGGATTTTTGAAAAAGAGACGCCATAGTCGAGCAATTGATGCTTCATCTAAAGAATTTGCGCACAACAACTACCGGCAGCCATATATTCGGCTTCGGTCGTTGATAACGCAACACAGTTTTGCTTTTTGGAAAACCAAGAAACCAAACAGTTTCCTAAAAAGAAACAGGTTCCACTAGTGCTTTTACGGTCCACCTTATATCCACCAAAGTCGGCATCACAATATGCTTTTAAATCAAAGAAAGAATTTTTCGAATACCACAAGCCGAGATTTGGAGTATTTGAAAGATATTTGAAAATGCGTTTTAAGGCGAACAAATGTGATTCCTTTGGACATGATTGAAATCGTGCACACAAGCAAACACTAAACATAATGTCCGGTCTACTAGCAGTAGCATATAATAAGGAGCCAATCATACTACGAAAGGAAGATTGATCTACAGTTTTACCATTTTCATCCTTGTCGAGTCTGATTGCTGTGCTCATAGGTGTGGATGATGATTTGGTGTTTTCCATCCCAAACTTCTTTAGAATCTCCTTAATGTATTTGCTTTGGTTCACAAAGAACCCATCTTTACACTGTTTGATTTGCAATCCGAGGAAATAGTTAAGTTCCCCCATCATGCTCATCTCAAAGTGTTCCTGCATAAGCTTGGAGAAATCTTGACAAAGAGTTTCGTCAGTAGAACCAAAAATTATATCATCAACATAAATTTGCACGATCAAAAGATTATTTTTGACATTCTTGGTAAATAAGTTAATGCCGATCTTTCCTCTTGAAAAACTATTTGAAAACAAGAAAGTAGACAGTTTATCATACCAAGCTCGAGGAGCTTGTTTCAAACCATACAATGCTTTGTTTAGTCTAAACACATGATCAGGCAAAGAAAGATCAACAAAGCCATCAGGTTGCTCAATATAAACCTCTTCTTTCAATTCACCATTAAGAAAGGCACTTTTGACATCCATTTGAAATAACTTAAAATTTCTAGAGCAAGCAAAAGCAAGTAGCATGCGAATGGATTCTAGTCTAGCAACAGGCGCATAAGTTTCATCATAATCTATGCCTTCTTCTTGACTATATCCTTTAGCAACAAGCCTAGCTTTATTTCTAGTGATAGTGACATGCTCATCAAGTTTATTCCTAAACACCCATTTAGTACCAATGATAGATCTATCATGCGGTCTAGGAACAAGAATCCAAACATCATTGCGTTTAAACTCATTCAACTCATCTTGCATCGCAATTATCCATGCATCATCTAACAAAGCATCATCTATGCATTTAGGTTCAACATGCGAGACAAAGGCAAGATGATTACAAATATTATTAAGAGAAGAACGAGTGGCTACTCCCTTTGAAGGACTTCCGATGATAAGATCTATTGGGTGATCTTTGTGAAGCGTCCACTCTTTCGGAAGTGGTGTTTCCTCAACGGAAACATCTATATCATTTAGGCTTGAGGAAGCCAACTCTTCTTCGAGTAATTCTACATCATCAATGTTAGTGCGAACAATAGTAGACATAGATTCATCAAAAATAACATGTATAGATTCTTCAACAAGTAAAGTGCGTTTATTAAAAACTCTAAAGGCCTTACTTGAGGTAGAATATCCGAAAAAGATACCTTTTTTGGATTTGGCATCAAATTTGCCAAGGTTGTCCTTACCATTGTTATGTATGTAGCATTTGGAACCGAAAGCTCGAAAGTAAGAAATGTTAGGCTTTCTCCCTCTCCATAATTCATATGGAGTTTTCTTGAGAATTGGCCTTATTGATACACGATTAATGATGTAACAGGCAGTGTTCATTGCTTCAGCCCAAAAATATTTTGGTAGAGAATGCTTACATATCATGGTCCTCGCAATCTCCACAAGTGTCCTATTTTTCCTCTCAACGACCCCGTTTTGTTGAGGAGTCCTAGGACAAGAAAAATTATGACCGATGCCTTTCTCTTCACAAAAGTTTGAAAAACTCTCATTTTGAAATTCAGTTCCGTGGTCACTACGGATCTGCTTTATTGAAAGATTTTTCTCATTCTCAACTCGTTTAACAAAAGTTTTAAAATAATCAAAGGCATCATTTTTGTGGGCTAAAAACAATGTCCAAGTGTAACGTGAAAAATCATCTACAATGACAAATGCATAAAGCTTCCCTCCTAGGCTAGCGTTCCTCGAAGGACCACATAGATCTAGGTGAAGAAGTTCAAGGGGCATAGAAGTAGATATAAAATTTTTGCTTTTAAAAGATTCCCTTGTATGTTTGCCAAGTTGACATGCATCACAAATAGAATCTAATTTTAAATTGAGTTTTGGCATACCAACAACTAAATCAAGTTTAAAAAGTTTTTCTATGGTACTAGGACCAACATGACCTAGTCGTCTATGCCAAAGAATGTTGTCATCAACATTCAAGGATACAAGGCTTTTAATATTTGATAAAGATAAATTGTTTAAAGAAACCTTGTAAACATTTTCACTTCTATATCCTTTGAAATTTATGGATTTGTCACTAATAAATGATACAGTGCAGTGTTGGGGAGTGAATTTGACTTCATAACCTCTATCGCACAATTGACTTATGCTTAGTAGATTATGCTTAAGCCCTTTCACTAGGAGTACATCATCAATTAGGCAAGAATTAGATATACCTATTGAGCCGATGCCTTCAATGACTCCTTTGTTGTTGTCTCCAAAGGTGACTGTTCCCTTTTCCTTAGGTTTGACTGATTGGAGTAGATCCTTGTTCCCCGTCATATGTCTAGAACATCCACTGTCTAGATACCATATGCTAGGGAGAACAGTTTTCCTAGTTCCCTGAAAAGAATTGTTTTGGTACCCTTTAGTTCTTTTGGGTCCACAATGTTAGAAAAAAGAGATACAAAATAGACTTCTAAGAGTTCAGTCTCTCATAGCAACATCATCGCCACTTTCTAAGAGTGCTCCCAGTAGTAGGTAGGGCATATGGCCACTTTAAAAACCTATTTCCTTGGACAGAGCAACGTTCAACAGGGAGACCAGCCGCAAGTCAAGGCATTTTTAAGCCGGTCTATATTGAACTCCCTTAGATTGTGATCTCATAATGCCAACTAATGAGTTGTTAAGTACTCTTAGGCCTCCATTTCATATAGCTCTTTTGAACATATTGATATTTCAATGATCTGCATTTATGTCTAACATGACCAGATTTGCAACAATAAGAACAAGTAGGGGGTGATCTCATCTTAGCCTTAGCTATTAGACTAGCAAAGTCTATAGACTTCTTACCATAGCCTATTCCTCCCTTATCAAAGCTACATTTCTGCATGCTAAGTAGGTTGTTCAATTTATTGCTACTCACATTGAATTTATCGAATGATTTTTCTAGGTGATCTAGGTCATCCTTAAGTCTAAGGTTATCATGCTCCTTAGTTTCTAATTCCTTTTTAAGATTTCTATTCTCTTTTCTAAGAACCTTAGCCATATCAAACATATCTTTATAAGCATGTAAGAGTTCATCGTAAGTAGGTACCTCGTCATCGTCGTCAGAGACGATGTCATCACTCTTAGCCATGAAGCAGAGGTTTGCTTCCTCGTCGTCGTCGTCGCTATCACTCCAGGTAGCTAGTAGGGCTTTCTTCTTTCCTTTGTCCACTTTCTTCTTGAGTGGGCATTCATTGGCGTAGTGACCTTGTTGTTGACAGTTGTAGCAGGTCACTTCTCTTTCAGGTTTCTTGTCTTTTTTGAATTTGTTTCCTCGCATGAATTTCTTGAATTTTCTTGCGAGGAGAGCCATGTCATCATCGTCATCTTCTTCGACTTGTGTAGTCAAAGCTATCCCTTTGTGCTTGACATCTTCTTTCTTTGATTCTTTTCTTGTGGACACTTCTAACTCATGGGTTTTTAGGGTCCCATGTAGTTGATCAAGATCATAGGCGGCAGTGTCCCCTTTGTTGGATTCGATGATGGCGGTTATTTTTGCATCCCATTCTTTTGGTAGGGCACGAAGAGCTCTCCTCCAAACTTGCTTGGTAGGATATTGTTCTCCCAATTGTGCTAACTCATTGATGATTTGAGTAAGCTTTCGGAACATGGTGTCAACATCTTCATTGGATTCCATCTCAAATGTTTCGTATTTGAGTTGGAGTAAGTCGATCTTTGTCTCTTTCACTTGGTTGGTGCCTTCGTGACATATCTCTAGCTTGTCCCATATCTCTTTAGCGGATGAGCACATCGATATCCGGTTGTACTCGTTCATATCTAAAGAACAATGCAAGATATTCATAGCTTTAGCATTTTGCGAAATTAATTTCATGTCCTCTTTTGAAAAGTCATCCATTCCCTTAGGAATTTCAACCCCATCAACTATTTTCATAGGTGTATAGGGACCTTTCACCGTCACTTTCCATAGGTCATAGTCTACGGATTAGATATATAGGGACATACGATTTTTCCAATACCCGTAGTTTATGCCATTAAAAAGAGGAGGACGATTAGTAGATTGCCCTTGAGCATAATCACTCGCTAGGTTTGCCATAAAAAGGATTTGAAAAGTATTTTCAAATGGCTCTGATACCACTTGTTAGAACCTAATGGGGGGGGATTTAGGTTCTATTGGCAACTTTAGCAATTTAAAGCGATTATGCAAGTACGCAAGCGGAAGACTTAAGCAATCAAATAATAAGTGCGGTAAATAAATGTGTAATGTAAATAAAGCAGTAAAAGGGATAAGAGATGTTTATGGAAGTTCGACGATAAATCGTCTACGTCTCCCCTTCTTGGTTAAGTCGATTAACCAAGGATCCACTAGCACTTCGAACGTCTTGGCCTTGATGGCTCCAAGGATAGCCTTACAACTTGACACGATCACCGCGCCGATACAACTCAATACTCTTGGCCTTAAGGGCTCCAAGGATAGCCTCAACACTCGTAAAATACACTTGGCTTCACACACAAGTGTTTACAAAACCGAGCAACCAACTTACAAACTAACAACCCTCGATATTACAACCCCGAATACAACTCGATATGTGAATATATTTTGAACACTCAAAAGGGGCTACAAATTGCTCAACAAATGGCTTGAATGATGCTTGAGAGGATTGAGATACTTGAAGATGTTGGGATGGATTGAATGGCCTCGGAATGCCTCCTTTTATAACTGAAATTTTGGCATCGATCGGAACTTCCGATCCCTGCATCGGAGCTTCCGAAATTTTTATTCTGAGACACGCGGGTGTACAGGATCGGAACGTCCGATCCACTTCGGAGCTTCCGATCGGCGCAATAAATATGGTGTCGGGCAAAAGTCTTCCGGACAAGATTATCAGGCGGCCGTTCAGGATCGAAACGTCCGATCACGTTCGGTGCTTCCGATCGGCTTCACTTCGTTGCCTCCGATCTGCTTCCGAACATTATAATATTCCATAGAAAATGATCGGACCTTTCGATCATAGATCGGAGCTTCCGAACCTCTTCTTCGTAGCTTCCGTTCTGCATTCCGAACACTATAAAAATCCCTGAAATAGATCGGAGCTTCCGAACCATGATCGGAGCTTCCGATCCACCCTTAGCTTCCGAAGATGCTTCTGATCATGATCGGAGGTTCCGATCTCCAATCGGAGCGTCCGATCCCGTAGCAGTAAACTTCTTCGAATTTTGTTTCTGATCTTGAGTATGAATTTAGTCTTAATTCATCTTGAAAATTTTAACTCTGAAATAAGCTCAATGTAAATATTAGTAACATTTTAACCTAGTTTTGTTAATCATCAAAACATAGAGAAATAAGACTTGTTAATGCATTAAAAACATTAATCTCATAATTCGAGATTTATATGCGTTTAAGGCGTAACAAGAGTGACAGTGATCCATATCCTCCAAAGAAGGATGATCCAGTTCCCTCTACCGTGTGTGATCAAACAAGTCCAGAAGAGGATCCACCGGTTGATAACGATCCTCCTGCCAATGATGATCCAGTAAACGAGGACGTTCGTCAACCAATTGATGACAACCCTTTAGGGAATTATTTTAGGTGGAACAAAGATCATCCACCTGGGTTGGTCATAGGTGACCCTTCTGCTCCTCGAAAAACACGTGGTCAAATGATTAATGAATTCTTGCATGCAGCTTTCATATCTCAAGTAGAGCCCAAGAAGATAGATGAAGCTCTATCAGATGCCAGCTGGATTGAAGCTTGCATACAGCGCTTTGACAGATGGCATCATTCCCGTACTCACCTGACGCTTGCTCAAATATTTCCTAAGTGGAAAGCTCTGAACGTTATTGAGCAGAAGATGCTTCTTTTTGCTGACACTGAAGACATCGTGGAGGCTCTGGGAAGAATACAGCTCATCGACTTGAAGCTTCGAGGAAGCCTGATATCTCTGTTTATTACTGAGCGTCTCAAGAACTTCAAATCCAAGAGTCCTACCGCCACCGATGACTTTGTGATTTTGACTGGACTACAGAATAGTCTACGTCAAATCACTCAACTACTTCAGCACTTCCAAGCTCTTAACAACGTAAAGACGACAGCTTCAGCAGCTTGTATACAGTCTTATGGACTGGAAGCACAGGTGATGATGAAGACTTTTCTTACCCAAGATCAGGGTGAAGAAGACGTCTCTGCTATTACTCTTTCAGATGGGATTCTGACCGGTCTCATCACTGCTGACCTGTTTCAATCATCCGCTCTAAGATCGAGTGTGGCAGCATCTTCATCGGTCGACCCCGCCTCAACCGCAGTCCAAGCAGTAATTCAACCGGAAGCAGCTGTGACTGCTCACTCATCTCCAGCGGCGACCGCTCACACCTCTCCCAGTCGTCTACAAGATTTTTTAGAAGTGATTGAACAAGAAATTCCTGTCACCTCTGTGACAGAGGCTCCTTGCAGCAGTGAAGCAGTAGTGCCCCCAACAGAGATACCAAGCACTATTGTATCACTTGCACCTCCAGAACAGCCAGTGACTGATGCTGACCCAGCACTTCAACCGTCTCCATCTACTGAAAAGTTTGTGGAAGATCTCCTAATGGATAACCGAGTGCTGATCCTGCTACTCCACCAACCATCTTGGCTGCAGTCGAGACCCCTACATCTCCAACTGTACCACTATTGGAAGGTACATCAGCTAGCTCACCAGCCAGATCACCAGCACCACATCATCTTGAGTCTGGCCCGGATTCACCAAGGAATGACACACAGAGTCAAATGCTTCAGACTGATGACTCATATATTGAAGCCATGACAGCAGCTCTGGATCACACATTGATAAATAGGCTTCATGAGCTCATGCAAACAGTTCGATCCTTTTCACAAGACATCACAAACACATCCTCATGGGTTGAAAATTCACGCAAGACGATGATTCGGCATTTTGAGACCGTGTCTAGAGACCTTGCTCATCTGTCCAAAGAGATCACTGCCCATCATCGCACTCAAATCAAAACGCTCTCTACCGTCTCCGAACAAGTTGTCAGATCCGAAAACCGCCTTCATAGGCAGTTGAATGATCGGATGGACACTATGCAAGCTACTCTAATTGCTCAACTAGATGCAAAAATTGATACTATGCAAGCCTGCCTTGGCACTCAACTCACTGAGATCATCCTTCGACTCAACCAAGGTGATGCCAAAAAGGGGGAAGAAGAGCAACGAAGAGCAGCAGAGGCAAGAAGACGTGAAGAAGAATCCAGAAGAAAGGAAGAAGCCGACAGAAGAAGAAGAGAAGGCGATAGGTCAGGAGGAGCCAGTTGGTTCAAAAGATGAACAACTTGTCTCTTCTTTACTTATCGCAGTTGTATCTCATTTTGTTTTTCTTCAGTAGGTGTAATAAGAATGCTTATTGTAATTAATGAAATTCATTCTCTCAATGAAGTTCATTTTAATGCTTTCATATTGTTTTCGGAGCACTTAAGTTTTGTCATCACCAAAAAGGGGGAAATTGTTGAATCCGACATTTTGGTGATAACAAACAACAACTCATTGTATAGGAATGTGCTGCCAATCTTTTGTATTTCAGGAATCTACTACAACTCCTACCGCAACCGTCTAAACCCTTCAAGTTATCTACCGGAAGCTTGTCAACCGCCTTTGTCTCTCGACCGGTTGCAGTCACAAGCCTATCGACTGGTTATTCAAACCAGCAGAGGATAAATCTATCTACCGGTAGAATGCCAACTGCTTATCAAGATATCTCAAGACAAATACTTGAGACAAGACGTTCATTGCAAGATCTTTTATCAAAAGAAGAACCGGCGTATCAGAAGATATGTTGACTCTTGCATCGAGACAACAGGTTGCACTAAAATGGCAAAAACGCAGAATGGCTACAGATAAAGCATTCGACCATTTATACCAGTTTTGGACCCTGGAAGTTGTCTGCATTTAAAGAAGTGTACGATCTTCATGCAGAATCATCAATGCATTTATGAAGCATTAAATGTGCATTCAATGCAGCATCAGAACGTTCAAAATAAAGACGTTGATGATTGACCTATATAAAGGGAAGATTGCTCAAGAAGTGACAAGAAGACAAGCAACACGAAAAATCTCAATCAACTCAATCACTTGAATACTATCAGAAGTCCTCATCTGATATACTGAGGCAATACTTGAGCACACTTACAAGATCATTCACTTGCTGCTCAAATAAACCCTCGCCTATAGTTTACATATCTGATCTTCAAGGATCATCCTAGGGTTTCCAAGCCTCTCGACCGCTCTGCAGTTTGAGAAGCTCAACCGGACTGTATTCATTATTGAAGAGACTTGAAGCTACTTTGAAAGCTTCCACCAGTCTGATAAGAACTGAGAATCTTATCTGTGTAAATCTAGGAGTTTCGGATTAGGCATTGGATAAGTCCTAAGTCTGAAGTGGGTGTATTGCAAGACGTTGTAATAACCAAAGTCTTCTAGTGAATTCCTTCCTAAGTGGAAGAAGGGGAGACGTAGAAGGATTAAGCCTTCGAACTTCCATAAATCGTGTCTTAGTCTTTACTGCATATTTATCTTATATATTGCTCATACATCGTGTTATAACTTGCCTTTGCATCACTAAAACATCTGAACTATTTCCGCACTATTTAAGTTGTTCAAACCGTTTTAGAAGTTGAGAAAACAGATCAAGTGAACTAAACTTCACTTGATCATTTTGAAAAGAAAGAAAATAAGTTTCAGAGTGTATTCACCCCCCCCCCCCTCTACCCTCTGAACCGATCCCAACAAATGTCTTCTTTGGATTTTCACACAGATTAAGAAAAATTTATTGGGAAATCAAATTTTATATAAACTTCCTATTTTATCCCTATTTAATGTATTAAAAAATGATTGCACAATTTTCAAGGTGTAGTTAATAGGGGTATGTTAGGAAATGAGTGTAAAAAAATATTACTAATTATGGTATATGACTATATATTTGGGACAAATAAAAAAGGAAACATGGACATTATAATTGGGACGGATGGAGTATATTGTATTGTGGATAAATACAAAATTTCATCTTTTTGAAACATAAATTTTCTATAATTTTTTCAAGGATTGAATCCTCAAGATTACGTATCCTTTTGTACGAACTGTGATTTCAAATGGTGTATCTATTTTTTCTCGGTATTGAGCTGATACAATTATTTTGATTCCTCCAGTATGAACATATTTTAGTTCAGATCTTTCTTTTTCACTTGTTTTTGCCATGATGATATCAATATCTTGAGTTGTTAATAACTTCAGAGTGTTAGACCACCGTAGTTCGTTATTTATTTTACATTATCGTTCTTTCGTACGTATTAAATAATAAATTAAATTCTTTCTGGGATTAATAAGATTTCAAATCTTACTTAATATTCCAGGTTTATTTATTAAATTTGCTTTAGAATTAAAAAATCTTGTTTTCTGAATTTCAGCAAACTTACTTTGATTGAATATAATATTCAAATTATATTCCTGATTTTCTTCACTAAATTCGATTTGAAGGTTTTGTGGATTTAATAAATTTTTTTGTTCAGTCATTTTAACAAATATATGAGCTTCTTATTATCATTAAATCTTTTACTAGATCTTCAATTGCTTCGATTTGATCTATTAAATGTTGATAATCTTCAAAATTATCAATTGTTGACGTTAATGATTTTAGATGTTTTAATAATTCGTTATTAAAATATATTCTGTAATTTATATGTTGAGAATGTAAATTAAAGATATCAGATTTATATATTTTATTTAATTTTCATTTTGTAAGAATTATTATCTTTCGTAATTTATACTTTAGGAGGGGATTCCTAAACGAAAGGGTTATTGAATTCATTTATTCTTGAAATTCTAATGAAATTAGTTTTAAACCAGTCTCTGATACCAGTTGCGGAATTCATAATTCTTCTGTAACAGATCGGACTTCATTTATAACAGATAAATGATTTGATCCCAATTTGGTTTTATTCATTAGTTATTATTACAAATTTTAATTGATAAATTGATTAAATCAAATGGTTGCGGAATTTATTCATTATATTCTATTATTCATTAGGTTCATTATCTATTATTTATTAGGTTCATTATCTTCATTATCTTCGTCTAATGAAACTTCATCATATATTTCTTGTATAAAATGTTCACCAAATCGAACAATTATATAACTGTCCAAAATAAATATTCGTTGATTTATTGTATTCATTTCATTATAGATCTGAATGTATGTTGGATCTGTATTTTCTAAGGTTTTCATTTTATTCCTCAAATCTCTAAACTTTTTATTTAACATGCGTATTTCTTGCTTAAGAGATAAACCAGGTATGATAAAGTTTTAAATAATTTTTGAATTAAGGGAAGCATGAGGTTCAGGAAGGTTACCTTGATTGATTGATTCCTGGTTTTGAGCCGAGACCAAATCCTTGCTTTTCCTTAACGATCACCTGATCAAATGGTACGTGTTGTATGGATCTCCAGGTTTTCTCTTACCATGAATTTTCAATTATTGGCTTCCAGCCTTCTTTCTCCTTACGTCCTGCTTGTTTAGTTATTGGTCATAAGGCTTAATTTGTTTCTGATTTTTATGTTTCTTAGTTTTTGATAGTTTTCATACGTCTTGTATGAACCAGATTGTAAGAAACTTAAAAAGAGAGAGAGATGCTCAAACTTTCCTTATCATTTCACAAAACAGACTTCTCCTTAAATAGGCGTGGAGAAAATCTTAAAGACAAGAATTTATGGAGGGACCACTGACCGGCTAAATCGGTGTGATATAAATCTACTGGCAAGCGTTATAGGTCAAGTAATAGTAAAGTGGACTGAGAGTCCAAGTATCGATCCCACAGGGACTGCAGTCAATTCTCAAGAATTAATTATTTTACTTAATCTAGACAAAATAATAAAAAGTAATTTGATTTAAATAAAATAAGAAAATAAAATAAAAACTGCTTAAGAAATAAGAATAAAAAAACTGAAGATAAAAATAATAAAAACGAGACAACCAAGACACACGTAGGTACCGAACAAATCATGTAACAAGTAGTCGATTCAGGACTCAGATTTAATCTTAAATTACGGGAATTCTCCTATCTTGTTCAAAGAACTATTTCTAGAACAATCAAACCTATTCAAATATTGATGAACTAATCTTTCTTAATTCTAATCAAATTTGAATGCATTAAATATTTGTGAAAATTCAGTTTACACACAAACCGCACACTGAAACCGAATTCTATTTCTAGTCGGTTTTACCATGTGTTAATTATCAGAGTGATCGAAATCAATACCTCCTATGTCGACTTGGAATCGATTAACATGCAACAAACAGTTGATCAGACTATTCACAAGACAAATATAAATCTTACAATCAATAAAATAAAATCAACTCTGAAAAATCCCAAACAAACATCCAAGTTTTCTACATAAATTTGTTCGGCCCAATCACGCCGTCTTGGTTGAAAATAAACTACTCAATAATTAAAAAATAAAAATAAGAAGAAGAAAAGAAAAGAAGAAATCTTCTCTCCCAAGCCTTGTAGCCGCCTCCTCTGTGTTGTCTGCGCTCTGGAACTCCAAAACCCTCAAAAATATGTTATATCTTGTATATATATGGTCCGAAACGCCTACCAGTTAATTTTCTCTCAAAACAAGGATTTTTCGGAACACATATGATCCCAAAACATGCGCGCGCGCGCGCGCAGCATTAAAAGACAGAAGTTTGGACGTCCGAATCGCGCGCGCGCAGTACAAATTTTCTGCGCCAAGCAATAATTTTCAAAAATTCATATCTCAAGATCTAGCCATCGGATGGAGCGGAAATTTGGACAGCAGCTTCAAAACATCCTGAAATTTAATCTGAACAGTGGAGATCGGATTTGGATCTTTCTAGAATTTAATTTGATTTTTCGAACAAAGCTGCTCCGTAATTCACACTTCAAAAATCCATTTTTCTACAAAATCAACCCGAGGAGTGAAATACACACACATGCACTAAAACACATAAAAACACATAAAAATAATATGAATGCACACAAAAAAGACATAAACCTATCACGAAATAATGCATACAAAATGCACTTATCAACACCCAAAAACTTAAATCTTGCTCGCCCTCGAGCAAGACATACAAAAACAATATGCAAACAACGACATAAGTAAGAATGAATCATGAACAACATAGCCTTCGATAAGTTTCAACTTCAACAACAAAAACCACAAAAACTTTTTAATTGTTCACAATACACTGTCAGTTTAACGTAAAAGTGTGTGTGTGTCATGTCATTCCAGTTTCATGCAACTTCAAAAGAATCTATCCTAAGAATGCTTAGCGACCTATGACAATTCAATGCAAGTATCACAATCCAGCACTCCATCATCTCAACAATCCCAAACAAAAACATGAACTTTCATGAGATTAATTACGTACCTTCGGATTTTGCACCCGATATTTTTAATAAGCCCCAATAATTACCCGCAAACTTAGCTATAACTAAGATAGGATTCAAATTTCAATCCCATCGTCTATAGCCCAGATGGAGCATCAATCCCATTTAACCCGCAAACTTAGCTATGGAACAAAGATTAGGATTTCAATCATTGTCCAAGCCCGGATGGAATTGTTACTTTAACATTTTAAATTTATTAATCCCATGGAATCCGCATACTTAGTCAAGAACAAGAGATTAGGATTTCAATCTCTGCTCGTAACCCGGATGGAGTTAACTTAATTTTCAACAAAAGTTTTTTCAAAAATTTTATAAGTACGCCCAAGATCATACATGCAATGTCTAACAACTATCAAGAATCCAAAGACACTATCATGATCAACAAACATCTATTGTCGTGCAATGGTCAAACAAACACGAACATCATCAATTACATCGTTACACTACAACAGTCTAACACGCGTGCTTAAAAATATTCACTATTCAACCAACAGTTTCTCATGTTCAATCAAAAGCAACATTTTCTAAAATTTTTTTTTTTTCAACTCTATCATCATCGGCTAACATTCATCATTCTACTCATGTAAGACAACACGAACAACAACAAAATGATATGCATGATTACGAACCAAACACAAAAAGTAAACCAAATGAATGCAAACAGAATGAACACAAACATAATAACTAAACAACAACACAATAACCAATGCAATAAACTAGTCTACCCCCCCATACTTATCCAAAGCATTGCCCTCAATGCTTTACAACAATGAACAGAATGCAAAACAAACACACAATGAAAACAAAAATAACACTCCCCTGGTTGCGTATTCGTCCTCTTCCTTCTTGATAATATCAGCTGGGACAGCAGTAGCAGACTGTGTATATCGGCAGGCTCGGCAAACTGGAATGGGAAAAAAGTAAAAATAAAATTAAAAAAACCAAAACCAAAAATAAAAATAAAATAAAATAAAAAACAAGGGAAAGAACACTGGGTTGCCTCCCAGTCAGCGCTAAATTTATAGTCTAATGCCCGACTATGCAGAAGAAATCATCAAAGAGCGGCTGCCGCCCATAGTAAGAATCATACGATTCTACGTATGGGTCTTGATTTCCTTCGCCCTCAAGCTTGGCGTGATATTGACAATTTAAGCTTGTCGGTCCAACAACACTCAGTCTGAACTGATTAGTTTGGAAGGAGATTCGGATTGCAAGCTGAAGCTCATGGAGGATGGAATATTTTGGAGGTGGCGTCAATGGCAAGAAAGAATCTTCTAACGGTGTACATGAAACAACCATTGAGGAGGTAAAATCTGTAGTCTTGTATGTTTCTTCCTCCTCCAAGTCCACTATTGGCTCTTCTTCACAAGAAAATTCCTCAAAAATTATTTCTTCATGCGCTGGCTCAGTTACTTCACTCCCTTGGCAGATCTCAAAATTTGGTTCTCTAAGAAGCGCAATCTGTTCATCCAAAAGACTCCAAGACTTGATACGACTTTCTAAGAATTGATTTGTCTCTGTCTGTTGCCGTAAAAGATTCTCCAACTGAGCCACATAATCTTCAGAACACCCTACACACTCTTCTTGACTCTCCGATGGTTGGTTTGTAAAATTTTTAGAGTTGATATCTGGAGAATATTTGTGACTCCAACCTTGCAATGAAGGATCACAATGCCAATGGTAGTCAAAATCTATCATATCATTTAACAAGTGCATCGCACTGTCTTCATCTCTTCTAAACAATTGACTGTCAGTGGCCAAAGCTCCAGAATCTACCCAACTTCTTGTAATCTCATCCAAACCACCATAAAAAATTTTAGTGAGGGTGTAAGTCGAAAACTGATGGCATTGAAATCTGTTCGCCAAATCATTGAATCTCCCCCAAGAAGCATAGAAAGGCTCCAAGTATTGCTGGCCAAATCTTGTGAACACCTGTCGATGATCCATCTCCAAGTACCTCACAAGTAAGAAAAAATAAAATTAAAATTAAAAATAACGAAAAGAAAGAAAAGACAAAAGGGGAAAAAAAATCTAGTCTCAAGCAAATAATCTATCCTAATATTAACTAAACAGTCCCTGGAAACGGCGCCAAAAACTTGACCGGCTAAATCGGTGTGATATAAATCTACTGGCAAGCGTACCAGGTCAAGTAATAATAAAGTGGACTGAGAGTCCAAGTATCGATCCCATAGGGACTGCAGTCAATTCTCAAGAATTAATTATTTTACTTAATCTAGACAAAATAATAAAAAGCAATTTGATTTAAATAAAATAAGAAAATAAAATAAAAACTGCTTAAGAAATAAGAATAAAAAAACTGAAGATAAAAATAATAAAAACGAGACAACCAAGACACACGTAGGTACCGAACAAATCATGTAACAAGTAGTCGATTCAGGACTCATATTTAATCTTAAATTACGGGAATTTTCCTATCTTGTTCAAAGGACTATTTCTAGAACAATCAAACCTATTGATGAACTAATTTTTCGTAATTCTAATCAAATTTGAATGCATTAAATATTTGTCAAAATTCAGTTTACACCCAAACCGCACACTGAAATCGAATTCTATTTCTAGTCGATTTTACCATGTGTTAACTATCAGAGTGATCGAAATCAATACCTCCTATGTCGACTTGGAATCGATTAACATGGAAGCAAACAGTTGATCAGACTATTCACAAGATAAATATAAATCTAACAATCAATAAAATAAAATCAACTCTGAAAAATCCCAAACAAACATCCAAGTTTTCTACATAAATTTGTTCGGCTCAATCACGCCGTCTTGGTTGAAAATAAACTACTCAATAATTAAAAATAATAATTCAAAAATAAAAAATAAGAAGAAGAAAAGAAAAGAAGAAATCTTCTCTCCCAAGCCTTGTAGCCGCCTCCTCTGTGTTGTCTGCGCTCTGGAACTCCAAAACCCTCAAAAATATGTTATATCTTGTATATATATGGTCCGAAACGCCTACCAGTTAATTTCCTCTCAAAACAAGGATTTTTCGGAACACATATGACCCCGAAACACGCGTGCGCGTGCGGCATAGGCCTCGCGCATGCGCAGCATTAAAAAACAGAAGTCTGGACGTCCGACTCGCGCGCGCGCGAGCTTGATTCTCGCGCGCGCGCAATACAAATTTTCTGCGCCGAGCGAATATTTTCAAAAATTTATATCTCGAGATCTAGCCGTCGTATCGAGCTGAAATTTGGACAGCAGCTTCAAAACATCCTGAACTTTAATCTGAAAGGTCGAGATCGGATTTGGATCTCTCTAGAATTGAATTTGATTTTTCGAACAAAGCTGCTCCGTAATTCACACTTCAAAAATCCATTTTCCTACAAAATCAACCCGAGGAGTGAAATACACACACATGCACTAAAACACATAAAAACACATAAAAATAATATGAATGCACACAAAAAAGACATAAACCTATCACGAAATAATGCATACAAAATGCACTTATCAACCACTCCGACACTACATAATTAAAAATACAACATTATTGAAGACAGTTCATTTATCGTCTGAATGGACGCCTTACACGTGGTGTGGTCCATGATTTGTATTTTTCTTACATTGATTTGCTGTCTGTATCACTAGTGGCTTTAGACCACTTTTTTATTGTTTTCTCTTCTTTGACAGCTGTTTCTTCTGTCTTTTCTTCTGTCTTTAGGCAATGTCCATATTTGTGAGTGAAAATCATTGTTCCTAATTTCTTGCATAACATCTGTTGAGTTTCTCTGGTCATGTCAACTCTTGCTTCATAGATCGGAGCTTCAAATTGAGCTAACATGGCTTGATCTTTCTTTTGGATGATCTCCTTATGTCCAGTGGTTAATAAAATTTTACTTGATGCAAAATTTACTCTAAACTTTGAATTTTCATCAATCTTTCCAGTTTTTGAGATCATTTCGATCAGTGTTTTTATTCTTATTTCCAGAATTGTCGATATATCCATTACTGGTTTCTCTTCATTTGATCCTTCAAATAAGAACTTCTTTTTATTTCTTCGATATTGAATGTATACCATTGGTTGGTAGAATTTATCATTATCCCAATCTGGAAGGGTTAAATGAATTTTCAACATTAATACTGGATCGTCTTTAAAGACTGCTTTCTTGAATTAAATGATACTATTTCTTAGTTGATATGGAAATAGTTATATCTCTTGATTGTTGGGACTGACTTCTAATCCACTTAATAATCCATTTGAAAAGAATCTTGCGACTTCATGCGCTGGATCACCTTGCAGTATTCTTGCTCTTGATATGCTTTGTGTGTCACAAGTTTGTAGCCAAGATCCTGCAGATGGTTTGGCTATTCTAAAATAATTTAATGTTTCGAAGAATTCGGTTTTGAATTTTTTTGAAAAATTTGTTTTTTCAAAAATTTGTTTTTGTGGTCGTAAATTGACCATCTTTCTTTCTCTTATTTCAAGGGCGTTTTTAAACGTCCTTTCTTTTTTTTCATTTTTCTCGGTGTTGGTTGTGACCACCGGTTCTTTTTTCTTTTCTTTTTCTTTGTTGTTAGTGTTGGCTGTGACCACTAACTGTTTCTCATTAATCTCCATTATTTTGTCAAATGGATTTGCTATCTTGATTGGTGTTCTTGGTGAGGATGATGAAGACGAGGTTGTCATCTTTTCTTTTATACTCTGAATTTTTCCGATTACATTCTTTTTTTGTTGTTGAAGAATTTGGATTTCTTCCTGTATGTCGATCAATATTTCCTCTAATTGATTTAATTTGTCCATCCTGCACAAGAAAACATATATATATATATATATATGATAGTTTTATTATGCGTATCATTGCATTTATGAATTTTTTTGCAAGAATTGAACCAATTTTCATAAATGAGATTGATTATTTTACTCATAGAGTCATTCATGTTTCTGAATATAAATATCATTTCATCAATTTATATTCTCCATGCTTTCTGAGGTATGTTCGGATGACTTGAAGCCATAAAATAATGCATGTTTCTGAATATAAATCTCATTTCATCAATTTATATTCATCATGCTTTCTGAGGCATGTTCGGATGACTCGTAGTCATTTTTTGGATCACTTAGGTTCTCTTTTGTTATATCGTTACTACGGATAGTATAATTTGGATGAAGTTATCTGGTTAATGCATCGGGTAATGAATTATCCGTTCTTTTGACATGCTGGATCTCGAACTAATAATGGTTCAATTCCAATTGCCATCTTATTAACCTTGCTGCATTTCTCCCTGCATTTCTTGATATTTTCCATGTCTTGAAATATGTTAAATTCATATTATCTGTTTTTACTAAAAATGGTTTAGCAATAAGATAAATTTCATAAGTTCTAATTGTGAATATTAAAGCTAAAAATTCTTTTTTCATTTGAGTGATAATTTAGTTGTGCATCTTGAAAGGTTCCTGATGTATAATTACATAATTCTTCATTGTTCCTGGTAGCTGTTTTAGTAAGTTCTTTTAAATTTTTTTCTCATGTATAAGCTTTTAAACATGCTCCTCAGTATTCATTTGAAGCGTCCGTTTCAATTATATATTATTATTATGTCCTTGTTTGAAGGAAAATATAACTCAGAAAGATTACTAATTATTTTTTTTTAATAATGTCTATATAATTAGTATCTTCTTTAGACCATTTTCATTTATAGTCTTGTTTATGTTTTGCCTGAAGAGGTTTTCTGATTTCTGCAAGTTTCTTAATGTAATTTCCATAATAAGTTAATAATCCTAGAAATCTTCTTAATTGATCTTTATCTTTGATTTCACTAGGAAAATCATTAATTTTTTGAAGTATATGTTGTTGTAAACAATGTTTTTCATCTTCTATTTGTAATCCTAGATAATTTATTTTTGTTTTAAATAACTGTGCTTTCTTTTCAGAAAGTATAATTCCATCTTTATCACAAATATCTAATACTGTCATGAGATCTTTATAATGCTGATCTAATGTTTTTGAGTAAATTAATATGTCATCTATGTAAACACAACAAAAATCTACATATGGTTTAAAAGATTCATCCATATATCTTTGAAAAATATCTGGTGCTTGTTTAAGTCCGAAAGGTAATATAGTTCATTGATATTGTTCTTTTGGACAACTGAATGATGTAAGTAATTGTGTTTGTGGTTCTAGATGAATTTGCCAGAATCCTAATTTACAATCTAAACTGGAGAAGTATTTCATTCCTCCTATATAAGATAGTAAATCATTCTTGTTTGGGATGTAATATCCATCCATAATTGTTGCATTATTCATTTTTCGATAATCAATTATCATTCTTTTCTTATCAGTATCTTTCTTACTGACATAAAAAGCTGGTGTAGAGTGTGGACTCTTATTTGGAATGATTATCTTAAGTTGGAGTAATTCTTGGAACCTCTTTTCAAATATTTTTACATCATCCATGTTGCATCTTCTTGGTGCTTTACGGATTGTGATGTTAGGGTATTTAAGTTTTATTGAAGCGATAAATTGTTTTCTTTTCTTAATTTTGTCTTGAGGATTTTCAGAACAAATATCATGAAATTTTTTCATGATTTCTTTTTCAGGATAATCATTAAAATATTTTTTATTTTTAATTCTATTGGGTTTGTATTTCGTTTATGAAAATTCTTTGTAAATCCTTCATTTCCTACACGAAATGTTGTTCGTATTTTAGGAATGTAAATCATTGATGATCTTTTGTTTAAAGTTATATGATCTTCAAATTGTATAAAAGAAAGATATTGTCTTAAAAAATTATTTTTTATTATAATATTCATTCCTGATTCGATTTGGTATATAATAGTTATTACAAATTTTGTTTCCTCAATTTCTATTTTTAATTTTTCTGCTACTGTATCAAGCATGATAATTGATCCATCTCCTATTCGAACTTTTAATATTTGATCATATTTCTTTCAATAATGGCTTGGAAGTATATGTTTACTTGCTAAACACATACTTCCTCATGTATCAACATAAGCATGTATATGATATGGTTTATGTTCTTTTATTTTTATTTGAATTTTTATATAAATACTATTTGAATTAGTCTTGTTTTTTATATCCATTCTCTCACTTTTTTTTTAAATAAATTGTGAATATAAAATCGTCCGAAGTGCTGTAATGGGGAATTGGAGGTTATTTACCTAATTTGTAAAGTCAAACGTGGGTTTTAGAAAATGAGGGTTAGTTTTTGAAATTGAATTTTGAAAAGGTCTATTGACCTAATTATCCCCATCGTGTAATAATTGTCCCACAACTATACGAAAAACTTGGATTTATATAACATGACCGGGGGACATTGTGTTCCATACTTACCTGGACGAGATCAATGGGTGACCCATGGTCTAGGTTGGAGACCTCCATTGCACATTGGATAGGCGTCCGCCTAAGGTCGGTCCAAATGTACGAGCCTAAGTCCTATTAATTTTAGTCCAAATTTTCCCTAGCTCAATATTTTGGGTCGGAAGATATAGTTGGTAGCCCAACAAAGATGTGGTCTCATTAAATACTAAATTCTCAAATAACTGAATGTTTCAAATTTATTAATTTGATAGCAGTTAGATTTATTAATTTTCAAAAACTTAAAGAGTTCTTTTCCACAAAAAAACAAAAACCCGTAAAGAGTCATTCACTATAAATTACATTTACTTTGATTCCAATCTAAATTTTCAAATAATTTCCTGCAGTGAACCGACCGCAAGGATTTATCTTGAAAGCTATGGTCAAATTATTCTAGTTCTAGCACATCGAATGTCAAATTTATCAATATATATTGGGTTCACTCTAATAATAAATTTCCTAAAAGATGGAATATTCCAAATCATGAGTTGAGTGACTATGATGATATTGGGACTTCCAATCCAGGGGTGCAAACGAACTGAACATGTTCGTGAGCTTTACGAGTCCGCTCGATAAATATTTGATTCGTATTCGAGCTTTTCAAACTCGAGCCGAATTCGAACATGTTCGAACTTTTTTTCGAGCCGAGCTCGAGCCAAAATTTCTCTGTTCGATAGTTCGCGAATAGTTCGCGAACCTTAATATTTAATTAATATAATATAATTACATAATAAATATATATATTTCGAGCTTTTCGAACCATAATATTCGAATAGTTCACGAATAGGTTCGAATATTTTGAACCGAACTCGAACTCGAACTTCATTTCGAGCCAAGTTTGAGCCCAAATATTTGAAATTATCGAACTTAGAATCGAGCTCGAACTCGAATATACTCTTATCGAGCCGAATTCGAGCCTTAAAATTTTACCATTATTCGACTCGATTCGGTTCGTTTGCACCCCTATTCCAATCTGAACAACACCGATGTATTAATTATGTATAGTTAGTTTTAATGATAGCTTCACGAATTTATGTAAGTAGAGAAAGAGTGAAAGACTAATTCACCATAGAGCTTTAAGTTAATAGTCCTTGGAAGACCAGGTAGCATGAAATTTTATCATGACTTGAACACACTCATAACTTGCAAGTGTCGTCGAGAAAATGTGATAAGTTCATCCCTAAAAAACCTCCTATTGAACTGATGGTGCAAAAGTACAAATTAACTACCTATCTAGTATCTAGCTAGCTAGGTACTTGTTATAGGTTGCATGATGGGAAGGGGTAATTCGATACTGAATACCCACTGCAGTTGTGTGGCCATCATGTGGCCACACATGCATTTCATGTGGGCTCCACATGAAAATCATGTGGAGCCCACATAAAATTGGCCAATCAATGACCTTGATCCTGCAGATGGGGTATTAACTCATCTTAGATCGAATTACCCGATGCGAAGTTGTTATAATAATTAGTAAGTACCGGTTATTGTTGAAATGTACGTAATTACTACTTGATGGTATAAAAAATAAACAAAATTGTATTGACGTGGGATTGAAATGAAAATATAATGAAATTTCTATCTAAATTCATATTCGTCTCTTCTTCCGGTCTTCGTTCTTGAGGAGGAAGGTACCTCGAACTAGCTAGCAATCATATCATTACATCTCCAAAAATTATATTCTTTGTACACACATATTTTTATCAAAAAGTATTTTTATGGGGTTTTCCTTTTTAGATATGTTAAAGAAACGCAACGAGGTTAGGTATATACAAACGTCAAATCGCTAAGTAATCAAGAGCAACTACTCACGACTAAGGTTTAAAATTTTGTTAAAAAAACAAAAAAATCCTTTGTAAAATCCTTCTAAAACATTACTTAAAACGAGTTTCTAGCACAATTTGATTCCCACACATATCTAATATAGTAATATGGAACGTATGATTACATCTCACGGATCAACCTGCAAACGCTGGTTTCGAAAAGAATTAAGCACCTTCCATTCTTGCATAGGCCTACATTAAACTTTAACAAGTTTTTCTTCCAACAATCACCATAAATGGCACAATTTGATTCCCACATATCTAACGGACCAACCCGCAAACGCGGGCTTAAAAAAGATGCACACTTCATTCTTGAATATGCCTACTTAATAATGTATTGAGCCATCCATCTGAAGCCCTCACCGTATCCCATCTTGCGCACAATACTGCACATGAAAACCTCCAGAGGTCGAACATTCGTGTGAGCCAGGTCGACCTTACCCTTGCCGGTTGTGAGACCTGTTACGCCCAGGTGGTAGCGCAGCTCGTCCTCTGAAGCAGCATATCGCATATCAATCTTGTTCCCCAGAATGAGAAACGGGACGTTCGATAACGACTCATCCAACACAAGTGCATCGAGTTCCTTCTTCGACTCTGCCAATCTTTCTCTGTCATTGGCATCAACGAGATACACCACCGCATCAACCTTTACACCATCACATTCACACAAAAAAAGATTCAAGAAACACGAAATCCAAAAGGTTGTGCAATAATCCATCTTCATGTCCTCAAAAAACAGAGATATATCCATATAGAAGATAAAGATACAGAGTAAAAAAAAAAAACCGACGAGATTATCGGAAGCTATGATCAGATATGTACCAAGTAAAAAAAAACGTCGAAAATCGAATGTTAACCTGAGCATAATAGTCAGTCCAGACTCTTCTAGCAATCTGGTGACCACCCAAGTCGAAAGCTTTAAACTTTATATTCCCAATGTTCAGTTCCTCAGACGTTGGATGCTGTGTGGGCTGATGCTGCACCAACCTCTGCATCCAAATATGACTAATCAGCAATTTGTGTAACTTGAGAAATGTTCAATATATACCCAAAATAATATATATAGTAGTGTTTTATAAGTTATAACCTCGTTTTTGAGCATATGAAGCAAAGTTGTTTTCCCAGAATTATCGAGACCCAAAAATAGAATCTTGGCCTCCTTCCTATACAGCCCCAAAGAAGCTAATACTCCGTAAAACCAATCCAAAAGAAACATCTTTTTTCCACCTTTTCCCCTGAATTCGCAGCAAGAAAATCAAAAAAATAGAACCCAAATGAAAAATTGCAACTTTTTTCTCTGAATTTAGATGATTCGGAATAACAAAGGAGACGAAATGCCTGAGATTTATAGCATGAGCCGGTGTACGTAGCAGAAAATACCAAAGTATGAAGTTTAAAGTACGTGGAAGATTGGTACTGGTTAAGAGGCATCACCTTTTGATTGCGATCATTTTTTGAATATTGTTGTTTACTTTATAATTCATTTATTTTTTTAAGTATAAGTCAAATAAATTGTTTTAAAAATTATATGTTATTTTTTAATGTAACCTCTAAATCTATGAAAATATGGATAAACAATTCATATTTTGAAGGAAATAAATTAATAAAATTGCATTGAGAATATAAAAAACATATTTGTGTGGAAAGTAAAATTTTTATTGGTTGAGAGTCGTCACCTTTATACTCCCAAATAGTCCAACGCTTGTATTTTATATGTGCATATAATATATATATATATATATATATATATAAAATTTGTGCATAAAATATAACTATGTTATAATGTTGATATACGTTTGTTCTATTTTTCATTGTTACTTTTTTATTTTTGGGTGAATAAAATAATAAATATACATAACAGTTATGATTTGAAAAAATATTCTCACTACATCATAATTTTTTTCTTAAAAACCCAATCTAGGGTAAATAGTACATAATTTTATTTCTTAAAAAATCTCTTCGTATGATTATATTATAGGAAATAGAATTAGAGTATCTTGGGCAGCGAGGCAATTAATAATTACTACAAATCTAAATTAATTCCTTGTGTTTTTAATTTTTCTTTTCACTCAAGAAAAATTGTGTTTCATTAATCTTTACTATATTTTTTTATGATAAATAACTTTCGTCGTCTAAAAATTCAGATATAATATTAAATTAAAAAACTTTTAACATGATTTTCTTAATTTATAAAATAATTAGAAAAAAGTATTTAAATAGGAAATCTTTTTTTATCAAAAATTTATATGTTTTTATAAGATAATAACAGTCCTCGATCCGATATTATAACGTCATAATTATCAAATCATATCTCAAGAATCAAGATTCTCCACAAAAATATTTTTCCCCTTGTAGATTTGTTACCATATTTACCCCAATCGTAAATTAAGAAACTTTTAACACATTTTAAGACATCATCATTCTATATATATTTTCTTGTTTTTCTTACAAGAAAATTCTTAAATAATGCTTCCCATCCATTAAAACTCTTCGATCCCGTCAGAAAATTAAAACCCTCATTATCATCTGCAGAAATTTCTTCAAACGCTCTTATAATTTTCATATATATTTCAAGAAATCAGTTTTCGAATTCTTCTTTTTTAGTCTGAAGATGGGCAGATGCAGGCTACGTTTGGAACTTCTGGACAATCCAAAAGCAAGAAGAAGAACATACGAATCAAGGAAGAAAGGTCTCGAGAAGAAGGCCAGTGAGTTGTCTACTCTCTGCGGCGTGGAAGTGTGCTTGATCACGTACCCGCCGCCGCTCAAGAACGAGGGGACCGAGCCATTTGTTTGGTCGAACAATCCGGACCAGGCAGCGAACATGCTCGAATCCTACAAAACGTCGACGCTAGCCGGTGAATGTTCGAGATCAAGAACCTATGATCTGGCTTGGTTCTACAAAGATCGAACAACAAAACTCGAAGAAGAGATTGAGAAAGTGCGAAAGACGGTCCGAGAAGCCAAGTATCCCAGTTGGGACGAACGCTACGATTCTTTGTCGTCGGAGGAGTTGAAGATGTTCGTGGGAGTGCTAACTGCTAAGATGGAGTCCACGAAAGAAACTATCAATCTGTTGAAGCAAAGGAAAGCCGAAATACCATTGATGATTGATCCACGGATCGACGAAAACTCGGGTTTTCCGACGTGTTTTAACGCACAATCTTACCTGGAAAATCAGCGGAGAGGGATGATGATGATGATGATGAACAATGGGGCGTCATTCGGCGGAAGTGTTGATCCATATGGTCAATATAATGTGATGAATGCTGCTCCTCAAATGATGAGTTATGATCATATGCAGAATGTGACTTATAATTCTGGTGATTATTTCCCTCAAATGTGGAATATGGGATTTTGAATTGTGGGTTCTGGTTAATCATGAATTTGGGAGGAGGGATTCTTGAGTTTAGGGTTTTCTTTTGTTCATGTAAATGGAATTTCGAATATAATATATATCATCATATTAAGATTAATATAATGTTCAACTTTAATTAATTTTTCAGATACTGAACTAATTTTATTAGTTTGATTTTCTTATGTTTAAGTTTGGTTGTCATATGTTGATGATCAGAAGTTAACTTGAATGTGATACTATATACGTTCTTTATATATAAGATATTTGTTGATTAATATTTGTGTGTGTTTAATAATTGTACTTGTATTTTAATTATACAATTATATTGATAGATGAACAGGTAAATTAATTTGTTTTAAGTTATTAATTCTATGGTTCAATGATTTTCGCAATTCTGCAAAAGTATTGGCCTTTTGTTACATTCAATGTATCTATTATTCTATGTTTTTTTTAAAAAGAAAATCTGTTATTCTATGTTGGAACTTGGAATTCAAGCATATACCTACGTGAGTTTGATATACAATTAATCCAGATTCGGGTTTGAAAAAAACAGGCCTCTAGTGCCTATATGGCGTGAATTGATTGAAGAAAAAAGTATTATTTAAAATATATTATTGAAGATGTAGTGTTGGTTTATTTAAGTTGTGTTTATTGGGATTCGGAGATTAATATCACATACAGATGAAATTGTGAAATAATATACAATTTAAGTTGACAATCAATATTCATTTCCAGTCATGTTGGATTTTATGTTTCAGTCTCGTCATAATAATAGATGATGAGCTAGGAAAAAATTGTAATTTTAATAGTATAAGTTGGTATGTTTTTTGTTTTATTCTATAACTTTTTAAAGTTGGATTTTAGTCCAGTAACTTTTGTAGTTTTTTGATATTTTTTTCATCGAAAATCACTAATCAACCAAATATTACTTATTTAGCGTCATTGTTCTTTTATAAGACTCATGTGGTTAGAATTAAGTTTGGATTACACATATTAAAATATACATAATTAAAAAAAAATAAAATGACAAGTTTTTTTTCTTGATTTGTGAATATTGGGTGCCGTTTTTTCTTTATTTTTGCGTAATTGATTTTAATTTGTATAACATATGGTTAATTCTTGTCAAATGAGCCATATCGGAGAGTATTGAAGTCAAATAAGTAATATTCGATTGATTTAGTGATTTTTGAATAAAAAATAGATAAACTTAGACAAAATATTGAAAAATTATATGATTAAAAAAAGGTCTAACAATGCAATTTTTCCTGCACGATGTATGGATAATTGCATATATGATCTATGTTAAATCCTAATATTTATAAAAACTTCCCACAAAAAAAATATGTTCTATTAACCCATGTATGTGTGTGGTGTTTTCAGAAATACGTATGTTCAAACCAGATCTGAAACACACGGAGTAATAACTATTTTTATAATGAAATGTTTTAGCCATTTGGAATTTTATGAGAACCATGAAAACCTATTTGATTTTGTTAAATTTATTGTTCCATTTTCAATTTACTAAAATATATATTTATTCTTATGTAAAATTTTGAATTTATAAATAATATAAGATATCCTAAATATTTATGTATGCGTGTGTATTTATTCATGGAAATATATCTAAAATGGAAAGTAATTGTCAATCTGTAATTATAATTTAATTTCAAAAATAGGAAAAATAAAAGTTATAGGGATCGAGGGCATTTTGGTCGGAAAAATTGTTACCACCTATTACAAATCTATCAATTATTCTTTTAACCAGACCAAGCGAATACCTAAAATTATTAAAACATTTCTTTGCTAATGTATATTCTATTGAATTTCTAAAAACAAATATAGGAAATGTTATATTTTAAGTCATGATTAATAGTTAAAGTAAATTCAAGAATAAGTTTTTTAAATTTTTTAAAAAAAATCGTGCATGAATAAAAGCGGAGTATTGTGCGGTTCAGATCCTCCGTTGTCTTCTATGAACAACATGCACATTGTGATGTCCTCACAAAATGGCATTTTTTTTAGTAAAAAAACACTTCATATAAATCAAAGGTCTTTCATTACAACACCTTTTAGCCAAGGTGGGAAACCAAATAAAAACCAAAAGACAAGACTCGGACGATTTAGAGCAGTGTGTTGTTGAATTGGCTTGCCTAAACATGTGATAAATTTCCAAGAAAGCATCCTTCGAAATTAGCTCATTAATGATAGTGATCAAACTATCGTCCGATCCAAAATGCTCAGAATCCATCACCGCTCGGGTTGCCTCTAGACAATCGACATAAGTCCAAATGTTCGTAGTGTTATATTGTTTGCAAAGCCTCAAACAATGTAGAATGGACCAAAGTTATCCCCTAAAAATGGATCCAGGATTGCAAATGGGGTTTGCTTTAGCTGCCAAATCAGTCCCCGAACAAACACGTAATATAGCCCCCCCGTCAAAAACCAGCCATTTCCCGCATTAAATCTACTATCTACGTCCAATCTATAATGCCCTGACGGGGGTTTCTCCCACCTAGATCTCCTTTCCTCATCTAAGCCAACACATTGTATTTTGAAATTAAACATGCGCCATTAAACTCCTCAATGAGATGATACACCCAATCAAAATTCCCATAATACTCATGTTTCCTTTTACAGAACTCACCACATAACGTCCAAGAAAAAGCACAAAACAACTTAAATCATCTTTAGAAAAAGCCTGTGATAATCCCATAAATAAGGAAAATTTCAACCTACCTCATGGGATAGGTGTATGTATTTTATTTGTTCAAATCATGTGGGTCCCATATAATTTATTGGTGTAAGGGATATCATGATCCATAAAAATTATCAGAATCAGATGTTGTCACTAGGTGTTGACAACATCCTACACAACATGCAGCGAAAATATTAAAACGTGAATAGTAACAGCAAACCAACAATAAAAATACTCAAGAGTAAATATGCACAATTACTAAAGTAATAAAAAGTTGCACATATAAACAGATTCAGATGTTGTCACTAGGTGTTGACAACATCTTCAATAACACCTTGATTAACATGCATCAAAATTTTTGAAAGCATGAATAAAATAGATAAGCAACCAAACAAATCAGACTCAAGTATTTAAGCAAGAATATAAAATACTCTTGCAGCGCCTCAGGGCAAAACTTTCACTAGAAAATAAATTAAAGAGTTTTACAAACCCTAAAACTAGTGAATTATTGTAAAAATCAATTTTCTCAAAGCATGTGAGAAAATAAAGAATAAAACAATTATAAACCAACTCTTAAAAGTCTACTGAAGGTAGACAAGAAAATCAAGAGAATAGAGTTGGCCCTTAGATGCCAAAATACGAGAGCAACGCAAACTTCAATCTTCAATCTTCATGTGCTCTCTAAACCTTCAAGGCATCTACGGAAAACAACGACCAGAGCTATTACGAGTCCTTCAGCTTTTCTATGATTCTCCAGATCTTCTATGTGTATGCTGAAGTCTCTCACAATGTACGCTCAAAACTCTCTTGGTCGTATCACTCTCTCTTTTATTTTGTACGCTTAAATCTCTCTTCTACGGCTTGAGATCTCTCGTCTCTACGCTCTCTTGTTTTTCTCCAAGCCCCAGATCTCTACGTTCTTTCTTCTATTTAAGCTTGTCAACTTATCTCCAAACAGACTTGATCTTGTTTCCTTAATTGAAACTTGAATCTACAATGATAAGGAAACAAAGATAAGTTAGGAGATAGAGATATATTATGATAAGTGCATAATATCTCCTACAAATAATCAAGTAAATATAGAAATATTTAAGCCCTTTAAAATATAGGAATTTATCATTCTATAATCCAATATAAAACAATTCCTATTTAAAATATCTCAACCAATAAGATATTAAAAAAGATCTAAACTTCAAGTCCAAGAAACCATATTTTAAATCTAGGAATATTTATATTATCTCAATTCAAATCAAAACAATTCCTAGTTTAAAATATATCAAACATATAGATAGGAAACACAATTATCAACTATCAATCCTAGAAAGGCAAAACACAATATTATAATCTTTCAAAACATGGAAAGATATCAAGGAATAATTATCCTTTCAATCTCCCCCTTTTTGCCTTTCTGGACAAAACATCTAAAACCAATTCAGCAACTCCCCCTGAATATTAATTCTCAGAACTCCCCTTGAGTTCAAACTTCTCAAACCAGTTCTTCCCCTGAATTTGATCTTTCAATTCTGAGTGTTGTCAAGAATGTTGGCAACATGCACCTGCACACAACACTTGGCAAGATCAAAAAATACTTAATACATGTTCAGAAGTGAATCACAAAACACATTTAATCAATTCAGCACACATCACAACTCTCTTGAATATCAATTCTCTACATGAATTCGAAAATACAATCTCCCCCTTAGTCAAAGCTTGGATGTTGTCGAGGATGTTCCCAACATCTCCTCACAACACTTAAGTCAGAGCAGAGAAAAAAACTTTTAACCAATCAAAGAGTTATAATCAAACAAGCTAACATTGATTAAAACCAGATCAGAGCAAAAACATAAGACAAATCATAGCAGAGCAAAATAAACTTAAACCACAAAAAAACTAAAACTTATTGATCTGTGACAATCTGTCATTTGCTTCGCCAGAACTAGATTCTTTTTCATCAGAGTCAGAGTCACTATCTTCTCCATCAGATTCAACATCTTCTCCCCCTTTTTGTCCAGAAGAGGTACCTACACCAGGAAAAATTAGATATTGAGACAGAAGAGCTTCATAGCAAGCAATGTCTGCTTTGGCTTGTAAAATCTTCTGTTCAACATGCAGCATCTGAAAATGAACAACGACAGAATCCAACTGTTGAGTTAAAGTAGGAGGAACAAATATGGCAGTGGCAGGGGAGGTGTTGGCAATATCTGCCACAACATCTGCAGCAGCACCTGTTTCTAACCAAGGTAGGTCCAATTTCATGTTGCCTTTAAGTAATGCAGGTGCAAGCTTCAGGACCTCAACAACAGCAGATAAAAGCTCATCATCATGTTTTTCAAAATATTGAGATACTAGCACAACAAATTTCAAAGAAAGAAACATGAGCATGTAAGATACCAACCCACAATTTGCCTATTGCATAACTGTAGTAAAACACAAGCTTTCCAAAGTTCAAAGCTGCTCCAGTTCCTATAGTAAACAACACACCAACTTGTTGTTTGGTGACAAAGATGGAATTTGTGGACGGAGTTCAAGTCTTGATTGCAGTCTTGTAAATAACATAAGCTATCTAATCAGAGCAGGCTGCACATCTTCTTCCACCTCGGGTGGGTTAAAAAATTCATTAATCACAGTAGGACTAAACTCGAAAAATATGAACCCTCACATGAATTTTCCCAAATTTTGCGAAATAGGATTCGGCACAGCTTTAGTCAAATTTCAGTAGAATTCCAAGACCATAGGTCTACAGTAAAGAGTAGCATATAACACAGTAGAGAACATATTTATGAGTTAGAAAATTCTTACCAGATTTTGTGCGCCATATGCTTCCAAATCAATGATGTGGTCCTCAAAGAAGTCACAATTGGCATAGTGTTGCCAATTATTTGCAGCATTCTAAAAAAAATAGAGGAATAGGATTGGCTTACTCGGTAGTCTTCATCCAAGGTGTTGTCCAGGGTGTCAGCAACACCTGCAGAAACATCTTCTGCAGAAAAGCAACACCGGCTTCCTATAGAAAGGTGTCATAACAGTGACAGTGGCCAGAAAATTCCGAATTCTGAAAAATTCTACCATATCAAATACTCCTCATCTAAGATTTCAGCAGGAATGTCAGCAGCATCTAATGCAACATCTGCTTTTGAGGAAGATTCCTCAGAGCCTTCAGCAGAGAATGCAAGGGATGGATCAGCAGCAGTAAAAATGACCATCAAATATGGATCAGCAGCAGTAACAATGACCATCAAATATCTCAATTTTAAAAAAAAATCATCCTCTAAGATGTTGTCAGATGTGTTGTCAATATCTGGCTCAACATCTTCTTTGTAGCCCATCTCTGTTTGAATATCAGTGAATAAAAATTTTTCTCTGCCATAAAATTTTGAACAGTTAGAATAAGAAGAGAAGAATTTGACAATAATGCAAGGACCGACAAAATTCTGTAGAAGTGATAATGTGGTGAGGGTGAGCAATTAGTAACAAGATTATAAAATATTCTGATGATAAGATCAAATCTAAACAACAAACCCTTCACCTCTTAATCACTTGGTCACAGTTAATGTTCCCTAACAGTAACAATTGTCAATGTTAAAATAGAGTTTGAAATCATTATGGCAACAAATTTCCGAATTAAGGCAATAAATCAAGCCAATTGATTTTCACAAAATTTCCATAAAGAAACTCCACATCGAAATAAACTCCACTAAAAACACTTTCAATCACAAAACAATTCAAAATATTAGTGGATTGGGCAAATCACTAAATTTTGCTTATTTCGAACTTCAAACTTCTCAGCAAGATATATTCACCATAAAAATAAATATGCATGTCTTAATTATGTCTAAAACAAAGTGTAACAATGCAATAAAATGCAATCACATGCAAAAAAAATATGTTGACAAGTGAGGTGTTATCCACGATATTGGCAACATCTTCCAGCAACACTTCAGGATTCTCAAAAAAATTTATTTCCAGATAGCCATTAAATTCATTATTACAGAAGTGGTAGCATGCACACTAAAGGAACGATCTTCAACGGACCCCTTTAGGTGGCTTTTTCCATTTGCTTCTGATTTTCAATCAAATTTGATGATTGAGATGATCTTATTTAACCATTTTGTTATTTTGAGTTTCTGAATTTGCGAAATCACTTTTCACTTGAGACAGGATCATGGAATACACGAACATCTCTCCACTACTTTGTGATTTAGACAGAACTCTTTATCAATTAATCCTCATTAAACTGTAAAACACTTTTGCAAGGAATCCTGAGTGAAAACTAGTAAATGGTTACAAAGTATCCAACACATCACAAAACAGAATAAATGCATGAATGCAACATGCCTAATGAACCTAAAGATGCACATGCATGAAAAGTTGTTGTCGCAGGGTATTGGCAACACTCCAGACAATATCTCAGTTCTGTCTATAATACACACAAACTGAGAGACTTCCTTAGATTGGAAAATCTCTTGAAATACAATGCTTTGGTGAAAATATCAGCTAATTGGTTATCAGTTCTAATAAACGCAATACAGATCATGTCTTTCTCGACCAAATCTCTAATGATGTGATGTCAAATGTCTATGTGTTTGGTTCGAGGGTGTTGTACTGGATTTTTGCATATATCAATAACGCTTGAATTATCACAGTACACATTCACCTAAGCATGATATCTAGTCCAATAGCACAAAAAAAAAAAAAACAAGATACTTCCTTAACAGTAACAATTTTCAATGTTAAAATAGAGTTTGAAATCATTATGACAACAAATTTCCGAATTAAGGCAATAAATCAAGCCAATTGATTTTCACAAAATTTCCATAAAGAAACTCCACATCGAAATAAACTCCACTATAAACACTTTCAATCACTAAAAAAATATATTTTTAAAAAAATAATAATTTTTTGATTTGGCTTTTGATACCAAACGGAGCCTTTACCACGAGATGCTTTCATTTCCATAAAAATACAATAGTGGGCTTATATTTGGACACTAAGTCCAAAAGTTTTCAGCTGTTCGGGAGTTACCCAATCCACGACAATTCAAAAAAGGTATTCATAATTTTGGGTGGGCCTGAGAACCAGAGCCCGCCTCTATCAAGATTTTTTAGCATAACCGACCCAACTCCGCCATATTAGGGCCTGGCCCATTTAAAGCATGGGCCTCCTGTTGATAATCCTCAGCGTCTCATTTTGAGATCCACCATAGTAAGACAGTCCATATCCGGTTCAGAAGAGCTGTCCACGTACGATTCAATCAATGCCCTACTTTTTTCTTTTTGCAGCTTCAGTCGGTTTTACGAAAGGAAAACAAAATTTTTGAAAAATTGAAATTGGATCCAATTTCAGTAAGTATTGTAAGTAGGAACAGAATCTGATTGGTGCAACCTTCGGAGCATAATAACACTGAACATTATAAAGTTTGATCTGATGGGCCAATATCATGAGCCCCAAAATATTTTAATCTGGCCCATCATATCTCAACAAAATCAATAAATATGGCGATATTTTATTTTATTTTTTAAAAAAATTAAATATGCGTAAATTTTGGGAAACAATATATATAGGATTTTTGCATTGATTTCGCGTCCTCCGACTTTGAGTTTGGATGTACAAGTTTGTAGTTTAAAAAATATTAAAATACTTCGAGCTTTTTAAAAGTGTGTTTAGGGAAAAAAAAAAAAAAAGAACAATTTTGTTGTTTTGGATAAACATTGAAAAATATTGTTTTTATATTTTTAAATTGAACTGAAATCAGAAGCAGAAGCCCAAAATCAGAAATTCTAACTTCTAAAACAAAATAAAATTTAAAATTTTTTTGAACAGATTTTGTAATAAAACATTATGCTTTTTAAGAAAATACATTTTTTAAAAATATATATATATTCAGTCAGTTGTCTCATGCAATCAAACGAACTCTTATAATATTTATCTCTCCCTGTTAATTGCAAAAATAATATGTAACATAAGTATTTTATTTTACAGAATATTAACCGGTATATAATCAAACATATTATTTTATAGACAAAACGACTTGTCTTAATGAATTTTTTTTGTGGCAGAATTTGTGATAAATCTCTAATAACAAACTTATATACTTTCTCAGTCCCTATTTCAGAAATATTTTGTTCTCAATCCCTGACAAAAGTCTGCTCTTTGTTTCAACTCCCTATTTTGACCAATTTACCGAAATACCCTGATATTTTTTTAAAAAGAAAAAAGAAAACCTTATTCTGCTGATAAATCGTTGCTTTCCCTCGGTCCTTCTTCTTGATTCTCCTCTCTCGAGTCTTTCTCTGTCAATCTTAATAGTTTAATCCTTCAAAAAAATGTCACAGATCTGTGTTTACTTCGGCAATGTTGAAGATCTGCATTGAAGTGGATTGAAGGCAATTGTCCATCTTTGTGCTCAAAGTGAAATTTTCACAGATTTGCAGGTTAGATTTAAGATTTGAAATCTTTTAAATTTTGGGCGAATAAATTATTGTCATAGCTTGATGTATGTCTTACAAATTTAAAATGTTGAATTGATGGAATTGTTTGAGATTTTTTATGATTATAGAGGTGGTGTTGAGTTTTCGTGCATTGGGTTAGTTTTACAAATTAGCTTATCAATATCAATTTTTACGTATGTTGCTGGGAATGCAGTCCATTTGATGAGAATTTGTGATAGATTAGCTGATATTTCGTATTGTTCTCGATTATAAAATTTTAATTCTTAATTTGGGGGTTTTAGTGTTGTACTATTACATTTATTTTGTGAATGAAATTATTAGAATTAAAATCTAATATTCTGAAAAATTGTTATTTTGTATTGTTTGTGTGTAATATATTATGAAAAAATGTATTATGTTTCGATTTACTGTATTGATGAACATTCTCCTTTTGTAGTTTGAAAATGGAATCTGGAAGTGGTCCTTGCAATCTTTCGTTTTTGGGTTGCTGTAAATTCAAGAAGCAGTTGTTTGTCATCTCAATCTTCAGTGGTTGTAGCTTGATGGATATTTTTGCGAGTCTGAGAAAAAAATGTGCAGAAATATCTCCGAAATCCATTATTCTTCAATACGTAGCTCCATTGCATAAGATGCTTATGTCATTGAATGATGATGATGATGTCCTTAATATGATTCATCTTCATATGTATGTAAAGCTTACGACGATTGAATTGAAGGCAGAGAAAAGAAATGAACACTTCAACAACTTGAATGATGGAAGGTAAAATACTTTATTAGACGTATTTTCATTATCCTATTTTGATATGTTTAGTAACATTTTTAATAAAAAATTAAAGTTAAAATATTGTAGATTGCTTTGTATAAATTATCAATTAGATGTTTGAAACCAAGATTAATTTTTAAAATTTAAATTTTTGTTTTTGTGGTTATTGTTCTTTTTTATTTTATTAATTGTATATTAAACTGATAAGGGTTGATGAGGAAGACACGCAGGCGAAGAGTGATAACGAGGTTGAACAGGCCCCTTGCTCCAACAATATAGATGCATGGATTAATTGCATTCGTGGTGTAGGACAAACATTCAAGGGTTCCAGTGAATTTAGGAAATGTTTGAAAAACTTTTCTGTTGCTACAAGACGTTCATTTGTTTATGTAAAAAATGACAACGAGAAGGTTATTGTGATTTGTAGTGAAAAGAGCTGTGATTGGAGAATTTATGCTTCGAAACATAAAAGAGACAATCTTTTTGCTATCAGAAAATGTAAACTGCAACATTGATGTGTTGAGAACAATCTACGTAGCAGAGCGCATCCTAGAGCCGATACTTATTGGATAGCGAATGTTGTGAAAGAAAAATTGAGAGGAGATCCCTCTTATCGTCCATGTACAATGCAGATGGACTTGCAAAGATATTTTGGGCTAGAGTTAGAATATCGCAAAGTATGAAAGGGTAAGGAGTTGGCGATGCATGAAATTCATGGCACAGATGAAGGATGCTATGATAGATTAAGATGGTACTGTGATGTTGTTAAAAAGACTAATCCTGGTAGTGTTGTAGAGTGTGAGATTGAACATTTGACTAAAAAATTCAGACGGTTGTTCATTTGTTTTCATGCATGTGTCGTTGGTTTTGTTAGTGGTTGTAGGTCATTGATATTTTTGGATGGTACTCATATAAAGAATAAGTATAAAGGATGTATCTTAGTTGCAGTGTCGAAAGATGTGAACGATGATCTGTTCACAATTGCTTATGCCATAGTAGATGCATAGAATGATTCGAACTGAGATTGGTTTTGTTATCATTTGAGTCGTGTGCTCCTTTACTATCAATGCATTCCATTCGACGAGTTCACAATTTTCTCGGACAGATATCCCAGTATCATCAAGGCAGTTAATCAAGTATTTGTTGGGAGTCGCCATGCTTATTGCTTGAGATATTTAGTGGATAATTTCGTGAAGCATGTACATTCGAAATTATGTATCCTTGAGCTATTTGAATTTAATTTTTTCATATTATAGGATCATTTTTTAAGCTCAATCTAAATTGTTATTAATCTTTTTAGATGTTGAGAAGTTATCCCAGACATAACAAAAAGCATTGGTCTTCGGTATTCAAGAAAGCTGTGTATGCTCCGTCTTTTTAAGAGTACGAACAACATATAAATAATATATTTGAGTCAATGCCACTTGCCATAGGGTTTATTGTAAATTTTGATCCACAAAGTTGGGTCAATTCATTGTTTGTTGGTAATAGATGGAGTGTTATAAATAACAATATAGCCGAGGGTTGGAATAGTTGGGTTAGGCCAGCTCAACATCTGCCTATTGTTGTTATAGTTGATCACATACGCGTGCAGATAATGAAAATGATGCACCGAAGACGTGAATCAACTTTACTCTTGACCAGGGAATTAAGTCCAAGAAAAGAAAAGTCTGTTGCAAACGTATATATTGAATCTCGAACATTAAGAGTTCAGCGTTCGTGTGATTGGAAGTTTGAGGTTGTTGATGGTGAAAAGTCATTTGCCGTGAATTTAGTGGATATGACTTGTTAATGTAGAGCTTGGCATATCAATAAACTTCCGTGTAAGCACGCCTGCTCTGCAATTGAGACGAAAGCGCTGTCTGTGCATGATTTTTGTGACAAGTATTTCAAGATCGAAGCGTATCGTGTTGCGTACAAAGGACATATTAATCATATCCCAACCTTTGACATCAGTGAGTCTTGTGTTGCTGAATCCGATGTAATCCAGGCTCCTTCTGTGCGTAGTCAGCCTGGTCGTAGAAGGACGAAGAGAATACCATCACAAGTTAAAACACGTGTATCAATATGTGGTCGTTGTCATGCGAGAGGACAAAACAGACGTAGTTGCAAGGAACCTATAGAGTAGCTGTAATTGTTTTAAAAAAATAGTGATTCAATTATTTGTTATTTATTAGCAAAAAATTTTAACAAAACTTTTTCAGAAATTAATCTTGATTGTTCTACAAATATGCAGGAGAAAACGATTACTGGAAGGGGGTCCGAGCATGAAATTACAATTGAAAATGCATACATGTTCGAGTGGAAGCATTGCTGGATTGCGCTTGGTTTGAGGCTTTTGGTGGAACCATCTGATGTGTCATTTTATCTTGAGTTGTGGTTGTAGTGTAGTCAAGTTTATTGTGTTGTCTTAGGTTCTTCTAAAACCATCTTTGTTTGTGGTAAACAATCATGCTACACATTGGACAAATATGTAATGTGCTAATTTGAGAAATGATATTTGTCATTAATGTTTCAGTGAAAGATGTCTTCCCAGTTAACTAAGCAAATAATTCGTTGCTTTAAATTTTCATATGTCAGGGACTAACTGATATGTATTTTAAACAACTTGTATTTAATATGGAATAAAGCTTCATAAATTAGGAACTTACTGTCTGATTATTACAATAAACAGAGCTACAAGTAATATTAGCACAAGAACAAAACATGTGCAACCAAAACAACAACATATTCCTATGATATGGTCGGGCGCTGGTGCACTAATAAACTGGTTGTGTAGCGCATCAGAGGACGAATGCTCATTACGCTTGTAATTCAGCTGTTCCGTTGAATCATGGATGGAGAAGGATGCAAATTTTTGAGGCATTGAATACACACAGCTCTCTTTACCTTTCTTACTTGGGGTTGGTTTCAACTTAGAAGATTTCTGAAGAGATTCACCGTGATAATTATCGTACCAAAAAAATCGATTCTGATGTTGCAGCTCACGAGGACAGAGGTAATACAACTCTCTCGGGCGGGTCGAACATGGTCCGGCTCTTCGTAATATCATTTCCCCGAAACCACACAGACATTTTGATGAAATATTTATCTCCATTGTGCTCGATCTTCAAAATTGAAATTTTATTTTGAAAGGCAAAACTCTAACCAAACTGGAACCAAAAAGTGAGTGGATGGGATGAAGTGTACCGACAGAGCTTAATAATGAGGGGTAGGTGGTGGTCAAAGTCTTTGATTGGTCAATGTGAGTGTGACCCTCATGGCCCACAATGTGTGCCTACAATCGGAACAGATTGTTCTCGATTCAATAATATTTATCTCATTCTAGTTGTTCTCAATCTCGCACTCAAATGTTCTGAAATATGAGTGGAATTA
The DNA here is from genome assembly GCF_033568475.1 of Henckelia pumila. NCBI lineage: Eukaryota > Viridiplantae > Streptophyta > Magnoliopsida > Lamiales > Gesneriaceae > Henckelia > Henckelia pumila. The sequence goes on along the minus strand of NC_133121.1, from coordinate 182,417,416 downwards.
GAGTAACTTATAGTCCTCAAATATGAGAAAGCATCATATTAAACAAGTTACGAGTTTGGATTTTGGAAAGTATACCCCTATTATGTACATTGAGTGGCAATGGACATCCACAAATGGTTCTCTCATTGGGTAATGATCAATGTCTTCCTCCTACACCTTAGACAAGAAGTGTGGCACAAGACATTACTAGAAAAACACTTGGGTGATTGTTCAACCGATATCGAGGTATTGAGAACTCCTCTCCACTTGTGTGATGCAGTGTTTTATAGGATCTTGGTGCTTGCTAACATGGGCATGACTTCATGTTCCCCAAATCAAATAGATTATTCCGCATAATTCTGATTTTGTTCTTAATACATGATATTTTGATCCAAACCCACTTTCACTAGGAGTCTGTGACCCTTATGGCCCACAATGTGTGTCTTACAATCAGAACAGATTGTTCTCGATTCAATAATATTTATTTCATCCCTGCGTACTAGTTGTACTCGATCTAGCACTCAAATGTTCTGAAATATGAGTGTAATTAGAGTAACTTATAGTCCTCAAATATAAGAAATCATCATATTAAACAAGTTACGAGTTTGGATTTTGGAAATTATACCCCTATTGTGTACATTGAGTGGCAATGGACATCCACAAATGGTGCTCTTATTGGGTAATGATCAATATCTTTCTCCTACACCTTAGACAAGAAGTGTGGCACAAGACATTACTAGACAAACACTCGGGTGATGGTTTCACCAATCTCGAGGTATTGAAAACTTCTCTGAATGAGTGTCTTGCAGTGTATTAGAGCATCTTGGACCATGTTCACAAGGACATGTCATCTTGTGTCGTAATTCAAGAAGATTATTCCAAATTGAAATGAGATTGTTCTACATAACTGGCATTTTGATCCAAAGCCACTTCCACTAGTGGAGTGTGATCTTAATGGCCCACAATGGTTGTCCTACAATCGGAACTCAATGTTCCCGATTAAATGAAATTTATCCCATCCATGCGTACTAGTTGTGCTCGATCTCTCGGTCTCATGTTCCTAAATTTGAGTGGAATTAGAGTAAATGATAGTCCTCAAATTGTTTAAGTAGACAAGATAAAATCATATGAAGCATCTCACGAGTTTGGAATTTGGAAAATATGCCCCTATTTCATACAGTTGGTGGCAACGAACATTGTGATTCAAAGACACTTCCACTAGGAGTGAGTGATTCTTATTGCCCACAATGTTTGTCCTATAATCGGAACACATTGTTCTCGATTGAGTAATAATTATCCCAACAATGCGCATTATTTGTGATCGATCTCCCAGTCACATGTTATTAAAGATGAGTGGAATTATACTAAGTGGTAGTACTCAAATTGTTGTAGTAGATCAGAAAAAATAGTCATATTGTATTATATCACTGCTAACATCTTACAAATTCAGTTCAAGCCCATGAATCGCACCACGCAAAAGAGATTATTCCATTTATTCAGGAGATTATTCTTAATATGTGATAATTTATTCCTGAATTCAATTGAACAAAATATGAGGCTATCCGAACTTGTTTAATCCCAAATGGAGTTTTACAAAATAATATAAACATACTTATGTATTATAGATTGCTCCATCAATCACAAAAGCTTACAAAGACAGTTGATAAAAATTGTTTTTTAGCAATCCCCTTTCATGAGATAAAATACTTGCAGCCAGTCGAGCACGATATATGTCCATCTTCACTGTATTCTGATATTCCCATATCTCAGCCGAGTCACGGGCTAGAAACTCTACCCACATGCATGCAAAAATGCCACAATCAAGCGATACACCTTGATGACGCGTACGTTCTCTCAAAACATTAGAGTCGGGTATGAAAAAATTTGAATTATGGCGAACCCATCCAACCAGAAAACATGCCTTCAAAGATAAAAATTATTAAAAAAACATTCGTACAAATCACATGACATGACACAATAAAGACTCACCAAAGTTCTACACGCCCTTAAGCTGAAAGAATCTGGAATTGAATTCCACATTTTGAATATCCCCTCTTTCGCGTGAAATACTAGCAGAATCCAATGCACTGTGCTATTAATTGGGAAAATGAGGTATTTGCATCTCTTGAACGTATCTTCGTTAATTTTCTGCAAACAAGACTTAGAGGCACCAGAGAGTCCCGCAAAAAAAGAGTCGTAGTCATTGTTCTGGACCTTCATTTTTTTCCCGACTCTTCCAAGGAGATTAAACACTTCTCTCTACGATAGACAAAACAAAATAACATTAAAAACCAGAAACTAACTGAAATGTATACTAACTCACCGATCATGTTTTTATATTTCTACTAACCTGCACCAAAGTGTCCATGAAAAATATTTCATTTCCCTTATCCACACTGTATTTTTCCATCACGCGCATTTGAACATGCATTGATAATTTCATGGCTAACAAGCTGACCAAACAAGAAACCACAGAACACGAACTCTGACATATGGACAATTTCATCTTGCCAAACATTGACACTACAAAAAAAATGAATTCTATTCTATCAAAAATGATTGTAAAAAAATTGATAAACAAATAGAGCGAGCTTTCAGTGAGAAAATTCATACGTGATGTCATCCCTAGAAAGATAATCTGTCAACAACTTTTTCTCTTCGGCACTGACTTCTTTATGTCCACAGAAATCTGTTCTACCTTGATATTGATTAATACACTGGTTACTCAAATCTTTATTTTGTTCAAGCTCAACATCAATTATTTTTCCTCCCTACGGCAGAATACACAAACATGGTCAGCATCAAGAACACGAAGTAAAATATAGGACCTCAAAATCAAATAACCAAGGTTAAAGTTGTTATGAGAAAAGTCAAACCTTTTTCCTGCCCTTCCTCTTGGGTGTGGTACTGGGTGGAGTCACAAACATTGATAACTTTCTTTTCTTTACCCGATCACCCCTCGTTCGGACATTATCGACGATGGAAGATTGGAAATTAGTGTTTTTCGCAACTTTCTTCGAATTATCATCACTCTCATCGACCCCAGCACTTTTTTCAGAGATATAGTCACCAGTATCCCTTTCAAACACATTGGTTAATGCAGTTTTTGAAATATCAACCTCAAAAACACTATTTTCCTTAACGACTTTTGATACAAGATTATCCAACAATTGATCAATCTCATTCAAGTCCTCAATACAAGAATTCTGTCCATCGACTTCGGTACTTTTCGTTCCCAAGTGACCACTTTTTGCATTTTTTTCACCCTCAGGCTCAGTACCAACAACACTTTTTCCATTTCCAATATCCAATCCATCATCACATGCATCTTCACCTATCTTCAATTCACCAATATCTGGAATATTGGTCTTATCCAATTCACCAACAACACTTTTTCCCTTCACTGAGTAATCAACACAATTCTTTACAGGCACATCAACTAAATCATATAAATTACCACCTAGGTCATGACTCACACTCAACTCCTCTTCCTCATTGGTTTCATTGATTCCATCAACAGCGTCATCAATACTCAGATCATTATCAACTACAATATCTTTGCCTTTGCGATTTCGAACAACTTCTTTCTCCAAAACTATATTTTCTTTCAAATCAACCAGCTTCCTCTTAGCTCCAACTCTCTCACGTTTCAACTGCGCACAAATTATTTTCAATATTTTAATTTCAGCCATTTGTTTATTCACAGTTTTTTCTAGTTCACAATTATCTTTCCTGCCTCATGTTCCTTCGAAACCGGCAGCAACAACTACAACAATAAAGAAATTAATGAATAATTTTTTTTTCTAAAACGTGAAATAAAGGATGCTACTCAAATTATCTTGTTCTCCAACAACATTTCCTCCTCAGGAAATGGATGTATCGACAAAACCTGATCCAAAAACAATATATATATATATATATATAATGCAAAGCTCCAGCATTCGAAATATGATTAGTAAAATAGAAGATACCTTGGTTGACGATATGGCATCAAAAGCCACTTCAGCTTTCACAGCATCCAACTGGATCTTGCTTTTTCCGGAACGAAACAGGCGGGGATAGATATGAACACCACGTGGTATAGCTAATAACGGCACTCTCTCATAGAACCAAGCCTAAGCAAAAAATCATATAAGTAAACAAATTCAACAAATTAATAGCACAATAACTCAGCTAATTATATACTCACCGTCAATCCAACCGTGCAACCATCCAAAGACAGTTTACTCGCTTGATTGTCTAATTCTCGGTATAAAAACCGAAACACAGCATCTCCCCAACCAAACTCAAAAAAAGTGCTCAGTTCATCAATATAAGGAAAGATAAAAGCAGGAGTAATGTAATTATCAGTCGAGAATATTACAGAATTAAATATGAACAAAATGAACATTCGAACAAAATCATCAATGTTAGCTTCGACATTACTACTCGCAAGTGAAACAAGCTTCTTTTTTATAACAATCTTGTGAGTGTTGCTTATTTTTCCTCCGAAGTGTCAAGACAGGAAGCTTGATTCAAGCTTGAGGTCCAAATCAACTTGTTGACCTCTCTGATGCAAACCAAGCATGATGGAGAAGTCTTTTGAAGTGAAAGGAATGGATATATCACCACCAACAAGGAACGAGCATGAAGGACTGTCGAATATTTTAAACAGATAGTCTACCCTGCCACTACTCACAGGTAGAACAGACATGTCTATCTATTTACCAACTGGAGTTTCTTTTATTCTGCTCATTTGTTCATTCCCTATGACCAGCTTCAACTTCTCCATAATTTTTTTACAATAGGCAGGAGAACATCGAGTAAATATAACCTTGCCACTTTTGATCGACTCAAAATCATCACATATTTCCTCTTCATCAGCCATTTCTAATAATTCAAAATCATTACAAAATTTTTTCATTATAAAAATAACATAATGGAATATTGCATGGAAAAGAACAAAAACTTCAAATTTGGGAACAATTGGGTACTTCTGTACATAAATTTGTCAATTATCTTCAACAATATAACATTATTGAATATATATTCAATAAATCCAAAACAACATAACAATATAACATTCATTTACCAAGATATACTTCAAAAATTATTTCAAGAACAAAAATCTAAAAATTGTGGATAAATAATTTAAACTGAGGAACTGTCAAAATTAAATACGAAAATTAGGAATAATGATGCGAATTTTTTGACAAATATATGCAAACAAGAATGGTAACAACACATTTGAGCCACAAAACCCTAAAAATAATGGAAACACATAAATATTAAAGATTCATACAATGAGGACCAAAATTATTCCTCTAAACGAACAATTTTCTCAGTTACTCGAGACAAATCATATATAGCGGCCGATTTAAAAAATTAAAAACAGGGTTCACCTATTTTTGATTTCTTCGACTTCTTCACAGTGCTTGATTTCTTTTCCTTCCTCACTCCACAAGCTCCTTCAATTGACTTATCTTTTGAGTGTCTGCTTCGTCTCTTCACCGGTGCCATTTTCTGAGCTCAAAACCTTGTCACAAAAGATCACTGCTTTCCTGCGAGAAGAATCGGTTGGGTGAGGGAGGGATACTACCGATCGTCCCTGCCTTTTCTGGTTTTTTCTTTATTTGAAATTAAAGTGAGGGGTAGTGTTGGGTGTTTTAATCATTTTAGGGACATTTTGGTAAATTGATCGAAATAGGGATTTGTAACAAACAACAGGCTTATGTCAAAGATTTAGAACAAAAAATTCCTAAAACGAGGACTGAAGAGGAATTCATATTTGCTATTGGGGATTTATCACAAATTTCCCTTTTTTTTTTCGCCGAAGACAGTTTTTTCCTCGTTTAAGATTCCACACGTTTTTTGTCATTTTATATCTATCTATTCGAAATTGCACGTCTCTGTCACGTTCTATATCAGAAAAGAATTATAAACAATAATATTTTGTTTTATTTTTAACTTTTCTTACTTTTGAATTTCTCAAGTACAAGTCAGATATTCGTTTTATAATGCTGATTTTAGCTGTTGCGTGTTTCTTAAAGCATAAAATGCTTATCCTAAGCGTTGACTAATTTAGAGTTTGATCAAAATAAAAATAATCAATAAATTAATATCGATTTCTATTTTAAATGACATAATGTATAATATAATATCCAAAAATCAATACACATTCATGTATCACCAAAAAAAATATATTATAAAATTATCTCACAAGTATTTTTATGAGGCTAATATTTACCTAAGCTGTCCCAACTCATGAAAAAGTAGAGTAGGTTTCTTATATTAGACAAGTCGACCCGACCTATATTTACAATGAAATGTAGTTTCATGAGTCGTGTCAACAAGGGATCCGTTTAACAAAATTAACTTGTGAGACTGTTTAATAAGAGTTTTTGTGATAAAATATTATCTTTTTATGTCAAAGGTATTTTCATTGTGTCAGACGGTCTCACGGATCTATATCTGTGAAATGGATCAACCCGATTCATAATTGTAGCAAAACTTAATATCTTAATATAAAAAAATAATATTTTTTATTATTCAAATTGGATTGGAGATCTGTCTCACAAAATTAACATGTGAAACTATGTTATAATAATTTTTTTTAATAACTTTTTCATTCTTATTATTTAGAGCGAAATTTGTTAGTATATATTTGCATTGTGCCAAAAAAAAAAAAAAAAAAAAAAAAAAAAATTGGCACTAGGAAAAACATTGTATTTCAAAAAAAAAAAAAACATTGTAATTACTCCCTTTAGAGAAGCATCTATATTTGGAGCAAATTCGAGTGCATGCACCCTCTCTTATAGGTTTTAACGAGAAGCTAATGTCGGGAAACAAAGTTCGTCCAAAACTCGTAAGTTGATACATCTTTTTGATAAATCGCTAACAAAATAATTCAATATAATTTTAATAGTAAGTTTTTTGTGAGATGATTTTACGGATTTTTATCGTGAAATGGGTTAATGATCTTGATCATATTTATATTAAAAATAATATTTTTAGTATAAAAAATAATATTTTTTCATGAATAACACAATAAAAAAAACTCGTCACACAAAACTGATCACATTAGTTTATGTAATTTTAATTAGATTAGCATTTTTCGTGTTGCAAAATTATAATTGCATCTTTAATTAATGAGTAGATATTTTGTGAGACAGGTAAATCCTAATTCCTATTCATATTTACAATAAGAAGTAATATTTTTGGCATAAAAAGTATTTTTCTTTCATGGTGACCTAAATAGAGATCTATTTCACAAAATTGACCTGTGGACCGTTTTATAGGAGTTTTGTCTTAATACATCATCAAATAATGATTTGTACGTTAATACAATGAAATTTGGATATCTCCACATTGGTATGATATTGGACGTAACCCTCATGATTTTGCTTTTGGACTTCGCCCAAAAGGTCTCCTATCAATGAAGATATCAATCCATATATTATTACATTAACAGAGTTTTTTTAAAAAAATAATTTTTTTTTTCAAAAAAAATCAAAATTAATTTGAATTTGATAAAATTACAAAAATACTTCAAAACGTTGTCCGCAACAACGAACGATGTGTACGTTGTGAACGGGGAAGATGTGACCGTATTATAATTTAATTTCCTCATAAATTTGTAAATAGGTGATAGAATGCTAAATCAAACTTAAATGTATTGGAAGACTCAATCAATTTAATACTTGGCTAAATTTAAGAAAAAAAATATTTTATATGCACCAATTGATTTTTTTTAAACATGGATTAAACTATTTTTTATTATAAGTAAAACCCCAAATTATAATACCTAAATTAAAAATAATTTTAAAATTATAGATGGATGATTTTAAATAAACTATGTGTGAATCATATATATTTTTTGTTATACTAATTTTTATACTCACGTACATACACATGATATATATGATTCCAAATTAATAATATGAAACTCAGTAATTGATTTTAGTTTATTTTCAAAATTGATTTTAAATTAGATCTAAAATTTAGTTCAATTTAAAAATATATTAAAATCAATTATTGGAAATAAAATAAAATCAATTACTGAGTTTCATATTATTAATTTAGAATCAAATATATAATATGTGTACGTGGTATGAAAATTGGTATAAGAAAAAATAAATATTAAAAATATAAATATAAATTATTAATAGATAGTTTATTTAAGATTTGAAATAAGCATGAGATCAAATCATCCACCTATAATTTAAAAAAAAAATTATTTTAGGTATTATAATTTGAGGTTTTATTTATGATTAAAAAAATAATTTAATTCATGTTTAAAAAAATCAATTGGTGCATATAAAATTTTTTTTTCTTAAATTTAGCCAAGTATTAAATAGATTGAGTCTTCCAATACATTTAAGTTTGATTTAGCATTTTATCACTTATTTAAAAATTTATGAGTAAATTAAATTATAATAAATAAGTTAAAAAAGTGGGGGAAGAAGGGACTGTAGCAAGCTTAGAGTCCGACCGCGGGACGCTGCAAAAACTGCAACATTCGCGGTCATGGACAACATTTTGAAGTAGTTTTGTAATTTTCTCCAATTCAAATTAATTTTGAATTTTTTTTAAAAATAAATTAATGTCCATGGTCCAGGATCTCCTCAATCCGTCCTCGATTCTAATTGAGGTCACTCTTGTCTGTAGTGACCTTTATCGAGATCACCTACTAAACAGAACTTAGTCATACAATTAACTTAATCAAACAGTAAACCAGAATTAAGCTGCGGAAACAATAAAAAATATACAATCCCAAGGAAATGAATCTGTAAATACCCAAATAGTTTATACAACCCAATCGAACAACTGTATCAACCCAATACAACAGAAAGATAAACCCTAGGCGAAGCTCCAGCTGGTCAACTACTGTCTAGCCCCTCTTGGATCCACCCGCCTCATCCAATCGCAAACTGCCCCATGGAATAGGGTGTCCATAAATACAGAGTACGAGACGTGAGCATAAAACGCTCAACACGAGAGTATGAGTATACATGAATGCAAGTGAACCGCCTACTGACTAGAGGTCAAGAATCAGATAACAAAGATAGACCGGGCCCTGGTATGTAGCACGTTGTGCTGTCGCTTCAGGAGGTGGCTCACATACCAAAATACCAGTGGATACGCCGGACCCAATTCGATGGAAGTCCATCCACTAACAGGATAGGGTAAAACCCTACTAACAGACATCTCAAAAGAGATAGCTCAATATGCAAATGTATGCAGCATATAATCATGACATATAAATCATGCAGTCACATAATACATTCATACTCAGTCAGGATATCTCGAGCAGTACTTTCGTACCTCAAATACTAGGCAAGTGCTACCAGCTCTAAGTCCACGCCTAAAACCGCACTACACAGCGAAATGATACTAATATCATTAAAGTGCTCTAAAAGCTTTAACTAAGCTATTGCATACTCCTAAATATTTTTGGATGCAAAAGTTATACCTTCGTCCGTCGTTAGCCTTTTGATGTCGATTGCCTCAAAACTAGGTCACAGCTCCGCTACGATGCTTGGATTGCTATGCCACTTCCGGATTCCCAACGGGAGGCCTAAAATGCCCTAGATCTAAGCTAGAAGACCGAGGAATCGAGAGCGAAGAGGTGAATGGTGTGCTTGGAAATGAATATCGGCACCTCTATTTATAGACAACAAACGGAACGTCCGTTCCTCATCGTTGCGTCCGTTCTGCCTGACGAACGTTGCTTCCAATCCCCATCGTTGCTTCCGATGTCCCATCAGGTGCGTAAGCAATGACGTAATATTGCTGACGTCACGGATGACATCAGCTGCAGAACGTTGCTTTCGTTCCCTGGACATTGCTTCCGTTCTGTCTGACCCTCCGCGCCATTTTTGATCATTCTGGGTCCATTACCAGACTCCGCTAATCCAATTGACATTCCCTTAATCATGTTTATAGGATTAATTAGCAATTACTCACTAAAACTGGGTACGGGCTACTACATTCTGCCCCCACTTAAGATATTTCGTCCTCGAAATCAGATCTTAAGTACTGAATGTAAAACAAGATGCAGAAACATTCTTTTATTCAAATGCCAAAAATTCACAGAGTTCAAACTGAATATAACTCGAAATGAAATCAAAATAGCTCAGGATGTTCTGAATGCATCCTGCTTTTTAGCTCCCAAGTGGCTTATTCAGTGCCTCGGCGCTGCCACTGAACCAAAACCTTAGGAATGACTTTATTCCGCAAGACCTTATCCTTATGATTCAGGATACGAGTAGGTCTCTCAACATAAGTCAAATATGTATCCACCTGAACTTCAGACGGCTGTAGAACATGAGACTGATCCGCCACATACCGTTGCAATAAAGATACGTGGAACACGTCGTGAATACTGGACAGATACGGTGTGTAGTGACCCTTACCCGGATCACCTACTAAACAGAACTTATGCATGCAATTAACTTAAAAAACAGATATCAGAATAAAACTGCGGAATCCATAAACAATATACAATCCCAAGTAAAGGAATCTGTAATTTATCTAATAATATACAACCAAATCGAATAGCTGTATAAACCCAAACAACAGTAATAAAACCTAAGCGAAGCTCCAGCCGGCCAACCGCTGACTAGCCCCTCCTGGATCCACCCTCCTCGTCCAATCGCAAACCTGCCCCATGGAATAGGGTGTTCAGAAAATACAGAGTACGAGACGTGAGCATAAAACGCTCAGTGCGAGAGTATGAGTATGCATGCAAAGTGAACTCCCTATAGACTCGAGGTCAAGGATCAGATAACAGAGACAGACCGGGCCCTGGTATGTAGCACGCTGTGCCGTCGCTTCAGGAGGTGGCTCCCATACCGAGATAACCGTGGATACGCCGGACCCAAATCGATGGAAGTCCATCCACTAACAGGATAGGGTACAACCCTACTACAGACATCTCGAAGGAGATACAGCAAGATGCAAATGAATGCAGCATAATATCATGGCATATAAATCATGCAGTCATATAATACATGCATACTCAGTCAGGATATCTCGAACAGTACTTTCGTACCTCAAAACAGTGAAAGCTCTACCAACTCTAGGTCCACGCCTATAGTCTGCTCTACACTGCCAAATGATACTACTATCATTAAAGTGTTCTAAAAGCCTTAACTAAGCTATTGCATACTCCTAAATATTTATAGGGAGCAAAGCTATACCTTCGTCCGTCGTTAGCCCTTTGATGTCGATGCCTCCAGAACTTGGGCACGACTCCGCTACGACTACCGAACGCCTCTCCGACCTCCGGACCAAGCCTAAGAAGACTAGAACAGCTCCAAAAGGACTAGAAAGGAAAGGAGAACTCGGAATTGACAAATGAAAGTGAAGTCTCGGCCTTCTATTTATAGACAACGATCGGAACTTCCGATCCTTGATCGGAACGTCCGAACCCCGATCGGAACGTTCGATCCTGCCATCGGAGCTTTCGAAGATCCTGATCTGCCACGTGTCAAAATATCACTTGATGACTCCGGATAGGGGTGATCGGAGCTTCCGGTCCTGATCGGAGCTTCCGATCCAACCACACGTCATGCCTGACGTAATAACATCGGTGCCTCCGATCGCTCATCGGAGCTTCCGATCCTGTTCGGAGCTTCCGATCGTGCCTTCGGAGCTTCCGATCCGTCCGATACCTAATTCAATTAATTAGCATTAATACTTTAATTACTCAATTAGGGCACGGGCTACTACATTCTCCCCCACTTAAGATATTTCGTCCTCGAAATCAGATCTTAAGTACCGAATGCAAATACAGAAATCAGAAACATTCTTTATTCAAATCAAACGTTTACAGAGTTTGCAACTGAATACAACTTAAAGAATGAAATCAAAACAACTCAGGATGGTCTTTACGCATCCTGTCCTCAAGCTCCCAAGTAGCTTCCTCAGTGCCTCGGCGCTGCCACTGAACTAAAACCAAAGGAATGACTTTGTTCCGTAAAACCTTATCCTTATAATCAAGGATGCGAAGAGGTTTCTCAACATAAGTCAAATCCTTGTCTACCTGAACCTCAGATCGCTGCAGAATATGAGATTCATCCGCCACATACCGTCGCAACAGAGATACGTGGAACACGTCGTGAATGCTGGATAGATGCGGTGGCAATGCTAGTCGATAAGCCAAATCGCCAATACTCTCCAAGATCTCAAACGGACCGATAAATCTGGGAGACAACTTGCCCTTAAGGCCAAATCTGAGAATCTTGCGGAACGGTGACACTCTCAGAAACACTTTCTACCCGACCTTGAACTGCAAAGGCCTACGCTTGATATTAGCATAACTGGCCTGACGATCCTGTGCAGTCTTAATCCGTTTCTTGATTTGATCAACAATATCTATCGCCTGCTGGATAAACTCCGGTCCCTCAGCCTGTCTCTCCCCCACTTCTTCCCAGAAGAGTGGAGTACGACAACTTCGCCCATACAACGCCTCAAAAGGTGCCATCCCAATACTAGTGTGATAGCTGTTGTTGTAAGCGAACTCGATCAACGGCAAATAATCCTGCCAGGCTGAACCAAAATCCATGACGCACGCTCTAAGCATATCTTCTAACGTACGGATAGTGCGCTCTGACTGACCATCAGTCTCCGGATGATAGGCTGTACTCAAACTGAGAGTAGTACCCATCGCACGCTGAACACTCCCCCAGAATCTAGAAGTAAACCTAGGGTCCCGATCGCTGACAATGCTCACAGGCACTCCATGAAGTCGAACGATCTCCTGAATGTACATCTGTGCCATGCGATCCACAGAGTACTCTCGGCTATAGGCAATGAAATGCGCTGACTTGGTGAGTCGGTCCACCACAACCCAGATAGCATCACAGTTCCTCGGGGATACCGACAAATGGGTCACAAAGTCCATAGTGATAAACTCCCATTTCCATTCAGGAATAGGCAGACTGTGAAGCAATCCTCCAGGTCGTCGGTGCTCTGCCTTGACCTGTTGACACACCAAACATCTCGAAACAAACTGATAAACACTGCGTTTCATTCCCTTCCACCAGAAACGAGTACGTAGATCCTTGTACATCTTGTTGATCCCAGGATGAATACTCAACTTAGTGCGATGTGCCTGAGATAAAATATCCTCTCGCAACTCTTCATCCTGTGAAATCACAAGCCTACCAGACAAACACAGAAAGCCATCTGACTGATAATGAAATTCAGACGAGCTACCCTTGTTAGCTAGACGAGCTAAACGCTGGGTCTTCGAATCAGACATCTGAGCATCTCGGATCCGCGAATACAAGGCTGGCTCAGATAATATCGCAAACATCTGGATACTCAGCATACGTTTCTTATGCTTGAAGGTAAAACCTGAAGTACAACAGTCACTGATCGCACTAGACATCGAACAAGTCTGAAGTGCGGATAGTCGCACCTTGCGACTCAAAGCATCGGCGGTGAGATTAGCAGCTCCCGGATGGTACTTAATCTCGCAATCATAGTCCTTAAGCAAGTCCATCCAACGTCTTTGTCTCATGTTCAATTCTGCCTGAGTGAACAAATACTTGAGACTCTTATGGTCGGTGAAGATCTCAAATTTCTCGCCATAAAGATAATGACGCCAGATCTTCAAAGCGAACACAATGGCTGCCAATTCCAAATCATGGACTGGGTAGTTGTCCTCGTGAAGCTTCAGCTGTCTAGAAGCGTACGCGATCACATGCCCATTCTGAGTCAGGACACAACCTAACCCCTGAAGAGAAGCATCCGTGTAAACTACATACCCTCCAGATCCTGACGGTAATGCTAACACCGGCGCAGAAGTCAACCGCCGTCGAAGCTCACGGAAACTCTCCTCACACTCGGAGGACCACTCAAAATCCATACCCTTGTGGGTAAGCTGCGTCAACGGTCGAGCTAACTGAGAGAAGTTCAGAATGAAGCGACGATAATACCCTGCTAGACCCAGAAAACTACGGATCTCAGCAACTGTCGTCGGACGCGACCAATTAAGTACCGCTTCAATCTTGCTTGGATCAACAGAAATCCCCTCCCTGGATATGATATGGCCAAAAAAAACCACTCTATCCATCCAGAACTCACACTTGCTCCGCTTGGCGTACAATTGTTCATCTCGAAGAGTCTGCAGTACCAACCGCAAGTGAGAAACATGCTCTTTCGTATTACGCGAATAAACCAGGATGTCGTCAATGAAGACCACGACAAACTTGTCCAAATACTCCCTGAAGACACGGTTCATCAGATCCATGAATATAGCCGGCGCATTAGTCAAACCAAATGGCATCACTAGGAACTCGTAATGCCCATAGCGAGTACGGAATGCAGTTTTGGCTACGTCCTGATCACGGACTCTCAACTGATGATACCCAGATCTCAAGTCAATCTTGGAGTAAATTGATGTGCCCTGCAGCTGGTCAAACAAGTCATCAACACGAGGCAACGGATACTTGTTCTTCACAGTCACTCGATTCAGCTGCCGATAGTCAATGCACAGCCGCATCGACCCATCCTTCTTCTTCACGAAGAGAACAGGAGCTCCCCAAGGAGATACACTAGGACGAATGTACCCCTTGTCCAAAAGATCCTGTAGCTGATTCTTTAACTCACGCATCTCTGACGGAGCCAGACGATACGGTGCTCTAGAAATAGGCGAAGTACCCGGCATCAACTCTATGCCAAACTCGACTTTCCTAGCAGGAGGAAAACCCGGAATCTCATCAGGAAACACATCTGGAAATTCATCCACAACAGGAATGCTCTCTATCCCAATACTCTCAGCGGACAAATCAACTGCATAGATAAGGTAGCCTTCCCCGCCAGACTCTAGAGCTCGACAGGCTCTCAAAGCTGATACCAAAGGCATCGGGGGTCACGCTCCCTCACCATAGAAAAACCAACTCTCACTCCCTTCCGGATGAAAGCGTACTAATCTCTGATAGCAGTCCACTGAAGCTCGATAGGTAGTCAGCACATCTATTCCCAGAATGCAATCAAAGTCGTCCATCGCCAGGACCATGAGATTCGCCAACAGAACGTTCCCTTCGAACTCTAAAGGGCAACCCATCACTAGACGCTTAGCCAAAGCAGATTGGCCCGTCGGAGTAGAAACAGACATCACTAAGTCTAGTGCAATGCATGGTAACTTATGCCTCTTAACAAAACGTGCAGAAATGAAGGAATGAGATGCACCAGTGTCAATAAGTACAAGAGCAGGTATACCATAAAGCATAAATGTACCTGCGATGACTTTCTCATTCTCCTCCACAGCCTGATCATGTCTCAGGGCAAACACCTGGCCAGAAGCTCGTGGCCTCAAATGAGAACTCCCAGCAGACTGTCCCTGCGACCTTTGCTGAACGGTGGCCTGAGAACTCGATCCTGAACCAGAACCAGAACCACCTCCCCCAGACAGTGGACAATCCCTCCGGATATGACCAGTCTCTCCACAACGGAAACAAGCTCCAGAAGCTCTACGGCACTTGTCGGATGGATGGTTCTTCCCACAGTGATCACACTTGTCCTTCTTACCGAAACGGACAACACCTCCAGAACCAGAGGAAGAAGAAGATCCAGACTTCTTGAAAGTTTGGGCACGGGGACCCAAAGAACTAGCAGGTCTCGACTGAGAGAAAGACTTGTTCCGTCGAATGCTGTCCTCCGCCTGGTGACAACGGCTCACCAAACCCTCGTAGGACATGTCGTCGCCAACCGCCACACGGTCATGGATCTCAGGGTTAAGTCCCTGAAGGAACAGATTATACTTCATCTCTGAGCTATCAGCAATCTCGGGGCAATAGGATAGCAGATCAAAGAACCTCTGCTGATACTCATCGATAGACATGGCTCCCTGTCGCAGACTCAGTAGCTCGCCTGCCTTCGACTGTCGGAGTGCAGGAGGAAAATACCGCTTTTGGAAAATTGTGCGAAACTCGGCCCAGGTGGCCACTCCTCTCGCCGCAACAAAAGGTGTAGAAGTAAACCTCCACCACCTGCGCGCACGCCCATCCAGAAGATAGCCAAGGGTCTCCACCTTCTGCTCATCGGTGCATTGGAAAGTCTGAAAAGTCTTCTCCATGCGGTCTAACCAGTTCTCCGCATCCTCTGGAGACTCACCTCCAACTAAGGGCTTGGGACCCATAGCTAAGAATCGACGCACAGTGAAACGCTCGTCGTCATGATGACGATGACGCCGTTCTCGACGAGGCTCCCGGTCGGCATCACCCCAACGCCCACCAACACTGCCATGAGAACTCTGGTCGTCACGATTTGACATCTACAAAAAATACCTCAAGACGAGACTAAATCCCAAGAAATCTTTTGCATGCTCTGATACCATAAATGTAGTGACCCTTACCCGGATCACCTACTAAACAGAACTTATGCATGCAATTAACTTAACAAAACAGATATCAGAATAAAACTGCGGAATCCATAAACAATATACAATCCCAAGTAAAGGAATCTGTAATTTATCCAATAATATACAACCAAATCGAATAGCTGTATAAACCCAAACAACAGTAATAAAACCTAAGCGAAGCTCCAGCCGGCCAACCGCTGACTAGCCCCTCCTGGATCCACCCTCCTCGTCCAATCGCAAACCTGCCCCATGGAATAGGGTGTCCAGAAAATACAGAGTACGAGACGTGAGCATAAAACGCTCAGTGCGAGAGTATGAGTATGCATGCAAAGTGAACTCCCTATAGACTCGAGGTCAAGGATCAGATAACAGAGACAGACCGGGCCCTGGTATGTAGCACGCTGTGCCGTCGCTTCAGGAGGTGGCTCCCATACCGAGATAACCGTGGATACGCCGGACCCAAATCGATGGAAGTCCATCCACTAACAGGATAGGGTACAACCCTACTACAGACATCTCGAAGGAGATACAGCAAGATGCAAATGAATGCAGCATAATATCATGGCATATAAATCATGCAGTCATATAATACATGCATACTCAGTCAGGATATCTCGAACAGTACTTTCGTACCTCAAAACAGTGAAAGCTCTACCAACTCTAGGTCCACGCCTATAGTCTGCTCTACACTGCCAAATGATACTACTATCATTAAAGTGTTCTAAAAGCCTTAACTAAGCTATTGCATACTCCTAAATATTTATAGGGAGCAAAGCTATACCTTCGTCCGTCGTTAGCCCTTTGATGTCGATGCCTCCAGAACTTGGGCACGACTCCGCTACGACTACCGAACACCTCTCCGACCTCCGGACCAAGCCTAAGAAGACTAGAACAGCTCCAAAAGGACTAGAAAGGAAAGGAGAACTCAGAATTGGCAAATGAAAGTGAAGTCTCGGCCTTCTATTTATAGACAACGATCGGAACTTCCGATCCTTGATCGGAACGTCCGAACCCCGATCGGAACGTCCGATCCTGCCATCGGAGCTTCCGAAGATCCTGATCTGCCACGTGTCAAAATATCACTTGATGACTCCGGATAGGGGTGATCGGAGCTTCCGGTCCTGATCGGAGCTTCCGATCCAACCACACGTCATGCCTGACGTAATAACATCGGTGCCTCCGATCGCTCATCGGAGCTTCCGATCCTGTTCGGAGCTTCCGATCGTGCCTTCGGAGCTTCCGATCCGTCCGATACCTAATTCAATTAATTAGCATTAATCCTTTAATTACTCAATTAGGGCACGGGCTACTACACGGTGGCAAGGCTAGACGATAAGCCAAATCTCCAATGCTCTCCAAGATCTCAAATGGACTGATAAATCTGGGAGACAACTTGCCCTTAAGGCCAAATCTGAGAATCTTGCGGAAAGGTGAAACTCTCAGAAACACTTTCTCCCCAACATCGAACTGCAAGGGCCTACGCTTAGTGTTCGCATAGCTGGCCTGACGATCCTGTGCAGTATTAATCTGTTTATTGATCTGATCAACAACATCTGCTGTCTGCTGGACTAAATCCGGTCCTTCAACCTGTCTCTCCCCCACTTCTTCCCAGAAGAGTGGAGTACGACAACGTCGCCCGTACAACGCCTCAAAAGGAGCCATCCCAATGCTAGTATGATAGATGTTGTTGTACGCGAACTCAATCAATGGCAAATGATCCTGCCAGGCTGAACCAAAATCCATAACGCACGCTCGAAGCATATCCTCCAAAGTACGGATAGTGCTCTCTGACTGACCATCTGTCTCTGGATGATAGGCAGTACTCAAACTGAGAGTAGTGTCCATCGCACGCTGAACACTCCCCCAGAATCTAGAAGTAAACCTGGGATCTCGATCGCTGACAATGCTCACAGGCACTCCATGAAGTCGAACGATCTCCTGAATGTAAAACCGAGCCATCTGATCCACATTGTACTCTCGGCTATAGGAAATGAAATGAGCTGACTTGGTAAGTCGATCCACCACAACCCAGATAGCATCACAGTTCCTCGATGATACCGGCAAATGGGTCACAAAATCTATCGTGATAAACTCTCATTTCCACTCAGGAATAGGCAGACTGTGAAGCAAACCTCCAGGTCGTCGGTGCTCTGCCTTGACCTGCTGATACACCAAACATCTCGAAACAAACTGATAAACACTGCGTTTCATTCCCTTCCACCAAAACCGAGTACATAGATCCTTGTACATCTTGTTGCTCCCCGGATGAATACTCAACTTAGTGCGATGTGCCTGAGACAAGATCTCCTCTCACAACTCTACATCCTCCGGAATCACAAGCCTACCAGACAAACACAGAAAGCCATCTAACTGATAGTGAAATCCAGATGTACTACCCTCGTTGGCTAGACGAGCCAAACGCTGGGTCTTCCAGTCAGACATCTGAGCATCCCGAATCCGCGAATACAAAGCTGGCTCAGATAGTATCGCAAACATCTGGATACTCTGCATACCTTTCTTGTGCTTGAAGGTATACCCTAAAGAACAACAGTCACCGATCGCACTAGACATCGAACAAGTCTGAAGTGCGGATAGTCGCACCTTGCGACTCAAAGCATCAGCAGTGAGATTAGAAGCTCCCGAATGGTATTAATCTCACAATCATAGTCCTTAAGCAAATCCATCCAACGTATCTGGCTCATGTTCAACTCTGCCTGAGTGAACAAATACTTGAGAATCTTATGGTCGGTGAAGATCTCAAATATCTCGCCATACAGATAATGACACCAGATCTTCAAAGCGAACACAATGGCTGCCAACTCCAAGTCATGAACTGGATAATTGTCTTCGTGCAGCTTCAACTGTCTAGAAGCGTACGCGATCACATGCCCATTCTGAGTCAGGACACAACCTAACACCTGAAGAGAAGCATTTGTGTAAACCACATACCCTCCAGATCCTGATGGTAATGCCAACACCGGCGCAGAAGTCAACCGCCGTCGAATCTCGCAAAAATTCTCCTCGCACTCGGAGGACCACTCGAAATCAACACCCTTGCGGGTAAGCTGCGTCAACGGTCGAGCTAGCTGAGACAAGTTCAAAATGAAACGACGATAATATCCTGCTAGATCCAGAAAACTACGGATCTCAGCAACCGTCATCGGACGCGACCAATTAAGAACAGCCTCAATCTTGCTCGGATCAACAGAAATCCCCTCCCTGGATATGATATGGCCAAGAAAGACCACTCGATCCATCCAGAACTCACACTTGCTCAGTTTGGCATACAACTGTTAATCCCGAAGAGTCTGCAGTACCAACTGCAAGTGAGAAACATGCTCGTCCGCATTGCACGAATACACCAGGATGTCGTCAATGAAGACCACGACAAGCTTATCCAAATACTCTCCGAAAACACGGTTCATCAGATCCATAAATATAGCCGGCGCATTAGTCAATCCAAATGGCATCACTAGAAACTCGTAATTCCCATAATGAGTACGGAATGCAGTCTTGGCAACGTCCTGATCTCGAACTCTCATGTGATGATACCCAGACCTCAAGTCAATCTTGGAGTAAACTGAAGTACTCTGCAGCTGATCAAACAAGTCATCAATACGAGGCAAAGGATACTTGTTCTTCACGGTAACTCGATTCAGCTGCCGATAGTCAATGCACAACCACATAGACCCATCCTTCTTCTTCACAAAAAGAACAGGAGCTCCCCAAGAAGATACACTAGGACAAATGTACCCCTTGTCCAAAAGATCCTGTAACTGATTTTTCAACTCTCGCATCTCTGACGGAGCCAGACGATACGGTGCTCGAGAAATAGGCGAAGTACCGGGCATCAACTCTATGCAAAACTCGACTTCCCTAGCAGGAGGAAAACCCGGAATCTCATATGAAAATACATCTGGGAATTCATCCACAACCGGAATACTTTCTATTCCAATGCTCTCAGCGGACATATCAACTGCATAGATAAGGTAACCTTCCCCGCCATACTCTAGAGCTCGACAGACTCTCAAAACTGATACCAGTGGCATCGGGGGTCGCGCTCCCTCACCATAGAAAAACCAGCTCTCACTCTCATCCGGATGAAAGCGTACTAATCTCTGATAGCAGTCCACTGAAGCTCGATAGGTAGTCAGCATGTCTATCCCCAGAATTCAATTGAAGTCGTCCATCGCAAGAACCATGAGATTCGATAACAAAATGTTCCCTTCGAAGTCTAAAGGGAAACCCATCACTAGACGCTTAGCCAAAGCAGATTGACCCGTCGGAGTAGAAACAGAAACTACTACATCTAGTGCAATGCATGGTAACTTATGCCTGTTAACAAAACGTGCAGAAATGAAGGAATGAGATGCACCAGTGTCAATAAGTGCAAGAGCAGGTATACCATATAACATAAATGTACCTGCGATGACCTTCTCATTCTCCTCCACAGCCTGATCGTGTCTCAAAGCAAACACCTGGCCAGAAGCCCGCGGCCTCAAATGAGAACTCCCAGCAGACTGTCCCTGCGACCTCTGCTGAACGGTGGCCTGAGAACCCGATCCTGAACCAGAACCAAAACCGCCTCTCCCAGATAGTGGACAATCCCTACGAAGATGACCAACCTCTCCACATCGGAAACAAGATCCAGAAGCTTTACGGCATCGGTCGGTCGGATGGTTCTTCCTGCAATGGTCGCACTTATCCTTTTTCCCAAAACGAACGACACCAGCGGAACCAGAGGAAGAAGAAGTAGATACATACTTCTTGAAAGACTGAGCACGGGGACCCAAGCTCAGTAACTCACCCGCCTTCGTCTGACGGAGTGCATGAGGAAAATACAGCTTCTGAAAAGCTGTGCGAAACTCGGCCCAGGTGGCCACTCCTCTCGCCGCAATAAAGGGTGCAGAAGTAAACCTCCACCACCTACGGGCTCGCCCATCCAGAATATAACCAAGTATCTCCATCTTCTGATCTTCGGTGCAGTGGAACGTACGAAGAGTCGTCTCCATACGATAGATCCAGTTCTCCGCATCCTCTAGAGACTTGCCTCCAACCAAGGGCTTAGGACCCATAGATAGGAATCGGCGAACACTGAAACGCTGATCATCATGGCGACGATGATGGCGTTCCCGATGACGCTCCCGATCTGCATCGCCCCAACTTCCACCAATACTGCCATGACTACTCTGATCATCGCGATCTGCCATCTACAAAAAGTACCTCACGGTTATCTTATGCAGAATCTAAATTCCAAGAATACTATGCATGCTCTGATGACATAAATGTAGTGACCCTTACCGAGATCACCTACTAAACAGAACTTAGGCATGCAATTAACTTAATCAAACAGTAAAACAGAATTAAGCTGCGGAAACAATAAACAATATACAATCCCAAGGAAAGGAATCTGTAAATATCCAAATAGTTTATACAACCCAATCGAACAACTATATCAACCCAATACAACAGAAATATAAACCCTAGGTGAAGCTCCAGCTGGCCAACCACTGCCTAGCCCCTCTTGGATCCACCCGCCTCATCCAATCGCAAACCTGCCCCATGGAATAGGGTGTCCAAAAATACAGAGTACGAGATGTGATCATAAAACGTTCAGCACAAGAGTATGAGTATACATGAATGCAAGTGAACCGCCTACTGACTAGAGGTCAAGAATCAGATAACAAAGACAGACTGGGCCCTGGTATGTAGCATGTTGTGTCGTCGCTTCAAGAGGTGGCTCACATACCGAAATACCAATGGATACGCCGGACCCAATTCGATGGAAGTTCATCCACTAACAGGATAGGGTAAAACCCTACTAACAGACATCTTAAAAGAGATAGCTCAATATGCAAATGTATGCAGCATATAATCATGGTGTATAAATCATGCAGTCACATAATACATGCATACTCAGTCAGGATATCTCGAACAGTACTTTCGTACCTCAAATACTAGGCAAGTGCTACCAGCTCTAAGTCCACGCCTAAAACCGCACTACACAGCGAAATGATACTAATATCATTAAAGTGCTCTAAAAGCCTTAACTAAGCTATTGCATACTCTTAAATATTTTTAGGAAGCAAAAGCTATACCTTCGTCCGTCGTTAGCCCTTTGATGTCGATTGCCTCAAAACGAAGCCACAGCTCCGCTACGATGCCTGGATTGCTATGCCACTTCCAGATTCCCAACGGGACACCTAGAATGCCCTAGATCTAAGCTAGAAGACCGAGAAATCGAGAGAGAAGAGGTGAATGGTGTGCTTGGAAATGAATCTCGGCACCTCTATTTATAGACAACGAACGGAACGTTCGTTCCTCATCGTTGCGTCCGTTCTGCCTGACGAACGTTGCTTCCAATCCCCATCGTTGCTTCCGATGTCCCATCAGGTGCGTAAGCAATGACGTACTATTGCTGACGTCACGGATGACATCAGCTGCAGAACGTTGCTTCCGTTCCCTGGACGTTGCTTTCGTTCTGCCTGACCCTCCGGGCCATTTCTGATCATTCTGGGTCCATTACAAGACTCCGCTAATCCAATTGACATTCCCTTAATCATGTTTATAGGATTAATTAGCAATTACTCACTAAAACTGGGTACGGGCTACTACATGTCAATGCGTTGCGCACACTTTGCATGAATTATCGGGAGCATCAGCCCTCGAGAGTGTATCACCGATTTTACTGGGAGTCCTCACCTCTTTCTTTTAAGTATTCTGAGGTTCCTTCTAAATGACTCAATCTAGACCATGACTAGTTCCCACAGTAGGCATCATTTGTTAATATAATAGAATTCGAATATCTCTACATTGATATGATATTGTTCACTTTAGACGTAACCCCATATTTTTGTTTTTTAACTTCACCCAAAAGACCACATACCGATGAAAATATCATTTCATACATTAATTTATGATCTTCAAATGTGATACTTTAGTTGAATGTCCAACATGATTTTGTTAATTACAGATGGAAAGCAATGCGAAATTTCAGACAAGCAGCGGATTATAGGCGCATCAGCAGGCACGTTGTTTAATTAGAATAACCCCCGGTTTGGTTTTAATTTCTCCCCCGTCAACCTTTTATTTCTCGAACGAAAAACAAATCTATCTCACCAACTTTTCCCATATTTTTATACAAATTACGGCATGATCGTTATATTTAATATATATTCTATTTGTTAAACCTTTTTAAATGTTTCACTCCTCACCTCATAGTCATCAATAAAACTATCAATCGAAATATTAAGAGATAAAATTGGTATATATAATAGAACAAACGAACCATATCTCGTGATCACGAATACAGAATCTTTATAAGGTTATCTGCAGACTCGATAGAGTATATATAGGTTAACAAATTAAAAGGGCTAAAAGGTTATAAATTCGATTTCATCTTTCAATACGTTCTTGATTGAACAAGTCTTATATGGTTTATTCAATTGATTTTAGTCCGCATTTTACTATGTTAAGACCGAAAGTTTACTCGATATACAACTGAATAGTTAAGAAAAAAATCTAATATTTTTATCCATTCGTCTCCCAGGATAACTTTTAAAATTCCTCCTCAGAAACAATCTCCCATGACGTTAACATAAATCCAAACATTGTGTTTGGAATGGGGGATTTGAATAGAATTTGGTGGGATTTGGAATTGCAAATGCCATTTGAGTGTTTTGTAAAATGAGATTTCGAAACGATATTGTTATTTGATGAGATTTTATGGGATTTCATTTAACTGGATGAAATTCTTATTATTTTTCAAACTCAAAAAACCTCCCACGAAATCCGACCATTTCATAAGAATTTCATTTAACTGAATGATTTTTTTATGAAATTGGTCAGCATAGGATTTGAGTTTTAAAAATAATATTGCTTTTAAAAATTATATTATATAACTTACTCATAGATTCCAGGTCTTTTTTTAAAATTTTTTATAAAATATCATTTATCTAAAAATTTATATTATCAATTCATACTATTATATTTTAAATTCTTACCAAATATTGAAATGGAATTTCTAATTATTCAATTCCAAATCTCATTTCTTATCAATCAAAACATACTATAAGGTTGTGTTTAATTAGTGAGATTAATTATATATAGATAAATAATACTAATACTATTAAACTAATTTTATAGGATGTTGAATAATGATGCATAAACAATCACATGTTTACTTTAATGGATTAATTTTGTGATTGATACTATGATTAAATGACGAGTTACAATCTTATCCTTAATGTATAATATATATCTTATTTATCGCATCAAATAAATGCAACCTAAAAGTACGTACTGTTCAAGATCTTGTAAACTTTGATACATAATTGAATTGATAGGATAATGTGTTGTAAACTATATATCTGTACAGTCATCGTGTTTATTAATTATTAATAATTGTGATATTCCAATAATTACTAATTTTTATTTTTAAAATACAATTTTTTTTCTTTTTTACCAAAATACCTTATGTTAACGATGACATAATAATATATATTATAATAAAAGGAAAATAAATATGTTGGCCCATTAATTTATCACCGTATGTTTGATTTTTGGTCCATTAACTTTTCAATTTCTGATATTGATATAGTAATTTCTCAAATTAACTTTTTTTTATCCATGTAATATAAGAATGTTAAGTTTTCTTCTGAAAATGCTGATTAGACTGTGGAGCTGGCGTGACCAAAAAAAATGAGAATTTATTAATTTTGGAGGGAAATCAATTTATTTAGAAGTAATTTAAAATATAAAAAAATTCAAACACATCGAAAAAATTTTACAAGTCCTAGGCATTTCAGGAAAAAAAAATCAACGATTGAGCCCCAAAAATTAGTTTTACGACCCACCATTTAATCAGCATTTTTTTTTGCGAAAATTGAATGATCCGATAATATATAGATTAAAATAGTCGAAAATTAGAAGTTAATTATTATATTGATGTCAGAAATTGGAAAACTGATTAATAAAAAAAAATAACTTTTCCAAGGGTTGTTCAAGTTGGTGGAGTAGGTGAACTATTGGCCAGAGGTTGGAAGTTCGATTCTCCCTACTAACACCTTCTTGGATTAGTCTGTCACACAGAGCTTGTCTAGTGTGATTTACATGGATAACGGAGTTTGCAGGCTATTGCGTTAGTCCGAAGGTTTACCCAGTGTGCATCGAAGGTAGCGGCTGCGGGTTCCACGTCACAAAAAAAATGACAAGTTAATAGGAAAAAAAATATTTTTCTTGTAATAAAGTTACAACTCAAATATAAAATTTTAATGAAAAAAATCTTATACAGTTACTTAACATCCATAAATGCATTGATTGGCCTGATGTACACCATGCAATTTCTTGTGGTTGGAAATTCGTATAAAATAAAACCAAGAATTTCGAACATAATTGCATCCCCGGAACGAAAATGGTGTCCAAATTTATGACATTTCCCTGCCTACCAAATTTAAAGTCAAATTGATAGGTATGAGAAATACAAGTTCATTATATTAATGGTGGACCAAACCTATGCATTTGGTGGAAATCAGATCCTAATCTTTTCTTTGTTTATATTTAAATTTTCAATAAGTTATTATATTCAAACCATTCTTAAATGTGTTCTATATAACATTTAAAATATGAGTTGCGACTTAAAACAAAATAAAAGAATCTGGTGTGTTGTGAATTATGATCTCCCTAAGTTCTAGGTGTGCCTAATTCTAATTTCACAAAAATGCGACGTTTACTGGTCAATTTTGTGAGAATGATATTTTATTTGATCTGATCCATGAAAAAATATTATATTTTATGCTAAAAATATTAATTTTCTTCGTAACATGGGTGAGATTGAGACTTAAATTTTAATAAATGCCTTTACGAATAGGTCTCTTATGAGAAGGTCTCACAAATCTATCGACTTGACATAAACAATGAAAAATAATATTTTTAAGACAAAATTAAAGAAATACATTTCGTGAATTGGGTTGGGATAGAGATTCATCTCACCAAATTTATCGTTGAGGTAATCTAATAAAGTTTTTGTACTTTTATTTATCAAATATCTCTACTATATTTACTATACATTCCAATGTTATCTTTCAAATTATTCCAAATATCATAATTGATAAGTAGATTTCATTTTGCGGATCAATTAGTAATTATTTCAACTTCTCTAAACAAAATTTTTTCACTTTTGACTTAATTAACTTTTACACCAAAATCATACATAAACGAATTATTTCACCCGAATCATAAGTGCCATGATATCTAGATTTCTAGTTACAAGCAAATCGAAGTATTAGGATCGGTGCAAAAATTTAGACGAGCGGGGCGAATACATTATCTATCTATTAATTATTTATTTTACATCAATCAAATCATCAATTATTTATCTTATATCAATCAAATAATTTAATTGAAATTACTATATTACCTTTTATAAATAATATTATTAAAATTTTATTTATTATTAAAAGGGTAAAATGATAATTTATCATTTTTATATAAAATTTAATCAATCAAATCAATAAACTATAATTCATCAATCAAATCAAATATTATATTCACTATCATTTTTTATTTAATTTTTATTATAATATATTACTTATATATATATTATTTATCTCATCATACCTATCAAACTGTACCATAATGACAATCAGTAAACATTAGAGCTCAACTAATAATAACATGAAGTATTAGGATAGTAAGATAGTGTTTGTCACCTCTAATAATAAGGGGGGTGTATTCAATCCAGAGTTTTATAAGTGATTATGAAGATTCTCAGAGAATCTCTATAATTATTTATTTTTAGAAGTTACATACACTACCTAAAACTTGTTTACAGAATTCTACTATAAATTTGATTATATATATAATCAAATAGTTATTTGCACCAAACATTCCTGTGAAATAATGAAAATGCACACTTCTATCATGTGAAATTTTAATAGGCATCTTCAACCTCGATCTTTTAAAAATTAGCACACTCGCTCATTCAGATGAATGATTGTTGCGCACGCGCCTTATAGTAGAAGTATCGTAAACAAGTTTATATATATATATATATATAAAGTAATTTTTAGCTGCTCAACCATACCAGATTTTAGTTGTTTTTTTTTTAATTTTTCGTATCACTAAAACACGGTACCGAGTTTTAGTTGTCGAAAACGAGTTGGGGCAGCTGAAAATTTATATATATATATATATATATATATATAATTATTAATTCTTTGAACTGCTAACAACAACTTCTCTAAACTTAGTTTTGACGACAATCCAAAAACTAAATACAACCCCAAAAAATTAAAAAATGAAGTAAAAATTTATTCTTCACACTTTGAAACGATATCACTAGAGAGAATTTTGTGAAGAAATTAATGCGATAGTGCAATGAATACAACCATCACTCGGGGCTTTATGATCTCTAGAACGGATCGAATGTGAGCTGGCAGCAGTACCTAAAATAATCTACTTGAATAAGTTGGCACTGCCTTGAATATATTTAATTATTGATATTTATCAATATATGTGAGGTCATTATTTTTAATAGATTCCATATTTTCATTATCACCTTTAGATGTATCGTATGGATATATAATACACTCTTAGGTAACATAAAATATTTGGAGTTGATTGAAAGCTTTAAATGTGAGTTTTAATGGCGGATGATAAGGTCAAAATCCAATAGCAGAAAATATGACAATATTATTTTGTTCCAATAGCTCAGGGGTAGCTCAGTGTATCCTCGATGTGATAGGTCTCTCGTCTACTACTATAATTTATTTTATGAAAAATATATGGATTAATTGTCAATCACTCCCTAAAACACTTTATAACTTATTTATAAATTCCTACATAAATAAAACTTACTTTCAACTCCCTGGAGAGAGAAACTTTTGTTTCTAAATACCAATTTTACCCTTATCTCTTAAAAAAAATGAGAGAATGGATAATAAAAACAAAACTAATCCAAATAGTATATATATAAAAATTCAAATTAAAATCAAAAAACATAAACCATATCATATACATGTTTATGTTGATACAGGAGCAAGTATGTGTTTAGGAAGCAAGCATATACTTCCAAATCATTATTGGAAGAAATATGATAAAGGATTAAAAGTTCAAATAGGAGATGGATCAATAATCATGCTTAATACAGTAGCAGAAAAATTAAAAATAGAAATAGAAGAAACAAAATTTGTAATACCCATTATATATCAAATAGAATCAGGAATGGACATTATAATAGGAAATAACTTTTTAAGAGAAGATCTTCCTTTTACACAATTTGAAGATCACATAACTTTAAACAAAGGATCATCAATGATTTACATTCCCAAAATACGAACAGCATTTCGCGTAGAAAATGAAGGATTTACAAAGAATTTTCATAAACGAAATACAAATCCAATAGAACTAAAAATAAAAAATATTTTAACGATTAATCCTGAAAAAGAAATCATGAGGAAATTTCATGATATATGTTCTGAAAATCCTCAGGACAAAATTAAGAAAAGAAAACAATTCATTGCTTCAATAAAACTCAAAGACCCTAATATCACAATCCGTGAAGCACCAAGAAGATGTAACATGGATGATGCAAAAATATTGGAAAAAAAAGTTCAAGAATTATTAAAACTTAAGATAATCATTCCTAGTAAAAGTCCACACTCTTCACCAGCCTTTTATGTCAGTAAGAAAGATACTGATAAGAAAAGAATGGTAATTGATTATCGAAAGATGAATAAAGCAACAATTATGGATGGATATTATATCCCAAATAAGAATGATTTACTATCTTATATAGGAGAAATGAAATATTTTTCCAGTTTAGATTGTAAATCAGGATTCTGACAAATTCAACTAGAACCACAAACACAATTACTTACAGCATTCAGTTGTCCAAAAGGACAGTATCAATGGACTGTATTACCTTTCGGACTTAAACAAGCACCAGGTATCTTTCAAAGATATATGGATGAATCTTTTAAATCATATATAGATTTTTGTTGCGTTTATATAGATGACATATTAATTTATTCAAAAACACTAGATCAACATTATAAAGATCTCATGACAGTTTTAGATATTTTTCATAAAGATGGAATTATACTTTCTGAAAAGAAAGCACAATTATTCAAAACAAAAATAAATTATTTAGGATTACAAATAGAAGATGGAAAACATTGTTTACAACCGCATATACTTAAGAAAATTCATGATTTTCCTAGTGATATCAAGGATAAAGATCAATTAAGAAGATTTTTAGGATTATTAACTTATTCTGGAAATTACATTAAGAAACTTGCAGAAATCAGAAAACCTTTTCAGGTAAAACTTAAACAGGACTATAAGTGAAAATGGTCGAAAGAAGATACTAATTACATAGACACTATTAAAAAGAAAATAATTAGTAATCTTCCTGAATTATATTTTTCTTCAAATAAAGATATAATAATAATTGAAACAGAAGCTTCAGATGAATACTGGGGAGCATGTTTAAAAGCTTATACTGGA
This sequence comes from Henckelia pumila, assembly GCF_033568475.1. Lineage (NCBI taxonomy): Eukaryota > Viridiplantae > Streptophyta > Magnoliopsida > Lamiales > Gesneriaceae > Henckelia > Henckelia pumila. The sequence goes on along the minus strand of NC_133121.1, from coordinate 182,387,580 downwards.
GAAAGAAATTTAGAAGAACTTACTAAAACAGCTACTAGAAATAATGAAGAATTATGCAACTATACATCAGGAACTTTTCAAGGTGCACAATTAAATTATCATTCGAATGAAAAAGAATTATTAGCTTTAATATTCACAATTAGAACTTATGAAATTTATCTTATTTCTAAACCGTTTTTAGTAAGAACAGATAATATGAATTTAACATATTTCAAAACAAGGAAAATATCAAGAAATGCAGGGAGAAATACAGCAAGGCTAATTAGATGGCAATTGGAATTGAACCATTATCAGTTCGAGATCCAACATGTCAAAGGAACGGATAATTCATTACCCGACGCATTAACCAGATAACTTCATCCAAACTATACTATCCGTAGTAACGGAATAATAAAAGAGATCCTAAGTGATCCAGAAAATGACTGTGAGTCATCCGAACATACCTCAGAAAGCATGGGGAATATAAATTGATGAAATGAGATTTATATTCAGAAAAATGAATTATTTTATGACTTTCAGTCATCCGAACATGCCTCAGAAAGCATGGGGAATATAAATTGATGAAATGAGATTTATATTCAGAAACATAAATTACTCTTTGAGTAAAATAATCAATTTAAGATTGATTCAATTCTTGCAAAAGAATTTATAAATGCAATGATACGCATAATAAAACTATCCGAATTACTCACGAAAAGAGTTATTTTACTAACCATTATATAAATAAATATGTTTTCTTGTGCAGAGTATAATCAAGATGGAGCAACTAAGTCAATTAAAAGAACAATTGATTGAATTGCAGGAAGAAATTCAAATTCTTCAACTAAAAGAAAGGAATTTGAGTAGAAAAATTCAAAGGACAGAAGAAAAGATGATAATTTCATCATCATCATCCTCACCAAGAACACCAATCAAAATGGCAACTCCATTTGACAAAATAATGGAGATAAAAGAGAAACAGTCAGTGGTCACAGCCAACACTGACAAAGAAAAAGAAAAGAAAAAAGAACCGGTGGACACAGCCAGCACCGAGAAAAATAAAAAAGAAGAAAGGACGTTTAAAAATGCCCTTGAAAAGAAAAAAAGAAAGATGGTCAATCTGAGACCACAAAAACCAATTTTTGAGAAAACAAATTTTTCAGAAAAACTCAAGACTGAATTCTTTGAAACACTAAACTATTTGAGAATAGCCAAACCATCTGCAGAATCTTGGCTACAAACTTGTGACACACAGAGTATATCAAGAGCAAGAACACTGCAAGGTGCTCCAGTGCATGAAGTCGCAAGATTCTTTTCAAATGGATTATTAAGTGGATTGGAAGTCAGTCCCAACAATCAAGAAATAGAACTATTTCCATATCAGTTGAGAAATAGTATCATCCAGTTCAAGAAAGCAGTCTTTAAGGACGATCCAGTATTAACATTGAGTATTCACTCAACCCTTCTAGATTGGGATGATAACAAATTCTATCAACCAATGGTATATATTCAATGTCGAAAACAAAAAAACAAGTTCTTATTCGAAGGATCAAATGAAGAGAAACCAGTAATGGATATCTCAACACTTCCTGAGATAAGAATAAAGACATTGATTGATATGATCTCAAAGACAGGAAAGATTGATGGAAACTCAAAGGTTAAAATAAATTTTGCAACCAGTAAAATTTTATTAACCACTAGACACAAGGAGACAATCCAAAAGAAAGAACAAGCCATGTTAGCTCAATTCGAAGCTCCAATCTATGAAGCAAGAGTTGACATGACCCGAGAAACCCAACAAATGTTATGTAAAAGACTAAGAACAATGATATCCACTCACAAATGTGAACATTGCCAACCCATTCAGACAGAAGAAGCAGATGTCAAAGAGGACAAACCAGCTGTCAAAGAAGACAAACCAATAAAAAAAATGGTCCGAATGCACCAGTGATTCAGAGAGTGACACAATGTAAAAACAAATGAAATCGTGGATCACACCACATGTTAAAGGCATCCACTCAGATGTAAAATGAGCTGTTTCCATTATGTAGTGTCGGGTGGTCCACCTCTTTTCTTTTATTTTTAATTATGTATGCGTTTCTCTACGCCTATAAAAGGAGATGTTTTGTGTTGTAAAAAAGTAAGTGAAGTTTGAGTATCTCTCTCTTCTTAAATTTTCTTACAATCTGGTTCATACAAGACGTATGAAAACTATCAGAAACTAAGAAACATAAAATCAGAAACAAAATAAGCCTTATGGCTAATAACTAAACAAGCAGGGCGTAAGGAGGATAAGGTTGGAAACCAATCATTGAATATTCATGGTTAAGAGTAAACCTGGAGATCTATAGAGCAAGTACCAGTTGATCAAGTGATCGTTAAGGAAAAGCAAGGATTTGGCCTCTGCTCAAAACCAAGATTCATTCAAACAAGGTAACCTTCCTAAACCTCCTGCAGCCCTTAATTCAAAGAAATAGTCAAAATACATTAATCATGTCATCATCCTTTATAAGAAATGGAAGATTAATAATAAAAAACTGGTTCGAAATAGAAGATGATCATGAATATGATACATTTCGTGAATATCGTTTAAATACTTCTGATTTAACCATATTTGAATCAATTTATCAACTAAAATTTGTATTAATAATCCATGAATGGAACCAAACTAATATAAAAACATTTATCTGTTATAAATGAATCAGATCTGAAAATCCATGAATCAAATCTGTAAATCCATGAATAAGAAAATTCATAACCATGAATAAGAAAATTCATAAGAATTTGAAGAATTCCGCAACCTGGTATCAAAGCTTAAATAAAACAAATTATTAATGCCTGGATTAACTTTAGATATTGAGATTAAAAATTTATTTGATAAAATAATCTTACTAAAAGATTTACGTCAAATAGATCAATTATGGAATAAAATAAAAGATCTCCAAACCTTTTATTTCAAAAATCATAAAAAAGAACATTTTTCAAGCAACTGGAAAATGATAATTCAAATTTCTGAAAACGATGAAATTGAAGACATAACAATATGTTATGAATAAGAACAAACTTTGTTATCGAAATCCGATCAACAAAAACAAAATAATAAAAGTAACAATTTTTACTAAATGGAAAATGTATGAAAATACAAAAATGAATATCTTTAATTTATATTCTCAAAATATAAATTTTGATATAGAAAATTGTGAAAACAATTTGAAACATCTTAAAAATTATCAATCTTCAATTGATAGTTTCGAAGATTTTCAGAATTTATTAGAACAGATAGATTCGACAAAAAGGCTTTTAATAGCCTTAAGAAAATTAAGAAGTTCTATCATCTGTTAAAATGATAGAAGTAACAATTCCAAATCAAAACAACATGGTCGATGAATCTGAAGAAAACCAAGAGTATAATTTGAATATTATATTCAATCAAAGCAAGTTTGCTGAAATACAGAAAACATGGGTTTTTAATTCAAACACAAATCTAATAGACCAACCAGGAATACTAAGTAAGATTTCAAATTTTATTAATCCCAGGAAAAATTTAATTTATTATTCGATTCGTACAAAAGAACGATCTTGTAAAATAAATAACGAATCAAGGTCTAATACTCTGAAGTTATTAACAACTCAAGATATTAATACCATCATGGCAAAAGCCAGTGAAAAAGAACGATCTGAACTGAAATATGTTCATATCGGAGGAATTGAAATAATAATATCAGCTCACTACCGAGAAGGAATAGATACACCAATTGAAATAACAGTTCGTGACAAAAGAATACGTAATTTCGAGGATTCTATCCTTGTAAAAATTGAAGGAAATTTATGTTACAAAAAGATGAAATTTTGTATTTATCCACAATACAATATATCTCTTTTTGATAAAAACATAAATGACGTTTTAACATTAGATTATTACTTTTATAGAAATAATCTTATGTTAACAGGAAACCATCCGATCAATATAAACTATGTTGTCGATTTAGCAATAAGTAATAATTCTCAAACAGAAATAATTTCAACAAAACCAACTATTTCTGTTGAAAGAATGTTTAAAAATATTACAAGAATTGAACACTCTCGAAAATCATTTATTGAAAAAATAAATCCATATAAAATATGGAGTTCAGATGACCTCCAAATCACAAAACAGTCTGTACCAAGAAGATCATTATCATTTGCTAGAAATGATGAAGATATTCTTGATAAGATTGGAACCATGAATCAAAATATTCTTAAAATTAAACAAGCTATTGTTAATGACTCAACCTCATCGCAATGACGTCCTTAATAAAATTAGAAAAAGATCTAGGAGATTTAGAAAATAATATTAATAAGATCAATCTATCAATACAAGAATTAGAGAAGAATTTCAAAGAATATATTGATTTAGCAACGACTAGATTAATAATTGAACAAGAAAGACATAGTAATGAAATATTAAACTATCTTAAGGAAGTTCTTCCAATAGATAAAGGAAAAAGAAAAATGGAAGAAGAACCACCATTCAAAATTGAATCATGGTATAGAAATCTCCTTAGTTATGACAAACATAAGTATGGAGATGTTTAATGAAACCGACTCATCTGATTTTGAACAAATAGGAGTAAATACAGAAGAATTATATCATTCACATCAGGACTCAGAACAATACAGAGATATGAATATTTCAGAATTAGAATCTGAAGATGATTCTAGACCACGATTAAATCTACAAACGAATGTAGAAGGTAGTGGTGGAAGAGATGATGAAGAATTTAAATATAACAGAGACCAATACTCTGGATCTTATAAAGATGTTAGAGATATTCTTAGAGAATCAAAAACATCAGGATTTGTGAAACAAAATATCTTAGATTTAGGATGTTCAACAGCCAAAGAAAGAAAATCAAAGATAGATCATTGGGCAAATGAACTATCAGTACAAATTCAATTAACACCATTATTAGACAAAAGTGAGAATATTCAAGTTTTAACTCATGGGATGATAAAAATGACACTGGTAGGAGCAGTAAGAACTTGGGCTGAAAACCTAGTAATTACTAATCTACCACAAGGAATGACAGAACATCGATATTTCGAACTATTTGTTTATGCCTTGTACCAAGAATTTTTAGGAGTTTCTAATAATGATGCTAATTTGATAGCTAAGAATATAGAACAAAATATAGCAATCTTTATATTAGATAATATTAAATTATGCAATTTATGTTACTTAGAAGAATTTATTTGTGATTATGAAACAAACTATTATCAATTAATAGATGCTGATAAAAAGGAACATTATAAACTAAGTATCTTTAATAAGATACCTAATATACCTATACACAGTAAAGATGAATTCTTAACTAGTCCTTATGCTAAAACTTTAGGAGGAGCTATTAAATTCATCAAAGACATAATAACAAAGAAATGTCATGAAGTAACACTAAATAAAAGAATCTCTAAATCCTACAAACAAAACAATAAACTTTGTTGTGACAAAATGAAATTCACAGTAAAAGAATACGGTTGCAAAACAAACAAGTCATACAAATATTTAAAACGACAGAAACAGAATAAATTTAATAAACCTTATAAATCTTTTAATAAGAAATTTATTCCCTATAAGAAAAAGAAATTTAAAAAGAATTTCTTCAGAAAACCTTATAAAAGAAAATTTTATAAAAAGTTTGATAACAAAAAACCACCTTGCCCAAAGGGTAAAGGAAAGAATTGCACATGTTGGTTGTGCAACAAAGAAGGACATTATGCGAATGAATGTCCAAAACGAAACGAAAAAAAAAAAAATTAAACTTCTTGAAGAAATATATACTATTGGATTCTATCCCGTAGAAACAATTGAATTTTCATCCGACGATGAAAATATTTATTATCTTGATGAATCAAGTGAATCAGATTTTGAATCTGATTCCACATTTGATAATTCAAGAAATAATAATGATTAAAATAACGACAAAAGCATTTTTGAAAAGACAAATATAGGGAGTAAATTGAAAGTTATGTTTGATTTAGGGAGTTATCTACAAGTTGCCCGAAATATAATTACAAGACCATTAAATGCAACTTGCGAACATATAATTTATTAAGTCATCTTCAATATATTATGTTATTTTGGTGTAACATTAATTTTAATATAATGTAATTGCTACACCAAATACAAAACTTATCTTCAACTCTTTCACTCTAAACTCTACACTAAAAGGAATATTTTCAAAATATTCTTTATTATTTTATTCACAACAACTAATTTATTCTACAAAATATTTTTAAACACAAAAATTAAATATTAATATCTAAAATAATAATTTATATATAAATATTCATTAGAATATTAAAGAATTAAAAATTTTAAATAAATATATTTTAAGAATTATTTTAAAATATTTAATTATATTTATTTTAATATGTGTGTCCTACTAAACGTTTAGTAGGATGCCTTTATAATTTTAGTCTTGTTAAAAATATTTCTAATTTTTTTTAAATGTATCATAATATTTTTTATATAAGATTTTAATTAATATTTATATTAAAATATTATTTTTTTATAATCAAAACATAAATTTAGTTATTTATGACATAAATGAAGTTTTTAACTAATTTATTCCACAAAATATTTATAAACACAATAATTTAATATATTTATTTTTATTTTATTAATTAATATAGTATTATGAAAGAATAATTAAGTGATTTAATTATCTATAAACACTTTTTTAAAAAATTTATAAATTTATTGAAAATATAATCTGATTATTGAAATTTTAAATCAAACTATCCTAAAATTAACAATACAACAAATATATTATAATTTAGAGATCTAAAAATTAAAAAAAGATAAACGATAAAAAAAAAATCTATGCATATACAATCTATTACAGAAGAGAAGGAAAGAAATTAAAAAAAAAAATCCTAAGCTATTGCTACAGTGCACACTGTATCATTCCTCCAATATAGCGCTAAATATAGCGCTGATGATTATACGATTATCAAAAGTGATTCTAATAAAAATTTCAATGTTAAAATCACTCTAATAACTTATTTATAAAATTTTACCCAACTTTGATTTTTAGATTTTCTCATTTGTTTCCAAACACTACCAACTTTTGATTTTTTTTAACTTGTTTATAATCTATAAATTTAATCACTTATTCAAAAGTATAATCTTTCGCAAACACTACCTTAGAGATATAAATTTTGTTCCCTGTTTTTCTTTTTCTTTTTGAAGGATATTTAGATATTTTGTATTTAACTTCACCAAACTAATTTTAATTCGTTTATTAAGTGTTGCTCTTGTTTAATAATATAGTAAGATATATACTAAGATGATTAACAAAGCAAATCAAGCCTAACTTCATTTATTCGTGTCTCAAATTCAATTATAAATTAGAATGATTAACCGATGTACTCTCAGGTTTCTTTTAAAAAATTTTAAACATAAATTAAAGCTGTTATGACACGTTCTCATATGTTATAATTTTGGCATGTATAATCTCTTATCTAACCTCACCAACTCTTTATTTTTATGTCGAAAATATTACTTTACACTATATAAATGGATTGGACCGAATAGATTTATGATACTGCCACACAAAAGATCTAATCATCCAATAATTAGCGGCATCATTTGTTAGCTTTTATCACGCTATTTGTATATTCGATAAATTCTCTTATCATCAATTAGTGTTTCTCATATTCCAAAAATATAATTAAGACAGGTGGCAAAAACGTGTTGGGTAAAGTTGTTAGCGTTGCGTCATTTTTGATTTATTTGGCTAGGATGACCATAAAGGACTTATCTTGCAGCTGCTATGTTTGATTGGATTATTAATAATTTTTGTATAAATTTATCTTGTCTAATCCTAAGTTTTTTCCATATATTATTTATCCATCTATTAATTATAAATTTACGTCAATCAAATCATTAATTATTTATCTTACATCAATCAAATAATTAAATTTAAATGATTAGATTACCCCTTATAAATAATTTTATCTATATTATTTATTGTTAAAAGGATAAAATGGTAATTTATCATTTTTATATGAAATTTAATCAATCAAATCAAATCAACTATAATATATCAATCAAATCAAATATTATATTCACTGTCATTTCTTATTTTTTTTATCACAATACATTACTTATCTATATATTATTTATCTCATCATTCGTATCAAATATATATAGATATGAGGTAGAATTAGTAGTAAGGTAGACCCCTCGCTAGACTCACGACTTTAGCAACTCCGATCCATCGGCACCCAGCCCCTCATGTCCACCAGCCACTTAGTTTGGACTCTGCGCTCTACAACTATAAGGAGATAAATTTGTTCATTTGATAACATCTATAACTTTTGGTCTAGTGATAAGCTCCTGACTATAACAATTGGTATCAAAGAGGTTATGTGTTCAAGTATCCCTAAAAGCATATTTCCATACTTCTTGGGGGAAGGTGGAAATTGTTTTTTTTTTTTAAGGCAAATGTGGAATTGTTGGGTTAAATGTGCATGAATAAGAGTAGTACAATGATATTTGATCTCGTGAAAAGCTCTCAGACGTCAATCGACTGACATGCGAGCCTTAAAAGAGGGGCACTAGAACTAAACAAATAATATAATTACTCTGTTTGAGACAAAGCTGATAGTATAAAAAGGATAAGACTGATCACAAATGAATATTAGACAACATCAGTAGTACAACCCTCCTCGAACTCATGGGATCAACAACCCGACCCATCGGCACCCAAGTAGGCGCAACCTCTCATGTGTATCCATCACTTTAATTTGTATGGGCTTTGCACAATCACAAATATAAAAAAATAAAATTGCGCCTTAGCTAATAAATATAACTTTTGGTATAATACTAAGAACTTGATCCTAACAAAAGACATCAGTTTTTTGAACCAGGTTGGCTAAGCATTCCTTATATTAGTAATGCTTGGTATAGTATTTTCCAGACGTCTTAATCTAATATTTCTATTTGATTTTTTTATTAAAAATTTTTACCGTATTTTGATGGTGTTTTCTATGAAAATTAAAAACATAAATTTAAGAATGTTGGTAAATACCCGAAATAAATTTACTTATCCCAAAAGAATTTGATTCAAAATAACTCTCTACTTTTCCTGCACAAACACACGTCAAAAGTTAACAAGTTTATCTGAATTAGTTATCTCTTTCTTCGTCCATTTTGAAATGTTTGGTAATACTTCACTTTCACGTGTGATGTGATCATCAGCGGAAACCTAATCTATATTAATTATTTACACGTACCTCCCTAGGCAAAAAAACAAACAAAACAAAACAAAAACTAATTACACGTGCATTGTTTTTTTAAAAAAAAAAAAAACCAAATAACATCAATATATTACACGATCGATATGTTTTTTTTTAAGTAAACTAAAATTTTAATAACGTAAGTAAGGTGTAATATATTCGATCATAGATAAAAGTAGATGAAGGAATTATCCATTAACAATATACGAACGTAAACGAGCGAGAGAAACAATCTCAGCTAGCTAGATAGTGTATGACAACCCAATACATCGATGTAAGATGATATCTTAAATGATCAAACTTTTGCTAAAAAAATCTAATATTTGCCATATATATATATATTGCCTCTGTCACGATGCCTTGAGAATTTCTGATAGCCTATGAAATGCAACAATTAATGAGCATTGTCAAACAATCCTATCCATAACTAAAAATTGACTTTAATAATTATTGAAAAACTTGAGCTAAACGTTTGATTAAATAATGACGTGGAAACAAATATATTATTCTTTGCACTGATACATGCCGGTTACTTTTTTTTTTTTTTTAGCTTAATTATATTGTCCTATTCATAAGGTTTGGCATTTAATATTAAATGGAAATAAATGCGAATAGATGCACAATTCTGAGACTTAATTTTCAGTGAAGTTTCAGACGTTCTTATTTGATTTTGATATTACACATGAAACCAAAATTCTGAATGTTCATTTTTCTAATACATTAGCTGTGTTTGTATGTTAACTACTTATTTTAGTGGTCAAATGTAGATTAATACTGTTATTAATCAGGGAAAATAATTTTTGTTGTCTTTCATCAACTTGTCCAATTTTTTGTTTGTCTATATATTAACTTGTAAAATTTTGGTTTTTGACCACTAACTTTTACTTTTCAACTATAATCAAAACCACTGCAATAAAAGCAAACTAATAGTGTGTAGACCATCTCCAATCAAAATGCCATTTTGCTGCTCAAATTGTTGGACCTCCAATGGGTGCGCTATTTTGGTGCCCCAAAGCACTTGCACCAAATTTGGCGCAGAGCAAAAGCCGTGCCAAATATGGTGCAAACATTATTTTTAAATTTTTTTTTTTTGTTAATACTATTATTTAATTATATATTTTAAATAATTTTTAGATAATAATATAATATTTATTTTATTATTTTAATAATTAAATATTCTAACAAAAAAAATTAATTATAATTATTCAATTAAATTTATAAAAAGATATTCAATTATTGGTTTTATTTTAAATATTTATTTATTAAAATAAAATTAATAAATAACTAAAGAATGGTTTTATTTAATTTAAAAATAATATTCTACTACCAATGCAAATCATTATACAACAATTCAATTTTGTACAAAAAATATTAAATAAAAGGAAAAAAATTAATATATGTAAAACAAAAAAGAATATTATGTGAATATTCTTTTGGTTTAAGATTTGAATTGATGTTGTATTTGGTCAATATCAATCTATCCGAACTAGAATTTTAAGCTCTTCAATTCTTTAATTTTTTAAATTAAGCTACCGGGACTAATAACACATTAATCCAAATTTATTCAAAATTCATATATAAAAAATTTGAAAAAGAAAAAATGTGCCACCTGGGCGTTATACATAGCTCCGCCATTGTATTTGGTGCAAAAATTGCAATATTTTAGTACAAAACTTGTATCAAAATAGATTTTATGATTGGAAATGGAGATGACCTTAGTAAACCAAAACCTAAAACAAAATAAATAGTAGATTTTTTTTTACTTATTTATTATTGTAATATCTAGTGAGCATATTTGCTAGCAGAGATTGTTATCAGTTTTTTTAGGAAAATTTTATCATATCTAATTAGTACAACGATTGCAATTATTTCATTTTTTCCTTATTTATTCTACATATTCACTTAGTGTAGATCTCTTGAGACGGTTTCACGTATCTATATATATCCGATACACAAGTTGATTTGACTCACATTTTCAATGAGAAATAATATTTTTGAGATTGTTATTTTTTTATTGGTTGGATCAAAAAGGATTCATGTTACAAAATTAATCAATGAGTCATGATATTTCAGGTATATATAATATATACTAATAGTTGAAGCACACACGTCCCATTGCTAACTAATGATAAATCTGTATTATACAGAGATTGATGTTGTTTTTATTGTTATTCGGGAATTGGGAAGAAGTGTGATGATAGATAGTGGACGAAAATTTGATGAAGACTTAATTAAATTTGTAATAGATTTTCTTTCAAAATATGAGGAAAATTCTTGAAATTTTGAAAATACAAGAATTAGTTACTCTAATTTAACTTTAACTAGTAGTCTCGTGTATACATTGCATACTTGTAAAGTTCGTATTTTTTTTAAGAAAAACAAACAAATTAAAAATAAATTATAAAATAAAAAAATAAAAAAATAATATTTTTATAAATAAATAGTCACTAAAATTCAAGAACAATTTTATAGGTGAATGTTTTTGTAAAATACATCAACGGTCACAAAATTAATATCATTTTGCTAAATACTTAAAAAAACAATTAATTGCTAAGAAATTAAAGATAAAAACGTATAAAATGACTAATTTACCTAATAATATCATAAATTAAATTATGATATAATCATAATTTTGTCAATTAATTGAAAATTAGTTAATTAAATGTCTTTACTATAATAATAGTATAATATATATCCATATATATACGTGATTTTTTAAATTTATCATTCTTATTTAATTTAATGTAAAAATAGTGATTGATTATCCTCGCAGGAGGTGGAAAATTGTACCTATCACGTGTACGTACCTAATATATGTATTAAAAAATAAAAGAATAATTTTAGAAATGCTTGAGCTATGTCCCCTGCAGCCTGCGAAAGCAGCCAGCTCCAGGTCAACATTTTCATTTTATGAATCTGAGCTTCCTGTATTAAGGAAATTAAAACCACGTGGGAATAAAATTAAACAAAAATGATAGGCCACATCCAATCGTAACATATCTATATAACATATATATTTATATATATTTATTTATTGATGGTTATATTTAGTTTTAAATTTTAATGATAATAAATAGAAATGACAATAGATCGAGTTTAGCCAATTCGTTTAGGTCAAACTCGTCCGATATCCGTCCCACCAAAACATACTTTTACATTTATAAAATATATATGTATACATATTATTAATTATATAATTATATTTTTTATACTAAATATTTAATACTTTATTCATAACTTTAGTTTATAATATTTTTGGATTAAAATGATTTTATTGTTATATGTTTAATATGAAATTATGATTACAATTTTTTTTATTAATTGAAGTTTACAAATTTTAATTTGTGATAATTTTTTTTGTCCTATATATTATTAATATAAAGTTGGAAAGTAAATTTAATGATTTTTTAAACCTTTTAGTTGTTTTTGAATAATTCTAGAATTAGATAAAATTGACGGCCCCAACGGATTTAACTTGGATTGAACCCGTCGGGTTCACGGACGAGATAAGTTTAGAGGAAGGCGGGGCGGTTCTTTGGTTTAACCAAATGATGTACTAGATCAAGCTATATTTTCATGTATTATAGGTACTTCATCCGCTCAGTTGAAGATTCAAAAGGAATCACTCAACCGGTCTTAGTATGCAAAATCATTCAACCGTTTAAGTCTTAGCACAAGATTTCTAAGTACTTTAATCTACTCAACAGTTCACTTTGCCACAGATTATGTAAAAACAGACGAGTAAGATATATTCGGATAGAAGTCACATCCTTTACAATGATCCTGCCAAATTTATCAAAAAAATTTGTTGAATGATCATGTCACGCCCGTGTTCGAGACGTGTTACCGACATTGTTTCAAATTTATAAAAAAAAAATATAAAAAAACAAGCCTTGTAGTATAGTCTATACCAAATCAATTTATTTCATAACTAAATCCCAAAATATAATGTCTTACAATTCAACAATCCTTAAACATAACATAAATCGTAAATACCGGAGAACCTTGCGGAAGCGTTCATTACATCAATTAAATCAAAATACTAAATATGATAATTCCAGAATAACAAATGAACTAAAACCAGCCTTCTCTTTACAATCCCCAGAACATGTCCTGCTCCTTATCATCTAAATCTTCTTCAACATCTGGGAGGAAAATTAAGGGGCTGAGCAATCTGGATGTCGCTCAGCAAGTGGGGACCGATCGATCATATACATATATTCTTTAAGCAAAACTCCATACTTGGATTTAAATACGACATAATGTAAACTTAAATCATAGCATTTCATCATGGCAGAACGTATCATGATTCATACAAAGTTCCAATAGACCGTGACTTGACATAACATAGAGTAACATGTCATGACATAACAAAACAAAACACTGAAAATCATCTCTTTATTCGTGGTTAACTGATCAGTCCCCCTATATATATGTAATACTTATAAGGGGTGAGGTCATAGAACGGTTATTATTATCCATCGCATCAGGGCCATAATCATAACAAAAATGTGAACATATTATGGCAATCAAAACTTTAAAGCATACATAATTTTTTAAAACAAATCCCACTTACGTGTTGTTGTTCTTGAATCAAACACTATCATTCGAAGCTGGGACAGAAACCTTAGAAGCAGATCTTCGAAAATCAGCCTATTGATTTTTGAAAATTAGGCAGCCTTCTATGATGGATTCTTTAAGAGTTTTCCTTCCCTAAATCCTTGTCCTAACCTTCGAATGTGGAAAATTTGGCAAATTAATGAGCCTATTTGTTAAATTAAATTCTCCAAGGAAATAGGCAAGGAAAGTAGACAACCTTACTGAATCCAGATGACTCAAACGTGTACCAAATCTAGCAGCACGATGCCTAGAGAGCTTCGAGATTTCAGCAGCCTTGAGTTCGAAAGTGTGAGTGATAGTTTTTGTGTTTGTACGTACCTTGCTGAAAGTTGGACGCAAGGAATAGGCTGAAGGAGAGGCAATTGCAGCTAAATTTGGGAGTGAAATCTGCCTTAATCTCATGCATTGATTAATAAAATCTACCAATAAATTAACTTGATTTAATTGCTAAAATAAAATTGATTTGTGTCCAAAATTCTAGCCATCACTTGGAAGAAATATCAATTATATGGTATTTTAGGAAATTATCCAACTTCTGGATTACCAACCGAGCTCAAACAATAATTTACAAGGTGGTTTCTCACATGATGTTTACTACTGATTTTTTAAATATAACCTTTTGGAATTTGGCATGAAATTTATGGTAAAATTTCATAAACTATGATCGATTCATATATTACACCATCTCGAGCATTTCTCGTTTTATTGATCATATTTTCATGCATATTTGGTCATTGGATTGTTATTGGTTCTTGACTGGTTACTGGTCGACTACTGAATGAATGAATAAATGAATGATTGATTGATTGATTGAATGACTGAATGAATTGAGCATGGACAACGGTTTATATACCGATTGCTAGTCAACCGAGCAACGTGAATTCGGTTCGAAAATGTGAATTCACCTTGGCTCGTAAATAATTGATTGTATGGATCCTAATTGACTACGTGGGAAAAAGTGCTACACAGAATGCTGGTGTGAGCCACCTCTTTTAGCCTACGATATTCACTTTAAAATCATAAACAGTCGATACAGTTCACTTGGAAAGATATTCCGTAACGAAACGTTACCACTGTTTCATGTCCTCTCATATTGAATTACTGCATTGATATATTATCATTTGTTTTATATACCCAGATTATTTCCTCAATATGTCTTTAAAGACTTAGCCTTTATTTCTCTTTTATTTATTGTAATTCCAGATACAGGTTACAAACCTCGAATAAGAACAAAATTAAGAAATGTGAAATGCTGGTTTTGCGCGATCGTGATGACACAAATTCCTATGATTGTATTAGTATTTTGATAATAATTTGTGTAAAATTAAGGATTGATTAAGCATTCGATATTGTTATTTGATTGTATTACAAGTTTAGCGTTCACAACTACAGTTCTGGTAGTACCTCTTTGGGCGACCCTCAATAGTATGGCTAAAAGCACTCAAAAAATACATTGCAACTAAGAAAAAAAAATCTAAAACACACACTGACTATGAGAAATCTGCGGCGCATTTATATACAGAGATAGGACAATCCGTTCTCTAATTCGGACTATCTGATCTCTGCATGCAACTTATGTGTCCAGTTTCAATAGCATTTTGACAACTAAGTGGAAAATTTTGTTCATACAGTCCGAACTGACGATCAGTGGATCCGATCCTCAATGTATCTGTGCCTTTTTTACACCTCACAATCTGCATGACCAAAATTTTCTGCGGACGTTCAGATCTCTTGCGGACGATCTGATCTCACATTAGGTGCTTTCGAACTTACAACGGTGGATCCAAACTCTTCGGAGGCTCTGAACTTAAATCCTTTGGTTCCAAACTATTTAATTGCTTAATTTACTTAATTAATGACCTCATAATCATATTTAACATTTTACTTGCATAAATGGTACTTTGGTCATACAGTCGGTGAGAAGTTAATAGGAGTTTTGACTTAGGCAGTGGATAAGTCTTAAGTTTGACATGTGTTTTTACAAAAATAAAATAAAATTGTGGGATAATATATTATTATTATCTCGATATTTTCTCGTTTTTCTCACTTATATCTCTCAAACGTTTGCACTCTCATTTATATCTCTCATTTGTCAGTTTGGTTCCAAAAAATTCTCATGCCGTTAATTGCTCGGTGAATTTCAAACGGATCTTACACGTAATGTGCACGTGCGTCTTAGAGTGCTCAATTATAGCCCCATTCTCGGGATATTACATTATTATATCCTTATAGTTTCATGTTTTTTCTCAGTTATGTCCCTCAAATACTTGCATTCTCATTATATCCCTAATCCGTTAGTTTGGTTCTAGAAAATGTTTATATCATCAATTTCTCCATGAATGTCAAACGATACTTAAACGTCTTGTGCACTTAAGTCTAAGAATGTCCAAATTATAGACATATTCTCATTTTTCAGTGTAGACAATACTTAGGTCCCCAAATTGATTCTTCCTCTTCGTCTCACTTCCACTCACGCAGTTGATTTCTCTCTGATATCAGGTGGCAACGGTAAGGGGAGAACCCATCGAAGCTCGATTATAAATTGTATGTCCAATCCTTCTTAATTTCATCTTAATTTATTGATGTTCACGAAGCCACATCTTTTTCTATTTTATTCAAACTTCGGTGTATTTTAATTATATTTTTTCACAAAAATTTCTTAGCTTAATTTGATTATATGATAAAACCAATAATTAGATTTTATTTCTTAACTTAATAATAATGTGACTAAATTAATTCTCATCAGATTATATTAATGATCTCTAATGTCAAATACTTTACTTTTTTTTTTATTGGGACGAGGTGTTAATTTCATAACCGAACTGGTAATCGAACCGTAAATCTTTAAAAAAATATTTAACCGATCGCAATAGAAGATTGTTATATTGTATAAAATAATAATACAATTCTATATGGTATAAGTAATATATAGATAAGTAATATAATATAATAAAAAATAAATAAGAAATGATAGTTAATATAGTATTGGATTTGATTGATAGATTATAGTTTATTTGATTTGATTGATTAAATTTTATATAAAAATGTTAAATGACTATTTTTTTCTTTTAACAATAAATAAAATAAAATTTATATTATTTATAAGGGGTAATATAGTAATTTAAATTCAATGATTTGATTGATTTAGATAAATAATTAATGATTTGATTGATGTAAAATAAATAGTTAATATATGGATAAATAATATGATGAGAAGAACGTGTGATGCGATAAGATGATTTATATATATATTAGTAATATGGTAAACAGAACGGTGCCTAAGTGATATATTTTTAATTTTAAAAATCTTAAATACGCGTATATATATAATTAAAAAATTTTAAAATCTAAAAAACAACATACATATATAATAAAATTTTCAAATATAATTATTTATATATTTTATACAAAAATAAATCAAAATAAGACCAAATACTACTAAAATATTATTTTTTTAAAAAAATTGAAACCAATTAATCACGATTAATGTAACCAAAAATAAAATTTTTAAGTTTTAAATATAGGATATAATTTTTTTTATAGGAAATAATAAATAATTACATTTTTAAAAAATTTAATTTTTTTAAAATTAGATGATTGGTCGGAACTGGTTGGACCAGACAAGCGTTTTTTGAGATTATTCCAAATTAGTCCCATGACCAGTTCGTGATTGAACCATTTGGTCCGATTTTAAAAACATTGAAATATAATAAGTCCAAATTTATAATTTTTGTTGTGATGTATGGTGGGGCAAATGATGGTCTGGACATTTTTGGAACCAACTAACGGATGAGGGATATAAAGGGGTGATCGCATACATTATCCCTGTTAAATAACAAGATTGTTAAAAATCTTTTATGAAAAATAATGATCTATTAGCTCCCCGCGGTTTTATTTTTGAGCACATACGTCCCCAAACTTTGGATATTTGTGCTCAAAATATGAAAACATAAGGGGTTAGTAGTCATAGAAAATTTTCAGCAATATTATTACTTCACAGGGGTCGTGTATGCAATTATCCGGGGATATAAATGGGAACAAAAATGTTTGATGAACATAACTGAGAAAAACAACAAACTATAGGGAGATAATAACGTGTTGTCTCGAGAATAAGGATATAATTTGGGTATTTTCACATTCACGTGCATAACACGTGTAAGTTCTCGTTTGACATTCACGGAGGAATTGATGGTAGGGACACTTTCTAGAATAAAACTAGAAAATGGGAGTTATAAATGAGAATGCAAACATTTGAGGACATAAGTAAAAAAATCGAGAAACCATAGTTATACGCAGTGGAAACAATAATCCTTCTTATTATTTGAAGCCTCTTCAAAGTTCAACAGTAGAACGTCCCTTCGCTGAAGACATTGTCATACTTGGTATCACGAAGTCTTCGCTTGTACTTCTCTAGTCTTTTGTCCCAATAACGAGGAATGGGAAAAGGAAGTTCTTGTAGAGCCTTGATCTTTGCATCTAAAGCATTGATCTTATCTTCAACACCATCTTCATAGAACTTCATCCATGCTTCAGTATCCATCTTAGTTTTTCCAAGAAAAATAAAAAAAATGCAAATATGATGGTTCTTACTAACTGATTACAAAGAGGCGTGTCTAATAATATTAGGAAATGTAAAGAGTCTACACGCATCTCAATAAATATTCTCATTAATATTCAGTAAATTATCTTCATGATTAAGATAGCTTGTGCTTAAGTCATCAGATATCCTATAATTAGGGGGAACACCAGTTTTCTTATTTTAATATAAAAAATTGAAAAAAATGGGAGAAATGTTAAAAAGTCGTAAAATCATCCCTCTTCAGCAATACTTATTGCTCTCTGAACCGCATCTATCCATAGATTCATAAAAATTCCTAGATCTCCATCTGAAAATCTTTGATATTGCTAATAATTAGTAATCTTTTGTAAAGCCCTCAACTCTTTTTTGAGACATAAAATATGTATATCATCAAGACTGAATACATTCTGAACTCTAGATGTACCAAGCTACCTCATATACTTTTCTAGTTGATAACTTCTTTCCTTAGGGTAAGTAGTTAAAATTACCCGAAGGAAACTTATCCTAGTCCTCAGTAACTGAATTTTTGTTGCAACTTCATCTTCAAAAATGTGTTTTAGACCTCCATTTCTGACTGATTAAAACGATTGACAAGTTCTCACTATAAATAACGATGAAGAACATTTGTTAGCACTCATGCACTGACTCTTAAATGAATATGCAAGGTACCTGTAAAAGCAATAAAGACAGCAGTAAATCTCAAGAAAGTAGAAAGCTGCTGCAGGAAGTAAAAAATTCATTGAAGTATTGAAAAAATATATGAAATCAGCTGATTCAACAGCAATACACCAAAAAGAAAATATCGTACTACGAAAAGTAAAAAGAGTGACAACACAAGATAATCAGATATATTCAAATTGAAGGTATATCGTGAAATCAACTGAACTAAAACTGATAATGTGCACCACAGCTAAACTGATCACCCAAAATCAGTTTATCAATCTAAACTGAAGACCACAAAACTACTCCAGCATTATTTTTGCCCCGGTTCAGCATCAGCAAACATCTAAAACAAAGAGATTAAAAGAATAAGATGAAACATCAGTTTGATAAATCAACATAGACACACGAGAAAGAAATAGCTCAATCGATTAACCTCAACCGAACTCAATTGGTAAAAGATAATAGGGTAAACTGCTACTGTGTCACTCACAATAATCAGTCCAGCAGTAACTCACCCTAAATCGGTCCTAAAAATTATTTTTATTGTAAATATAAGCATTAGCAATCCTTCTTTTAGGTAAAGATATGTGTAACTGTCTCACAAAAAACCTACTCAAATTAAAAATATTAGTCTAAAATTAATTTCATATTTTATTTAAATGGGAAAAAAAAATATTTCAATCAGTTAGAGTCAACTCAAGTTTCTAATCAATGTTCTAGAAGAAGTGAAAATCTCATTTAAAACTAGCATAGTCGTTACTTCTTAGTTAGTCTCCCTGTTTTTTTTTTTTTTTTTTCCAAAATATTACATTTAATTTAATAAAATCATGCTTAATAAAATTCTAGTAAAAAGTATAAGAAAGTTCATTTAGAAGTTTGAAAAAACCTTAACAATTATTTTATTGTCTAAAATATTCATTATACTTTTTTCATATTAAAAATTCAACACGTCGAATTTAATATAATAGTAAATTCCCATACTATTAACTATCGATTCAATGTACAAATTGCGTGTTTATATATATTTTTTATGATTAATAATTTTTTGAGTTAAATACAGGAATTGACTTTATTTTAGAATTTTTTGTTCATTTATATTGATGATTAAAAATAAAAAAAAACGAAGAATAATTAGTAAATTAATAAAATTAAGGGTGTAAATTTCAAATTTAAAGTGGTCATATGACTCATATCAAGTTAATTACATAAAAAAGATAATATATAATGAGAAAAATTATAATTAACAAATAATTAAAAATAAGGATGCTAGCTGCAATTTTGAGATGGTTTTATCAAGTTAGTTATTATAAAGTGATGATCGTTCTTATTTTTCTCTTTAATTCTGGTTTCCAAATTAAGAAAATCTTAAATATTGGGAATTCGGTATGCCTATATACATAGGGGAAAAAAAATAATAATAATTTCATTAAAAAATTGTTAATTTTACTGCACTTAAGAAACCAAAAATATAATCTTACTGTTAAAACTAATTGGTTAAAAATAGAAGTGGTTGTTTGAGTTGTGATGCAATTGTCCATGTCAGGAGTATAAAACAAAGATCTCTATCGAGGCGATTCATCCCAGTACATTAGACCTCAATGAGTTTGGCTTCACCATCGCAACTTGCCGGTCAATAATTCGGAGCGAAAACTCGTTCAAAATCGAGCATGTTAGGAGACAAGCAAATAGAGTCGCTCACATGCATCTTGGTTAAGTTGACTTTTTACAAAACTTGTTTTGATACTTTAATGTAATTCCACAGTCTATTATTAATATTGTTATGGATAATTGCAATTCTTCAGTTGATGATTAATAAATTGTTTGGGAGTTGGCCGGGTTAAAAAAAAAATGTTAAGAGTATAGCCGAAATTTGGTCTATGCAGTTTTAAAAATAACTATTATAACTTTTAATAAAGTGTTAAGCATTTGATGTTACATAATTATTAATTAAAATTAATTTATCTTACTTACTTATTAAATTATAGTAACTTAGAAGAAAATGCAAAACAAGACGTTTTTAACCTAAAAAAACACAAAATTTCGTAGTGGCATGGAAAATAGTATAATTAAATACGGTTGTTTTAGTTTTCCTAGGTATTTTTACAAATATTAATAATTGAGGTTTTGTTTCTGGTATAAAATATTCCATTTTTATTTTCGTATATTCCTTTAAGAATATGGGCTAACTTTCGTCATACTTGAAATAAATTGCAATATTATTTAGATCATGTTATTGTCCGAATATGCATTAATTATTTAATTACATCAATTACATCAGCAAGTATGACACGTAGATGAAAAATACATAATAAATATACAATGCGTCGTGGCGTATGCCAGCATACTAGTAAATTAAGATCTTCTAGAATTAGTCCCTTTACCAACTTAAATTTTTCTCCTATTTATTAAATAGCTACAATCAACTATTAATTAAAATTTCTAGAGTGCATAAATAATTAACTTTCTACCAACATTTAATTAGGTAAATTTTGTATCATACGATTTATCTAACTAGTATAATTTATATGTTATTGTATTAGTTTAAAATTTTATATAATATATATATAGAAAATAACGATTTTTTTTAAAAAAAGTGGCATAACCACTTATTTTATTAACGCAAAGCAGCAGAACAAACACCAGATAAAGAGGGAGACTAGACCAAAACATCTTCAAATGATACAAAAGTACATCAATACATAAAGTATAAAAGACTACAAAAGTCCATAATACAAAATAAAACATCAGTGGGAAAGAAAAAGCGGGTTATCATATCATACAAATGATAAAAATAATAAATAATTAACCTTGATATGGATGGTTTGAAGTTAGAGAAAACTAATTAAAGTTAAAACTTGATTCCTTCTAAATTAGATTTTTGACCAATTAAATATTGTACCATTCCTAAATTTTCAACCGAATATTTCAAACATTTGTGGTTTGAACAAAAATATAATTAAGGGAAATTTTCATATTTGGTTATATATTTTGATGTTTTACGATTTTTGTATTTTGTAATATAAATTTCAATTTTATTCATGTGCCTCAATTTCTGGCAGTTTTAATATATATTCTATCACGAGTATTGATGTTGTTCTTTAAATGTCTGCAACACATAAAAAACGACTAAAATTATATAAAAAAAAATAAAATATTGGATAAAGAATGAAATTTAAAAACAAAATGAACAAAATGACAAAGAAAGATACATACATGACAAAAAATATAATTGTGTGATTATTAATGCCTCTTTCATATTTGGAAAATATTTTCTCTTATTAAGTATATTGATAATAAAACTCCATTAATAAGCTAAACCTAACTTCTAAATAAAAGTCACGAGATGATGTAAGGGTAATGAAATCATACATCCAATAGTTCTTATCTTTATACATAAGTGTAATTAATGATATATTGTTAACATGACAAATCATGGAACAATAGATCTATCATTGAGGTAATACACATAAGATAGGTTGAATTCTACCTGAACGAATCCGAAAATGGCGAATCCGAACCCAAACCGACTAACTCGATCAATCCGAACCAACTCGATTTTTGTTTTTTTTAACAAAATAATTAAATAAAAATTCAAACATAATGTGTAATAGTAATATTTAATTTAATCAAATAAAAACAAAATGTAAACTTATATATAATTTAAATCTGAAAATCCAGTTGTAGAAAATTTAAAGTATACTTACTACAAAAAATAAAAATTGTACAAAATAAACATTAAATGAAGAAAATATATTATATTAATACACAATAATTTTTTTTCAAACATACAATGTATAAAAATGTAGCAAATATTTATTACTTTTATAAAAAAACAAAATAATAAAAATCTCCGGGTCATCTCGGTCAACCCGGGTTGACCCGAACCCAACCCGAATCCGATTAATTTTTTTGAGTTAGCTTTCGGGTCAACCCAATTCGATCCGAACCCAAAAACTCATAATCTTAACCTGATATTTTTCAAATTGAATCGTGTCGGATTGATGGATTGAGTTGAGTTTTGACACTCCTAAACACATGTATCATCATATTTTCAAATATAATGATTTTATTTCTTAAAAAATTTATCTGACATGCGCTTCTCAATAAAAATGCATTGTCTTTATTTTACATTTTCATTCTAATCCAATGAATATAAAATTAACTCGACTCGAACTCATTCAAATATATATATAATTAAAAATCAATCAAAATTAGAAAAAGTCAGTTAATTGTACTCTTAAATAATTAGATAATATTTGGATAAAAAATAATTAGATAATATTCAGAGCTATGACGTCATGACACACGTCGCAGGCTCCCCGCCTTGTTGGCGCATCTCTTCCGTTCTGACCTCTGACCTACGCGAATCCCTCTGTAATGATTTATTTATTTAATTTTTTTTTTGCAGCTAAAAGAAAGATAAAGCTGAATATTAGTTTACAAAATAATTATTATGAGTTTAATCTTTAGTAATTAATAATTAATAATAATCAAGAAAATGCATATCTGTATCTCTTGCATGTGTTGTAAGAGTATACGATCCGTTTTCGGCCTTTCTGTGAAGCTTCTTCTCACAGAGGGAGGGAGACCTGTTCCCCAAGAAAATTGTTACTCCAATTCTTGGAAGTTGTTTTCCCGCGAAAATTCTTAACATTTTCTCGAGTCAATTCGGTGGCTTCTTCTCTTTTTTGTTATTATTATTTTTTTTTTTCTGCTTCTTGAGTAATTTTCTATTTTTTTGGGGTCTTCGGACAGCAAAGTTTTTTATTTATTTAATTTTTGGTTTTTTGGGGGGTTTAATTTAAGCACGGTAGTTGGGTTTTTGCAACGTTTCTTGGAAGCAATGCGCGTGTGGAAACAACGCCACGAATCCAACGGTTGTCAAAGTCAAGCCTTGAGAAATCTAGAGGGGGGATCCAAGTCAATGTTCAAAGCTTTTGAGCCATCAAAAGAGATCAAATTCGTGAATAATCCTTGTTATATTTCACCCCTTTCCTCCTCATCCTGATATTCTTCTGTTTTGTACCACATGTTAATACATCATTCAAGTTGATAGTCATTTTCTGGCTTTGTATTTTAGTTTGTTTCAGCTGAATTTAGGGACTCTTGCATCTGGGCTTTCTTGTTTTAGTGCAAAGATTGAAGCTTTTCCTGAGATTTTGAGGTGAACTAGGTTGTGAATCTAGTGAGGATTCCCTCTTCCATTTCCTCTTATTTGAAGTCCTTTTTTCCATATCTGCTTTGAATCTTTCAAAAAGGGAAGTATTTTAGTTCTGTCAGCTGGGAGTCGAGTGTTTTTCTTGGGGTTGAGCTGTCTGGAAAACATTAGTTTACAAATTAGTGCTTGGGATAAACTTCTTGATTTTTTACGTGTGTCCCCAAGGCCTTGCACTACAAGATTCCATCAAGTTCGAAGCTTCAAGATTTGTCCAGAATCTGAAATACGATGAAAACTGGTAGAAAAAAGAAGATAAATTTCAGCAAGATCTACTCATTCAAGTGCGGGAAAGAATCATCCAGAGATGACCATTCGCAGATTGGGGGGCCAGGTTTTTCGAGAGTTGTATATTGTAATGAATCTCATGATGGTTTAGAGTCCAGTTCAAGAAACTATGTGACGAATTATGTGAGGACTACAAAGTATACTGCCGCAAGTTTCTTGCCAAAGTCTCTGTTTGAACAGTTCAGAAGAGTAGCTAATTTTTTCTTTCTTGTTACTGGTATATTGTCTTTCACTCGTCTTGCGCCTTATTCTGCTGTCAGTGCTATTGTTCCTTTGATTATAGTTATTGGGGCGACTATGGTGAAAGAGGGAATCGAGGATTGGCGTCGAAAACAACAGGTATTTTCATGATTCGTTTGGTTAATTCTACTCTGGTTTTATATTTTCTTGTTTGTGGTTGGTTTATGTTATTTTGTTGGATTCAATCTTTGGTGATAAGTTGTATGCATTATGAAGTGGTTGGAGATTGTCTGGGAAACTTTATGATGTTTAGATTTCTTCTCAGAGTAGGACAAAGTGATCAGTGTCAATAAAATCAAGAAATATCTATCAGGATTTTGTCATCAAATGAACCGAAAATATCTTACAGAGCTAGAGGAGATTGTAACGAGATTGTTTCCATTTTCTGTTAGTTTTTGTGACAAACATTCTATTCTTGGCGCTTTTGCGTGTTTGTATGTTATTTGGAAACTGTTTTTATTAATTAGCTAAGATTGATGGTAACATTTGATTAAAATTTTCAGGATATAGAGATGAACAACAGAAAGGTGAAGGTACATAGTGGTGACGGAGTTTTCAACCCTACGGAATGGAAAAATCTGAAAGTCGGGGATGTAGTTAAGGTGGAGAAGGATGAATTTTTCCCCGCAGATTTACTTCTGCTTTCATCGAGTTATGAGGATGCTATCTGCTATGTTGAGACAATGAATCTTGATGGCGAGACGAATTTAAAACTCAAACAAGCATTAGAAGTAACATCTGATTTAAATGAGGATGAGGAAATCAAAGATTTCAGGGCTGTAGTCAAATGTGAAGATCCTAATGCTAATTTGTATAGTTTTATTGGAAGTATGGAGATTCATGAACAACAGTATCCTCTTTCTCCTCAACAGCTTCTACTCCGAGACTCAAAGCTTCGGAACACAGATCATGTATATGGAGCTGTTATATTCACCGGTCATGACACAAAGGTTATGCAGAAC
Source organism: Henckelia pumila (assembly GCF_033568475.1). NCBI lineage: Eukaryota > Viridiplantae > Streptophyta > Magnoliopsida > Lamiales > Gesneriaceae > Henckelia > Henckelia pumila. Next base: position 182,361,752 of record NC_133121.1, on the reverse strand, counting down.
TCAACTGATCCTCCCTCGAAAAGAAGCAAAATTGAGAAGAAAATGGATAAGATCATATACTTCTTGTTCGGTGTTCTGTTCCTGATTGCTTTCACTGGATCGGTTTACTTTGGTGTTGTGACCAAAAATGACTTGAAAGGTGGACATCGTAGGTGGTATCTCCAACCAGAAAATGCCGAAATTTTCTTTGATCCACATCGAGCCCCAGCTGCTGCTACATATCACTTTTTGACAGCCATGTTACTGTACAGCTACCTGATTCCGATATCGTTATATGTGTCAATAGAAATTGTTAAAGTCCTTCAAAGCATATTCATCAATCAAGATGTGAATATGTACTATGAGGAAACCGATAAACCAGCCCATGCCCGAACCTCGAATCTGAATGAAGAATTAGGCCAAGTTGACACGATACTTTCTGATAAGACAGGGACATTGACTTGTAATTCCATGGAGTTCATCAAGTGCTCAGTGGCTGGTACAGCTTATGGATATGGTGTCACAGAAGTCGAAAAGGCTATGGCTAAGAAAAATGGGTCTCCTTTGAAAGTCAATGGAAATGGGCTAATCGATGATTCCTTTGGTAACACGAAAAAATCAACTGTCAAAGGTTTCAACTTTGATGATGATAGGGTCATGAATGGACATTGGATAACGGAGCCTTATTCGAATATCATTCAGAAATTCTTTCGCTTACTAGCAGTATGTCATACAGCCATCCCCGACATAGATGAAAATACAGGGAATGTCACATATGAAGCTGAATCACCAGACGAAGCCGCCTTTGTTATTGCAGCTAGGGAAATTGGCTTTGAATTTTTCAAAAGGACACATGCGAGTGTATCCATAAATGAGCTGGATCTTGTATCTGGAAAAAGAGTCGAAAGGTCAGTATATTGAGTACATTTGCTTTCCTACGTTTGCTCGTTTTCTTGGCACGTTCCTTATAAAAATTTCTTGTGATTCAGGTCATACAAGCTGTTAAATATTTTAGAATTCAATAGCACAAGGAAGAGAATGTCTGTTATAGTAAGGGATGAAGAGGGAAAGCTTTTATTACTTTCCAAAGGCGCTGACAGGTTTGGTTTTCTTAACATCGTACCTCCTTGTCTGCTGGCAACGATTTTCTTCTGAAATTATTTGCAATGACAGTGTCATGTTTGAGAGGCTTGGTAAAAACGGAAGGGAGTTCGAAGAGGAGACCAGAGAACATGTACATGAATATGCTGATGCAGGTTTGAGGACCTTGATACTTGCATATCGGGAACTTAGTGAAGAAGAGTTCGAGGTGTTCGATAAAAAATTTTCCGAGGCCAAAAATTCGGTCAGTGCAGATCGTGATGCATTGATTGATGAAGTGACTGAAGAAGTAGAAAAGGATTTGATTCTTCTTGGGGCAACAGCAGTTGAGGACAAGCTCCAACAAGGGGTATGTTAGAAAAATCTCGAGTTAATCTTTAGAAGCCATTATGCCGATGAAGAATTTACGAATCTGATGTGCAGGTTCCTGAGTGCATCGACAAACTTGCACAAGCCGGCATAAAAATATGGGTTTTGACGGGAGATAAACTTGAAACCGCCATTAATATTGGGTACATTACTGGAACAATTTCTTGAAATTGTATTCGAAGTAAATTAGTTTTCGGGAGATTTCTAACTCTAGGACTTCACTTTACAGGTATGCCTGTAGCTTGCTCAGACAAGGAATGAAACGAATTGCTATCACCTTGGAGAATCCAGAGATCACTGCTCTAGAGAAGGCAGGGGACAAGAATGCAATTGCTAAGGTATTGACCTATTCCAAATTCACTTGCGGTCAATAAAAATTGAGAACAGCGCCTCATTTCTATACGTGTACTGAACTTGGAATGTCATTCTTTACAGGCTTCGAAGCAAAGTGTCCTAAAACAGATTACTGAAGGGAAGTCTCAAGTTGCTGCATCGAACTCTGAGGCATTTGCATTGATTATTGATGGAAAATCTCTTGCTTATGCTTTAGAAGATAATTCCAAGAAATCGTTTCTTGAACTTGCATTGAGCTGTGCTTCTGTAATATGCTGCCGATCTTCACCAAAACAGAAGGCGCTGGTAAGTTTATCGTTTATCTTCTCGTAGCAAAACCTTTGAATTTTTGTAGAAAGCTTAAAAATCGCCTTCAAATTTGAAGGTAACCAGACTTGTCAAAGAAGGAACCAATAGGACTACTCTGGCAATTGGTGACGGTGCCAATGACGTGGGAATGCTTCAAGAAGCGGATATTGGAATCGGAATCAGCGGTGTTGAGGGAATGCAGGTTGAGAAACTGAGGCTCATGCATTTATTTATTCTGGATGTTTGATAGATTAAAGTACAACTTTCACCTAATGTTGCATATTTTTCTTAATGTATAGGCGGTCATGTCGAGTGATGTTGCCATTGCTCAGTTTAGATTTCTTGAACGGTTGCTTTTGGTGCACGGACATTGGTGTTACAGAAGGATCTCTTCGATGGTAATTGCTTGATTTCATCAACTATATTTTCGTTCTCGGAAGTATATACATCTTACTAGGTCATAGTCTGATCATACTTTATTTGATTTTTATGACAGATTTGCTACTTCTTCTACAAGAATGTCACATTCGGTATCACTCTGTTTTTATACGAGGCTTACACTTCATTCTCCGGCCAACCTGCATACAATGACTGGTTCTTATCCCTCTACAACGTATTCTTCACATCATTACCAGTGATCGCGATGGGGGTCTTTGACCAGGATGTATCTGCTAGATTTTGTCTGAAGGTGTTGATTTATACCTCTCTCTGAATAACCTCTCAATCTGAGAACTTTTTCTTGTTTCTAATACTTTATATCCCCTTCAAATGACAGTTTCCCTTGCTATACCAAGAAGGTGTTCAAAACCTTCTCTTCACATGGCGCCGTATTATCGGTTGGATGCTCAACGGAGTTTGCAGTGCCCTAATCATCTTCTTCTTTTGCAAAGAGTCACTAAGTCTACCCGCATTCAAGAAGAACGGGAAGATAGCCGAGTACCAAAGCCTTGGCGCAACAATGTACACATGCGTCGTTTGGGTCGTAAATTGCCAAATGGCTTTAGCTATAAGTTACTTCACATTAATACAGCATATAGTTATCTGGGGTGGAATCGCTTTTTGGTACGTTTTCCTCTTAGTTTACGGTGCCATGTCTTCCAATTTCTCCACTACCGCTTATAAAGTCTTCGTTGAATCTCTTGCACCTACCCCGTCTTTCTATGTGGTCACACTCTTTGTGGTTATATCGGCTTTGATACCTTATTATTCGTACAACGCGATTCAGATGAGATTCTTCCCTATGTACCATGGAATGATACAGTGGATTAGGCACGAGGGTCGCTCTGATGACCCTGAATACTGCGATATAGTGAGACAGCGGTCGATTAGACCAACCACAGTTGGTTTCACTGCACGTTCGTTGGCACGAACCAACCCATTAGAGGTTAAGGATAAGCAGCATAGATAACATACAGAATTGTGGGAATCTGATGTCTGGTTTAAGTTGAGAACCCAGCGAATTGTACATGTCCGCGGGGATCGTCTTTTTCCACGTTTGAGTATATATGCACCTAGAGGTCTTAGGACTGGAAGGGCCTGTACAGAAGTATAGTTTTTGTTGTATGTCATGTTTGTACGGGCAGAAAAGTGGTAGCCCTTTGTTGTATTCTGTAAATTTTGACATCGTTGTACCAGCCTAGCAGCTGCTTATATTTTTGTTTATTCATTCATTTTTGTTTCTGGTTTAGTCCGATGTTACGTTTTATATTTTCTTGAATGATCCAACGAATAAAATTTTAGTTTTAATTTGATTTTATATCTATTTCTTTGTTGGGAAATGCTCTAAATGTTTGGTTGAGGTTTTTGTTTTAACGTGGATCGAACACATGGGTCTCACCTATTGCATTCATTATCACTTTATTTACAGAATCAAGAATCTTGTTTTGATACCACATAATATAACATAATATTTCAAATGTAACGATCTTAGAACTCCCGCAAATATAATAAGCCGTCTAGTTTAATATTTGTTCAACAAAAACAAGAGGCATCAAATCGGGGAGACGTAATCAGTGATGTAATGGTTCATTGAATCAAATCGTGCAATTGCGAGGCCTCCACACTAGCAATGTGGTCGAGTTCTCTTCCCGCTCAACAAATCAAGTTGCTCGCTTTATTTGCTTAATGTGTGCTTAGTTTGCAAAGTTCTTTTGTTTGGGATGCATGATATATCCCATTATGGTAATTGAATGCTCTTGTGAAAACTGATTGTATAGTGTCTTATTCTCAAAATATATATATATATATATATATATAAAGGTTTAAACCCCGTGTCTATAAAAATCAGGCGGCTTATTATTTGCTCAATCTGTACTTTGTAAGAGATTTTACGTCCAAATTTTTAAAAACATAGAATTCTAAAATATCATTGGTTCCAAATACAGAAAAACTCCCGTGAAACGGTCTCACAAGTTAATTCTATGATACATATATTCTATTTGTGTCACCCATAAAAAATATTTTTTTTATACCAAAAGTATTTTATTACAAATATGGACAAAGTTGACCCATACAAATTAAAAGACTTACTTTTCATAAAAAGAGTTATGTTTTTTTATATATAATTATTACTCGTAAGGAATACATGTGTAACTGTGTTGCATGTGGTAACATAAAATACGATAAATTAATTTTGTTTATAACGATTAAATTTCATACAAATATGATATATAATTTGTTGTGCAAGGTATGTGTTTTTCTCTTGATCTTTTGTAAGATTCAAAAATCCACAAAACTCACTTACGAATATTTATTTAATTATTACTTAAAAATTATGAGTTTAAATGTATAGATTATGAGATTTTATTTGCAATGTTAGTTTTGATGTTTTTCAAGTATGTATTAATTTCGGTGATCAAGAGAATCGAGACTAGCCTTCGATCAAGGTTTAAGTAATTTTAAGTCAAAAGATGTTATTTGTGCAGATTTTTATTTTAAATTATGCATCGTAGTTTAATTTTAAAGTTTAAAAGAAAGTTGAGAGCATTTTAAATTAACGGACCAGCTTTTGGCCCATAATTTTACTGCCAAACTTGCGTCAAAGTTTCTTTTCTTTCTTTTCCTATCACTTGGACGCCGCCTCTCTCTCCCCCTCTCCCCTACCCTTTTCGAAACCCTGCACTCTTTTGGTGAAACTTTCCTCGGTTTGTTCATAGTTTGAAAGTTAGATCATATCCCAAGGTCCAGATTTCTCCCCACCGGTGAAATAAAAGCAAGTTTTCTAAAATGTTGAACCATCATCCAAGAAATAGCGTGTATTTTGATATGATTGTGTGTATACTAATGTATATGTGTCCTTTTATGGGGATTTTGAAGGAAATATGTGTGTGATGGCATGTATCTCGATGAAATAAAAGCAAGTTTTTTTCAACGATTCGTGAGTATGATTGTAAGTGTATAGTTTCAAAGGAGACAAATTCAAATTTTCAATGTTGAGTTGTGTATTGATGCATTTTGTGTTCATAAACTTTGAGACATAATCGTTTTATGAGTCTTAAGTCATGTTTTGAATTCGTTTCTCGTTAGAAATCGATTTTAAAACATGTGAGTGCGTAAAGATGTCTTTGGAAGAAAAAAGATGATTTTAGCCCCTTTCTCAATGTTGTCTGCGTGCGCATGCAGAATGGTATTGTTTTGTTGAAAATTCAAAAAAAGGGTAATGCTGTGTGTACACAGAGTTTTACACGTTGGGTTACACATGAAACTTAAAATTACATGATTATCCTACATGCATTTTTGAAAGATTTTTTTCAATTAAAGTGCAAGGATAATCATGTAATTTTAAATATCATGTGTAACCCAACGTGTAAGACTCTGTGTACACGTAGCATTACTCAAAAAAAATATTAAACATTAAAGATTTAGATTATGAAAAAACAAATCTCATAGAAAAAATCACGCTCATTGTCTCGATTTACATGATTTTAATGACTTAAAATTTCTCCACTTGATTTAAGAATTTATAAGTTTATATATTTTTTACTTGTGCGTGAATTTAAATATAAATAAATATTTATTTTATTATATTTTTATCGATAGTAAATATATTTTATTCATGTATATGATTTATTTATTGAGTGTGTTTTTATTAATATATAATTTTTATATCAATTTTTTTTTCAAAAAAATGGATAATTATTTAATATAGATAGAAAAATATCATTTTATTATATATTTATTAATACTTTAAAATATATATTATATTTGAATAAATAGATAGTTGGGCAATTTGCTCAAAAATCCCCAAATGCAAACATGTTTTGCTTTGGGCTCCCTAGTCATAAACTGTGGTATAACATCATACATCATGTGGTACAAAACCATATAAGATGTGGTACAAATTAACAAAAATCGTGGTACAAAAAAGTGGTTAGGGGGTGCAGAGAAAAACATGTTTGCATTGAGAATTTTTCAGCAATTTACCATAAATAGTTTATTAATGAATAAAATATAATTATATTATAAAAATAGTGAGAGAATTATTTCTTATAGTTTTTAATTAATATAAATTAATTTTACAATTTTAATCAATAAAAATTATTTTGAAAAATAAAATGTGTAATTTTTTGAATTTACAAAAAATAATTGGATTTAAAAATAATTTTACTAAATGATAAAATCGACGTTTAGTTGAAATATGTACCTATTAAGCTATTTCAATAGTTTATATATCAATACGTTATTTTATTAATAGTTCGTGTATGAAAATGAAATTTACTAACTAAATTAGGTAAACCGTAAAACATCATTTTCTTGACAATTGATATTACCGAGTAAGAAGAAAGAACAAGCAAAAACTTGCACAACTTGCTACGACTCATGTGATCCACTTCACTGCCATCTTATTATTAAATGCTGCAACTTGCCATCTAATAAACGTCTTTGAATTAGTAATGTAGTGTTAAGGTAGTGTATTCGGGAGTGTTCGAATTTCGAAACAATTTTTAAAAATCACTTTTCATTTTTTTTTTAACAAAAATTTTTATTTTGTAAAATTTTATGTAAGAAAAATTGAAATATATTTGAAGGTACTTCCTAGACGCTCCAAACGTACACTACCTAACTACCGCATTCTAACCACTCAATCAATTAAATGAATGAAAAATTATATATGTACGATTAGAGTTTAACACATACTATTACAAATAGTTTTTAGGATTACGAAATTAACTCAATACATTTTTTTTTTAATGAAAATTCATTTAGAATAGTTTTATAATTAAAAACATGTAATCGTGTGTTACTTTCGTGTTTTCATAACACAACTCTTAATTCATCGACTCACGCTAACATCAACTCATTCAAGAACACTCCAATGACCATTTTTTTTTTTTTTTTTTTCAAATCAGTGAGGATTCAACAACATACACAAATTAAAGAATATCAATACACATACCGAGTCAACCCCACACCAGCAAGCCAATTATCAATGAGTCCAGTCAACATCAGTGTTCTACGTACATACGAATTCGAATAGAGCCGAGCCGAGCCGAAAGTTGACTCGTGCGTCATTACGCCGACGACGAAAGGCCGAGATAATCGGCGGCTGATCTTCCGAGCACACTAGCGAACTCACTAAAACTGATAACCCCGTCGCCGTTGGTGTCGGCTTCTCTCATCATGTTACTCAGTTCCTTGTACGTCAAAGGATGTCCCAGCTTGGCCATCTGCCCCGCCAACTCCGCCGCCGTTATGTATCCATTCCCGTCGCGATCAAACGACCGGAAGACCTCCATGAGCTGATCTTGGTTGATCAAGAGCTCCTCCTCGTTCATGTCAGGCAAGAGGGTTTCCACCAGCTCCTCGAATTCGATCGAGCCGTTTCCGTTAGCATCCATGTTGGCTAGAATGGCGTGGATTTGATCGCCGGTGGGCTTCAGGCCGAGGGAGCGGAGGAGCGCCGCCAGCTCCAGGTGCGTGAGGCTGCCGTCCCGGTCCATGTCGAACCGGTCGAAGATGTCTTTCAGCTGTTTGAGCTGATCGGGTTTGATCTTGGACATCATTTTTGGGGATGGGATTTGGGAAATGAAGATTGGATTTGTTGATTTTAATTTTGAGTCGAAATATTGGATTCTTGGGGGGAGTTTAATGTTTTGTGGGGTTGGCGTTTGTTTTTATCGTAGGATGAAGGGATGAGGAATGATCCTCATCGAGAAAGCGCGTTGTATGAGAGAGGGAAAAAGGATTGAGAGAGTGACGGTGTCAATGATTTTGCTCACATTTTTATATTGACTTTTTTTTTTTTTTTTTCTTTCTAAAAAGATTAGAAAAAAATGATGATAATATAGTATGTTAGTAAGTGGGCTAATTGCATCCACACTCCCTGTGAAAAGTCTAAAAGGCATAAAACTCTCTGTGTAAAATTAATAGCATGTAAGACCCTATGTTTTAAAAAAATTAGTATAAAAACCCCTATGAGAGGGTATAAATGTGCCCGAGTTTGTATAACATAGAGATGAAATGTGCTACATTTTAAAAAACTGAGGATGCATTAGCCTATTAATATTTCTTAAGGGATTTTATGCTTTTTAGACTTTTCACAGAGGGTGTGGATGCAATTGACCCATTAGTAAGTAGTAACCATGGGAAAAAAAAAGAAAAGAAATAATAAACATGGGAATGCTTATATATCTTTTCTCAATATCTTGATTCTTACTAAGAAGTTGCGATTACTATTTTTGGATGTATACTAGATAAATTACATTAAGTTTAACGCAATGATTTGTAAATTATGTCATTAAAGTAAATTAAACCATGATAAGTTCGAATTTAAAAAAATGTCCATGATGAGAAGTGAACTCGTGATATTTTCTCTCTTTTTTTTTAGAGAGAAGATGGTTTGGATCTCTCTATTTATGATTTATCCAAAATATTAAGAGGAGGTAAATCGTCTTTTCGGTTCAATCTAATATGTTTGAGTTTTTTCTGGGATCAGTTCTAAATATCTCTAAAATTTACTGGAGTTTCATTAATTTAATGGTTAAATTTAACCATCTACGACGAAACTGAAAAACTATAAAAAAAAAAAAAAAAAAAAAAAAATTGGGTCTTCGCCCGTAATGCATTTATCCTTGTAAGCTAGTATATAAATATTTAATAATGAATTAATATAAATATTTATTTTTAAAGGAATTATCTCACGTTTCATCGATACACAATTAATTCGACACATCTGTGAAAACGATATACTAATTAATGAGGTTTGGACCAAAATTGTAATTCTTTAAAAATAGTATTTGTTTAAATTACTCATGTCAATTGTCCGATGGAGGGGGCAAATATTTTGCAAAAATGTAATTTACTATATGATTCCATTTAAATGTCATAAACTCCTACTAATAAATAAATAAATAATTTGCAATTATTATGAATTGTTGTCCAGCAGACAATTAATGTAAAATTAATCATTATACATATCCATTATTTAAATGTCATAAAGTGCTCCTACTAATAAATAAAGAAATAAATAATTTGCAATTACTTTGAATTGTTCTCCAGCAGACAATTAATGTATAAATAATTATACAAATTGAAAATTTATTGTGGCAAGCATATAGACACGGTTTAATCTGTGGTGGATGCACTGATGCACATGCCATAGGGTAACTTGGAAAAACAAATAATGTTAGATTAAAATTTTGTTACATGCAAATATATAAATAAATATATATATTTTTTGTATAATTTTTAAACATTATTATATAATTATAATTTAGCCAGATGCAATGCTCCTAAAGCAGCACCCTATCCACCTGACTAGCCCTCAATTTTTTATGACACCGGCAGGATTTTGTGAAGCTTCTTGCCAAGTTCATTAGCAATTATGGGCTATTTTTTATGCATACATGCAAATACTAAAATAGTTCTTACACTCACTTTTCTCAACCAAGAATCCAATCCAATCCTCGAGAATAAATTAAAAGCCACTCCAAAAAATAGAGCTTCAAGAATAGAAATTATATTCATTTCGAGATATCGTATTTTAATTTTTAAAGAATAGTTGAGAGTTGAGACGGATAAAAATTTAGTTGAAACAATCTGTTACCAAAAATAACATCTCTGGTATCAAAAAGAAAGAATTGTGTTTCTAGACTCGAGGTGAAATTTAGAGCTGTAAATCTGTTTACAATTTGATCAAATGATTTTAATTCTAAATTCAATATTGTTCCTAAATTCATCTTAAGATCCATTGTTCGGATTAAAATCTACTCATCGTTTGTGTGGTATATAAGAATATAGTTTTACATTTCATATACTATATGAAATAGTGAATTACAAAATTAAACATCGTAAAAATTTATTAATGCGTGCCCCAACATGCAAGATGAAATGAGGATATCATAAAAATAGACGAGGGGCTCAATCTTTTGACTTTTCTTACTCTTTAGATAAGAAAGAATAACAAAAGGACAAATGGTGATGATCGATAGGAAATAGCCAGCCCATAAAAAAAATGTTATCGTTTGTAATTATATATATTTTTAATAATTAATTATTTCAGATGTAAAATTGGGTTTGGACGATGCTATCCTGAGGATAGTGTCTTCAAAGTGATCTGAACGAATCAGATCGCACAGCAGATCAAATGATTTGATTTGATCTGCTGTGCGATCTGGTCCGTCCAGATCAAGCAGGGCAACTACCTTGAGGGTAGCATGAACTGATCCGTAATGATTATATATTGGATATTTTTTTTTTAAATGGTGGAAGTAAAAGAAGGGTTGGGCTTATCAAGGACCAAACTACGCAAGAGATCAAATCTAAAAACCCAAACTTAGCCTAGTCCAATGATTTCGTACATAAGTACAACATGGACCCCTGGTCTCTTGTTTTTAAGGAGAGAGATTAATTAGAACTTTTTTTTTTGGATAGAAGATTAATTAGAACTTATAACTTGGTTAATTCCCTTGCTTATACTAGTATAGTGTTTATAACTTGATATATAGATTTTTACTTAATAAATTTGTTAAAAAAATTCTATAATCGTTCATTTTCAAAAGTCACAAACACCACATACATGGTACATTCTCTTAACGAGAAACACCATTGAAAAAATTCTCAAATAACCATTTTTTTATTTTTCTTACCATGCAATATCTTTTCTAATAAATTTTTTGTACATATGATTTGTCAAATGCAATTTATATGATTTATCCTGTGTGCAATCAGAGATTGCCGTTGCTAGCTCGCACATAAAAATTTTAAAAAAAATTTAAAAAAAACCCGAAAGAAAACGAATGCTTTCATAGTTCTTCAAGAAACTAACAGAAAGCAATAACCAGAATGGCTTCTATGTACAATCTAACCATCCATTTTAACCAACGAACACCCATTGATCTAAGAAACTTCATACAAAATTCAAAATGATTTGTAATTCATAAAAAATCCCACATAATTTTTCACCATTTCTCCCTAATTCTTGATAGAATCATGGTACTTGAAGATCCATTTCCAGACCCTGTGGCTTCTGCTCCCCCTCTTCCACCCCTTCTCATTCACTCTAATTCTGCAGGATTCACCATCACCAAAAGCTGCATCACCCTTCAGACTGGCAAGATTTGCAAAACCACCATGATCGGAAGCTTCAGCTGCGGCGAATTCTCGCTTCGATTCCGGCAAGAAATCGAGCTTCAGATCGATGAAAGCCGACTCGTCCATGGCGCTGAATTCACTTTCTTTAACAGGAAAGACGCAAGAAGTTTGGGTACTATGAACCCTGTCAGCATCAGAGGGGTTTTGAACAAAATCCCTTTTGGTCCCTTTGAAATCAAGGCCATTTTCAGAGGCAAATACAGCTTTGAATCCACTTTTTCTTGGCTCTGATTCACCGAAAAGATCCCATTTCTTTTCATGATCAAGAAAAATCCCACTCGTGACATCGGAAATCTTGGCGCTCGAGAGGCCGAAATCGCTGCCTTCATCAAGAAAACTCATCCGCTTCCCACCCCGGTGGCTGCAAAGGGATCTTGATCTCGACACGAGATCAGATAGCCAAATCTCACTTTTCTCATCGCAAAAGTCGCCGTTTTTGTCCGAACCCTTGTTTCTTTTCCTCCTAAACAGCCTCTTGATCCTCCAAAATCCACGACTTTTCTCGACTTCCACGCAGCTGCTGCTGCTCCGCCGCAGCATGATAGCCTCCTCCGCCTTCTCAGCCCTCTTCTTGGGATTCAAATGATGATGATTATGATCGGTTTTCTCATTCTCTATCAGAAAAGAGATCCTCCCCACGCTCCCAACCTCCATCGTGCTGCAAGAATTGCGGTACGAGGAAGAGATATCAGAGCAAGAACACGAAGATAGTCTCTGCTCTCCGCATTCGGAGCACACCAGCTTCACCAATCTGTCTCTCAAACAGTACGCGCAGATCCCCGTGGAAGAATGATTCGGGTGTTTCTTGCATGACATCTGTGATTCACAGAAGTCGAAGTTGTCCGAGAAATTGTGAACAGTTTCCACAGCTTTTCCTCTCTCTCTCATTGCTACCAATACCTTCAACAAATGGGTGCAAAAACAGAGCCCAAAGAAGTAACAGAAAAGTTATTTAAAGGAGTAAATTGGTGAGTACTTTGAAGAAGAATTTTAAATTCAAGAAATTAACCCACTCGGCAAAAATGGAGTAAAGTTCACGTTATTTGATGGCAAAAGGAAGAGTGTGGGAGAAGATGAACAGGGGGGCGGTGTCCGTATATCTGCAGGCATCATTGTGTGTGGGGGAAAAGTTTTGAAGTGATTGAAAATTCACACACACACATCGATCTTTTTAAAGGGGGGTGGGGGAATGAAACGACAAGTCCTGCAATATTTCTGCTGTTAACGAGTCTAAATTTCTGTGGGGGACTGGACACTTCCCCTTTCATCCTCTTTTAGGTGTCGTGTTTCTGGTTTTAACTTTTCCAAGATCTTCTGTTGCATTTTCTTGCCACTTGAGTTCCACTCGGGGTGGTGTGTTTTTTTCTTCTTCTTGTTTCGGATGTTTCTGACTCACGAATGGATTTCTAGGTAATATATAACCTTTGTAATGTAAAACCAATGGATTTCATTTGGGGAAAAAAAATAATTTAAAACGTAGTAATGCCTAATTAAAACTATCTATCATTATCTCACGCATATGTTTTGCTTGTGTAACATAATATAAAATATTAAAATATTGTACAAAATCAAAAAAAGTTATGAAAAATATCAACGACATGGAAATAAAGTGAACATAAAGTATTTCGTGTGAAAAGTGAATTGAGAAGAAGGTTGATAGAAAAAAAAATCTTGAAAAAAAAAAATTGAAGCTAATATGAAAAGGGGTAAAAGTGGAATACAAGCTGGTGTCCTCAAATGAGCAGTTACTGTATCTGTATATCTCTTTATTATTATAAAATAGTAAAGATTATGAGTGATGCAACAAGTACTATGAAATTTGTAAACAAAATCTTACACCACAAAAAATTTAATACAACAATTTAATTTATCAAAATCCACGATAAATTATATACAAAATCGCGATAAAATAGCAAAAATTGCACGATATTATTGTTGTAAATATCGTTGTATAAAATATTTGCTGTAAATTTAACATTATTCTAATATTATAACAGTCACTTTCTCTCGATTTTTTGAAAAAATTTCATTCTAGGAGTCACTACCTTAATAGTGCATCTAAGGGTGAAAAAATAATATACATTAAAAGTACAATCAATATTTCGTACAATAATATTTACAACAATTATTTTGCGAATATTTTGTATTATATGGTGAGATTTTGGCATTATATCATTAGATTATATATGCTATATATAATGTAATTTGAGAAATTAATTTTTTGTGTTGATTATTTTATGGTGTAAGATGTGTTGTACAAATTTGGGTTATATATGTAGTATCACTCATTGGTAAAAATTTATTAATACATGTGAGGTTTACTATTTAGATATTGCTTAGAACAATACTTATACAAGTAAAATCTAATTTATCAATATTTTAGTAAGGTTGTATTAATGGAAATATCCGAGAAGACAAGTATAATATCTAGTTGTGTCAAAATTAAATGAGTTAAGTTTATCAGGTTAATTTGCTCCTATCATATGAAGGCAAATTTCGAACTCACCGAATGGCGGGCCGATCCTCTTGAACCGCCTTACAGTGGATTGTAGGCCGAGCCATGCCAACCTGTCAAACTACAAATTACACATAGATCGATCGGGTTGACCCGTTCTGCTATCTAAAATAGGTATATTGGGTGGTTTGATATATTTTCAAACCCGTCCAGTGGTGGATTGCAGTGGATTGTAGGTCGATCCATCTCACTAACATACTTTGGAATCTCTAATAATTTCAACTTCTTATACAAATATTTTCTTAGTCGAGCATGTCACTTAAGTGTTACCTAATCTAATTTACGGGAATGATGTGATCTCTATGTTATGATATTTAGCATGAGCGTTTAGTGATTCTATATTATGTTGAGAGAAACACTTCAAATAAACATATTATTAATTTTTTTTTATTTTACGCGATGGATCGTTTCGTATGAATACACATATGGGTGATTCTATGCTACACCGGGTGAAACACTCCCTATCTTTTCTTCACATGTTCGCACGAACATAACGCTAAAAAACAAAAAAAAAAATACAAGTGAGGTCCACATAATTTTTTTCAACAAAATATTCACGCAAACATCTCAACAAAAAATACAAAAAATAGTGTATTTTACCCGATGTAGCATAAAATCTGCCCATAAAACATATAATCTCCATGAAATTTTAGTCGATAAACATCATATCAATAGCTATGATACTCCCCGTCAAAAAAAAAATAAAAATAGCTATGATACTCCTATCCTAAGCAGTCGATCTAAATTGGGTTTACATCAATTCCTTGACATATAGTATGTAACATTTTGTACGCCCCGTTAATATATTTTTTTCCTGCCACACCATTCCTTGTCACTAGGGGTGCAAATGAACTGAATCTGTTCGTGAACTTTGTGAGACCGCTCAATAAATATTTGATTCGTATCCGAGCTTATCGAACTCAAGCCGAATTCGAACATGTTCGAACTTTTTTTCGAGCCGAGCTCGAGCCGAAATTATTCTGTTCGATAGTTCGCGAATAGTTCGCGAGCCTTAATATTTAATTAATATAATATAATTATATAATAAATATATATACATTTCGAACTTTTTCGAACATTTCGAGCTTTTCGAACCATAATATCCGAATAGTTCACGAATAGTTCGAATATTTCGAGCCGAACTCGAGCCAAAATATTTGAAATTATCGAACTTCGAATCGAGCTCGAACTCGAATATACTCTTATCGAGCCAAATTCGAGCTTTAAAATTTTACCATTCGATTCGGTTCGTTTGCATCCCTACTTGCCACTAACGAATTTCTATACAACAATTTTTTTAATGAGATTTTATTTCATATAAATCTTTTGAAATCTTGATTTTTAGATAAAATTATATTATTTGACAAATCTACTTTCCCAAATATATAGTTTTGAAAATAAAAAAATATATAATTTTCTGATATAGGAGGTATGGTGATGTTACACATCATACATTTTCTGGCACCTATCTATAATTACTTGCCGTGGTGGAATTCCAGTATCTACACTTCGAAATGTCATTCCGCATTCATTTATTCCCGCATCAAAGTACGAAAATTATTCATTATATATATATATAGATATATAATCCTCAAACAGGGATGAATCCGAACCAAGATTATATGTTTGGAGGTCGATCCTCCAACACATGCAAAGTCGAAAAAATAATTATTACATTTTTTAATATAGATTTCAATAATAAGAATATAATAATTGTTACTAATAAATAAAATAGAAGAAGGTAATATTCAAGTTGAGTCTTTTGTAAAGACCTAATATTTTTTGATGATGTCGGAATTTTACCTCGGGTTCGGTTTGATAGAATGGATCCTCCAATTCCTTTCTAGAGCAGGTCGGGTCGGATACCAATGAAATCTGCTCAAGCAACAACTAGGTCAAGGGGCGCCGAATGTATTTTCGGTGTGACCCCTCCGATGCCTAAGTCAGTGTCTTGAAGGCAGATGATATGATTAATGCGAAAATTGAGAGATATGAGTGCGTGAATGTAAAAGGGAGAGTGAATGTGTGATGAATAATGAAGAGTCAGTAATGAATGAACACAACCATAACAGTACCTGTATTTATAGGAAAAATAGAGTAAGTTACCTAGTAGAATTATAACACATCCTGTAGTAGGACTCTTCACTCATTGGACCGTCCTTGAGTTTATCCTTATCTCATGAATATCTGTAGAATGATCAAGCTTATCTCCAAGACATCAGAGTCCTAATTGAACTAGAAATGTACGCTTAGTCCATTGGGCCCCAGCTCGGATCAGCCCATTAAGAGCAGCCCAGGTCGGTCCATAATGACCAGCCCTGGAAAAAGTCCAACAACTCATACCGGGCTAAACCTTGGCATGTTAAGCCCTATCGGGTAGACCCATTGTAAACGGGTTTGGGTTGAAATATTTTCTCGGAGTAACAATAGTACCCCCCTAACTGGTCTAAAAGAAGAATGAATTTAAACCAAGAATGCAGTCCGGATCCCGAACTACCCATGCTTCATTCGAACAGCTCGGAATTGAATTCATGCGATGTGTTTCTTTTAGACGGTCCAGATCAGGATCCGCGTGATGTGTTTTTAATGAACGGCCTAGATGTCCTCGGACGGTTCACCTCCCGAAGCTAAATGGCTCTGAATTGTCCCGTCCCGAGCCGTAGATCGAGGTAACAATCAACGGTCTAGATCAATTCACCACCTCTATAAATAGGTCAGTAAAAAATTTTGTTTTTTACCTTTCACTCTTGTACTATTACGCTGTCAAAATTTCGAGAGCTCACCCGACCCGGACTACCTATTCCCGTACTGCTTGTGTCGTTCCCGAGCCATACCACTGCAGCCTCTCCATTTGTAAGTCTTACCTTTCTTTCCTTAGGTTAGTTAATATGTCATCTCCGGATGAGACTTCCGTTAGAGAGATAGTAGAATTTGTTCATGCACCTAACTCTCCTCCTGACAACCCCCGAGCATTCCGACTCTGAAAATCCAAGTTCAGATCTGGATTTATCGGAAACTCGAGAGGAAAAATTGAAGCGACTGCACAGACTTAGGTCGGACGAAGCCCGATTATCTGCTAAGGGCAAACAATGGTTTGAGGTATTGGCCTCCCATTTAAGCCCAGACCTGGGTCCCCTCATTAGGGAGAGATCGGGCATGCCTAAGGGTTATGACCTCCTAATCCCATGTCGGAAGGACCGAGCTCACAAACCTTGTGAGACCTCGGTTCTAATCATCTAATCTCGGGATAAACAATAATTAAACGTCATTAATCAAAAGCCAAAGGAAAAGGAATAAATTTTTTTTTTTGAGTGAACATTGTTGCGCTCGATCCTATAAAATTCCAGGATCGAGCGCACCATATTCCTGAGCTCTCTGCCGAGAAAAATAAAAGTGCCGCGCTCGATCCTACAAAAATCCAGGATCGAGCGCACTCAAAAAGCTGAGTCTACTGCCTCAAAATTTCAGGGGCTGCGCTCGATCTCAGAAAAACGCAGGATCGAGCGCACCCTGGGATCGGAATTTTTTTCCAGAAAACAGAACATGTTTCAATCTCAAATCAATAATCCAACTCAATCTAATATCAATCTAACATGCTCAATTCCGAATCCAGCAACATGTAATCAACATAAAACTTCAATATTCATCATTCATAATCAATTCTAATATTCAACAATGCTCGAGTTCTAAACATGCTTTCAAAACATAAACTAGATTGGCATGCATTTCCAATTCTATTTCGAAGTCTCACTTCTAATCTTCATTCTCGTTCTATCCCTGTCGTCTCTGACTCGATCCTGCCCCACCTGTTTCCAAGTACACATAAAAACAAAGACAACAGCCGGATAATCCGATGAGAATAATATTCCCAGTAAAAGAGACTATCATGCATATCAAATAAACACATCATTTCATGACATGTATCAACTTCCAAATATCTATCACATCAAGATCAAATCAAGTAATTCATCCAAGTACTGAATTAAAATGATATGCATGTCTTTAAAACTTCTGGATTATCAGACTCAGATAATCAAATGAAATTCTTCTTTCTTTCTTTCTTTCTTTCTTTCTTTCTTTCTTTCTTCGATTTGGGATCCCGAGGTTAAAATATCCAACAATCACACCGAAATCCCCTTTCGAGGTGGATGAAGTATATTTTAATCCTCTAGACTCCAGAGCATTATAGTGAGCTACTCGACAAGGTAGTAAATCGCCTACCAAGCCACTCGACTACAATCCCTAGATCGTCTAATTCAAATTGAATAAATCATTCGGCTCAATATGAATGCATATGTCATCTCATGCATTCAATCATATTTTCAATCATCAATTCAAATAAACATTCAATCATGATTTCAAATAAGCATTCAATCATGATGTCAAATAAGCATTCAATCATGCAAGTATGTGAATTTCTTCGGAACACTTGAATCAAGTCAGATTCGAGTTAATCGTTCCATTCAAGTCTAAGTCATCTTTTACCTCTTTCAAACGTCGATGCTCCAAACCTGGAAACAACAACAATACAAGAATTCCAAGTCAAAATTCCATTCCAAACAAAGTTCAACGATGAAGATAATTCAAGTCAACTTCCGAGGATGAGATCAACTCGATACCAAACCTCGATCAACTCTTCAACGATTCGAAAGCTGTCAATTCTGAACTCAGCTATATTCAATCAATCTGTACGGATACAAACACAGTCCAATAACAATCCATCCAAACCAAATTAATCCCAAAACTCAACAAAACTTCTTCGATCGATAAATAAGAAAATCGACACTGTACCGACTTCAATCTTCCAAACTGACCAAAGCTGCAATCTCGCAACTCTGTTGACTTCAATTCAATCTAAAATAAGAAGTCAAAAGATCAATATCGGTATTCAAAACCTCATTCAAAACTCAGTACGATCTCATTCAAATGATATTCCCAAAACTCAAACTGACGGCATAACGGCTATATTCTGACAAACCGGAAATGCAGACAACATAATATCAATCAAATAAACTCATTCCAATCAACACACATCCATTCCAAATCAATCCCAACACATCTCACAATCCACAATTTTGAAAATCATAAGAAAATTCATATCAAATCCGAACGTCGTTAGATCTTCGAACCGTCTTAGATATACTATCACAGCTATCTCATAATCATCATCTCCAAATATAAATCAATTCTAAAGACATCCAAAAATTCAAACCTCTCAGAATTAAGATAAACTTACTTCCAAACGGAGCACTCGTCGCTGTGATCGCTAATCTGCCTTCAGAAATAAATTCCAACGGACGGATTGAGCTCGGGAAGAAATCTAAAAGCTTGGAAAGGGTTTGGGGCGTCTTCAATGGGGGAGGGAGACGTTGGAGGGGATGATGGAGTGGAAAGAAAGAGTCAAAGCCTCTTAAATATCTAACAATTCCCATATTTGCATTTTAGTCCCTGAAAATTGCATTCTAGTCCCTGATCCAAATCGAATCGGCCCTCGACTTCTAAAATCTCTGATTATCTCAAATAAATTCCATCAAGATAATTTTGGGGCGTTACAATTCTCCCCCTCTAAGAATCGATTTCGTCCTCGAATCAAACATGATTCTATGACAAGGTCGAGGCTCGAATCACAGGACTACAATAAGAATTTACATCTCGGAACTAAGTCCAGAATCTGCTTCCAATCTAACTCTGAATCATTCATATCATTCAGTTCGACATCTCAACAACTGGTGAAAGTCAGAAACTCTAGTCGATAAATTCATCAACACTCCGTCCGTCTATCAAAAGTCGTCTCATCCTCGTCAGAACATCCTTACAATTCAGTCACATTTTGAATAATCTACCGTTCTAACTCATGTGACACAGAAAGTTCATCTCGAAAATGAAAGAGATCTTCATCTCTCCTCGTACAACTTCTAGAAGTGCTTTCCATATATCATTTGATCACTGCTGTTGAACGAAGTCTCCACAAGAATCAAGAATTCTGCCAACTAGTGCTAAGTCGAGCACTACAACTCATGGCAATTCCTCTAAAGTTCGACTCATCCGATCTGGCTGTACGTCGTTCTGAGGGTATCGAATCGAAAATAGTTGAAATCAACAACAAAATTCTCTTCAAAGTATATGCCGAAAGAACAATAACATCAAGGATCTCTGTCTAGACTGACAGACTTCGGCAATTCATGACATCTGAAAACCTCTGATAAGATATCAATTCTCTGTTCTTCATCAAAATCATTCTGTACAGATAACTGTAGCGGATTCCATCAATCAATCAATAAAAAACAGACAGTAGATAAAATAAGAATAATTCCAAAATCTCAATAAGAAGAAATCCCAACACTGAAAGATCATCAACACTAAAACTCAGAATACAAACGAGCGGATAATCAGAAATCCCATCATCAGATCATAAGATCAAGAAATTCATTCGGTCCAAAACGAAATTCAAACATCGAGTTTAACATACAACTGTTCGGCGTACAATTTTGAAAAGATTCTCGAAATATCTGTACGATCAGTACAATTTTCATAACCAGAAAACAAGAAATTCATCAATAAGAATTCCTAATTTCAACTAATACTTCTGAGAGATTCGGTCAACAGAAAATTCTTCAACAATACAGGAGTATTCGTCAAATCAAACGGCCTGTCAAAAGTTCAAACTGGTCATACCTCAATTTGGAAACTATTCTGAGAAAGTTCACTTCACGATCTTCCTGAAGATAAAATTCGGATCCCCATTCAGTGTCGAACTCGTTCTGAAAATCGGGACCAATCTAGAAGTTCATTACGAACAACTTCAGTCGTTCAATAACCACTGGCACGTCAATCCAGTTCAGGTTACAATCAAATAAATCAACCGTAAAGCTTCGAGAGTTTGTTCATACTATTCTGTAACAACAGTCATTCTACAGAATAAATCAAGAGTTCTTAGAATCGAGAATTCTTATCGGAGGATTCCATCACTCGTTCAACGATACTCCGATGACATCTCAGACTCAACAAAGTAGCCTTGCTACAAAAATCATCGAATTGTGATCCCAATTCCATTCTGAATTAGAATAGACCGTACAACATAAAATCGGATCGTTCTCTCTCTGACTGTTGACAGTTCATAACATCAGAAGCCATACTTCGAACCTCATGCTTCCTCGTCCTCTATTCGATCTGATTCCTCAATTCATCAAACATCTTTCGATCATCTGGAAGAACTCTGAATAAACTTCAAAACGCCAATCTCCTGATACTCTGTCTCAAACGAAACATCTGGCACAACAAAATTTATTCGCTAATAAGGCATCAATATAAACCTGAAACTCAGATTATACTCAGATATGATCTATCTTCATCGGATTCTGAAAGGTCGAATCAGATTCCAAAGCATTCTCAATCTTCTCAATCAACTCTGGTTCGAAATCGAATGAAAGAGTCAAGATAAACGTTCCATCTGTTCCAGACTCTATCAGAAGTACAACAATCATCTGTCAAAAAGGACAACTGAAGTAGATAAAATAAGATAAGATCATTCAGCTTAAAAACTTAGCTGTTACAATCAGTTCTCTAGATAACAATAGAATTCGCAGTCAGATTAATCGTCTCTTTCCCAACTCATAATCAGTTCGGACTGCGACAATCAACTTCTATCTTCCAAGATCAGAACAGATTACGAAAATCTTCCAAGAAAATAAAATGATGCTAAATCTTTCGAGCAATAAGATCTCTGTGAGACTCAAATCGAAAACTAACATTGCATCTCGAGCGTCTTCAACTTCGTTGATGCTCAAGTTAACAAGGAGTTCTTCTGAACAAAAAATAAGTCTCAACTCTCAATAAGAAGGAGTGCAACGCACCGAAAGGTCATCAATACCAAAGAAGTCAATAATACTGAGGTGCTGATCAATATCTCCTCCAATTAAATAAGAACTGGTCTCAAAGATACAAACTAAACAGAAGAACATAATCTGCTGAGTAATCGTCTTCTCAACAATAAGAATTCTTCAAAGGATTCGCGATAGAATTCGCTAAATCCAAAAATATTCAAATTCAGATAAGGACGTCAATCCAATAAATTCATAACAGCTCTAGTCTTGAGGTATTCAATAAAATTCCATCTTCCTAGGGACAAGATCGAGAAAAAGACAACTCGGTCTCAACAAGATTCAGACGTCAAAAGAATAGCATAATTGATCGGCATGCAAATCTGCGAACAATTCTTAAAGAATCTGAAAGATCAATACGGCTCTTCGAAGGATAAGAGATTCATCGATAAGAATACTCAAGAATTCATCTACAAATCTCTGAAAGATTTGGTTCAATGGACTCATAAACAATGCAGATGCAATTTCAATTCAATCTGTACGATTGTTATGCAATTTCCTCGCAAGCGTACGAGTGTCAAGTTTTAATATAGTGAATAATTCAGATATCGATCCCACAGGGAGTAAAATGAAAATCTTAGTGCTTGTAATTAAAATAGTCTAAACTTTATCTAGAAAATCAATAATCAAGAATTTTGCAATAAAAATAAAATAATTAAGAGATTTAAAAGCACGCACACAACTTTTAGATTAAAATCAATCAGAGAAAAATGGTCTAGAGGTATAGATTTCACCTGGTTTCAACAACAGTCAATCCTAAATAATTAATCTTCATGAATTTCAGTCAATTAATAGCCAAGAACACTTACGTATATTATTTCCCTCTCCCGAGCAACAAATAATGTTTATCAACTACAATTCAATTCCAATATTCCTATTAAGAATTTATCGCAGTGATCTAGCACAAAAAAATGTTCTCATTAAAAGCTCTGTTAAAATCATACACTCTCCCGAGCTGTATAAATAATTAGCAGTGTATTTTCTAATGTCCTATTCAAAATCCCCTCTCCCGAGCAATGATTTCAAATAAATATAACAAATCAATTATTGATCAGATAATTGAAAAGACAATCAATTCTAGAAAAAAAACAATTAATCTAGAAGAAATCCAATTCAATAAAATCAAAAATTCATGAAAGCGTCTACACCAGGTTCCATCCGACCTCTAGACTATAAAAATTAGTTCATAATAAAATTCTGAAAACAATAAATAATAAATCCAAACATGTTCAGAATTAAATAAAAGATAAGAAATAAATCCGTCGTCGACGCCGTGTCCGGACTATCAAACTCCGTCTTTGTTCTTCAGTTAAGCTCCAGAAAAATCCTTAGCCAATCACACGATCAAAACCTCTGATTTCTGTCTAAAATATTGTGGCGGCTCCTCCCTCAGTTTGTCTGACAAAGAATCTCTTTTATATCGCTCAGCAAAAGCCCACAAAAAGCCCAAGAATTTATTGCCCGAAATAATTAAAATTTCCAAATCAGCAACAGGGCGGGCGCTTTAAAAACGGCGCGGGCGCGCCTTCAACTCGAATTTTCAAATCTTCAATTATGCGCGTTAGCTCTTCTTCCTCTCCTCATTAGCGCTAAATTTAGCGCTAACTTTTAAAGCCCAATAAGAAACCCACACTGTTCATTCTTTCTCTTCTTCTCTTCTCTTCTGTACGTTTCTTCTATTTTCTTATCAACTTTCTCAATTCTTTTCTCTTTAATTTATTTCTCCAAATAAATTCAATAATTATTCTTTTCTCCACAAAATTCCATAATTCACTGTAAACACAAAAACAACAAAATACCCACATAAATCTGCTCGAAACAAATATTTAACAATTAAATCATATATAAATTAAATGTATAAAATACACTTATCAAATACCCCCAAACTTAGACTTTTGCTAGTTTCGAGCAAAACTATTAAATTCCAAAAACTCATTCTCTAAAAAACCAACAAGAATAGTCAAGAAATATTATGGAGCAATGACATCAGTAATGATTTCAAAAATATCAAATCCAATCATGTCACACCTACTAACACTTGAAAGTTTCGGCCAATCACAAAATAATAACCGCATAAACTCACAATCTCCGCAACTCAAGTTCAAAATACCCTTCTCCAAGTTCAATTCAAACATTCATAGATCATGAGGACTTTTCAAGGTAGAATAGGATCAAATAAAGGATATTTATCAAAAACACTCACAATTAGGGTTAATTCAACGAATAATAGTGTATGCGTGTTTAGATCAAAATTCATAATCATTAAAAGCATCAATCAACAGTCCATAGGCTAAATTCTCGCAACTCTTCTCCACTAGTATATTAGGCAACTGAGACTCGGTCACTAGGACTTATTCAGCTTATAATGTAAAGCCTGGCTCATGGCTACAAATAAAGGATAAGAATTCAAAATAAGGAGTAATTTATATTTTTATGCCCAATTACGACTCCTTTTTCATTCACAATTCCACTTCTATTTCAATTCACTTCATTTCTCAACTTTTTCACAACTCTTCTTTTCAGAACTTTTTCAACTCTCTACCACATTTTTTTTTCTTCTTTCCTACTACCTCTTTTCATTTTTTCTTCTCAATTCACCACCACACCATTCCATTTTCACAAAAATATCAAGTAGGAGCATATAACAATTTAGCATTCAAATTACTCCCTTAAAGGTAGGAAATAATGTATAGGTTATTCAGGTAGTTAATGTAGGACCTTGAAATAATTACGAATGGGGGCTTAATCACACGTTTACACGCATGCCATTCGATTTTCAAATAAAGGCTCAAACAAGATATTAGGGATACATGCATTTCAGGGTAGCTTGAAAGACTCAAACGCATTCAGAAAAAAATCGCCTAAATCATCCCTAATCTCAGTTTTGCCCTTATTGCGCCTCGAAGAGTGTCCGAACTAGTTCTAGACAAGTATCAATCCACAATTAAATCATAAAAATTTCAATCAGTGCAGAATAAATAATCATCAACAGTTAAAGATGATTTTCACAAAAATTCAGAATTTTCTCGTACCTCAATGTACTAATAAATATCTATGTCTGTATGTCTCAAAAACTCAGATTCAAGTATTAATCACAGAGTATATAGGAAATTGTTCATTCAATTGGTTCCATTTTTTCAAAAATATTTGTCAGATAGGTAGACAATCATGGATTTCAGTTATAGCACAAAAATATTTTTCATCAGCCATGCATCCAATATTTCTCAACTTCTTTTAAACTCAACTCTCAACTAAAACAACAAAACTCAAGAAAATTAATCTATGAAGCACACATAATAAAATTCAACTATCCACCAAACCACTAAATCAAATATTGATTCACCCCCCCAAACTTAATATAATCATTGTCCCTAATGATTTTAAACTAGAAAAAGAACAAGAGATTCATACCTTCGACACCGAGCATCAGGACTCGGCGTCATCATCATCATCTCCATGGAAAGAAGGTGCAACCGCAACCATTGGAGAGATGATAAGCGCAACATGGGCATCCATTAACCTGAAAAGAAGACATGCACACTATAAAGATACAAACATAAAGCCCAAAGCAATCAAGAAAATAACAAACTCTTAATGGCTAAATAAAAAAAAACGAGTGCTAGGTATAGTAGCCATGAAAGTAGATGGTGCATGGAAAAAAGGCAATGAAGATGAGGCTGTTTGCACGTTGCTGGGATGAGCGTTTTCTCCGATCGTGTGCGCATGGTAGTGAGATTGGAGCTGCTGTGGCGCATGGATGGAGCAAGGAAGGAAGCTATGTTCGGACAGGAGGTGCGCTATAGCACACAGATGTGCGCTAATGGTGGAATGGAGGGCGCGATAGCGCTTAAAAATGGCGCAGACAAGGGGATGGGGACGCGCGATTGCGCTTTGTGGAAGGTGGAGGTGAGGCGCGATTGCGCTAGTGTGAGCGCTAATGGAGAGGTGGTTAGCGCGATTGCGCTGTTGAGGTGCGCAGATTAGGAGCGCTGATGGTGATTGTTGGCGAAGATGGTGATGCGCATTGGCGTATAAAGATGCGCGGTTGATGAAGCTTGTTAGCGCAAGGATTTGCGCAGTTAGCATGCGCGATTGCGCTGTGGTCATGCGCGGATAACATGCGCGATAGCGCAAGAACAAGCGCACTTTGTAATTCAGTGTAGCGTGGGGTACGCGCGGGAACTCGAATGGAGTGGCGCGGGCGCGCCTTAAAGTCGCAAAACAACTCTTATTTCGTTCAGGTAAGGCGCGGGCGCTTCGATAAATGGAGCGGGCGCGCCGCTTGCTCGAATCTGAGATTTCTGGAGCCTACAAATTTTTGAAAATTAAGAAAAAATAAGCTCAAAAATTGAAAATAAAATTAAAAATAAAATTACTTAAAACAATTAAATAACAAAAATTAAATAAACTAAAAATACAAACAAATAAATTAAAATAAAAGAAAATGCTTGGGTTGCCTCCCAAGTAGCGCTTGGTTTAAAGTCGTCAGCCCGACTTTCACCGGTGTTAGATCTTCCCCTTCTCTTTCACTCGCCAAATAAATTCCACGAACCGCCTTTTAAATTTTGCTTTTTTCGTGGCCGTCTTTGGTGGTTTTGGCGCTCTCTCGTTCGATAAATCAACCACAATGTCGACTTTTGAATGACCTTCCAACTTTATAACCAGCTCTATCAAGCATAATTTTTCAATAGGGGTGTTAGATGACTTCATGAATATATTAAAAATTACACTCTCACTGTCCACACCCATCGACAATGCACCTCTCTTCACCTCTATCTTGGCATCGGCAGTGGCCAAGAAAGGTCTCTCCAATATCAGGGGCATGTTTGCATCCTCCTCCATATCTAACACAACAAAATCCGCTGGAAAAATAAATTTATCTACTTTTACCAAAACATTTTCAATGATTCCAAGCGGATATGTGATAGATCGATTAGCCAACTGCAACGCGATCATGGTGGGTTTCACCTCACCAAATCCTAAGCTCATGAAAACAGACAAGGGCATGAGATTAATGCTAGCTCCTAAATCGCAAAGTGCATTATTAAAATAAGAAGAGCCAATAGTGCAAGGAATAGTAAAACTCCCTGGATCCTTAAGCTTTTGTGGTATCTTCTTTTGGAGCACCGAACTGCACTCTTCCGTTAAATTCACTACCTCGTTCTCTAGCAGCCTCCTCTTCTTGGACATCACCTCCTTGATGAACTTCGCATAATTCAGCATTTGCTCTAAAGCTTCAGCAAAGGGAATGTTGATGTGAATCTTCTTAAAAATCTCCAAGAACTTGGAAAATTGCTCGTCCAATGCTTTCTTCTTGAACCTTTGCGGGTAGGGAAGTGGAGGCTTGTACATTGGTTTCGGCTCCAGTTCAGGCTCCTTCTCTTTCTCCTCAACTTTTTCCTCAAGTTTCTTATCCGCAACAGTAGGAATTTGAACTCCAACGTCTTTGGCACTCCGCACTTCGATGGCATTGCACTGATCCTTGGGATTCACCTCAGTATTGCTAGGGAACTGGCCGCGATTGTTGTTCTTCAGTGCGTTCGCCAACTGCCCAATACTAGTCTCCATGGATTGCAACACTGCGCCCATGTTGGCCATGTGCGTCTCCAAACTGTCAAGTCGAGACTCAGTTCTCGCCATCCTCTTACCTGATTCCTGCACAAAAGTACTAACCACATCCTCCAACGACTGCTTACCCTCATCCTTGTTTGTATTGAATCCCGAAGGATTAAGCACATTTTTATTGTTAGCATACGAAAAATTTTCATGATTACGCAAGCTAGGATGATAAGTATTTGGGACAGGGTTACCTCTATAGCCTCCATATCCTCGGTAGCCATTTGGATTTATATAATTGACTTGCTCTATGGAGGTGATCCTTCAACTCCAGTTGAATCTGCAACATTAATTTTATTTAAAGAAGCTACCTGTGTAGTCAGTGCAGATAATTGAGCAGTGATGGACGTGAGAGGATCCACTGCATACACTCTAGCCGGCTTCTTTACTCCTATACGCTCAGATGGCCATTGGAAACTATTGACCGTCATCTCCTCCAACATATCATAAGTCTGAACATGATCCTTCGCAAATATAGTACCTCCAGCAGCAGAATCAACATTCATCCTTGTAGGCGCATTCAGTCCGTTGTAAAACCACTCGATCTGTTCCCAATCTGCAAAATTGTGGTTAGGACAACGTCTTAATAATTCTTTATACCTTTCCCACGCCTCGTAGAGCTGTTCAGAATCCATCTGCCGAAAGGTGCTGATCTCGATCTTCAGTTGGGTGGTTTTGGCAGGAGGAAAATATTTTGCAAGAAATTTTTCTGCCATCACCTCCCAAGTAGTGATGCTTCCAAGCGGCAGTGATTGCAACCAACTTCTGGCTTGATCCCTGAGAGAAAATGGAAACAAGCGTAAGCGTATAATATCCTCAGACACACCATTAATTTTTACCGTATCGGTTATCTCCAAAAAGGTGCGTAGGTGTAGATAAGGATCGGCAGTGGCGCTCCCATTAAATTGGTTCTGTTGAACCATGTTGATCAATGCAGGCTTCAGCTCAAAATTGTTTGAATTGATAGTTCCTCGAGCGATTCCAGAATAGTGAGCCTGGATCGTCGGTCAGAAGTGATCTCTAATAGGCACTAGGGGAGCTTGATTTGCTTCTTGTTCAGCCATTCTTTCAATTTCTTCTCTTCTAGCTCGTCTTAAAGCACGTGCAATGCGCTCGATCTCCGAATCAAACAATAGAGAATTAGCACTTTGAGATCGTTGCATAGACTGCAATTAAAAGATAAGAAAAAATTAATTAGTAACTTAAAATAAAAAAAAACTCTAAATTAAAATCTAGACTAATTGGTAACAAGACTAAAAAAAATAATCAAAATTTACTCCCCGGCAACGGCGCCAAAAACTTGTTATGCAATTTCCTCACAAGCGTACGAGTGTCAAGTTTTAATATAGTGAATAATTCAGATATCGATCCCACAAGGAGTAAAATGAAAATCTTAGTGCTTGTAATTAAAATAGTCTAAACTTTATCTAGAAAATCAATAATAAAAAATTTTGCAATAAAAATAAAATAATTAAGAGATTTAAAAGTACGCACACAACTTTTAGATTAAAATCAATCAAAGAAAAATGGTCTAGAGGTATAGATTTCACCTGGTTTGAACAACAGTCAATCCTAAATAATTAATCTTCATGAATTTCAGTCAATTAATAGTCAAGAACACTTACGTATATTATTTCCCTCTCCCGAGCAACAAATAATGTTTATCAACTACAATTCAATTCCAATATTCCTATTAAAAATTTATCGCAGTGATCTAGCACAAAAAAATGTTCTCTTTAAAAGCTCTGTTAAAATCATACACTCTCCCGAGCTGTATAAATAATTAGCAGTGTATTTTCTAATGTCCTATTCAAAATCCCCTCTCCCGAGCAATGATTTCAAATAAATATAACAAATCAATTATTGATCAGATAATTGAAAAGACAATCAATTCTAGAAAAAAAACAATTAATCTAGAAGAAATCCAATTCAATAAAATCAAAAATTCATGAAAGCGTCTACACCAGGTTCCATCCGACCTCTAGACTATAAAAATTAGTTCATAATAAAATTCTGAAAACAATAAATAATAAATCCAAACATGTTCAGAATTAAATAAAAGATAAGAAACAAATCCGTCGTCGACGCCGTGTCCGGACTATCAAACTCCGTCTTCGTTCTTCAGTTAAGCTCCAGAAAAATCCTTAGCCAATCACACGATCAAACCCTCTGATTTCTGTCTAAAATATTGTGGCGGCTCCTCCCTCAGTTTGTCTGACAAAGAATCTCTTTTATATCGCTCAGCAAAAGCCCACAAAAAGCCCAAGAATTTATTGCCCGAAATAATTAAAATTTCCAAATCAGCAACAGGGCGGGCACTTTAAGAACGGCGCGGGCGTGCCTTCAACTCGAATTTTCAAATCTTCAATTATGCGCGTTAGCTCTTCTTCCTCTCCTCATTAGCGCTAAATTTAGCGCTAACTTTTAAAGCCCAATAAGAAACCCACACTGTTCATTCTTTCTCTTCTTATCTTATCTTCTGTACGTTTCTTCTATTTTCTTCTCAACTTTCTCAATTCTTTTCTCTTTAATTTATTTCTCCAAATAAATTCAATAATTATTCTTTTCTCCACAAAATTCCATAATTCACTGTAAACACAAAAACAACAAAATACCCACATAAATCTGCTCGAAACAAATATTTAACAATTAAATCATATATAAATTAAATTTATAAAATACACTTATCAACGATTAAAATTCAAATCGGTCGTACCTCATTCCGAATTCAATCTCTGAAACCTCTTCCCTACAGATTATCAGTCGATGATGTCTGATCTAAATTTAATGTTGAACTCATCCTCTCGACTCGGAGGCAAATCTGGAATCTCAACTAAAACAACATCAAAAAATTCAACAACTCTGTTAAATCAACCAACACGGCTGATTGAAGACATCATCTGCATACCTCAAACATTCCTCCGTACCTTACTGTAACAAACGGTAATCGACAATTAATAAGAAGGAATTCTTAACTCAGGCATTCTTACCGGAGGAAAAATCCACTCGTCTATCATCTCGGATCCGAATCTGGCAACAATCTGAAATCAACCTCGGTTGCCCTGCACTCGGTTAATACACTACATCGATAATATAATCAAAATCTGATAACCGAAGTATAGTACTGTTCAGTACAATCAACTCTCATTGAAACAAAGTTCAGAAATTCGAACTAAACTCACCGCAACTAATTCAGATACTCAAAAGTAGAGGAAGCATCAATCTAACTTCTCCACAAGAAGAAAAGTTGCATCAACATCTAACAGTATAAGAGTCGAAAGACCAAAATCAAACAGTTATCTGTTTCATCATCGTCAGGAGCAGTTAAAGTCTGTGAATCTTCGATAAGAGCAAGTACCACAGCCTGTCGCAGAAATTTGGATTTAAAAAAACTCTACAAAACGACCAAACCTTGTTTCTCTAAGGCTTTCTTCTTCAATATCCACCAACTTTTCGCAATACCTGCAGTTGGTAACCAACTAACTGAATCCGTCGTTCGTCGGTGTAGTTTAATGAATCAAACAACTGATCGATCTCTTCTAATCAGCTTTCACACCCAAACTCATTCTCAGAACTCCTCAGAGTTGGAGGGCTAAATGACTGAAATCTCATCAGTAATGCTTCCATCAGTTCCGTCACAAAACAATTCTGTGCAATCGGGTTTGCTGCTAACTGAATCCTGTTCAAAACTTGCCGAGTAGAAAATCTTATTCAAGAGGATTAGGACAAAACATCTCAAATACCTCTATCCGGTGTCCAACAACATCAGCTCGACATACTCATTCGGTCTCAAGAGTATTCAATGCAACCAGTAACCCGAAACAATTCGTATCTCAATTAATTCATGCTTTAAAATTTAAATCACATATTCAAGTAATTCAAATAATTCTCAATCATAAAGAATGCTCGCATATTCTTCAATCATAGAATTAATCAATCACATGCGAGAAATTAAGTTCAAGCGGACTCAATCTACCCCGCTCACTTCTAAATTCAGTCCAAGATCTTATCTCTCTGATACCACTTAATGTGAGACCTCGGTTCTAATCATTTATTCTCGGAATAAACAATAATTAAACGTCATTAATCAAAAGCCAAAGGAAAAGGAATAAATTTTTTTTTTGAGTGAACAGTGTTGCGCTCGATCCTAAAAAATTCCAGGATCGAGCGCACCATATTCCTGAGCTCTCTGCCGAGAAAAATAAAAGTGCCGCGCTCGATCCTACAAAAATCCAGGATCGAGCGCACTCAAAAAGCTGAGTCTACTGCCTCAAAATTTCAGGGGCTGCGCTCGATCTCAGAAAAACGCAGGATCGAGCGCACCCTGGGATCGGAATTTTTTTCCAGAAAACAGAACATGTTTCAATCTCAAATCAATAATCCAACTCAATCTAATATCAATCTAACATGCTCAATTCCGAATCCAGCAACATGTAATCAACATAAAACTTCAATATTCATCATTCATAATCAATTCTAATATTCAACAATGCTCGAGTTCTAAACATGCTTTCAAAACATAAACTAGATTGGCATGCATTTCCAATTCTATTTCGAAGTCTCACTTCTAATCTTCATTCTCGTTCTATCCCTGTCGTCTCTGACTCGATCCTACCCCACCTGTTGCCAAGTACATATAAAAACAAAGACAACAGCCGGATAATCCGGTGAGAATAATATTCCCAGTAAAAGAGACTATCATGCATATCAAATAAACACATCATTTCATGACATGTATCAACTTCCAAATATTTATCACATCAAGATCAAATCAAGTAATTCATCCAAGTATTGAATTAAAATGATATGCATATCTTTAAAACTTCTGGATTATCAGACTCAGATAATCAAATGGAATTCTTCTTTCTTTCTTTCTTTCTTTCTTTCTTCGGTTTGGGATCCCGAGGTTAAAATATCCAACAATCACACCGAACTCCCCTTTCGAGGTGGACGAGGTATATTTTAATCCTCTAGACTCCAGAGCATTATAGTGAGCTACTCGACAAGGTAGTAAATCGCCTACCAAGCCACTCGACTACAATCCCTAGATCGTCTAATTCAAATTGAATAAATCATTCGGCTCAATATGAATGCATATGTCATATCATGCATTCAATCATATTTTCAATCATCAATTCAAATAAACATTCAATCATGATTTCAAATAAGCATTCAATCATGATGTCAAATAAGCATTCAATCATGCAAGTATGTGAATTTCTTTGGAACACTCGAATCAAGTCGGATTCGAGTTAATCGTTCCATTCAAGTCTAAGTCATCTTTTACCTCTTTCAAACGTCGATGCTCCAAACCTGGAAACAACAACAATACAAGAATTCCAAGTCAAAATTCCATTCCAAACAAAGTTCAACGATGAAGATAATTCAAGTCAACTTCCAAGGATGAGATCAACTCGATACCAAACCTCGATCAACTCTTCAACGATTCGAAAGCTGTCAATTCTGAACTCAGCTATCTTCAATCAATCTGTACGGATACAAACACAGTCCAATAACAATCCATCCAAACCAAATTAATCCCAAAACTCAACAAAACTTCTTCGATCGATAAATAAGAAAATCGATACTGTACCGACTTCAATCTTCCAAACTGACCAAAGCTGCAATCTCGCAACTCTGTTGACTTCAATTCAATCTAAAATAAGAAGTCACAAGATCAATATCGGTATTCAAATCCTCATTCAAAACTCAGTACAATCTCATTCAAATGATATTCCCAAAACTCAAACTGACGGCATAACGGCTATATTCTGACAAATCGGAAATGCAAACAACATAATATCAATCAAATAAACTCATTCCAATCAACACACATCCATTCCAAATCAATCCCAACATATCTCACAATCCACAATTTTGAAAATCATAAGAAAATTCATATCAAATCCGAACGTCGTTAGATCTTCGAACCGTCTTAGATATACTATCACAGCTATCTCATAATCATCATCTCCGAATATAAATCAATTCTAAAGACATCCAAAAATTCAAACCTCTCAAAATTAAGATAAACTTACTTCCATACGGAGCACTCGTCGCTGTGATCGCTAATCTGCCTTCAGAAATAAATTCCAACGGACGGATTGAGCTCGGAAAGAAATCTAAAAGCTTGGAAAGGGTTTGGGGCATCTTCAATGGGGGAGGGAGACATTGGAGGGGATGATGGAGTGGAAAGAAAGAGTCAAAGCCTCTTAAATATCTAACAATTCCCATATTTGCGTTTTAGTCCCTGAAAATTGCATTCTAGTCCCTGATCCAAATCGAATCGGCCCTCGACTTCTAAAATCTATGATTATCTCAAATAAAGTCCATTAAGATAATTTTGGGGCGTTACAAACCTCCCTTTGACTTTCTAAGTTTTAGCCTAGATCAGGTAAAAATGGGCTTGAGATTTCCTCTCCCGAGCTGTGTGTCACAACTCTGTCAATATTTCTGCGTCTGTCCGTGTCAGTTGTCCCCGAACTACTTTAGTTCGATCTTATCCCTAGCTGTCCTGTTCTGTTTTTTTAGAATTCCATTAGACTTAGGAAATTTTACCTATTTCCTACAAATTAAGAAAATCGTCCCGGGTCGTTTTTATATTTCCATGCGACTCGAATACCCCTTTTTGAAGGGTAAGCCTACCTCACACAAGGGTTGGACAAACATGTATTTTTTTGTTAAACCCAACCAGCCCTAGGAATGTCGGTCCAATTGGGCTATGAATTTCACAACCCCTGAACCCCTAGCTCTACCCACTCATGATTTCACCAACTTTACCAACACAATGTCCGTGCAAACCTTTAACATTGAAAGCCTG
Source organism: Henckelia pumila (assembly GCF_033568475.1). NCBI lineage: Eukaryota > Viridiplantae > Streptophyta > Magnoliopsida > Lamiales > Gesneriaceae > Henckelia > Henckelia pumila. The sequence continues at coordinate 182,327,239 of NC_133121.1, read as the reverse complement.
ATTGAGGATGATCTGCTCTGTCATTACGGCTTCAGTGGGAAGGGAGTAGAGATCGAAGGGGATGTAGGTAGTACCCCTGTACCCGTACTACCCTTATCTAGATTAACTTAAACCCGTGCATTTTATTTATTGCTTTTTGTTTGATTTAGACGACAGGATCAGATCTGCAGCCATGCCTGCTAATTTCCGAGCTGCTCTAAAGAATCTGAAGAGGAAGAAAACAGAAGGTGAGGCCGGCGGTGCTCATCCTGAGCCCCCTCCTGCCGAGCCATCCAAAAAGAAAAACTCCAAAGCCAAGGACCAGCACATCACTGGTCCTCTCGAGCTTCAGCAGCCGCCCATTGTTTCCTCATCCCAAGCTCGTGGCAAGGAACCAGTAGTGGAGTTCGAATCCCTACCTGATGCTGAGCCTCAAGGAATGCCTGATCAGCCCGGGGTTCCATATATGTCTTTTTTCTCAAAGCCCGACCCCCAAGGGTGCCTGGGCATAATGCAGAACTTGATTTCTCGATCTGACTTAAAAATCCTACAAGCGGTGCCAAACTTGGAGGCTGAACAGAACTTTGCTCTGGCATCCCTGCAGGTATGTTGCAATTTTTCAATCTTACCTTGTATACCGAGCTGGCATTTATCGAGCTGTCATTTACCCTTTATATTTTCACAGGCTCTAGCTTGGGGAGGGGAGATTACCAGCCGAGCTTTTAAAGCCTGGGAAGAACAGACCATGAACCAGGATGCCTTCTTAGCTCGGATTTCTAAACTTACACGGAAATCTCGTGAGATGAATAAGGAGCATGACGAGGAGGTGACCGAGATGAGGGTGGAGATTGAGTCCGGGCGAGATGCTCTTGAGGCTGCCCACAAAATACTGCCGAGCTGGAGGTGGATAAGATTGAACTAGAGAACTGAGTGCGGGCCCTGACCAAGGAGCTTGAGGCTGCGAAGGAGGTCGGAAAAAAGGAGTTCCTGAACTCCGCAGATTTTGCCAACACGGTAGCTGAGAACGTGGCTACCTTTTTTGATGAGGGCTTTAAGGGGTGCCTAGCCCAGTTCCGGGCTAATGGGTATTCAGAGACCAAACACCCTGCCCTTTTCCTGGACTGTACCAAAGCTCTTGATGACATGCCCGACGAAGACTCAGAAGAGACCAAGCTGGAGAAAACAACAAATCCCAACCAGAGCTCAGGGACACAAGATGCCTCCGCCCCTTGATTATTTCTTGTTTTTTGAACAATATGATCCGTATTATAGACCCTGCGCGGTCATTGATTTTTGTTGTTGCCCAGGTCGGGCTGATACATTGTTTCTGTTCTTTTGTGAATGAATATTTTTGGCCAATTCGGGCTTCTATATTGACATTCTATCATGCTTCTATTTATTGTGAATGAAAGTCAAGCCAAAATCTATTAAGTCATTAAAACCCGACCTACATCTACCCGGAGTGGATGAATGAAATCAAATTCATTGTAAATCATTAAAGCCCGACCTACATGTACCCGGACTGGATGAATGAAAATCAAATTCATTGTATTATTAAAGCCCAACCTACATGTACCCGGACTAGATGAATGAAAATAAAATTGATTGTAAATCATTAAAGCCCGACCTACATGTACACGGATTGGATGAATGAACATCAAATTCATTGTATTATTAAAGCCCGACCTACATGTTCCCGGACTGGATGAATGAAAATCAAATTGATTGTAAATCATTAAAGCCCGACCTACATATACCCGGATTGGATGAATGAACATCAAATTCATTGTATTATTAAAGCCCGACCTACATGTTCCCGGACTGGATGAATGAAAATCAGCACAATTTATAAGCTTTTTAAGCCCTATTGCAATCCTCGAGATCGAACCACACTTGGATTTTTAATTACAAACCAAAATATGGGTTATTTGACATCAGTCCTTCCTATTACTGAATTTGAGTGCCAGACCTGCCTGGGCTTTGAATTCCACTGATGTGGGTCACTGAGGTGGACTTTGGGTGCCAGACCTGCCTGGGCTTTGAGTTCCATTGATGTGGGCCACCGAGGTGGACTTTGAGTGTCAGACCTACCTAGGCTTTGAATTCCACTGATGTGGGCCACTGAGGTGGACTTTGAGTGCCATACCTGCCTGGGCTTTGAATTCTACTGATGTGAGCCACTGAGGTGGACTTTGGGTACCAGACCTGCCTGGGCTTTGAGTTCCACTGATGTGGGCCACTGAGGTGGACTTTGCGTGCCAGTCCTGCCTGGGATTTGAATTCCACTGATGTGGGCCACTGAGGTGGACTTTGGGTGCCACACCTGCCTGAGCTTTGAATTCCACTGATGTGGTCCACTGAGGTGGACTTTGGGTGCCAGACCTGCCTGGGCTTTGAGTTCCACTGATATGGGCCACTGAGGTGGACTTTGGGTGCCAGACCTTCCTGGGCTTTGAGTTCCACTGATATGGGCCACTGAGGTGGACTTTGGGTGCCAGACCTTCCTGGGCTTTGAGTTCCACAGATGTGGGCCACTGAGGTGGACTTTGCGTGCCAGACCTGCCTGGGCTTTGAGTTCCACTGATATGGGCCACTGAGATGGACTTTGAGTGCCATACCTGCCTGGGCTTTGAATTCCACTGATGTGGGCCACTGAGGTGGACTTTGGGTGCCAGACCTGCCTGGGCTTTGAGTTCCACTGATGTGGGTCACTGAGGTGGACTTTGCGTGCCAGACCTGCCTGGGCTTTGAATTCCACTGATGTGGGCCATTGAGGTTAACTTTGGGTGCCAGACCTGTCTGGGATTTGAGTTCCACTGATGTGGGCCACTGAGGTGGACTTTGGGTGCCAGACCTGTCTGGGCTTTGAATTCCACTGATGTGGGCCACGGAGGTGGACTTTGGGTGCCAGACCTTCTTGGGCTTTGAGTTCTACTGATGTGGGGCACTGAGGTGGACTTTGGGTGCCAGACCTGTCTGGGCTTTGAATTCCACTGATGTGGGCCATGGAGGTAGACTTTGGGTGCCAGACCTGCCTGGGCTTTGAGTTCCAATGATGTGGGCCATTGAGGTTGACTTTGGGTGCCAGACTTGCTTGGGCTTTGAATTTCACTGATGTGGGCCACTGAGGTGGACTTTGGGTGCCAGACCTGCCTGGGCTTTGAGTTCCACTGATGTGGGCCACTGAGGTGGACTTTGCGTGCAAGACCTTCCTGGGCTTTGAATTCCACTGATGTGGGCCAATGAGGTGGACTTTGGTGCCAGACCTGTCTGGGCTTTGAATTCCACTGATGTGGGCCACTGAGATGGACTTTGGGTGCCAGACTTGCCTGGGCTTTGAGTTCCACTAAGGTAGACTTTGGGTGCCAGACCTGCCTGGGCTTTGAATTCCACTGATGTGGGCCACTGAGGTGGACTTTGGGTGCCAGATCATCCTGGGCTTTGAGTTCCACTAAGGTGGACTTTGAGTGGCAGACTTGTCTGGGCTTTGAATTCCACTGAGGTGGACTTTGGGTGCCAGACCTGCCTGGGCTTTGAGTTCCACTGATGTGGGCCACTAAGGTGGACTTTGGGTGCCAAACCTGCCTGGGCTTTGAATTCCACTGATGTGGGCCACTAAGGTGGACTTTGGGTGCCAGACCTGCCTGGGCTTTGAATTCCACTGATGTGGGCCACTGAGGTGGACTTTGGGTGCCAGACCTGCCTTGGCTTTGAATTCCACTGATGTGGGCCACTGAGGTGGACGTTGGGTGCCAGACCTGTCTTAGCTTTGAATTCCACTGATGTGGGCCATTGAGGTGGAATTTGGGTGTCAGACCTGTCTGGGCTTTGAGTTCCACTGATGTAGGCCACTGAGGTGGACTTTGGGTGCCAGACCTGCCTGGCTTTGAATTCCACTGATGTGGGTCACTGAGGTGGACTTTGCGTGCCAGACCTGCCTGGGCTTTGAATTCCACTGATGTGAGCGAATAAGGTGGACTTTGGATGCCAGACCTGCTTGGGCTTTGAGTTCCACTGATGTGGGCCACTGAGGTGGACTTTGGGTGCCAGACCTGCCTTGGCTTTGAATTCCACTGATGTGGGCCACTGAGGTGGACTTTGGGTGTCAGACCTGCCTGGACTTTGAGTTTCACTGATGTGGGCCACTGATGTGGACTTTGAGTGCCATACTTGCCTGAGCTTTGAGTAAAGAATGTTACCAAAAATCATAGGGTGTTCCATAAAACAGAACTGAATCTTGCAACAATATTGTTCAAAAATAAAATTGACGCTAAACAGGACTGGCCCTGAAGTAAACAAAACAGGACTGACTATTACAAAACATAAATAACGCAAAAGACTTGGCTGGTTAAGAACCAGCTTAGTGAGCTATAAATAATATGACGAGGCCCGAGCAGAGCTACTAGGGATAGTATTTTTTCAAGTGCTGAGCATTCCATGGCCTTTTACCCTTCTTGCCTTTGGCATCTTCTAAGTAATATACAACTATTCCAGCTTTTCCTATTACTTTGAATGGGCCTTTATACTTGGCCTTTAGCTTTCCTCTTTCCCCTGGATGTTGTATCTTTCGCATAACCAGGTCTCCCTCCTGGAAAACCTTAGGGTATACTCTTTTGTTGTAGGCCTGGGTCATTCGCTTGCGATAGGCTGCGATCCTAATTGCAGCTCGGGACCTATGCTCTTCAAGTAAGTCCAAATCCATTGCTCGCAGTTCTTGATTGTTTGCCCCATATGCCATTATCCTAGCACTCTCTTGTCCAATTTCTGCTGGGAGAACAGATTCAGTCCCATACACCATGATGAAAGGAGTTTCACCTGTACCAGATCGAGTTGTAGTTCGGTAAGACCACAATACGAAAGGGAGTTCGTCTACCCACTTGCCCTTGGCTGCATCCAGTCGTGTCTTAAGAGCTTGGACTATCGTTCTGTTGGTAAATTCGACTTGTCCATTCCCTTGCGGGTATGCTACAGAGGTGAAAACCTGTTCGATCTTCATTTCCTGGCACCATGCTCTAACTTTTGTTCCACAAAACTGTCTCCCATTATCGGATGCCAACCTGCGAGGGATCCCAAAGTGGCACACTATATTTTTCCATAGAAAATTGAGCACTTCGTTTTCTGTAATTTTAGCTAGGGGCTCGGCCTCAACCCATTTAGAAAAACAGTCGACCGCGACCAACAAAAATTTTCTCTGCCCCGTGCTAACAGGGAATGATCCTAAAATATCCGTTCCCCACTGATCAAAAGGACAAGCGGCCACCACTGCCTTCATGTATTCTGCAGGTCTCCACTATAGGTTAGCATGTCTTTGGCAATTATAACATGAATTAACCAGATTTGATGAGTCTTTCCGCATAGTAGGCCAAAAGAATCCCGCCAGTAGTGCTTTTCGAGCTAGGGCAAGACTGCCCAGGTGACTGCCACAAAACCCTTCATGAATTTCTCGTAGTACATAATTAGCCTCGTCAGGACCCAAACATTTTAACAAAGGCTGAGAGAAAGATCGTTTGAACAGGATCTGATCGATCATGACGAAGCGAAGAGCCCTTGTTTTTACCTCCTTAGCTTTCTTATTATCGCTTGGTAATTCTTTCTTGGTCAGATACTGATATATATCATATCTCCAATCTCCTTCCGGTACCTGAGCTATAATATCATCGAGAGTTTCCAGCTGAGAAACAAGTTCCCGGCCTGGAACAATGGGATCAGGCCGGTTGCTGAGGGCACTGGCTAGGCGGGCCAAGTGGTCTGCCTCGATATTTTCAGTTCGGGGGATGAGCTCCAAGTTCAACTCGGTGAACCCTTCTTTGGCTTTGTCTAGTGCTTTGGCATACCTCAACAACTTCCCATCTTTGCACTCAAATTTTCCGCTACTATGTTGAATGGCTAACTGGGAATCGGAATACAGAATAGCTCGAGAGATACCTAATTTTCGTGCCGCTTTGAGTCCAAGTAATAATGCCTCATATTCTGCTTCATTGTTTGAGACTCTGAAGTCTAATCTGATTGAAATATTAGTTTCTTCACCCCAAGTTGAGATGATCACAATTCCAGCTCCGCTCCCGGACTGACATGATGATCCATCTACAAAAATCTTCCATAGTTCTTCTTGTTCTAGTTGAACTGTCTCTGCCAAGAAATCCGCTAGGGCTTGAAGTTTTACGGTTGTCCGAGGCTCAAATTTGATATCATACTCACTCAGCTCTGTAATCCATCTGATAAGCCTCCCCGATGCGTCTGGATTGGTTGCAATTTTTCCCAGAACGCTGTTGGTGAGCATGGTGATGGGATGTGACAAGAAGTAAGGACGAAATTTTCTTGCAGTGATGACTAAAGCTAAGGCAAGCTTTTCTTGGGTTAAATAATTGATCTCGGCTCCCTTCAAGGCATGACTCACAAAATAAACAGGCTGATGGTTTGTTCCGTCCCTCCTGAACAGGACCGAACTGGCTGCTCGGGGTGTGACTGCCAAATATAAGAACAGTTCTTCCCCTTGAATAGGCTTATTCAGCACAGGCAACTGCTTTAAGTAAGCCTTCAAGTCCTGGAAGGCTTTCTCACTTTCCTCATTCCATTCAAAATTTTTCGTCTTTCGTAATGCCTTAAAGAAAGGGAGGCTTTTATCTGCTGATCTGCTTATAAATCGGGCCAGTGCTATAACTCTTCCCGTTAATCTCTGTACTTCCTGTATATTCTTGGGGGAGCTCATAGTAATGATGGCTTGGACCTTTTCGGGATTGGCTTCGATTCCCCTTCTTGTAACCATGTAACCAAGGAACTTTCCAGCTCGGACTCCGAAAGTACACTTGCTGGGGTTTAGCTTAAGTTGATAGTGCTTCAATGTCTGAAAAGTTTGAGTTAGGTCGGAAATGAACTGGTCCGCTGTTCGGGTCTTGACCAGGATATCATCTACATAGACCTCGATATTTTTGCCGATTTGCTGCTCGAATACTTTGTCCATCAACCTTTGGTATGTAGCCCCGGCATTTTTGAGCCCAAACGGCATGACCACGTAACAATATGTTCCTGTTGACGTCACAAAACTCACCTTATCCTTGTCCTCTTTAGCTAGTGGGATTTGATGATATCCTTGATGGTCATCCAAGAAGCTGAGCATCTCATGACCTGCTGTTGAATCGACAAGTTGATCAATTTTGGGTAGCGGATAACAATCCTTTGGGCATGCCTTGTTCAAATCCCAAAAATCCGCACACATGCGCCATTTACCAGAGGAATTTGGCACCAGGACTATATTGGACAACCAGGTTGGGAAATATATTTCCTCAATGTGTCCAGCCCTGAGTAACTCGTTCACTTGCTCCTTTATTACCGCATCTTTTTCGGGACCAAAGTGACGTTTCTTTTGAATAATAGGGCGACAACCCCTTATTATATTGAGCTTATTCTCTGTGACCTCCCGACACACCCCTACCAGGTCTGAAACTGACCATGCAAAGACATCTTTATTTTCTTTCAAGCATTCCAGTAGTGGTTGTTTCAACTGTGCTTCAAGGGTGCGAGCAATTTTTACCGTCCCCGAAGGAGGGGAGATCATGATTTTCTCAATTTCTTCTTCAGCAGTGACATATGTGTCTTCTATCAGGTTGACCTTTTCCATGCCAAAACGTCCAGGTCTGTCAACTCTATCAGTCCTAGTCACCTTTTGCTCTATTCTGACCTCCTCCACATAGCAATTGCGAGCAATAACTTTATCAGCTTGTACTTCACCGGCCTCATTACCAACTGGGAACTTCATTTTCTGATGCAGAGCTGATGCGACAACCATGAAAGTGGTCATGGTAGGTCTACCCAGTATGGCGTTATAGGCAGACAGAGCATCTACTATAATAAAACTCACAATCCTGGTCTTGCGATAGTTGCCTTTCCCAAGAGTTAGGGGTAGATGTACTAACCCAACAGGTCGGATTGCATGACCTGTGAAACCAAAGAGTGATGTTACGAAGGGCTCCATCTTGTACTGTCCCAGGTTCATTTGATTTATTGCTTCCTGGAATAGAACATTGACAGAACTGCCTGAATCCACAAATATTTGGGTCACCTCATAATTTGCGACCATGGCCCTTATTACCAGTGCATCATTATGGTTGTTAGAAACCCCTTTCAAATCTTCCGGCACAAAAGAGAGGGTCGGGCCAGTGTGAACAGTCTGATTGTCAATCTCCATATTTATTAATTTTCGGCTGCTAGTTTTCCTATCTCGATTGGAATCTCCATTGGTAGGACCTCCAGAAATCATGTTGATAATTCCTCGAGCAGGAGGAGCCGGTCTTTGATGAGTTCGGTCCTCCCTAGGCTGGTCCTGATTTGAGCGATTGAAATATTCTTGGGGGGGAGCAGTTCAGGCTCTCTGTCTCGATCTTCCTCTCTGTCTCCTGTTCGGGCGATACCCCTCTTGACGGATCAATATATTTTTTATTTCAGAATGTTGCTGTATTATCCTTTCAATCTCTTGATCTAATTGATGACAGTCTTTCGTAGTATGCCCGTACTCATTGTGAAAGTGACAATATTTATCTGATTCCCTATTTCGAGGTCCCTTCTCAGTCCATGGAGACCTTTGTGAGTTTTCGATCGTCACAAATTTGAAGAGCTCGGACTTTGCTCATGCGCAAAGGAGTGAAAGAGGTGAATTCACCCAATAGTGCGGGTTGGTATGATTGTCCCATCCCTGAATTGCTGCTTGGAACCCTATTGTTCTTAGGACTTTTAGGCCGTTCTCTCTTTACAGCTGCTCGCGAGACCTGAATCTCTTCCATATTGATGTATTTCTCAGCTCGGGCGAGTAACTCCTCGTATGTCTCTGGCGGCCTCTTTTATAGGGATTTAAGAAAATCTTTTGTATCTAGCCCTTGCATGAAGGCACTGATAAGCAGTACCTCGAGGGCCAAGGCGCTAAACCTGCGGATATATGCTCTCAAATTTTCATGTTCTCGTTGCTTGATTGCAAAGAGGCTGAAAGTAGTGGTAGGATGCTTTTTGCTGCTAGCAAAGTGATGCAAAAAAGATTTGCTAAAATCTTTGAATTCCTTTATCTCCACAGGACGTAGATATTGAACCATTGCTGGGCTTGTTCTATAAGAGTAGTAAGCAAAGCCCTGCACTTGATCTGGTCAGAATATTTGTGCAGCAGAGCTGCATTCTCAAAGCGTGCTAGATGTTCCTCTGGATCTCCTTTACCATCATACTCCCTGACGTGAGGCAACTTGAATTGTTTGGGGAGGTTGGCGTCCAATATCTCCTGAGTGAAAGGAATGTTTCTTGTTGTGGTAGCTAGGTACCCGGTCTGCTTCTTCCTTAACTGCTCTATCTCTTCCTTCAACTTTTTGATCTCCTCCAGGTGGGCATTCTGATCGGAGTGAGGGGGATTGGCCTCACCCCTTTCTGCCAAAGCCCTCTGGACGGCTTGATTTATCAGCTGCTCCAAATTTGGGTTCTCTCCATTCTGATTATCCATCGAAACTATTTTTCTTCAAATTCCCATACACGGCGCCAACTGATGATGTCAAAATTTTACCTCGAGTTCGGTCTGGTAGAATGGATCCTCCAATTCCTTTCTAGAGCAGGTCGGGTCGGGTACCAATGAAATCTGCGCAAGCAACAGCCAGGTCAAGGGGCGCCGAAGGTATTTTCGGTGTGACCCCTCCGATTCCTAAGTCAGTGTCTTGAAGGCAGAGGGTATGATTAATGCGAAAATTGAGAGATATAAGTGTGTGAATGTAAAAGGAGAGTGAATGTGTGATGAATAATGAAGAGTCAGTAATGAATGAACACAACCATAACAGTACCTGTATTTATAGGAGAAATAGAGTAAGTTACTTAGTAGAATTATAACACATCATGTAGTAGGACTCTTCACTCATTGGACCGTCCTTGAGTTTATCCCTATCTCATGAATATCTATAGAATGATCAAGCTTATCTCCAAGACATCAGAGTTCTACTTGAACTAGAAATGTACGCTTAGTCCATTGGGCCCCAGTTCGAATCAGCCCATTAAGAGCAGCCCAGGTCGGCCCATAGTGACCAGCCCTGAAAAAAGTCCAACAACACATACCGGGCTAAACCTTGGCATGTTAAGCTCTATCGGGTAGACCCATTGTAAACGGGTTCGGGTTGAAATATTTTCTCGGGGTAACATTTTTGTTTTTGAAAGTTTTTTTAAGCAACTTTGAAAGTTTTTTGCCAATAGACCAGTTATAGATATGCTATATTTGGGGGCCAAGTAATATATATAGTAATAAAACAATATATATCCTATCTAGTATATATATAAAAAAATAGAATTAAAAACCTCCAGCACCTGGAACTACCCAACTCTGACTCTATAACCGATAGCACGAGGGAGTAATCCCAATCCTTCCTCTAGAACTGGGGACTGTAAAATACTCAAAACATATATACACACTATAACTCGGATTCACACCTTGCATATAACTCAATTTTAACGAAAATAGAAATACAATGGTGAAATAAAAAACACAAAAATGAAATTACCATATATAAATATTCATCAAAAGAATATAATTTTTTTCGTAATTAGAGAGTATTGTTTTGAAATAATTGTCTCTGTTGAGTAAAGCGATCGAACCATGACGTTTGAACTGCTGTGCTATTTAATTTTTGGTAAAGCGGCAAGCGGTCGATCCTACATAGAGCAATCAAAAAATAATTAAATTAATATATTTATAATAAATTTGACATTGCGATGACAAACCATGAAACTAAAAGATCCCAAGTTTAATAATAACTAGTATCCGGATATACGGTTGCGTGCTTTCAATATAATAATAAATAGTGAAGTAAAAGAAATAAAATTTTGTAATTAAATTAAATATTCATAAAAACACTAAAAAAAAAAGTGGAAGTGATATTTCAGTAATTGTACAATCATTTAAAGGCAAAAAACTTTAAGGAGATCGTACCAACGTGTATATATATATATATATATATATATATATATATATATTATCAAATTACAGCGTAATAGCTAAAATGATTTTTTTTTCTTTTTAAGATATTGCTCGAAATGATTCATTATGCTATATCGTTGAAAAATTGCAAGTTCGGTGCTAAATATCTATTTTTTGTGATTTGTTTCTTTATATGGTTAATTTAAGGGTTAATTGTCAATCACTCTCTAAAACACTTTATAACTTATTTATAAATCTCTACATAAATAAAACTTACTTTCAACTCCCTGGAGAGAGAAAATTTTGTTTCTAAATACCAATTTTACCCTTATCTTTTAAAAATAAAAAATAAAAAAAAGAGAGAATGGATAATAAAAACAAAACTAATCCAAATAGTATATATATAAAAATTCAAATTAAAATCAAAGAACATAAACCATATCATATACATGCTTATGTTGATACAGGAGCAAGTATGTGAAGTCAGCTAAGGATAGACAGGCGAAGTATGCTAATGTCAGACGCAGACCTCTGAGTTTCGATCAGGGAGACCGAGTCTTTCTGAAGATTTCACCTTTCAGAGGCACCGTTAGATTTGGGAAGAGAGGAAAGTTATCTCCGAGATTCATCGGGCCGTACAAGATTCTCGAGAAGATAGGCGATCTTGCCTACAGACTTGCACTTCCTCCATCTTTATCTGGTATTCACGATGTTTTTCACGTCTCTATGCTGCGGAAGTATCATCCAGATCCTTCTCATATTCTTCAGCCTGACGATGCCGAGTTAGATGAAACTCTGAGCTACTTAGCAAGCATATACTTCCAAATCATTATTGGAAGAAATATGATAAAGGATTAAAAGTTCGAATAGGAGATGGATCAATAATCATGCTTAATACAGTAGCAGAAAAATTAAAAATAGAAATAGAAGAAACAAAATTTGTAATACCCATTATATATCAAATAGAATCAGGAATGAACATTATAATAGGAAATAACTTTTTAAGAGAATATCTTCCCTTTACACAATTTGAAGATCACATAACTTTAAACAAAGGATCATCAATGATTTACATTCCCAAAATACGAACAGCATTTCGCGTAGGAAATGAAGGATTTACAAAGAATTTTCATAAACGAAATACAAATCCAATAGAACTAAAAATATAAAATATTTTAACGATTAATCCTGAAAAAGAAATCATGAGGAAATTTCATGATATATGTTCTGAAAATCCTCAGGAAAAAATTAAGAAAAGAAAACAATTCATTGCTTCAATAAAACTCAAAGACCCTAATATCACAATTCGTGAAGCACCAAGAAGATGTAACATGGATGATGCAAAAATATTTGAAAAAGAAGTTCAAGAATTATTAAAACTTAAGATAATCATCCCTAGTAAAAGTCCACACTCTTCACCAGCCTTTTATGTCAGTAAGAAAGATACTGATAAGAAAAGAATGGTAATTGATTATCGAAAGATGAATAAAGCAACAATTATGGATGAATATTATATCCCAAATAAGAATGATTTACTATCTTATATAGGAGAAATGAAATATTTTTCCAGTTTAGATTGTAAATCAGGATTCTGGCAAATTCAACTAGAACCACAAACACAATTACTTACAACATTCAGTTGTCCAAAAGGACAGTATCAATGGACTATATTACCTTTCGGACTTAAACAAGCACCAGGTATCTTTCAAAGATATATGGATGAATCTTTTAAATCATATATAGATTTTTGTTGCGTTTATATAGATGACATATTAATTTATTCAACAACACTAGATCAACATTATAAAGATCTCATGACAGTTTTAGATATTTGTCATAAAGATGGAATTATACTTTCTGAAAAGAAAGCACAATTATTCAAAACAAAAATAAATTATTTAGGATTACAAATAGAAGATGGAAAACATTGTTTACAACCGCATATACTTAAGAAAATTCATGATTTTCCTAGTGAAATCAAGGACAAAGATCAATTAAGAAGATTTTTAGGATTATTAACTTATTCTGGAAATTACATTAAGAAACTTGCAGAAATCAAAAAACCTCTTCAGGTAAAACTTAAACAGGACTATAAGTGGAAATGGTCGAAAGAAGATACTAATTACATAGACACTATTAAAAAGAAAATAATTAGTAATCTTTCTGAATTATATTTTCCTTCAAATAAAGATATAATAATAATTGAAACAGACGCTTCAGATGAATACTGGGGAGCATGTTTAAAAGCTTATACCGGAGAAAGAAATTTAGAAGAACTTACTAAAACAACTACTAGAAATAATGAAGAATTATGCAACTATACATCAGGAACTTTTCAAGGTGCACAATTAAATTATCATTCGAATGAAAAAGAATTATTAGCTTTAATATTCACAATTAAAACTTATGAAATTTATCTTATTTCTAAACCGTTTTTAGTAAGAACAGATAATATGAATTTAACATATTTCAAAACAAGGAAAATATCAAGAAATGCAGGGAGAAATGCAGCAAGGCTAATTAGATGACAATTGGAATTGAACCATTATCAGTTCGAGATCCAACATGTCAAAGGAACGGATAATTCATTACCCGACGCATTAACCAGAGAACTTCATCCAAACTATACTATCCGTAGTAACGGAATAATAAAGGAGATCCTAAGTGATCCAGAAAATGACTGTGAGTCATCCGAACATGCCTCAGAAAGCATGGGGAATATAAATTGATGAAATGAGATTTATATTCAAAAACATGAATTATTTTATGACTTTCAGTCATCCGAACATGCCTCAGAAAGCATGGGGAATATAAATTGATGAAATGAGATTTATATTCAGAAACATAAATTACTCTTTGAGTAAAATAATCAATTTAAGATTGATTCAATTCTTGCAAAAGAATTTATAAATGCAATGATACGCATAATAAAACTATCCAAATTACTCACGAAAAGAGTTATTTTACTAACCATTATATATATAAATATGTTTTCTTGTGCAGAGTATAATCAAGATGGAGCAACTAAGTCAATTAAAAGAACAATTGATTGAATTGCAGGAAGAAATTCAAATTCTTCAACTAAAAGAAAGGAATTTGAGTAGAAAAATTCAAAGGACAGAAGAAAAGATGATAACTTCATCATCATCATCCTCACCAAAAACACCAATCAAAATGGCAACTCCATTTGACAAAATAATGGAGATAAAAGAGAAACAGTCAGTGGTCACAGCCAACACTGACAAAGAAAAAGAAAAGAAAAAAGAACCGGTGGACACAGCCAGCACCGAGAAAAATAAAAAAGAAGAAAGGACGTTTAAAAGTGCCTTTGAAAAGAAAGAAAGAAAGATGGTCAATCTGCGACCACAAAAACCAATTTTTGAAAAAACAAATTTTTCAGAAAAACTCAAGACTGAATTCTTTGAAACACTAAACTATTTGAGAATAGCCAAACCATCTGCAGAATCTTGGCTACAAACTTGTGACACACAGAGCATATCAAGAGAAAGAACACTGCAAGGTGCTCCAGCGCATGAAGTCGCAAGATTTTTTTCAAATGAATTATTAAGTGGATTGGAAGTCAGTCCCAACAATCAAGAAATAGAACTATTTCCATATCAGTTGAGAAATAGTATCATCCAGTTCAAGAAAGCAGTCTTTAAGGACGATCCAGTATTAACATTGAGTATTCACTCAACCCTTCCAGATTGGGATGATAACAAATTCTATCAACCAATGGTATATATTCAATGTCGAAAACAAAAAGACAAGTTCTTATTCGAAGGATCAAATGAAGAGAAACCAGTAATGTATATCTCAGCACTTTCTGAGATAAAAATAAAGACATTGATTGATATGATCTCAAAGACAGGAAAGATTGACGGAAACTCAAAGGTTAAAATAAATTTTGCAACCAGTAAAATTTTATTAACCACTGGACACAAGGAGACAATCCAAAAGAAAGAACAAGCCATGTTAGCTCAATTCGAAGCTCCAATCTATGAAGCAAGAGTTGACATGACCCGAGAAACCCAACAAATGTTATGTCAAAGACTAAGAACAATGATATCCACTCACAAATGTGGACATTGCCAACCCATTCAGACAGAAGAAGCAGATGTCAAAGAGGACAAACCAGCTGTCAAAGAAGACAAACCAATAAAGAAATAGTCCGAATGCACCAGTGATTCAGAGAGTGACACAATGTAAAAACAAATGAAATCGTGGACCACACCACATGTTAAAGGCATCCACTCAGATGTAAAATGAGTTGTTTCCATTATGTAGTGTGGGGTGGTCCCCCTCTTTTCTTTTATTTTTAATTATGTATGCGTTTCTTCACGCCTATAAAATAAGATGTTTTGTGCTGTAAAAAAGTAAGTGAAGTTTGAGTATCTCTCTCTTCTTAAAGTTTCTTACAATCTGGTTCATACAAAACGTATGAAAACTATCAGAAACTAAGAAACATAAAATCAAAAACAAAATAAGCCTTATGACTAATAACTAAACAAGCAGGGCGTAAGGAGGATAAGGTTGGAAACCAATCATTGAATATTCATGGTTAAGAGTAAACCTGGAGATCCATAGAGCAAGTACCAGTTGATCAAGTGATCGTTAAGGGAAAACAAGGATTTGGCCTCTGCTCAAAACCAAGATTCATTCAAACAAGGTAACCTTCCTAAACCTCATGTAGCCCTTAATTCAAAGAAATAGTCAAAATACATTAATCATGTCATCATCCTTTATAAGAAATGGAAGATTAATAATAAAAAACTAGTTCGAAATAGAAGATGATCATGAATATGATACATTTCGTGAATATCGTTTAAATACTTCTGATTTAACCATATTTGAATCAATTTATCAACTAAAATTTGTATTAATAATCCATGAATGGAACCAAACTAATATGAAAACATTTATCTGTTATAAATGAATCAGATTTGAAAATCCATGAATCAGATCTGTAAATCCATGAATAAGAAAATTCATAAGAATTTGAAGAATTCCGCAACCTGGTATCAGAGCTTAAATAAAGCAAATTATTAATGCCTGGATTAACTTTAGATATTGAGATTAAAAATTTATTTGATAAAATAATCTTACTAAAAGATTTACGTCAAATAGATCAATCATGAAATAAAATAAAAGATCTCCAAACCTTTTATTTCAAAAATCATAAAAAAGAACATTTTTCAAGCAACTGGAAAATGATAATTCAAATTTCTGAAAACGATGAAATTGAAGACATAACAATATGTTATGAATAAGAACAAACTTTGTTATCGAAATTCGATCAACAAAAACAAAATAATAAAAGTAACAATTTTTACTAAATGGAAAATGTATGAAAATACAAAAATTAATATCTTTAATTTATATTCTCAAAATATAAATTTTGATATAGAAAATTGTAAAAACAATTTGAAACATCTTAAAAATTGTCAATCTTCAATTGATAGTTTCGAAAATTTTCAGAATTTATTAGAACAGATAGATTCGACAAAAAGGATTTTAATAGCCTTAAGAAAATTAAGAAGTTCTATCATCTGTTAAAATGACAGAAGTAATAATTCCAAATCAAAACAACCTGGTTGATGAATCTGAAGAATCTGAAGAAAACCAAGAGTATAATTTGAATATTATATTCAATCAAAGCAAGTTTGCTGAAATACAGAAAACAGGGTTTTCTAATTCAAAAACAAATCTAATAGACCAACCAGGAATACTAAATAAGATTTCAAATTTTATTAATCCCAGGAAAAATTTAATTTATTATTCGATTCGTACAAAAGAACGATCTTGTAAAATAAATAACGAATCAAGGTCTAATACTCTGAAGTTATTAACAACTCAAGATATTAATACCATCATGGCAAAAGCCAGTGAAAAAGAACGATCTGAACTGAAATATGTTCATATTGGAGGAATTGAAATAATAATATCAGCCACTACCGAGAAGGAATAGATACACCAATTGAAATAATAGTTCGTGACAAAAGAATACGTAATTTCGAGGATTCTATCCTTGGAAAAATTGAAGGAAATTTATGTTACAAAAAGATGAAATTTTGTATTTATCCACAATACAATATATCTCTTTTTGATAAAAACATAAATGACGTTTTAACATTAGATTATTACTTTTATAGAAATAATCTTATGTTAACAGGAAACCATCCGATCAATATAAACTATGTTGTCGGTTTAGCAATAAGTAATAATTCTCAAACAGGAATAATTTCAACAAAACCAACTATTTCTGTTGAAAGAATGTTTGAAAATATTACAAGAATTGAATATCCTCGAAAAGCATTTATTGAAGAAATAAATCCCTATAAAAGATGGAGTTCAGATGACCTCCAAATCACAAAACAGTCTGTACCAAGAAGATCA
This sequence comes from Henckelia pumila, assembly GCF_033568475.1. Lineage (NCBI taxonomy): Eukaryota > Viridiplantae > Streptophyta > Magnoliopsida > Lamiales > Gesneriaceae > Henckelia > Henckelia pumila. The sequence continues at coordinate 182,309,934 of NC_133121.1, read as the reverse complement.
TTATCATTTGCTAGAAATGATGAAGATATTCTTGATAAGATTGGAACCATGAATCAAAATATTCTTAAAATTAAACAAGCTATTGTTAATGAGTCAACCTCATCGCAATGACGTCCTTAATAAAATTAGAAAAAGATCTAGGAGATTTAGAAAATAATATTAATAAGATCAATCTATCAATACAAGAATTAGAGAAGAATTTTAAAGAATATATTGATTTAGCAACGACTAGATTAATAATTGAACAAGAAAGACATAGTAATGAAATATTAAACTATCTTAAGGAAGTTCTTCCAATAAATAAAGGGAAAAGAAAAATGAAAGAAGAACCACCATTCAAAATTGAATCATGGTATAGAAATCCCCTTAGTTATGGCAAACATGAGTATGGAGATGTTTAGTGAAACCGACTCATCTGATTTTGAACAAATAGGAGTAAATACAGAAGAATTATATCATTCACATCAGGACTCAGAACAATACAGAGATATGGATATTTCAGAATCAGAATCTGAAGATGATTCTAGACGATTAAATCTACGAACGAATGTAGAAGGTAGTGGTGGAAGAGATGATGAAGAATTTAAATATAACAGAGACCAATACTCTGGATCTTATAAAGATGTTAGAGATATTCTTAGAGAATCAAAAACATCAGTATTTGTGAAACAAAATATCTTAGATTTAGGATGTTCAACAGCCAAAGAAAGAAAATAAAAGATAGATCATTAGGCAAATGAACTATCAGTACAAATTCAATTAACACCATTATTAGACAAAAGTGAGAATATTCAAGTTTTAACTCATGGGATGATAAAAATGACACTGGTAGGAACAGTAAGAACTTGGGCTGAAAACCTAGTAATTACTAATCTACTACAAGGAATGACATGACATCGATATTTCGAACTATTTGTTGATACCTTGTACCAAGAATTTTTAGGAGTTTCTAATAATGATGCTAATTTGGTAGCTAAGAATATAGAACAAAATAGAGCAATATTTATATTAGATAATATTAAATTATGCAATTTATGTTACTTAGAAGAATTTATTTGTGATTATGAAACAAACTATTATCAATTAATAGATGCTGATAAAGAGGAACATTATAAACTAAGTATCTTTAATAAGATACCTAATATACCTATACACAGTAAAGATGAATTCTTAACTAGTCCTTATGCTAAAACTTTAGGAGGAGCTATTAAATTCATCAAAGACATAATAACAAAGAAATGTCATGAAGTAACACTAAATAAAAGAATCTCTAAATCCTACAAACAAAACAATAAACTTTGTTGTGACAAAATGGAATTCACAGTAAAAGAATACGGTTGCAAAACAAACATGTCACACAAATATTTAAAACGACAGAAACAGAATAAATTTAATAAACCTTATAAATCTTTTAATAAGAAATTTATTCCCTATAAGAAAAAGAAATTTAAAAAGAATTTCTTCAGAAAACCTTATAAAAGAAAATTTTATAAAAAGTTTGATAACAAAAAACCACCTTGCCCAAAGGGTAAAGGAAAGAATTGCACATGTTGGTTGTGCAACGAAGAAGGACATTATGCGAATGAATGTCCAAAACGAAACGAAAAGAAAAATAAAATTAAACTTCTTGAAGATATATATACTATTGGATTCTATCCCGTAGAAACAATTGAATTTTCATCCGATGATGAAAATATTTATTATCTTGATGAATCAAGTGAATCAGATTTTGAATCCGATTCCACATTTGATAATTCAAGAAATAATAATGATTAAAATAACGACAAGGGCATTTTCGGAAAGACAAATATAGGGAGTAAATTGAAAGTTATGTTTGATTTAGGGAGTTATCTACAAGTTGCCCTTAATTTAATCTACTATTTATTTGCAAACATGATTTTTTAATGATATTAAGTTGATAAGGTGATGATATTATATCGATGTCAAATACACGAGATTTTATTTTGCATTGATGTTGATTAAAAAAAATAAAAGATTGACAAAAATTAAAATGTATGATAAATAAATTTTATTCGCAAGAAGAGTCAAAATTAGAAAAGACAAACAAATAATCTATAAATATAATTTTCGGAGATTTGATATATATTCAGAAGTTTAAAAGCTTTGGAATTCCGATTACTCTTTTTTTTTTTTTTTTTTTCCAAAAGCCGTTTTTGTAGCGGGGTTTTGCGGACCCTTATTTGTTTATTAGAATAAAATGAAAATACATGAGAGGGGGACTAGAATAAAACCTCCCAAAAAATTACAAGAATTAAATTGAAGACAACTTAAAATCCAAATCGAATTACATTAGAATTAAAGAAAAAACTAAAAGGAGATACAAATATAAGGTAATCCAGAACGATCCAATCTGCAAATCCCCTTGAGTGTTCCAAAAATATCATTGGGCCCTAAAATGGTCGAACCTTTAACCAGCCCCATATTAGCTAAACTCATCCGCCGCAACATTAGCTTCCCTAAAAACACGTGTCTTCCTTACCATCGAAGAATTTAAAATCCCCTAAATCCACGTCAAAATGGAACTAAATTTCAAGCAAGAATTGTCCACATCAATAATGGATAAAGTTGCCATTGAATCAGTTTCGGTATCTTGTTGAGAAGGTGGCAAAAAGAATGCAAGGGTGGGATAGCAATACATACTCTTTAGGTGGAAAGGAGACACTCGTTAAATCAGTGTTACTGTCAATCCCTACATGTGTTATGTCGTGTTTCAGGATTCCTATATCTGTGTGTACGATGATAGAAAGGGAATGCTCAAATTTTTTGTGGGGTCTAGATGCTGGAAGGAAGAAAATGCATTGGATCTTGGAGTGATCTTAGCAAGACGAAATGCAGGGGTGGTATGGGGTTCCGAAACCTTGTATATTTCAATAAAGCGCTTTTGGCTAAGCAAATGTGAAGAATTTTAGATACACCATCTTTGTTGGTAGCCCGAGTCTTGAAAGCACGTTATTTCCGACACCAAGACATCATGTCAGCAAAACTTGGGAGCAATCCTTCTTACATATGGAGATCTAGATCCTTGTTTTGGAGACATGAATTATTGGATAAAGGTCCCTGTTGGCGTATTGGTAAGGGTGAGAAGGTCAAAACATTTCAAGACCGATGGGTACCTGGGTTAAGATCTCATATTCCGAATCCAAGGGGGCTGGAAAACTTGAATACTGTGAGTTCTCTTATGGAGAATGGGACTTGGAACAAACCATTGATTCACACCTCTTTTGATCCATACATTGCGAAAGCAATCACAGCCACCCCTCTGTCTTCTTCGCAATCGGAGGACTCCAGATGATGGGTTATTACCCAATTTGAATTTATCTCTGACTCACGCCCAGTGACTCAATCTATTTGGGTCTCATATTATTTAGTTATTTATTTGGACAGTTTATCAAAGCTCATAAATTTTTAAAAGCCCATAAGAGGCTTAAGCACATGAAACTCTCCGACTATCTATAAATAGCTCAAGTCCTCTAATTATTAAGGTACCCTCTCTATATTCACATGCTCTAGTTCTCTAGAACTTTTATTGGGCAAATACCGACTTGAGCGTCGTAGTGTCTTTGACAGACAACCCCCGACGCCACTCACTTTGCTTTGTGATGTAGGTAACAAACCACAAAGTTTGATTTTTGAAATAGTTCGAGTATAAATCCGGTTATCCAGATCTCTATAAGGTATCCAGATTTTCTCTAATCGGGTAATATAAATTTTTTGCTACATCACCAGATTTTGGCTTTATGATCCTAAAGGACGTTATTCAGTACGTGAAGGCTATAGAGTATAGATTGACTTGTATGATGCTCCAAACCAATGCTCAACTTTTCCCGATTCTAACCTGTGGAAATTCATCTAGAGCTTGACTATCCCCCCCAAAATCCGAATCTTTTGGTGGTGAGTTCTACATAATATCCTCCAAACTACACTTAACTTGTTTGAACATCATGTTCCTGTTCTAGAAATCGGTCCGCTATGTGATTCAAGAATTGATTTAACAACACATGTATTATTCTGGTGTCCTCGGGTTAAATGTTGCTGGAAGAACACACTATTTTGGCCTACCTTAAAGAAGGCCAAAGATTTGGGAACTGTAGAATTACTTTTGTGTATGAAAAATGAAGTTGAACGACAGTCCTTTGAATTTTTTGCTGAGTGTTGGGACATTTGGAGTGAGAGAAATAGGCTTGTTCACAAGAAGAAAGAAAAGGCAGACCCCATATCGGCAGATTGGAGTATCTCCCTGCTCCTTGAATTCCAAAGAGCCCGTACAATGTTGCTTCCTATCCCTACAATGAACAATAATACATCTCCGACTAGATGGCTTGCTCCTGCTATAAACACTTCGAGATTGGATGTGGATGTGGCTTGTAATGACCTTACTAGAAACTATGCGATCGGTGGGTTGGTTCACAACCATGAGGGCCAGCCTGTTCTGGCTTTTGGACAAACAATTGATAAGCCTATATCAGTTACTTATGCTTAATTGGTAGCAATTCGAGAAAGACTGCAGCTGGTGCAAGAACATGGTTTATTGATTCATCAAATTTCTTCTGATTCTCTCCTGGCAGTGCAAGCAGTCACATGCTCGGATGAAGATCGTAGTTACAACGACGTTATAGCTTCAGAGATTAGATATTTTCTGGTCCGTCACCGCGACACTATGTTGATCCATATTTATCGCTCGGCAAATACGGTGGCTGTAGTGACCCTTACCGGGATCATCTACTAATAAAAAACTTAAGCATGTAATTAACTTAATTAAAATAGTAAGCCATAATAAACTGCGGAAACAATAAACATTATATAATCCCAAGGAAAAGAATATGTAAATACCCAAATAATTATACAACCAAATCGAACAGTGAATAATCCCAACTACATAAAAATAAATCCCTAGGCGAAATACCAGCCGGCCATCCACTGCCTAATCCTTCCTGGATCCACCTGCCTCATCCAATCGCAAACCTGCCTCATGGAATAGGGTGTCCAGATATACAAAGTACGAGACGTGAACATAAAACGTTCAACACGAGAGTATGAGCATGCTGTATCATATAAAGACCGGGCCCTAGTATGTAGCACGTTGTGCCGTCGCTTCAGGAGGTGGCTCCCATAACGAATACCAGTGGATACTCCGGACCCAAATCGATAGAAGTCCATCCACTAATAGGATAGAGTAAAACCCTATGATATCCCAAGATATAGCTCAAAATGTAATATGCATGCAACATACAGTCATGTCATAAAATATGCACATAAATACCATGCAAGCACATAATACATGCATTCTCAGTCAGGATATCTCAAACAGTACTTTCGTACCTTAACTACTAGACAAGCTCTACCAGCTCTAGATCCACGCCTATAGTCTGCACTACACTGTGAAATGATACTACTATCATTATATTACTCCAAAAGCCTTAACTAAGCTATTGCATACTCTTAAATATTTTTAAGAAACAAAAGCTATACCTGCGTCCGTCGTCAGTCCGTTGCTGTCGCTTGCCTCAAAACTAGGCAACAGCTTCGCTACGACGCCTGGACCGTGCTGCCGCTCCCGGATTCCCAATGGAATGCCGAGAATTAACTAGATCTAAGGTAGAAGGCTAAGGAATCGAGAGAAGAGAGGTGATTGGTGCGCTTGAAAATGAATCTCGGCACCTCTATTTATAGACGAAGTTCGGGCTGTCCGAACCGGCTTCGGAGCGTCCGAACACGATCGGACCGTCCGATCTAGACTTCGGGTCGCCCGAAGTCCCATCCGCACGTCAGCCATGACATCACTTTTCTGACGTAATCAATGACGTAATACTCGATCCCGATCGGACCGTCCGAACCTGCCGATGGAGCGTCCGAACTCGTTCGGAGCCTCCGATCCTGGCTTCAGATCGTCCGATCTCGTTCGGAGCCTTCGATCCTTTCCTTCGGGGAGTCCGAACCTTGGATTCTTAATTGCGTTTAGTTCGTTAATTACTTTACTTGGTTACGGGCTACTACAGTGGCTCACTCAATAGCTCATTTTATTTTTCCTTCTTGTGATCTCATGATTTGGAAGCCTGAGAATTTTCCTCTTTGGTTGGTAAATCTTGTACGAAATGATTTATTTCATGAGTAATAAACTTACAAGTTTTACCCGTAAAAAAAAAGCTGTCATTGAATCAACTTCAAGCCATAATGAAAACAAATTATAAAGCCTACAAAGCTGCAGCCCCTTAAGAATGGCACAATGTTCTGCTCTAGTATTAGTCCCATGACCAATATAATTGTGGTAAGCTAATATAATCTTGTCTGTATAATCTCTGATAATACCACCAATACCAGATACCCTATCACCTTTCGAGCATTCATCAGAGTTATGTTTATAGTGGCTCATCCTCGGAGGAGTCCAACGAACCACACGAATGAAAGTAGATTTAGTAAATCTATAGCAGAGCCCCATCGATCCAGCCACCTCTCCATACCCACGCCAATGTGCAGCCTTAAAAACCCCTGCTCGGTCAAGAGAATAATATACTCGTTAATATGGAATTCCAATTACTTTATGTTTCGGTTACATAAATTAAAAAATATAGTTATAAATTTCATTTTCTTGATCGGAATTGGAGGGATGTTGAAGTATATTTTGGCGAAAGACATGATTAATAAATAAGAAACTGGTTTATATAATTTATGAAATTTGAAATGATGGATAATGTTTGGAAATTTTTTTTTTTTTTATCCTCCTCCCACGTTCCAATTTCCAACAAAGTATTACTTCTACGCGATCATCACGTTCCAAACAGGAATTTCGTTTTAAAATCACTCTATTCCAAATATACGAAACTATTCTACAAATTCCGTCATATTCTAAGAGAGTGTTTGCAATCACTAAAAAAAAGTGATTGTTATCTTTTGGTTTAAAAAAATCATTTTTGTGTGTTTCTTAAACCTAGATTATGTATTAGCTTATGCTTAACTTAATTGAAATCCAAAATCTAGTCATGTGGTGATTATGAATCTCCAAAAGTGATTCTAATAAGAAGGTCATTGTTAAAATCACTCTAATCACTTATTTATCAAACACTACCAAACTTTTATTTTTAGATTTTCACATTTGTTTCCAAACACTACCAACTTTTGATTTTTCTTAATTTTTTTTATAATTTATAAATTAATCACTTCTACAAAAGCACAATCTATTGCAAACACTCCCTAAGCTTCGTGCTTTTACAGGTTATTATATTATTACAACCATTTAGCCATATTAAATCATATGTATTATTTGATAATTTATATGATCGAATTTTAGTTTTAATCTTTTATTTTTTTAAATAATTTTATTCGTTTTATCAATGTGATAGTGAATTAGTGATGTATGTATTGTTAAATCAACATTCCTAATAAAAATTATTAAAACTTCTCAAAATCAAAAAATATATTCTAAAATTTGATAAGCTAAAAGACGTAAAACGCAAAATAACAAATAAAAAGAGACCAAAAATACACATTTCCTTAAAAACAAATATATGTTTGTGTATATATATACGTGTAAAATTTTGTTACCATACACTAATATGTGTGGTAACATGAGCGTCAACCAACTATTTTTTTTAAATTTTTTTAAAGATGTTTGTACGAACATCTGAAAAATATTTAAAACATTCATTAAAAAGGTTGGAAATGGCCCCTGTTTTACCCTTCATATTATGACAACAAAACTATATATATATATACACACACATACTATATATATTAAAGTAAAATGCCTTACTTTTGGGATAAATGACATATATCATACTTGTGAAATTTTGGGTTTGTTGATAACCTCATATGAGAGCTTTATAAGCTAGTAACCCATGTGATTCTAGATCTATAACTTACATATATCTTTCGACTAAAAAATAATTAAAATATTCTTAAATGACTTTTATAAACTATTATATCACCCTTTATTGAAAATTTTAAAATATAATACATTAACTTATATGTTCAATTAATTTTATTTAGAATCACTATTAAAAAATTTAAATATTAAATTTTATTTAAAAAATAATTAAATGTATTATTTAATTTAATAGTTGTTTAACTAAAATTTTATCATTTTATAAAATTAAATATAATATTATTAAACAAAATTAATTTAATTATTTATTGAAATAGGGATATTTTATCATTTTTAGCTGGAATGAGTGTGTACGCTATATATCTAAAATCACCGGAGGCTATTAGTTCAAAAAACTTTCATAAAGGATTATCAACAAACCAAAATTTCACATGGATGATTTATGCAATTTTTTGACCAAGTAAAATGCCCATTGATGAAGCCTAAATTGCAATTATAGTTTTACAATCATTTATTTATTTTTTCAGTTCAAAAAATGTATAAATACAATATTTTAATGAGAATAACTTATTTGTAATTTACTTACAATATTTTAATAAGAATAACCCCCTATGAAAGCATAAATTAATTTAATTATTTATTTAAATAGGGATATTTTTGTATTTTTAATTGGAATAAGTGTGCTATGTGTATACTACATATCTAAAATCACAGAAGGTTATTAGTTCAAAAATTTTTAATATAAATTTATTAGTAAACCCAAAATTTCACATGAATAATTTATGCAATTTTTCCTTTTTGTTTTTACCAAATAAAATGCCTGTTGGTGAAGCCTAAATTATAATTATAGTTTTACAATCATTTATATATACATTTATTGAGAATAACGTATCACTTACAATATTTTAATAAGAATAACTTATATGTACGTAATTTACTTACAATATTTTATTTAATTTTTAAAAATTTTAAAATATTTTTTTATCTCATTTTAAATTTTTTCATATTTAATTCATCATATATTGTACTCAATACAAACAAACAAGTTATTAAGTAAATTTAAATATATATTATACCAGTATTTATTAATTAAAACTAAATATTTATACATATATACGCACGTCTTATGCAAATACTAGTTATATATATATATAATATATATATATATATATATAATATATATATATATATATATGTGTGTGTGTGTGTGTGTGTGTTTATTTCTTTATAATTACAAATATAGAGTAAATATATATTTATTGGAGAATATAATCAAAATGGTCATATCAGTTTTTTATTTTGTGTTTTGATTTTATAAGTATTCAAATTTGTTTTTTTTAGTTTTTCTGGAGATGATATGTCCGGTGCTACGTTAGCACTAAAAAATGATTAAAAATCAAAATATAACATAACTTACAAGAACAAAATCCAAAATTAAATATTTACAAAACCAAAACACAAAATGAACAAATTTATAAAATTATTTTGACTATAACCAAAATATAACGTAACTTAAATGACCAAAATCCAAAATTAAACAATTATCAGACTAAAATACAAAATAACAAATTTACAAAATTATTTTGACTATAATACCATATTTATTATAATCTATTTGATATTCAAATTTAGAACGACATATATTTGGATTCGAAGCAGAACTCGATCAACTTAAAAATTAAAATGAAATAGAAAGAACCTATATGATGGCAAAGGCAACACGCAACAAGGCACGCCGGAGCCGATAAAAAAGCATCAATATGTGAAAATTCACAGAGAATGTCTCGTTCAATGGGATTAATTTGGTGGTTAGTCTAATCATTATGTTTCCAAATAGCCACGCACCGAATATTTAAATAATCGCTTTCATTTTGTCAAACATTCTCAAGAAGAAATAAAATTTGTCAAAACGTTTAGTAATAATTATGACAACATGGACACATCTGTCATGTATACAAAAGCAAGCCTGTTTTTTTTAAAGCCTTGTCTCGCTTTTCGCAGTCAAATGTCAATTATTAATAAGGGTAATGATTGTAGATTAAAAAGGTGATTAATTACGTGAGAAAGTTCGAAAAAATGACCTTAATTAATTAATGAATTAATAATGATAATGGTAATTATAATGATAATAATAATCCTATTACGCATTATATAGTTGAATATAAGTACGCGTATAACGGTATAAGTTTTAGATAATAAAATTTGAGTTGCTTTAGGATTAAAATAAGGTTTGTGAGAAAATCTTTTTGCCATATGTTTAGTTATATTTCAGGCTCTACTCAGAAACATATGTTTCCGCACTCTTTTATTCATAAAAAAAGTTTCTCTTCAATCCTTGTGTTCGATTTGAAAACGTAATTAATCTTGATTTTGATGATTACAAAACTTGTTATTATATTTCTAATGTATTTACTTACATGTGTAGTTGGTAAATTATAAGTTGAAAAGTTTGAGAAGCTAGAACTCAAAATTAGTCAAGCAGAAAATCTACGGTTGATTCAAATATATCTTATAGTTTGTTGATAGATGGCCAAAAACCGAGACGGTTGGAAAACAAATGCAAAATTATATAAGTTGTATTTTAAACTAGTTTGATTAAATCGGATGTTATTTAGAGGAGATAGTGGTTGCAAAATCAAGTTAGGTGAAATTGATACAATAACCAGCTTAAAAAAACCAGCTTTGGTATTTTGGCTATAGCTCCAACTCAATTATCGAAATGAGACGATTCAGTATGAGTAAGAAAGATAAGAGAATGATTTACAATTCATATTCACAAATCGATCGAAGTTTGAATTGTGTCATAAAGAAGTTGATAAACCACAATGAAGTTTCTGGTTCTGCACTCAAATTCCGCTGAGCTTAATTTTTGGCGCAGCTTAGTCTTTCGAGAATATATCTCTTGCACGAGCTTGAAATCAAGTAATTCTTGATTCTATGGAAAACCAAGACAAATGTTACAACTTTTGTGTTCATCATTTTGTCCAAAAATCAAGAAATCAAGAGTTATAATCAAGTAAAGAGACCAAATTGACTCAAATTAACCGGCTCGATTTGGACCAGATTAGTTCAATAGACCAACTCTACTTGGACTAGATCAGTTTGAATAGACCAGCTCAAATTGGACAAGACCCACACAGTCAACCAACTTGATCAACCAACCCGATGAACAACAAAATCAGCTCAATTTAAGATAGTGGTCAGCAACTCAAGTATGACCTTCCCATTGTCACAAAATGTATAGAAATTTCTCAAACGATCATAATGTTCATATCATTCTTGAAGGTCATAAATACGACACTTTCATGAATATCATTTGCAAGCTTTAATCCAATCACCCACACCAAATAAAGTTTGTAAAACACTCTTCCATATTCAAATATTGAAGAATACATCATTTAAAAAAAGCTCACTCGAACAAAGAGATATGTGTTTCATAGAATAGTTGAGTGATAATTTTTACACAAAGACATTAGAATGTGTAATTGGTTGTTGAATTGTTGCCAAAACTATTGAGAGTGTACTAGGAGTGTAATCGATAGAGTGACATCAGGATTGTACAACGGGTTCTTCTATAGAAAGAATTGACCTTCAAACTTTCATAAATAAATTTGTGTGAATTTACTGGGATAATTGCATTCGGACCCCTTGTGAAAGATCTAATTGTCTTAAAACCCCCTGTGATAAATCAATTGGCTTATTGCTCCTCGTGATTTTAAAACTTTGGCACACTTGCCCCTTTCTCTATTTTAATTAAATTCAATTAGCAAATGTCTGTTATACCCTCATATATAAACAAATAATACGTTGTCGTATTCAACAAAAATCTTGAAGGAACATACAATGCGAAGAGTGGTGATTCTCGCGAACCCTAATTTTGAACCAGCGGAGGTTTGAAGAGAAATTGAGACATCGATAGGTGCAGGTACTTATGCTCTTCTTTCTAGTATCATGGATTTAGCAATCGATTTTGACGTTTGGTATGGAGGTGTGTTCAAGAAAAAATTCGAAGGTGTTCATCCGAAAATTTCTTATGTTGGGGGAATAAAACACCAGTTTAAGAGAGTGAACTTTGATAGGTTTAATATGAAGGATTTATTTGCTCTTTATAAGCTCTGTGGTGGCAACAAGTTGAATGTTCGATTTTATTATAGGATTCCTGGTTGGGTAATAGAACAGGGTCTGATAGAAATTATAGGGGATAAAGAGGTCAGTGATATGTATGACTGGTATAAGGAATTAGAATTGGTAACTATCTGGATTGAGGAGACAATGCCATTGCCTGAAATGGTTTTGGACCCAGATGGTAATGTTGTTGATGCAGTGGAGTTTATACACTCAAAACCAGTAGGTTATATTGAATATCACAAGGAATCTGTAGCTAGCCCTAAACCTACTGAGAATGCTACCTTAGATGATGAATTCCTTGCTGATAATACGCAAGTCCATGAGACTTTTTATTGCTCTGGTCCTAATTTGTCTGAATCTGAACCAAATCCTACTGAAAATGTTGGAGACAATGCTTCCAATCAACAGCCATGTAACTTTGATGATCACTACAATGACATTCATGAAGGGATTAGTGATGGCAGTGAATTTGATGATTCTTCAGATGAAAACTATTCAGTTGGATTTGAGAAGTCAAGTTCCGATGATGATTCAACATATGAAATGTTGAAAGGTGTTCTTGGGAGTGATGAAGAGGATATTTTTGCTGAAGAAGGTGTTGTAGGAGAAGGGATGAGAGAGAGTATGATTAGGAAAGACAACAAAGGTAAGAGCAAAGTTTGTGAGAAGAGAAAGAGGAATGAAGATTCAAATAGTGCAGCTAACTGGGCAAGTGATGATGGTGAGGAAGATGACCTCATTAGTCTTGATGGATCTGATAATGATGGCCCTAAGCATCCAACTTATAAAGAGGGGCAGAATATGAAGGATTTCAAACTTGTGGTTGGTATGAAATTCAAGAATGCAACAGAGTTCAGGGAGGTTCTTAGAGATTGCATGGTTAGAATGGGTTATGAGTTGGTGTTGAAAAATAATGAGAAAAGTAGGATAACCGGTGTTTGTAAACACGGTTGTGATTGGAGGATTCATGCTTCACTGGTTCAAGGTGGTCCAACATTCCAAATCAAAACAATCAAAGGAGCTCACACTTGTGCAAGAACTCATACCAACAGATTTGCTAGCTACAAGTACTTGGGCAGAAGAATTGAAAATATTGTAAGAGATAATCCAGATATCATGATCGATCAACTACAGAATATAATATTGAGAAAATGTGCAGTGAAAGTTGGTTATTGGAAAGTTTTAAGGGCAAAGAAGGCTGCTCTTCAGAAGATAAGAGGGATTGATGGTGTCCAGTACCAGCTACTTAGAGATTATTGCGAGACAGTGTTGAAATATAATCCAGGCAGTAAGATTATAATTAGGAAGAAAGAAGACTTTGAGCCACCAACCTTTGATAAGTTGTATTACAGTTTGCAAGCAATGAAAGGATGTTTTTTGTCAGGGTGTAGGCCTATTATTGGACTTGATGGTTGCTTTCTGAAAATAGTACATGGTGGACAGATATTAGCTGCTGTTGGTAGGGATGGTAATGACAACATGGTTCCTATTGCATTGGCTATAGTACAAGTAGAGAACCGAGAAAACTGGACTTGATTTCTAAGTGAGTTGCTAGAAGACATAGGAGGTTTGGGAGAGGATATATGGACTTTTATCTCAGATAGACAAAAGGGTCTTATTGAGGCTTTGAAGGATTTGGTGCCTAATTCTCATCATAGGTATTGCTTACGACACATGTATCAAAACTTCAAAAAAAAATACAGGGGAGTAGAATTGAAGAGTCTGTTTTGGAAAGCTGGTACTACCGCAAATAAAAATGAGTTTGATGTTCACATGAAGAAGATTTTTGAAATTGATCCAAAGATAAATTCTAGTTATGAGACAGCTTATGAGTGACTCCAAAATATTCCACCGATTCATTGGGCTAGAAGTCATTTTCCCACTGTTTGTTTGTCAGATGTAGTAGTGAACAATTTGTGTGAATCATTCAATAGCTCGATCTTGGAGGCTAGGGACAAACCAATAATAACAATGTTGGAGTGCATAAGGAATAAAATGATGAAGAGGATTCAACAGAAGAAAATTGGAATAGAGAGATATATTGGTGAGATTTGTCCCAATATAATGAGAAGGATCAATAAGAATAAAAATTTCTCCAGAAATTTTTTTGCAATATACTGTGGGGAAAATGAATTCCAAATCCAGTGCTTGTCTTCTCAAGGTGTACTTAGTCAATATGTGGTTGATTTGAACAAGAAGACATGTACATGTGGTATGTTCCAGCTTTGTGGGTATCCTTGTGCTCATGCATGCACTGCCATCGGTGACAATAGACAGAAATTGGAGGATTTTGTTGATAAATGTTATAGCAAGAGTGAATATTTGAGGATTTATTCACACATGATTCATGCCGTGCCTGGACAAGCTGATTGGTGCAAAACACAAGGTGAACCATTGAATGCACCAATATATAAGAGAAAGAAAGGAAGACCTCAAAGAATGAGAAGAAGAGAAGCAGATGAGGGTGGCAGTAGCATGTCTACAAGAAAGGGACTCACTCATACTTGTTCAAAGTGCTTGGAGCTTGGACACAACAGAGCAACTTGTAAAAATCCAGTTCATCCAAAATCAAAAATGTGCAAGGTAACAATCGATTCAGATATTCCAATACAATGTTTCTCAAACATTTTGACCAAACTTTCAATTATAGGGAGCTGCTGGACAAAGAACTGAAGGCCCAGAAACACAGTCATCTACAGTACCAAGACAGGCACCAAGGAGGCTAGCAAGCCAAGTTCCAAATACAAATCCTTAGGTATCTATCAATAGAGCTTGTGTTCATGTATTTATGTATATAATTTTTAAAATTTATGGCAGGTAACACAGAAAGCTGAAAGCTTTCCTCAAGCATCTTCAACCAGAGCATCAAATTGTCATTCAAGGGTAAGAAGAGGACCCAATACTCAATACAGTGCAATGGACAATCTACATGGAAGTGTCAGTGCTAGTGCTAGTGCTAGTGTCAGTGCCAGTGCTAGTGCAAGTGCAAGTTCAAGAGCTAGAGCAAGAGCCGCTGCAACTGGAGAAGGTATCTCTAAAGCAGCTGCAACTGCCACTATCCATGGTTCAACACAAGGAAGAAGTGCAAGATCTAGTGCAACAGCTCATGTTGGAGGAAAAAATGCAAGCTCAAGTGCAAGTGCTTTAAGATGAAAAATTCAGATGTGGATATGCTCTTGTTTGTCTGGAATAATTGGTAGTAGAGTTTTTGGAATGAAAGAATTCTGGCTAGTTTTTTTATATATGTCTTGGATATGCTACTCTTTTAAGATGAGATGGAACAAACATGATGCAATTTTTTGTATTTTGAGTTTTTGGTGTATGTTTTGGTACTTTATGAATTGCAAACTACCATTTTGATCCATTATCCAGATTGTTATATTTGGTGTCATTTTGTGTTGTTACCATTTTATTATGATCATACAATGTTTATTGCAATCTTATTTCCAAATCCACATTAAGCTAACCTTAACAAAGAAAATACAAAATATTGATTACCACAATCAAACTTTCTTCATTCATAACAACAAAATATGGCAGAAATTAAATACATTACATTACATTCATCTGCCTAATTCAAGTTGACAGAAACTAAAAGAGTACAAACATCATTCAAATACAATACACGCTTCACTTGACCAAGAGAACGATGAGCACCAAGAGGAAGAAAATCGCAGCAACCCAACTAACATGCACATATCCAGTGGAAAGTGAAGCACTTGTAGTGGAAAGTGAATCGTTCTTGGTCTCTTGCACCTTGGACAGAACTTCTGCTTCTTCATCTTGCCTCTCAACACCATCGTAGCTACTATAACTTACACCTATGTCACCAAATGATTCACCTTCACCTCCATTTGGTAGCAAGCTATAGCTTTGGGGTTTACACCAACGAAAAAATTCACAATGATTCTTCGCACAACAGTAATACAACGTTCCTTTTGATTTTTTTTTTCAGAAACCACAACCCTGATATCGGCCAAAATCTTGCAGAAACAAGTTGGTGTGTTCGGATACCTTAAATCCAAGTTGGGCTTCGTGGATTTTCTGCATCGGCTTTGAGATTGAGATTCCATTGATGCTGCCTTCAATTATTATTCCTACTCAGCCAAACAAACCCAACGACTTGTGAAAGAAGGAGAAAACAATAAAAAAAGAGAATAATAAAGGGCAATTAAGTCAGACCATGTACAAAAAGTACCAAAAATCAATAAAAATTCGCATGTACAACGCGTGTACTCACACCACCAGTTGAAGGGGGCCGTGTGCCAAAGTTTTAAAATCACGAGGAGCAATAAGCCAATTGATTTATCATTGGGGGTTTTACGACAATTAGAACTTTCACAGGGGGTCCGAATGCAAAAAACCCGAATTTACTTTATTGCATTTACATGTTGCTTTAGCTATTGTTTTGAGATGTATTGTTGAATTATTTCATATGTTTAACAACATACTGAAATGTTACATACAAAGTATTTGATAATTTGCTTTCAACAAACTATATTTTTTATTATTTCAACTTTCATTCTTTTCAAATGATTTTCATATTTTTAATTTGTTTTTAGAGAACCGAACTCGATGTAATCTTTTGATGTCCGGTTTATTTTTTTTAAAATTTTAATAACAAAATATTGTAGCTCCAAATACTTTAAAAGTTTTTATTCATCCCCTTTAAACACGTTTTCGATCCTAACATCTTGGTGATGTCTATCTTTTCCAAGGTGAAAAAGAGGTATAAATCCTTGAAAATCTATTATAAATATATGAATTTTCAGTATTATTATTTCATATATGGTGTAAAAATAGATGTTAAGGTATACAAATTTTTTTTCTTACATTTAATTCACTAAAATTTAAAAATATAAATCATAATTTTGTTCACAATTTGAGTCGATTGATAATATAAATATATAATCCATACATAGATTACAAATTTTGTACTCAAATTTATTAAATTAGTGCATACAAATGTTTTGGTTTCCAAAATACAAATTTATGTACTCAGATTAATTTATAAGCAACTTTTTTAATAAAAAATTTTTATACTAAAAAATGTATATATGCAATAGCAGAGCCATAATATTTTATCCACCTGGGCTAATTTTAAGTTATCGAATCCTTTAATATTTTGAATTGAGTTACCCGGGATAATACTAAATGAATAAAAAATTATTAAAAATTTACAAATCAACTTGGCTACGCCACTGCATGTGCGTATATGGTAAGCTTTCATAATAAATTCATTCCAATATTATACTCAAAATCTTAATTTTTGTGTCTGATATGAAATAATTATCACATAAGTATGATAGATTGTACGGTGCCATAGTTTCAATTCATTGTATGAAATAATTATCACATAAGTATGATAGATTGCACGGTGCCATAGTTTCAATTCATTGTACCATTTTTATTTATGAAAATAAATATAAAACCAAAAAATCTCAAACAAAATTTTCTTAACACAAGAACTGAATTTGACTTATATTCAACATCAAAGACTATATATCAAATTTCCTATAAAATAAATGGGATGAGAGAGAGACAATAACATAAGATGTGAGAACAGATGCTAACTAAAATTGAGGTAGAGTGATTGGAGGAAGACTCAAATTTGGTAAAATAAACTTGAGGAAGACTATAATCAAGGTAAAGTGAAATCGAGATAAACTGAAATGAGGTAAAAGTGAGTTGACCATTTGAGCAAGATCATTCCAGTTGCAAGAATGAATTCCAACTGCTCCAGATTTGTAGCCGGCGCATTAACTCATAATTATGGCATATAATGAAATTAAAGGAGAAGCTAAACAGTCAGAATCTTCTCTATAGATAACACTCAAATTTTTGAGGTTTTCTGCATGAAATTCTGAGCAAAATATTTATAGAGTGAGTGAGGAAATTCAGTTTAGCAGAAGAACTCAGTTGAGGAGACCAGTTTATTGCCTAGTTGAGCAAGACAATAAAAATTTACTTAGAAAATCTACAGTAAGTGGACGTTTTGTTTTAAAGTAATGAAACTCTGTTTTTTTTATCCAACATGTAAATATACTATTTGATTCACAAATATGCACTCTGTGATTTTCTGATACATATACCAAAACTTATGAACTACTTGTAGGAATATATATTCTGCTACTCATGATTTCTGAATCTCTGAATATCTCGCTTTACCCTTTAGAGGAATACCATATAAGAAACTAATATCAATTAACCACAAAATTTGCAAGTAACTTGGCACACTAACCGAAGTTTATGTTTTCTGAATTTCTGGATGAATATATGCACTCTATTATATTATGTTCATGTACGTGTAAGAATCCTGTTGAATGATTTTAAACGAATGCTGGGAACTTTTCTCATTTACTGAGTGACACCCATATCACTCACCCACACACCTGAATCACCCATCTTAGATAAGAACGTGGAAGATATGGAAGATGACGAGTAAAATCAGTTCTGGAGTTGGTGAAGAAGACCAACAAAATGTTGATACTAAGTTTCTGTTCAGTTTTTGTTTCCATTTAGTTGTATTAAGCCAATGTGTATTTGTTTAGTAATTTTTATTTAAGTAATGTAAAAACGTTAAATAACACCGATGTCAACTAGGACTAGTTACAGATTGTGACATTGAAGTGGTATCAGAGCAACCAGGTTTCATAAACTGCAGGAAACTAAATTTAAGAAAAGTAGGGAAACTGAAGTCAAGAACAGTAAGGAAACTGAATTTAAAAACATCAAGGAAACTGAATTTCGTAGAGAAACTAACTAATTGTTGGTCGACTCAAATCAGTGGTTGAAATATAAACTGAAACTGAGTTGTTGAGATAACTCAGTAATCGAAAACTCAGGAGAACTAAAGGTCGGTGAGCATGACTAAAAAAACGAGTAAGATTACATCCAATTGAAATAGTTGCAAAAAATTCTATTGAAAGAAAAAAGGTCAAACTGATGTTACACGACCAGTTTAGTACCAAGTGAACTGATGGTACAAGACCAGTTTGGTACCTGGTAAACTGATAGTACTTGATCAGTTAGGCACATGGTACGGAACCAGTTGAATACCAGGTAAGCTGAGCTGTTTGGTAGACCAGTTTGGGTACTGACTAGTTTGGTAAGATCATTTGATGTGGTAACAATCAAGTTTCATCTAGACCAGTTGAGTAAATCAGTTGAGAACAAGCGTGGATTAATTTAGGTGTGAAGTTTGGCCAAATAAACTATGAAGTTGAGGTGTTTGTCGCGCAAACTTCATCGGCCATAGTAGCAGCACAAAAGAACCAAAAATTCTATCATTTAGATAGAGATATCATTGATTTCGTGAAAATTTATCATTTTCCCCAAACTTTTTCATTTCCAAACCTCTTGGTATTTATTTTTGCACCAAATTTGGTACACTCAATACTCATGTAAAAATTTCTAGAAATTTTTTTAATTCCTTCTAATATGTAAATCACATAGCTATTTTTTGCTCGTTTGGTACTGTAATTTTACTATTTAGTTCAATAGACTGCTATCACTTGTTCTATGCTACTTTTGTTCAGTTGACTTGTTAATCTTTTGGAGTATTTTTTTCAATTCATTTTAGTTGAGCCTGCATATGCAAAATGAACTAATTCCTCTTCTTTTCTTTCTTAAGGATAAGGAAATGACAAACAAAGCTACTCAAATCAGAGGATTAGACCCCATAGTTCATAAACTTAGGGATTTCAATGTCAATTTGAAACTCAGCAACCAAAGACTGTATAAGCAAAAGGAACAATTGAAAATGGATGTTGAATTATTAACTTACTACTTACATGAGGAAAAGAGGAAACACCAAGAGATCAAAGCTGAGATGGAGGCTTTAAAGGTAGAAAAGAAGTAGTTGGATGAGCAAGTATTAGACCTCCACCTCACAATTGGGGTATTGAATGAGTAAAAAGTGTTACATAAAGAGGACGCTGAGCATTTACAAGCATTGGTTGATCATTTGCAGCCACTAGTTCCAGTAATAGAAGAAGAGGATCCCGAGGAAGATCCTAAGGAAGTAGAGATTGAGGAAGAACCGATGGATTCAGGATTAGGCGAATTCATAAAATATACTGTGTTAGAACCTAATTGGGGGGGGGGGGGGAGAAGGAGAATTAGGTTCTATTGGAAACTTTAGCAATTTAAATTGATTTAGCAAAAACGCAAGCAGAAGACTTAAAGCAATCAAAAATAAATGTGCAAGTAAATTACGAAAAGTAAATAAAGCGGTAAATAAGAGATGATATATTTATGAAAGTTCGACGATAAATCGTCTGCGTCTCCCCTTCTTGGTTAAGGTCGATTAACCAAGGTATCACTAGCATTTTGTCTTGGTTTTGATGGCTCCAAGTAACTGATACAACAATAAAACGATCATTGCGTCTCTTGGCCTTGGGGGCTCTAAGGATAGCCGCAGCATAACTTGATACACTTGGCCTCAAGG
The DNA here is from genome assembly GCF_033568475.1 of Henckelia pumila. Taxonomy (NCBI): domain Eukaryota; kingdom Viridiplantae; phylum Streptophyta; class Magnoliopsida; order Lamiales; family Gesneriaceae; genus Henckelia; species Henckelia pumila. Next base: position 182,289,517 of record NC_133121.1, on the reverse strand, counting down.
GCTCCAAGGATAGCCACAACAACTCGATAAACTTGGATTCACACTCGAGTATACACAACTATGATTTTTCAAGCACTTATACAACTCGATACACAAATATATATTGAGGGACATGAAATAGGCTTGTAATGCTTGAAGAATCGCTCAAATGATGCTTGAAATGATGAGAGAATTGGATGGTGAGTTGTATTTTCAAATGGCTTTGAATGCCTCTATTTATAGTGCTGAAACGGGCCGGGTGAGATCGGAACTTCTGATCCATGCTTCGGAGCTTCCGATTTTCATAAAAAATTGAATTTCTGGCGCCAAGGAGAGATCGGAACTTCCGAACCACACTTCGGAGCTTCCGATGGACTGCAATAAATATTGTGTCAGGCAAAAGTCTCCGGACAAGATCCTGTTTACGCCATCAGAGATCGGAACTTCCGAGCTGGAATCGGAGCTTCCGATTTGGTGCAATCTGTTGCTTCCGAAATGCTTCCGAACATTAAAATAATACTGAAAAATGATCGGAGCTTCCGATCTGAAATCGGAGCTTCCAAACTGGCATTGCTGGTTCCGAACTTCCTTCCGAAGAATAAAATATTGCTGATACACATCGGAGCTTCTTTTCTTACATCGGATCTTCCGATCCGAAGGTTCTATACAACTTCTAAATCTTGTTTTGAAGTGGTTTCCAAAGTGTACAATATTTTCTTCAATGTTGTGAACTCGTGATCAATTTTATTTAAAATCTCTGCAAATTTCTCACTTGAAAACATTAGTAACGATTAACCTAGTTTTATAATCATCAAAACATAATATTTTGAGACTTGTTAATGTATTAAACACATTAATCTTACAACACGAGATTTATATGCATTTAAGACGTAACAATCTTTTTCTTTTTGATGATCACAAAACTTGGTTAAATAGAAGAAATAAATATGCATTTAAAATAAATAGCATAAAATTTAAATAACCCCCCTAATTAAACAAGACAAGTTTTAATTTAATTAATATTTATCCAAATTTATTTATTTAACCAATTTTATTCTCCTCTTTTTTGCGATAATCAAAAAGATAATTAAAATGCAAGAGAGAAAACATAAACTGATTTTATTAATTAATAAACAAAAATAACATTTAAATATAAAATTACAACGTAAATATGCAAAAATAAAATCTAAGAGTCTTCATTTTGCGGCGTAGGATGATGCATGAATTGATCAAAGCGAGTCTCCAAAGTAGTAACTCGAGTATTCAACTCGGTAAAAGAAGCTATAGACTCATTAGTGTGGCCGATCAAAAGGTTCTCGATGCGATTCATTTGCTCCGAAAAACGATCAAAAGAAAATTGATTAAGAGGAGTTGGAGGAACCTCAGGAGAAAGAAAAGGAAGATTGTCAATATTTGGTGGAGAAGAGTGAAGACCAGAAGAAGAAAGAACGTTTTCGGTAGGAGGTCCTTTAATAACTACATGTTGAGCCAAAAACATTCAGAATATCAAGTGTGATGAAGAAAATAGTAAAGGCATGGAGGCATTGAAAGTAAAAAAAAAATGGATGTTTTTACCGCCTATAACCTATTTGGATCCAAGGATATGGGAAAATTCGATTCTACCCATGCATGGGGTAATTGTGGACTTTTGTGATTGGTGCAAATTATGTGGGCCCCACATGATTATGTGAGACCCACATGATTTGAACCAATCACATACTTACATCTACCCCATGGGGTAATACCCATGAGGTAGGATCGAACTTTATGATTAATGATCAAGGACCATGATGGGGCCATGCAGCCGAGTAGAAGATCTTGGTCGTCAATCCAATACAGGAAGAAGTGTAGTAGTACACCGCGAGAAAGAAAGCAATAAGAACCGACTCAATAAATTGGCAACGTTGAAGTTAACTAACACACTTTTTATAATAACACAAGCATGGGTACGTAGTAGATATATAGGAAACAATAATTGTGCAAATACTTGAGCATCAAATATTTTCCTTCAATACCGAAATTAAAAAAGTATTATTCATCATCGTGCTATTATTATTTTCATCAACAATTTAAAAATGGACAATATGAATAAAAAAAGATCAGTAGGAAGTAAAGGTTTCCATCTAAAAAATTAATTAAACAATTAAATTTCAAATCTTTAAAAGAGAGAGAGAAAAAAAACAATGAAAATCATTAGTTTCAATATCAACCAAAAATGGACATCCCTCCAAATATTTTTCACACGGTTAACCAAGAAATTATCGACAAAAAAAAAATCAATTCAAGTCCAAAAATGTGTACTGGTGTTTGAGCAATATGCATGCTTAAATTATCTAATTATATATATTTAAAACAACGAATATTTATGATAGAAATCGTATTGTAATTGTAGGTTAAAATAAAGAGTCAGTGTTGTCTGTAGTGTTACAATACCAATGACAACATAGTGCAGCGGAAAATAAATACGTAAAATAAACTAAAATAAATAACACAAGAAATTAATTTTGCACGAGTATAAAAACTCGTGCAGGTGCCTTAGGGCTAAATATCACTAGAAAAAGTAAGATCAGTCTTACAAAGCAATACTAGTGATTTTACAAAAAATCAATAAATCCTAAATTTCTCAATAAGTTGAGAAATCAAACTTGCATCTTAAATAAATCAGAGTAAAACAAATTAGATGCAACTCTCGTAGCCTAAATTTGAAGAACAACAAAAATCGTCGAACAACACTATTCCCACAGTGTTGTCTCCGATGTCTTCAACACCAACGGCAGCACGGGGACAACAACAACGACGGCTGCAAAATCAGCTTCAGAAATCTTCAAAATCTTCAACAGATTTCTTCAGTATATGCGCAGAGAATTATCGTCTGAAGCATCTCTTGTTTGTGCACAAAATCCCACTCTTTATAGATTAGTTTTCACGTATAAAAGGGATTTCTTTGTAGAGTCCTACATGAATAAGGAAACAAACCTTTGTTAGGATTCAGACTCTTTTTAATATTATCTTGATAATATTTGTTATCAATAACACATAATAATTCCTTATCTAGATAACAATATCTTCAGTAAATATCTATGCATATATTCTCGATATTGTAAGGCTCGAGATCATTTAATGTAATCCGAGATGATTTAATTTTAATTCGAGTATATTTAATTTGGGAATATTTAGAGTTTCGATTTAAATTCTAATATTTTTAAATTATTTAGGATTGAAATTGAATTAAAATAAGGGTCGAGGATTGAATTGCAATTATTGAAGAATTGAGGGCTAAAATGCAATTTGGCTGAAGTTATCAGATTATTATTGAAGTGTCAGCATGTATACGTGTATCTCATATGTATATTCAGAAAATTAGAACAGAGAAGCCGATCCTCTTCATTTCCTTTTGATTTCTTGATTTTCAAATCGTCGTATCTTTTGATCCGGTTATCCGATTTCGATTCCGTAAAGTGTTTTGGAATCCTTGCAGCAAAGGCTTCGATTTGACGTAAGTCTTTATGTATTTCATCATGTTTTGAGAATCAAGATATGGCAGAGATCAGTACGTTTGCATATAATTATGTTCTTGAGGTGTTGTATCGTTTATTTTCAAACCGAATCGACGAACGACTATCGATTGTGTTCTTATGATTTCCAGCTTATGATTCGAGTTATATATCTGCTGATATATGGGATTATGATGATACTTTTCTGGTTTTTATAGGTTATATGCTGATATGAGTTGGGAAATGGTTTCGATATTTCGTCGGTTACCGATTTTCAATCGCTACGCCGTCGGTTTAGGTTTTGAGACTGTTTTGATAGCCTATGATTGAGTTGAGGATCTTGTGATTGTATACTGATACTTCTTGATCATAATCGTTACATTTCAGATTAGTTTCAAGCTCGATCAACTCAGGAAGTCCGACTTTGAACCGAGGAAGTTTCTGGAGGTTTGAAGTGATTGTATTGACGTTATATTGATGAGTTTGATCAGATTTTGGATTGATTCTGAAATGGTAGACTTGAACGAAGTTTGATATGTGTCTTTTGATATTGTGTTTCAGATTTGAAGCATTTCGAACTGAGAAATACGAAGGTATAAGACGACATCGCGAGTTAGGGATTTGAAACTCGGGAATGACGTTTCTTGAGTTGTCCCGCAAAAATCACATACTTGATTATCTTTTGATTTGTTTTTGATGTTGTCGATCCATCTCAGGTAGTGGATCTTTGAGTTTGAGTTGATATGATATGTTATTGAATTGATTCTATGCCAAGGTCTGAGGCGGCCTTATTTTCGAGTCAAGAATGACTACGATAGATGGATATCCATGTCAAGATCGTTTACAAATCTTGATGGCAAACGACGTTATATGAATCAATTCTTAATCGATATATGCGTTATTTACTCTATTGTTGAGTCGTTTATAAATAGAGTTGATATGATTTCTTTAACGCTTTATATATGTCGATTATACTGGGAATGATTTCTCACCGGAGTTTATCCGACTGTTGCTTTGTTTTGTATGTGTGCATGACAACAGAGGAAACAGGAGCTAGTCAACAACGTCATTGATAGCTTGGGAACGAGATCTAGCAAGTGAAGACTCGGGTTGTAGCTGAAGGACTAGGCCTTTGAATGTATCAAACTTAGTAGACAATTAGAAACTTGAAGCACACTTTTGAGACTTTGCGTAGTCTATGGTTTATTGCCTTTGATATTATTAGTTTGATGTAATAAAGGCATGGATTTGTGCTTGATGTTTAGTACTATCATTATATGCATGTTCCTTGATATATTCAACCATGTTTTGTATTGTTTTGAGGTGATTTCGATTGAATGCTCAAGTTTTGACAGCACAAAACTTTTCTGCAGATTTTTTGGGCAGAGTGGCCGCTCGATCGGTAAGATTTAACCGATCGAGCGAGGCCTATTTTTCTTGAACAGAAACTTCAATTTTCTTGGTCGCTCGATCGGTAAGATTTGACCGATCGAGCGAGGCCATGATTTGCTCAGACCCGAGGGATGAGATCCCTTGCCCGCTCGATCGGTAGGATTTTACCGATCGAGCGAGGTGCAAGATTTTAAATTTTTTTATTTGGTTTGATTATTCTTTTAAATACATGATTAATTGTTTATTAATCGTTAATTGCCCTAAGACGAGATTAGCAACCCGAGGTCCCCACAACAGGTGGTATCAGAGCGTTAAGTTTATCGGACTGAGAATAGATGAGCGGGGTAGATCAAGTCTTCTATTCTGATTTATTTATGTCTATATTCTTGAAGCATGTTTAACTGATTTACAGCTTTAAGAATTGCATGCTCTCTATTTATCTGATGTGATTGAAAGCATGTTAGACTGCAAATGAATCAGAACTCGATCTCTTGAGAAGGCATTGTGTGCTTATCAGAGGAGGGACTGAAACAGAATTGTGTTATGATGTGATGATGAATTGTACACTAATCTGTTTGATTAGCATATATGCCTCCCCGACCAGCACCCAGAGTTAGATAGACTTTGGCAGTGAATGAACCAGAACAGACAAATACTGCACAGGTCCCAGTGACAGTAGCTGAACATGGACAGAGTAGTACTTCTGTTGATCTGTTTGGTGATGCCAATCCGATGGAGAAGCTTTTGAAGCGATTTCAGTCCTTTAAACCACCGACACTGCAAGGGACTGAGAACTCTTTTGATTATGAGAATTGGCTAGAGGATATAAAGCAGTTATTCGAGTCACTTGATTATGCAGATAAACAACATGTGAGATTAGTGATTCACCAGTTACATGGCCTTGCAAAGAGTTGGTGGATAACGTCAAAGCGAGCGTTTGAACAGCAAGGTACTGTTATTACCTGGTTAGTATTTTGAACTGCTTTCTATCAACGGTTCTTTCCTGTTTCTTATCGAAAGGACAAAGGAGCAGATTTTGCAAGTTTGCAACAGGGACAGTTAAATATCGAAGAATATGTTGCAAAGTTCACTAGCTTGTTGAAGTTTGCTCCACATATTGCTGTGAGTGATGAAGCTCAAGCCGATCAATTCATCAATGGCTTGAATCCTGATGTGTTCACTCTTGTCAATTCGGGAAGACCGAATACTTTTGCCGATGCTCTGAATCGGGCAAAGGGGGTTGAAGCAGAAATATTGAAGCAACGAGGAGCACAGTTTGTGCCACAGCCGATAAGACAATCGCAAGAACAACCACAAATTCCACCACCACCTCGATTTGATGCTGGAGGTAGTAGCAGTGGTAAGAAAAATTTCTTTAAGGGCAAAAGCAAACAGTTTAAGCATTTAGGTGGTAGCTCTTCTAGTTCTAGTGGATCCAGACAGTTCAGAGGTGGACAAAAATCCGGTACTTCTGATGTTTACTGTTCCAAGTGTGGAGGACGTCATACCAATGAGCAATGCAAATGAGTGTTTGGAAGTTGTTACATTTGCCAACAACCAGGTCATTTTGCGAAAGTATGCCCACAGCGAGGTTCTGGAGGTGCACAGGGTGCAAGTGGATCTCGAACAGTGACACAGCCAGAGAGGCAAGCATCTTCAGTGCATTCATTCCAACCTCAGCCATCAGCACAGAGCCGTACTGGAGGAAATCAAGCTAGGAACCAGCAACAGAGGCAACAAACTCGAGTGTTTGCATTGACTGAAGAGCAAGCACAAGCTGCACCAGATGATGTGATTGCAGGTAACTGTCTCCTTTATGGTTATCCTGCCTATGTCTTATTTGATACTGGTGCATCACACACATTTATTTCTGAGCAATTTGTTGCATTACACGAGTTGCCTGTTGAACCTTTAGCTACTGTAGTATCTATTTCATCTCCGTTGGGAAGAGGTATCATATCAGTGAAGTCTATACGAAATTGTATATTACAGTCTGAGGGTCATGAGATTGAGGTTGATTGTGTTGTACGCGGTTTGTCGGATTTTGATTGTATTATCGGTATCGATATGATAACCAAGTACAGAGATACAGTTGATTGTTTCCAAAAGATTGTAAGATTCAGACCTGATATGGCTAACGAATGGAAATTTTATGGTAAGGGATCACGAGCAAGAATTCCTTTGATATCTGTTCTTTCTATGACTGACTTATTACAGAAAAGGGCAGAAGGATTTCTTATCTATGCAGTGGATGTACTGAAGACTAGCCCAAAATTGGCTGACTTGCCAGTGGTTAGTGAATTCGCTGATGTTTTCCCTGACGAGATTCCGGGATTGCCTCCATATCGAGAGGTAGACTTCAGTATTGAGTTGATGCCAGATACACAGCCAATATCGAAAGCACCTTATCTTATGGCACCGATAGAGTTAAAAGAGTTGAAGGACCAACTTGAAGAATTGTTGGCCAAGGGATATATCAGACCGAGTGTTTCGCCCTGGGGAGCTCCGATTTTGTTTGTTAGAAAGAAAGACGGATCGATGAGATTATGTATTGACTACCGGTAATTGAATAAAGCAACGGTAAAAAATCGCTATCCTTACCTCGTATCGATGATTTATTTGATCAATTGCAGGGTTCGTCAGTATATTCAAAGATTGATTTGCAATCCGGCTATCATCAACTGAGGTTAAGAGATGAAGATATTCCTAAAACTGCCTTTAGAACCAGGTATGACCATTATGAATTTATAGTCATGCCTTTTGGTCTGACGAATGTACCGGCAGTTTTTATGGGACTGATGAATAGGGTATTTCAAAAGTATCTAGATGATTTCGTGATCATATTTATCGATGATATTTTGATTTACTCCAAGAATTTATGTGATCATTCTGACCACTTGAGAACAGTTTTGAAGACGTTGAGAAAAGAAAAACTGTATGCGAAGCTATCCAAATGTGAGTTTTGGTTGAAACAGGTGGTTTTTCTGGGTCATATTATATCAGGAGATGGTATTTTAGTTGATCCAAGCAAAGTAGAAGCAGTGATCAGTTGGAAAAGACCGACATCTGTGCCGGAAATCAAAATTTTTATGGGTTTGGCAGGATATTATCGTCGATTTATCCGAGATTTCTCGTCAATTGCAAAACCTATTACACAGCTTACACAAAAGAATGCACCGTTTCTGTGGTCTGAAGCATGTGAAATCAGTTTTCTTGAGCTGAAGAAGAGGTTGACTACAACACCAGTTTTGACAATCCCTTCAGGTACTGGTGATTTTGTTGTATATTGTGATGCTTATCACCGAGGTTTGGGATGTATTTTGATGCAGAAAGGACATGTTGTCGCTTATGCTTCTCGACAACTGAAATCCCATGAAGTCAGATATCCAATTCATGATATTGAATTGGCAGCTATTGTTTTCGCATTGAAGATCTGGCGACATTATTTATATGGTGAGAAATTCGAAATCTTTTCTGATCACAAAAGTCTGAAGTATCTGTTTTCACAATCTGAACTAAATATGAGACAACGAAGATGACTCGATTTATTGAAAGATTTTGACTGTGAAATCAAATATTATCCAGGGAAGTCAAATGCAGCCGCTGATGCCCTAAGTAGGAAGGTATGTGCCTTATCCTTATCTACTATAGGTGTATCTAATTTGATTGAAGATTGCTGTATTTCTGGATATATATTTGAGACAGATAGAAGACCGATGAGAATTTGTGCTATCAGTGTTGAGCCTGAGTTGTTGATTCGAATCAAAGAAGCACATAAGTCTGATTTAAGAGTACAAGGTTAGTAATGATGATATTCTATATGTGAATAACCGAGTCGTTGTTCCCGATATTTCAGATTTGAGACAGAATATTTTGAAGGAAGCACATTGTAGTCGATTCAGTATTCATCCTAGAGGTAGAAAAATGTACAATGACTTGAAGAATCAGTACTGGTGGAAACAAATGAAGTCAGATGTGACTGAATTTGTATCAAAATGCTTGAACTGCCAACAGGTGAAGGCTGAGAGGAAGAAACCAGGTGGGTTATTACAAAGTTTATCTATTCCTGAATGGAAATGGGATCACATTTCCATGGATTTTGTAACAAAGTTACCGCGATCATCCCGAGGTTGCGATGCTATTTGGGTGATCATAGACAGATTGACGAAATCTGCGTGCTTTATTCCTTATCGAATGACTTATCGTTATGATCAAATGGCAGATCTCTTTATTCGAGAAGTGGTAAGACTACATGGTGTGCCAAAGTCGATTGTATCTGATCGAGATCCTAGATTTACTTTGCACTTTTGGCATAGCCTACAGGAATCTCTAGGTACGCGTTTACATTTGAGTACTGCTTACCATCCTCAAACTGACGGTCAATCTGAACGAACTATTCAGACGCTCGAGGATATGCTGAGAGCTATGGTACTTGATTTTGGTACTACATGGCAAGATTCTATACCACTCGTGGAATTTTCTTATAACAATAGTTATCAGACGAGTATAGAGATGACACCATTTGAAGCGTTCTATGGGAAGAAGTGTCGATCACCATTATATTGGGATGATGTTTATGAGGTACCTGAGTTAGGGCCGGATATGATTAGACAGATGACTGAGAAGGTGAAGTTGATTCAGCAGAGAATGAGAACAGCGCAGCATAGACAGACTAGATATGCGAATGTGCGACGACGGCCGTTATCTTTTGAACAGGGAGATAGAGTATTCTTGAAGATTTCACCTTTCAGGGGTACTATACGATTTGGTAAGCAAGGAAAATTGTCTCCACGATTTATTGGGCCGTATGAGATACTTGAGAAGATAGGCAATCTTGCTTATCGACTCGCATTACCTATGTCTTTATCTGGAATACATGATGTCTTTCATGTCTCGATACTTCGAAAGTATATATCTGATGACGCTCATATCTTGCAACCTGATGAAGCTGAGTTAGATGAAACTCTTAGCTATTTTGAACAGCCGATTCAGGTACTCGATAGAAAGGAAAAGCAACTCCGAACAAAGACCATTCTATTGGTGAAGATTCAATGGAGTCGGCATGGAGTTGAAGAATCGACATGGGAAGTTGAAGAATACATAAGACATAAATTTCCTTATCTATTCCACTGATGTGAGTTCTTATTCAGTTTTTTGTTATTCTTTCTTCTTATGAGTATACAGACTGCATATCTATACTGCTTATGAATTCGAGGACGAACTCATGTCTTAGTGGGGGAGAAATGTAAGGCCCAGGATTATTTAATGTAATCCGAGATGATTTAATTTTAATCCGAGTATATTTAATTTGGGAATATTTAGAGTTTCGATTTAAATTCTAATATTCTTAAATTCTTATCCTGGAGTGCAAGGTTCAAGTCCTGGGGAGGGCATGAAATTCCCCACCAGGGGGGAAGAGACCATGAGTATGGCTGGGCCGGCCCAGTGAGGGTTAGCAGAGCGCAGAGGCCCATTCCATTACAACATGAGCACTTGTTCTGGTTGAATATATTTTCTTTGGGTTAGATCGATCTGAATTGATCTATTCGATCTGATAACACGTAACGATCAATTTCTCTTTTCCTTAATTTCCCATTAGTTTGATATGAAATCCCGCTTCCGTATGGTCTTGTAATTTAGTACTTGGTTTTTTTAATCTTATTTTAATCACCAAAAATTTTGATTTAATCACCAATAATTTCTCCCTTTTTGGTGATGCCAAAACCAAGTTGTTCTTGTCAATACTCAAATTGATTAAAGAGTGCAGATCAAAGGATTCTTTCATAGATCAAAATAATAGTCTTTGGACAATAACCAACAATAACCACTGATCATAAAAAAAAATATGGTCAATTCTTCAAGTTTCTACCAGTTCTTCCGTTTTCCTTTTGTTGACTTGGATGAGGTTGCCTTTCCCCCATTTTTGGAATCACCAACCTCATGCAACAGATCAAGAATAACAATGTGTTGAGTACCAAATGTGTCATGTAGTTCTTGAATCTTGTCAAGTTTGCAAAGAACATCACTATATGACCTGATTTGGGTTCTGTGCATGTGGCTAAAAGAATTAGACACCTCCTTAATCTTGTCTAGAAAAGTTTTTTTGAAGGCATACAGATATGCAGAGTTGCGAGCAGTCTCTAATTGACACTATGTTAAACAACTGATTGAGGGAGTCAGATAAAAACTGGGGTGGCTGCGTAACAGAAGGAGATGATGAAGAAGCAGTGTCCTGAATATTGGCTAACTCCCTTTCATTGATAACTGGAGAGACAGAAGGTGTAGGCAAAATGTAGTAGCTCGGTTCCATTTTACAAGATTAAGTGATTTTAAACATGTTAGAAAATGTTATATAATTTTAAAAGTGTCAAAACATGTTCAAGGAGTCCTTATTTGCTGAAAATAAGTAGAAAATCAGATCCGGAACGTCCAAAAATGGTAGGGTATGTCCCGGGGGTCCAAAATGAGTTTGGAAGGACCAAAACAGTTCGGAGCATGTGGACTAGTTTGGGCCATCCGAACCCAGTTTGGACCGTCCGAACTCAGCAGAGTCCAAGTGTCTATTTGGATCGGACAAGTGGCAGTTCGGACCATCCGAACCCAGTTTGGACCGTCCAAACTCTGCATAAAAATAGGCCATCCGAGGGCCTTATTTCTCACACAATTTCACACACTCTCTCTCGGTTCCATCTTGATTTTAGAGGTTTAGGGGTGATTCCAGCCTTCCTAGGCTTGGTCCGGAGGTTGGCCAGGCGCTCCGGGGTTGCGGCGGAGCGGTGCCCAAGTTCTGGGGCAGTCGTCATCAGCGGGCTGACGACGGACGCAGGTATAGCTCTGGCTCGTTATAGTAAATAGGGAGTATGATATAGAGTAGTTAAGACTTTTAGAATAAGGTTATAATGCATGAGTACTTTACATTATAGTGTGGACTGTAGGCTTGGACATAGAGCTGGTCTAGCTTGCCTAGTGTTTGAGGTACGGAAGTATTATTCGAGATATCCAGATTGAGTATGTATGAATTATGTGTTTGCATGGATTATGTGATTGCATGTTTTATATGCCTTTATATACAACATGTCATGACTGTATGTTGCATACATGAGCATATTGAGCCTTTATCCTAATTGAGATATCCGGTATTATGATATCTTGTCAGTAGATGGTTGGACACAGAGACACGTGTTAGGTCGCCAAAATCAGTTGGACACAAATCTCGTGTTAGGTCACTGATATTTGGTTGAACACTTGTACTTGTGTTAGGTCACCATCAGGGCTTCTGAGTATGTTGGTCACCTTCTGTAGCGACGGCTTAGCGTGGCACATACCAGGACCCAAGTTTGTTCTTGATCAGATATTCTTGACCTCGTGTCTTGGTACCCAGTTCACTTGCATACATGCACATATAATACCGTATACTCATACTCTCGTACTGAGTTTTTCATTCTCACGTCCCGTACTTTGTTGTATCTGGACACCCTATTCTATGGGGCAGGTCTGTGGCTGGACGATGCGGGTGGTTCCAGGAGGGCTTAGGCATTGGATGACCAGCAGGGCTTTGTCTAGGCTTTTGTTTCTGTTGTATTTGAGTTAATACTCTGGATTTATTCGATATGGTTGTAAACAATATCTTATTGTTGTTTAAGTTTTCCACTGTTTATTTTCTGATTTATTTAATTAAGTTAAATGCATGCTTAATATTCTGATTAGTAGGTGATCACGGCACGGGTCACTACATTTATGGTATCAGAGCATGCATAGTAATCTTGGGATCTAAATTTTTGAAATTGTGATTAACCTCTAATCATCATGTAGATGTCGGGTCATGGTGATGATAGTAGCCACGGCAGCATAGGTGGACGCTGGGGTGATCAGGACGATCGAGAGCATCGTCGGAGCCGTCATCACCATCGCCATGATGATCACAGGCGTTTCAGCATGCATAGGTTTATGCAGATGGGTCCGAAACCTTTAGTCAGAGGAGAGTCACCGGAGGATGCGGGGAACTGGCTACGACGTATGGAAGTTTGTTTTTGGGAGTTCCGATTCACTGAGGAGCAGCGGAAGGAGACTCTTGATTTCCTGGTAGAAGGACGAGCTCGGAAGTGGGGGGATTATACTTCTGCGCCTTTTATTGCAGCCCGAAGAATTACAACCTGGGATGAGTTCCGTACGGCTTTTCATAAGCTGTATTTTCCTCCTGCTCTCCGACAAGGGAAGACAAGTGAGTTGTTGGGTTTGCGGCAGGGATCGATGTCGATTGAGTAGTGCCAATTGAAGTTCTTTGAGTTACTGCCATATTGCCCCCAGATTTCTGATAGCACAGAGGCGAAGTATAATCTGTTCCTCCAAGGCCTTAATCCGAAGATTCATGATCGAGTTGCTGTGGGAGATGAAATGACTTATGAGGGACTAGTGAGCCGATGTCACCAGGTAGAGGATATCATCTGCCGTAACTAGGGGTGCAAACGAACCGAACCTGTTCGTGAGCTTTACGAGCTTGCTCGATAAATATTTGATTCGTATTCGAGCTTATCAAGCTCGAGCCGAATTCGAACATGTTCGAACTTTTTTTCGAGCCGAGCTCGAGCCGAAATTACTCTGTTCGATAGTTCGCGAATAGTTCGCGAGCCTTAATATTTAATTAATATAATATAGTTATATAATTATATATATACATTTCGAGTTTTTCGAACCATAATATATAGTTTACGAATAGGTTCGAATATTTCGAACCGAACTCGAACTCGAACTTCATTTCGAGCCGAACTCGAGCCAAAATATTTGAAATTATCGAACTTTGAATCGAGCTCGAACTCAAATATACTCTTATCGAGCTGAATTCGAACCTTAAAATTTTAGCATTATTCGGCTCGATTCGGTTCGTTTGCACCCCTAGCCGTAACAGATCCTTAGTGCTCAGTCATTCAAGAAGTCTAGTTGTACTTCTTCTTCCTCAGGATCCGGGGAGGTGATGCGTTTCGTCAGAAAAAATCAGGGTCCTTGCAAGCATTGTGGTGGGAATCATCCTGCCAACAGGTTTCGGAAGGTTTCATGGGCGTGTTTTTGATGCGGAGAGATTGGCCACCTAAAGAAGGATTGTCCACAGGTCGGGGGAGCTAGTTCTGGCTCAGGTTCTGGTTCTCAGGCTTCAGTGCAGCAGAGGCCATAAGGACAGTCGACAGGGGGTTCTAATTTGAAACCTCGTGCTTCCAGCCAAGTGTTTGCCTTGAGGCATGATTAGGCAATGGATGAGAATGAGAAAGTTATAGCAGGTACGTTCCTGTTATTTGATATACTTGTTTTTGCACTCATTGACACCGGTGCATCTCATTCTTTCATATCTGCACGTTTTGTTAAGAGATATAAGTTGCCATACATTTCACTAGACACAATGCTTGTTGTTTCTACTCCGACGGGTCAGTCTGCGACAGCTAAGCGTCTAGTGATGGGTTGCCCTTTAGATTTCGAAGGAATGTCTTGATGGTGAATATCATGATATTAGCAATGGAGGATTTTGATTGCATTTTGGGAATTGATGTGTTAACTACATACCGAGCTTCAGTGGATTGTTACCAGAGATTGGTAAAATTTTATCCGGTTGGTGATGATAGTTGGTTCTTTTACGGTGAGGGAGCGCGACCTCAGATGTCATTGGTATCAGCTTTGAAAGCTTGTCGAGCTTTGGAATCTGGCGCGGAAGGCTAACTCATCTATTCAGTCGATACATTCGCTGGAAGTGTTGGTATAGAAGCTATTCCTGTTGTGAATTAATTTCCAGATGTATTTCCAGATGAGACTCCAAGATTTCCTCCAGTGCGCGAATTTGAGTTTGGCATAGAGCTGATGCCAGGGACTTCACCTATTTCTCGAACACCGTATCTTCTGGCTCCGTCAGAGATGCATGAGTTGAATCAACAACTTCAAGATCTGTTGGACAAGGGTTACATTCGTCCTAGTGTTTCTCCTTGTGGAGTGCCTGTTCTGTTCGTGAAGAAAAAGGATGGGTCTATGCATTTGTGCATTGACTATCGCTAGTTGAATAGGGTAACAATCAAGAATAAGTATCATTTGCCTCGTATAGATGATCTGTTTGATCAGTTGTAGGGTACTTCGATTTACTCGAAGATTGATTTGAGATCTGGATATCATCAGATGAGACTCCAAGATCAGGATATACCCAAAACAACATTTAGGACCAGGTATGGGCAATATGAGTTCCTAGTAATTCCATTTGGGTTGACTAATGCACCGGCTATATTTATGGATATGATGAATCGTGTATTTCGAGAATTTCTAAACAAATTTTTCGTTGTATTTATTGATGATATTTTGGTGTATTCACATGATGTGAATGAACACGCTTACCATTTGAGGCTGGTGTTACAAACTCTAAGGGATAGACAGTTGTACGCTAAATTGAGTAAGTGCGAATTTTGGCAGGATCGGGTGTTATTTCTTGGCCACATTATATCCAAGGATGGAGTGTCTGTAGATCCAAGCAAGATTGAGGAATTAATGAACTGGTCGCATCCGATGATGGTAGCTGAGATCCGTAGTTTTCTGGGTCTAGCAGGATATTATCGTCGCTTTATCGCAAATTTCTCGCAGCTAGCTTGACCTTTGACACAACTTACTCGAAAGGGCATGCATTTCGTGTGGTCCTCAGAATGTAAAGAGAATTTCTGTGAACTTCGTAGACGGTTGACTTTTGCGCCTGTGTTGGCTTTGTAGTGTGGATCTGGAGGGTATGTAGTGTACATGGATGATTCTCTTCAGGGACTGGGATGTGTCCTGACTCAGAATGGGCATGTGATTGCATACGCCTCTAGACAGTTGAAAGTTCACGAGAATAACTACCCAGTGCATGATCTTGAGTTAGCAGCTATTGTATTTGCATTGAAGATCTGGCTTCACTATCTTTATGGTGAGAGATTTGAGATCTTTACAGACCACAAAACTCTCAAGTATTTGTTTACTCAGGCAGAATTGAACAAGAGACAGAGACGTTGGATGGATTTGCTTAAGGATTATGACTGTGAAATTAAGTACCATCCAGGAACTGCTAATCTCACTGCTGATGCTTTAAGTCGCAAGTTGCGAATGTCTGCACTCCAGATTAGATCTGTAACCAGTATTATTGAAGATTGTTGTTCTTCATGGTATACCTTCAAGCATAAGAAAGGTATGCAGAGTATCCAGATATTTGCGATTTTATCTGAGCCTGCTTTGTATTCTCGGATTCGAGACACTCAGATGGCTGATCCGAAGACCCGGCATTTGGCTCGTTTAGCCAGGGATGATAGTTCGTCTGGATTTGATTATCAGTCAGATGGTTTTCTCTGTTTATCTGACCGTATTGTTGTTCCATAGGATGATACTTTGAGGGAGGAGATTTTATCCCAAGCTCATCGTTTTAAGTTGAGTATTCATCCAGAAAGCAACAAGATGTACAAGGATTTGCGTACTAGGTTCTGGTGGAATGGAATGAAGAGAAGTTTGTATCTATATGTTTCTAGCTGTTTGGTGTGTCAGCATGTCAAGGCAGAGCACCGACGACCTGGAGGTTTGCTTCACAGTTTACCTATTCCTGAGTGGAAATGGGAGTTGATCACGATGGACTTCGTGACCCATTTACCGGTGAGCTCGAGGAATTGTGATGCTATCTGGGTTGTGGTGGCCCGACTCACCAAGTCAGCACATTTCATTCCTTATAACCAAGACTTCAGTTTTGATAGGATGACACGGTTTTACATCCAGGTGATTGTTCGATTGCACGGAGTGCCTATGAGCATAGTCAGTGATCAAGATCCCAGGTTTACATCCAAGTTTTTGGGGAGTCTTCAGCGCGCTATGGGTACTACTCTTAGTTTGAGTACACCATATCACCCAGAGACTGACAAGCAGTCAGAGCGCACGATCCGTACTCTTGAAGACATTCTGCAAGCACGTTCTATGGATTTTGGTCCAGCATGGCAAGATTAGTTGCCATTGATTGAGTTCGCGTACAACAACAGTTACCATCGCAGTATTGAGATGGCTCCGTTTGAGGTGTTGTACGGGCGACGATGTCGCACTCCACTGTTTTGGGAAGAAATGGGGGAGCGACAGATAGAGGGACCAGAGTTGGTCCAAGAGGCTGCTGATATTGTTGGACAGATCAATAAGAGAATTAAGACTGCGCAGGATCGGCAGGCTAACTATACGAATGTCAAGCGCAGACCTTTGCAGTTCGAAGTGAGAGAGAAAGTGTTCCTGAAAGTCTCCCCATTTCGCAGAATTTTGATATTTGGTCTCAAGGGTAAGCTATCTCCTAGGTACATTGGTCCATTCGAGATTCTGGAAAGTGTTGGAGATTTGGCTTACAGGTTGGCTTTACCGCCGTATTTGTCTAGTATCCACGATGTATTCCATGTTTCACTGTTGCGGCGGTATGTGGCAGATGAGTCTCATATATTACAGCCGTCTGAGGTACATTGGACTCGGATTTGACATACGTGGAGAGACCTTTGCGTATCATAGGTCATAAGGATAAGGTGTTACGCAACAAGACCATTCCTCTTGTTCTAGTTCAGTGGCAATGCCGAGGCATTGAAGAGGCCACATGGGAACTTGAGAGTCGTATGCCTACAGATTATCTAGAGCTATTTTGAATTGTTGTATTTTCAGATTGTAACTTGTAAAATGAATCAGTTTGAATAAAAGATATTTATTTAGTATTTCACTGCATTCAATACTTAAGATTGTTCGAGGATGAAATATCTTAAGTAGGGGGAGAATTTAGTAGCCCGGTTCCATTTTACTAGATTAAGTGATTTCAAACATGTTAGAAAATGACATATAATTTTAAAAGTGTCAAAACATGTTCAAGGAGTCCTTATTTGCTAAAAATAAGTGTAAAATCAGATCTGGAACGTCCGAAAATGGTAGGGTAGGTCCTGGGGGGTACAAAATGAGTTTGGAAGGACCAAAATTGTTCGGAGCGTGCGGACCAGTTCGGGCCATCCGAACCAGTTCGGGCCGTTCGAACCCAGTTCAGACTGTCCGAACTCAGCAGAGTCCAGGTGTCTATTTGGATCGGACAAGTGGCAGTTCGGACCGTCCAAACTCCGCCTATAAATAGGCCATCCAAGGGCCTCATTTCTCACACAATTTCACACACTCTTTCTCGGTTCTAGCTTGTTTTTATGGGTTTAGGGGTGATTACAGCCTTCCTAGGCTTGTTCCGTAGGTTGGCCAGGCACTCCGGGGTTGCAGCGGAGCGGTGCCCAAGTTCTGGGGCAATCATCAGCGGGCTGACGAAGGACGCAGGTATAGCTCTAGCTTCTTATAGTAAATAGGGAGTATGCTATAGAGTAGTTAAGGATTTTAGAATAAGGTTATAATGCATGAGTAATTTTCATTGTAGTGTGGACTTTAGGCTTGGACATAGAGCTGATCTAACTTGCCTAGTGTTTGAGGTACGGAAGTATTATTCGAGATATCCAGATTGAGTATGTATGAATTATGTGTTTGCATGGATTATTTGATTGCATGTTTTATATGCCTTTATATACAGCATGTTATATGATATTATGTTGCATACATGAGCATATTGAGCCTTTATCCTAATTGAGATATCTGGTATTATGATATCTTGTCAGTAGATGGTTGGACACAGAGACACGTGTTAGGTCGCCAAAATCAGTTGGACACAGAACTCGTGTTAGGTCACTTTTATTTGGTTGGACACGTGTGTAAGAGTGGGTGCCCAGTGAGCCAACTGTGTGGCTATGGGCTTTGATGACTCTTTGTATAAACAATCTTTTGTTTAATATTATTTACACTTTTATGGCAATGACTTTATATTACTTCATATTGTTATATTGTGATATACTATTGTTGTTTTGATAAAGACCTTGAATATACTATAGTGTATGTAAGATGTGGTAGAACATGGAGATGTCTATCATGAAATACATCTTATAGTCACTGTATGTTCTAAAACCGTTCCTAGTCGATTGAGCCGTCCGATAATAAGGATAAGGATCGCTCGAGTTTGAGACTAGCATTTGCGATGCGGAGTACCACGTTTCATTGGTAGGGAACATGGAGATGTTCGAAGCATGCAAATGGATATTCATAGGATGAATAATCGAACTACCCTATCCGGACTTTCCAAGTGGTTATCACTTATCGAGTGGATTAAGTCCGCGGTTTTGGTTGTACACCATTAGTCCTTACGACTTGAAACATCATGGAGACTCTATATGCTAGTGCTGTGCTTTGACTCGTTTATCGACTCTATGGGGGTCATCAGGTGTCGAGATTGGGTACAGTTACGACACATATAGGAGTCAATGCATTGTTGTCAAGGATTCACCACATACTTGCGAGTGTGGATATCCTATGCGATCTGAGGAGATATTAGTGTGATAAATATCTGGCCAGAGTAATTGATGTGATTTAAGAAATGGTTTCTTAGTAGCACATGCGATGTCACTAATTTGATCTTCAAGATGTATTGCATAGTTATCGAATCTTGAGCGACTCTCGATATACCAATGGTTGTTGATTCGATCGGGATATATGGATGAAGGGACCGTACTGTACGCTAACCAAAATCTACTGGTTCTTGTAGGCACTATCAGTGATACCTAGGGAATCATGGGGCGATGTTGCTAGGCGCTTTACCATGATTCGTTGGGCAAGTCGGAAAGTGTTGTTCCGAGTCACAAGGAGTTGTGAGCCCACGGCTAGCTGTATCCCTGAACCATTGAGGGTCACACAGTGTAATGGAGTTTTAATCCCCGTAGAGATAGTTAAATTTAAAGAGTTAAATTTAATGAACTAAGGAGTTGGACTTCTTAAATAAGAATAAGGGAGTAGGATTTCCTAAAATGACATAGGGATGGACATTTTTGGAAACCACTGAATTCGGATTCAGGAAAATTTATTTTGACTTTAAAATGTGCAGAAATGGTTTCTGTGCATATTGGTGAAATCAGTTCATCAATCGGAGTCACGATGAATTTTATATTAATTTCTGAACGAGCGGGCTTTGCTTGTCGGGCCCCAGCTTATGACTAATGGGCCCTAAGGTGTTAGTGGCCTGCATTATAAATAAGTTATTTCAGTACAGAAATTAGACACAACAGCTCATTATTTTTGAGAAGCAAAAATCGAAAACCCTAAACTCTCAAAAAGTAATAATCGGCCGTCCCCTTCCTTGCTCTGCCCGAGATTTTCCGGTCTGTGATTTTGAATTGCAGTCTGGAATAGCGAATCAGATTCGTTTATTCTCTTCGCAGAAAACTTCTGATAGATTTTCTAGTGCAATCTATCAGAGGGATTAAACCTCTGTTCGTGGACCTGATTGAAGGAGTTCATCGGTTCCAGGGAGAGACAACAAGAGCAGATCAAATCTGTTGGTGTCCATTAATCTCGTTGCGAGATTGGAGGTAAAATTTAATAACTGTTATTTAAATTTTACACACACAATAATTTAATCGTTGAACGGTTGATACCCACACTATGGAATTGTTCCATAACAAAATTTTTAAACTTCCGCTGCACCGGGTATCAATCGTGATTGATCTGACCGCCAGTTTTACAACAGTGGTATCAGAGCCAGGTTGCTCAGATCAAACGATTAAATTAATCAATTGTACAAAATTTTTGAGTCTCGGTTTTTGAAACAAAATAAATATTTTTAAATAAAAAAAAAAAAATTTTCGGGGCAAAACCCGGGCAGCGATTGGATCGCTGCCCGGTGGGGCAGCAATTGTTGCTGCCCCGGGCGGCGCACGGCGCCGCCCAAAGGGGGCGCACGGCGCCGCCCAAGGCGGCGACCGTCGCCGCCCAGGGCGGCGCACGGCGCCGCCCAGGGGCGGCGCCAGGCGCTGCCCTAAGGGGGCAGCCGGGCTGCCCCGGCCCGCGCCCCGGGTGCGGGCCGGCCCGGGAGTGTCCCGGGCGGCCCGCGGGAAAAATTATATTTTTATTTAAAAATTAATTTTAATATTTAAAATTTTATTTTTGGTCCGGTCAAAAATTGTTTTTGATTGGTTCACGAGATTTCGGATCGAATTGTTCGAGTCCGTAAATTTTAAAATTGATTTTGGATAAATTTGAATTTTTGGAAAATTTTAATATTTTATCCGTAAATTGAATTTTGAAATCAATTATTTTGGTACAATTGATGATAAGATATGATCTTATGATATATTAAGTAAAATATGATTTTATTTGTAAAATTGGATTTTATAGATAAAATATGATTTTATTTGATATAGAGATAAAATATGATTTTATATGTGAAATGAGATTTTATATATAAAATATGATTTTATCTTGTTTAAATTTGAATTGCCACAGCATGTTATCCAATAAATTAATTTTGAATTAAATGTTATTGGATAAGGATGATCGATTGCCATGACCAATTTTGTAGGTGTATGTTAGGAATTTACATTTTGTCTTTATTATTGTTGGTTTTATTAAAGGGCCTGGTTTATGGCCCGATATGAATGTCATATGTAATAAAAGTGGGCTTGGTTTATAGCCCGTTCCCACCCCTAAAAATGTATCCCTACTTGTCATTGTTATTTATTGTAAATACATTAGATTTAGTGGGAGATCAAGATTTGAAGATGGTGGGCCCAGCAGACAATGAAGACTGAAGAAATGTAAATTGGAAGCATATGTAATAGGATTGCATTTGCATACTGCATATTACCTAGGATTGGACTAAGACCCGTGATTGGCAACCACGGGTCAATTAGAAATGGAATCGATCATCCTATATAATATGTGATATTATGATTGTATGCATGTTTAGACATAAATTGCGTGAATCCGGCAATGCATGCAATAAATTAAATATGATGAGACAAATATTTTTATAAATAAAATCCCTCATTTTAAATATGATTTAAAATTTATATCAAGATAAATAAAGGAAATTTAAATATTGTTTAAATGTTCCTACCTTCCATCAACGGTCAATGTATGTGACGCTACCCGCGGATACGGTCCGGCTCATATTATTGGGGGGGCCCGTCCGTCGGAAAGCTGTACATTGGATCGACAAATGTTGTAAGTTGGGTGGAACTCCCATGGGATCGGCTCATATTATTGGGGGATCCACATGGCGACCGTCCATCACAACTTAATATTGATGGGTCATCTTGACATGTCACTTTAAACGGCGTCATATTATTGGGCCCTTATTGGACATGAGGTAAAAACATGGGGGTTGCTTTGGAAGCAATTGGGCTCTACCTTTTGAGAATTATGGTTGGCTGATATTATTCGGGACCATAAGTTTGTCAATTGGACTCCATGTTCTCACTAAGGAAAAAGTTTCCCGTTTTCACTAGAGGGTGGTGAAATCGTTAAAATAGTGGGAGTGAGATTCATAAAATTAAATTCGCCTATTTTATGTCTTAGTAAATTGTTAAACAATCATTGATATATGTCTGTTTTTCTTTTCAGTATTTCATACAATGAATTCGCGAAATCCATTATTCTCGATCCTCGAACAAAACAAGTTGACTGGCGCCAACTATACGGAATGGTTCCGGAAGTTGAAGATTGTCTTAACTTCGGAGAAAATGCTCTACGTGTTAGAGAAAGCACCTCCGAAGGAAGCACCAGCTGATGTTAGTCCGGAGGAATTGGCCAAGCTTGATGCATGGTGGGACCATGACATCAAGACCAAATGCTATATGCAAGCCTCGATGTCTGATGAACTCCAGAGGCGATTTGAGGACACGGTGAATGCTGCTGACATTCACGCGCAACTCAAGGAACTTTTTGGGGCTCAGTCGAGGGCTGAAAGGTTCTCTACTGTTAAGGAGTTGATGACGTGCCGCATGCGTGAAGGGACTTCGGTCCGTGATCATGGGGTACGAGTGATTTGGCTCATACAGAAGTTAGCGACCCTTGATTTGGTGTTGGAGCATGAACTCAATGTGGACTTGCTGCTTCTATCTCTTCCTTCTTCATTTGATGGATTCGTGATAAATTTTAATATGAACAAGATAGAGGCCACCCTTGAAGAGATGGTCAATATGCTCGTTACATATGAATCCACACTTAAGAAGGATAAGCCAGCTTTCTTGGTGGGCTCCTCATCTTCTGCTAAGAAGGGGCCAAGTATGAAGGGCAAGAAACGTTCTGCCCCACCCAAGAAAGTGGAACCCGAGAAGAAGCAAAAGACAAAGGCTTCAAACAATGGAAAATCCAAGGATGTTTGTCATTACTGCAAGAAGCCGGGTCATTGGAAGCGCAACTGCAAGGAGTATCTTGAGCAGTTAGGAACTGCAAAGGGTATGTTCTATATCGAAATAAACATGTCACTTAATACAACTTCTTGGGTATTGGATACCGGATGTGGATCTCACATTTGCAATGATTTGCAGGTGATGACAAGAAGTCGCAGGCTTAGAATGGGTGAGACCCAGCTGAGGCTCGGGAATGGTTCCAGAGTTGAAGCTACGGCCATTGGAGATGTTTGTTTGATTTTGCAGAATGGTTTTAAATTATTGTTGAGAGATGTTTTATTTGTGCCAGATTTAATTAAAAACATTATTTTTATTTCTATGCTTGATAGAGATGGTTATTCTTGTAATTTTGTGAATGGGATTTGCAATATTTACAAGAATGAATGTTTAATTGGAAATGGACAACTTGAAAACGATCTATACAATTTAAAACTAAAAGACGTTCCAGTGAATTGTATTGACAAACCGGCGACAACAAACAAAAGGAAAATCGATAGTCAAAACCCGGCAAACCTTTGGCACGCTAGACTAGGTCATATTTCCTCAAGGAGGATGAACAAGCTAGTGGGAGAGGGCATATTTGATATGTCTGATATTAACTCTCTACCTACTTGTGAATCCTGCCTAAAAGGAAAAATGACTAAATCTCCTTTTAAGGGGAAACCTGAGCGTAGTCAGAATCTGTTGGATTTGATCCATACAGATGTTTGTGGTCCATTTAGAGTAGGGACTCAACATGGCCACACCTACTTCATTACCTTTACTGATGATTATTCAAGGTATGGGTATTTATATTTAATGAAATATAAGTCTGAAGCATTTGAAAAGTTCAAAGAATTCAAGGCTGAAGTAGAAAACAAGCTAGGTAAAAGTATTAAAGCACTTCGATCGGATCGAGGTGGAGAATACTTAAGTACCGAGTTTTTGGACTATCTAAAAGAGAATGGGATTCTCTCTCAGTGGACTCCTCCTATGACACCACAGCTTAATGGTGTATCGGAGCGTCGTAATCGAACTTTGTTGGACATGGTTCGATCTATGATGAGCTTCACTGAGCTTCCACCTTCGTTTTGGGGCTATGCGCTTGAAACGGCGGTATTGTTGTTGAACAACGTTCACACTAAAGCAGTGGACAAAACACCATACGAGTTATGGAATGGCAAAGCTCCTAAGTATTCGTACTTGAGGATTTGGGGATGTCCTGCTTACGTGAAGCGGACAGTGGGAGATAAGTTGGATAGTCGATCCAGCTTATGTTATTTTGTAGGGTATCCGAAGAATTCAATCGGATATTATTTCTATTATCCTGCTGAAACAAAGGTGTTTGTTTCTAGGAATGCCACCTTCTTGGAGAAGGAGTTCTTATTGGATAAGAAAGGCGAGATGATGGAACTCGAAGAGGTTCGAGAAGAACCCGAAATACAAAATAACGATCCTACACCTCAGGAACCATTGCTGGACACGCCTGAACCTAGAAGATCCGAGAGGACTTCTAGACCTCCTATTCGATATGGTCTTCTTCTTGAAGGGGATCAAGATGAACCCGACATTGGATGTGATCCAAGAAACTTCAAGGAAGCAATTTCTGATGCGGATTCGAATTTATGGCTTGAAGCTATGCAGTCAGAATTGGATTCGATGCATACAAACCAAGTTTGGTCTTTGGTAGATCCTCCCGATGGAATTGTTCCAATAGGGTGTAAATGGATCTACAAGAGAAAGCTTGGGCCTGATGGTAAGGTATTGACCTACAAGGCACGATTGGTGGCAAAAGGTTACACTCAAAGACAAGGAGTTGACTATGATGAAACCTTTTCACCAGTTGCAATGTTCAAGTCCATAAGAATCCTTATTGCCATAGCTGCATGGTATGACTATGAGATATGGCAAATGGATGTGAAGACTGCTTTTCTTAATGGAGACATTAAGGAAGAAATCTATATGAAGCAGCCTGAGGGGTTCACATCCATGGGAAGCGAGCATAAGGTATGCAAGCTTCAGAGATCAATTTATGGTCTAAAACAAGCATCAAGAAGTTGGAACCAGAAATTTGATGAAACAATAAAAGATTTTGGTTTCATCAAGAACCCGGAGGAACCATGCGTGTACAAGAAAGTAGTTAAGGATGCTGTGACATTCTTAGTACTTTATGTTGATGACATCCTACTCATTGGGAATGATGTAGGGATGTTGCAGTCAACAAAGATATGGTTATCAGGTAGATTTTCGATGAAGGATTTGGGAGAGGCATCCTACATTCTTGGGATACAGATCTATAGAGATAGGTCTAAGAGAATGATAGGACTCACTCAATCAACCTACATCGATACCATATTGAAACGGTTTTCAATGGATGGGTCCAAAAGAGGACATCTACCCATGTGTCATGGAGTTTCTCTATCCAAGTCTATGTGTCCCAAGACTGATGAAGAGATAGAGAATATGACACATGTACCATATGCGTCAGCTATAGGTAGTATCATGTATGGGATGATATCTACCAGACCGGATGTAGCATTTGCTCTGAGTGTCACGAGCAGATATCAGTCTAATCCTGGTCAAATGCATTGGAAAGCCGTGAAGGACATTCTTAAGTACTTGCGAAGGACTAAGAATATGTTCATGGTTTATGGAGGACGAGAACTCAAATTGGAAGGCTATACCGACTCTAGCTTCCAAAGTGATGTGGATGACTCGAAGTCAACCTCTGGATTTGTGTTCATGCTCAATGGCGGTGCTGTCTCTTGGAAGAGTTCCAAGCAGGACACCACAGCGGATTCCACCACTGAGGCTGAATACATTGCAGCATCAGCTGCTGCTAAAGAGGCCGTTTGGATGAGGAAGTTCGTCCAAGAGTTGGGCGTCATTCCTGAATTTGTTGGTCCAGTCCCGGTGTACTGTGACAACACGGGTGCCGTTGCTCAAGCAAAGGAACCAAGGTCTCATCAAAGATCCAAACACGTACTGAGGAAATACCACATAATCCGGGAGATTGTGGAAAGAGGAGACATCATTGTCGAACGAGTGGCCTCTGCAGACAATATCGCTGATCCGCTTACTAAGCCCTTGCCAGGACCATTGTTTGACAAACATCGCGAAGCAATGGGTCTACGTAGTATGACTAGTTGGCTATAGGGCAAGTGGGAGATTGTAAGAGTGGGTGCCCAGTGAGCCAACTGTGTGGCTATGGGCTTTGATGAC
This sequence comes from Henckelia pumila, assembly GCF_033568475.1. Classification (NCBI taxonomy): domain Eukaryota; kingdom Viridiplantae; phylum Streptophyta; class Magnoliopsida; order Lamiales; family Gesneriaceae; genus Henckelia; species Henckelia pumila. The sequence goes on along the minus strand of NC_133121.1, from coordinate 182,263,191 downwards.
TCTTTGTATAAACAATCTTTTGTTTAATATTATTTACACTTTTATGGCAATGACTTTATATTACTTCATATTGTTATATTGTGATATACTATTGTTGTTTTGATAAAGACCTTGAATATACTATAGTGTATGTAAGATGTGGTAGAATATGGAGATGTCTATCATGAAATACATCTTATAGTCACTGTATGTTCTAAAACCGTTCCTAGTCGATTGAGCCGTCCGATAATAAGGATAAGGATCGCTCGAGTTTGAGACTAGCATTTGCGATGCGGAGTACCACGTTTCATTGGTAGGGAACATGGAGATGTTCGAAGCATGCAAATGGATATTCATAGGATGAATAATCGAACTACCCTATCCGGACTTTCCAAGTGGTTATCACTTATCGAGTGGATTAAGTCCGCGGTTTTGGTTGTACACCATTAGTCCTTACGACTTGAAACATCATGGAGACTCTATATGCTAGTGCTGTGCTTTGACTCGTTTACCGACTCTATGGGGGTCATCAGGTGTCGAGATTGGGTACAGTTACGACACATATAGGAGTCAATGCATTGTTGTCAAGGATTCACCACATACTTGCGAGTGTGGATATCCTATGCGATCTGAGGAGATATTAGTGTGATAAATATCTGGCCAGAGTAATTGATGTGATTTAAGAAATGGTTTCTTAGTAGCACATGCGATGTCACTAATTTGATCTTCAAGATGTATTGCATAGTTATCGAATCTTGAGCGACTCTCGATATACCAATGGTTGTTGATTCGATCGGGATATATGGATGAAGGGACCGTACTGTACGCTAACCAAAATCTACTGGTTCTTGTAGGCACTATCAGTGATACCTAGGGAATCATGGGGCGATGTTTCTAGGCGCTTTACCATGATTCGTTGGGCAAGTCGGAAAGTGTTGTTCCGAGTCACAAGGAGTTGTGAGCCCACGGCTAGCTGTATCCCTGAACCATTGAGGGTCACACAGTGTAATGGAGTTTTAATCCCCGTAGAGATAGTTAAATTTAAAGAGTTAAATTTAATGAACTAAGGAGTTGGACTTCTTAAATAAGAATAAGGGAGTAGGATTTCCTAAAATGACATAGGGATGGACATTTTTGGAAACCACTGAATTCGGATTCAGGAAAATTTATTTTGACTTTAAAATGTGCAGAAATGGTTTCTGTGCACATTGGTGAAATCAGTTCATCAATCGGAGTCACGATGAATTTTATATTAATTTCTGAACGAGCGGGCTTTGCTTGTCGGGCCCCAGCTTATGACTAATGGGCCCTAAGGTGTTAGTGGCCTGCATTATAAATAAGTTATTTCAGTACAGAAATTAGACACAACAGCTCATTATTTTTGAGAAGCAAAAATCGAAAACCCTAGCCTCTCAAAAAGTAATAATCGGCCGTCCCCTTCCTTGCTCTGCCCGAGATTTTCCGGTCTGTGATTTTGAATTGCAGTCTGGAATAGCGAATCAGATTCGTTTATTCTCTTCGCAGAAAACTTCTGATAGATTTTCTAGTGCAATCTATCAGAGGGATTAAACCTCTGTTCGTGGACCTGATTGAAGGAGTTCATCGGTTCCAGGGAGAGACAACAAGAGCAGATCAAATCTGTTGGTGTCCATTAATCTCGTTGCGAGATTGGAGGTAAAATTTAATAACTGTTATTTAAATTTTACACACACAATAATTTAATCGTTGAACGGTTGATACCCACACTATGGAATTGTTCCATAACAAAATTTTTAAACTTCCGCTGCACCGGGTATCAATCGTGATTGATCTGACCGCCAGTTTTACAACAACGTGTACTTGTGTTAGGTCACCATCAGGGCTTTTGAGTATGTTGGTTACCTCCTGTAGCGACGGCTTAGCGTGGCACATACCAGGACCCAAGTTTGTTCTTGATCAGATATTCTTGACCTCATGTCTTGGTACCCAGTTCACTTGCATACATGCAAATATAATACCGTATACTTATACTCTCGTACTGAGCTTTTCATGCTCACGTCTCGTACTTTGTTGTATCTGGACACCCTATTTCATGGGGCAGGTCTGCGGCTGGACGATGCAGGTGGTTCCAGGAGAGCTTAGGCGTTGGATGACCAGCAGGGCTTTGTCTAGGATTTTGTTTCTGTTGTATTTGGGTTAATACTCTGGATTTATTCGATATGGTTGTAAACAATATTTTATTGTTGTTTAAGTTTTCCGCTGTTTATTTTCTGATTTATTTAATTAAGTTAAATGCATGCTTAAGCTTCTGATTAGTAGGTGATCACGGTGCGGGTCACTACACAAAATCTCAATTACCTCTATCTCATCTGAGGAGAGTGAAATAGGAGAAGGACTTCTCTGTGGAACAATATCCTCAAGATGTAGATGAAAAAATTTCCCTTTTGTACTCTTTGAAGGAGGCTGAGCTTCCTTAAGAAATAGATCTGGAAGGGTTTGAATTATAGCATGGAATGGATCAGATTTAATTTTCTTGAGCATTGATAATTCATCTGATTCCAAGTTCTTCTTAGCCAAAGAAGTTGCAGACTCAAGGTGAAGTTGATCTGCAACTGGGACATAAAGAATGATTGTTGTAGTCAGATCAAATTCCAGTGTCTTAGAATTATGGCTTGGAGGCTCAAGAAGATATTCTTCTATGAGAGGATTCTCGATGATAGGGTCAGCAATCTGCAATTCATTCATAGATGGTTCTTCAACCTGATTCTCAACCAAGAATTCATCAATCTCAACTGCATATTCCTGAATCAAGGACTCTTCAATCTGATGTTCTTTTTGAGGAGAACCTGAGAGAAATGAAGACGGATGAGGTGAAACATGATAATCAGAAATGATATCAAGAATTGGATAAAAACTTTCTTCCTAAAGACTTGTGTCAGAAGAATGAACTTGAGATGTTGAGGCTTCAACAGAGAAATCTTGTCTCATCATTTGAGCAATAGAAACCATCAATAGAGCATCATTTTCCAACTGACTGATAGCAGCAGTTTGATCCAAAACATCGACACCAGATGGATTGAACCTAGATCTCATCTGTCTTAGGCATACCCTAAGTAAGCTTTCCTTTAATCTGATTAAGACAAATTCTCTTCTTTGGAAAGCAAGAGAAATGTCTTGAGTTGCAGCCCACTAAGAATCCTATTCTCAAGAGTAGCAATACTATTCAGCATCTTCCAAGACTTGATGTTTGAGAAATGGTCCTTGGTGCGGTGAAATACACATCTGTCTAGTAATTTCATCTTCTCTTTTGCACTTTGAATGACATGTTGAGAAGCAAAGTTAATAATTCTCTGTGCATTCGAAATAGAGATAGGATTAGATGTATCGCTGGTCTCTTTGAAAAATCCAGATCGAAGCGTTGTGATATTCATCTGAGTCACTGATGGAATAACATTTTCCACTCTTGATAGAGGGTTAGATAGAATTGGGGCTGGTTGAATTGCTGGAGCTTTGGAATGAGGTCGAAGAGATCTTTTTTTGCTGGTGTTGCAATCACTATTTCAGCAAGAGTCATTTGATCTGACTCTGACTCCTCTAAGTTTGTAGATTCAATCAGTAATTTCCTCTTTACTGATTTCTTTCTTGGAATAGGAGTTTTCTTAGTTGTGGTTTTCTTGTTGATGGATGATTTGGGAGCTTGAATCGTAAGAGGCTTTGATTCATCTGGAATGATCAAGTCCTCAATCTTATCTGGATTGGGTGTACCATTTTTGAACACAATCAGCAGCTTAGATTGGTACACCTCAATTACTCTCTCATTCAATGTCTTTTGAGGATGAAGATTAGAAGAGGGTCCCATATGGACATTCAAATGATTCAAAATTTCCCCAATTTGAATTGCGAACCCCTGAGATTGGATTGTTGGTGCAGTGATCATTGCAGAAAGAATATTAAATTGAACATCATACCAATTAATCACAACTCCAGAAAAAATAGCAACCATTACCTCAAAATTTTCATAAGTAATTGCATCAAAAGAATCTGCTTTGGTCAGAAGAGATTTGGCTACAATATCGTGCAATAGCCTGAACTCCATCTTGAGTTCCTTCTTCTTTCAAGACACTTTGATTGGCTTGTCAGTTAGATAGTACATTAGCTTTATCTGATTCTTCATTTCAACATAAATGTCTGAAAAATTGGTTATCCCCTATCTGGGTAGATCAAAAGAGGAGGCAAAAAGATCAGATTTAATCCTTACAAATTCTCCACCAAGAGAAGTAGTGTAGTGACCCACACCATGATCACCTACTAATCAAAAGCTTAAGCATACATTTAACTTAATTAAATAAATCATCATAAAGGAAACAGCAAAAAAGCATAAACAACAATTAAATATTATACAATCATATCGAATAATCCAGAATGTATTAACCCAAATACATCATAAAAAAAAAGCCTAGACAAATTTCTGCTGGTCCTACAATGCCTAAGTCCTCCTGGAACCACCTGCCTCATACAGCTGCAGATCTGCCCCATGGAATAGGGTGTCCAGATACAACAAAGTATGAGACGTGAGTATAACAATCTCAGTACGAGAGTATGAGTATACGGTATTATACATGCATATATGCAAGTGAAATTGGGTACCAAGACTCTCAGGTCAAGAAACAAGCTCATGGACCAGGCCCAGGCCCAGGGTATATATAGCACACTGCGTCGTCGCCTCGGCAGGTAGCTCATATACCCAGTGGATAATGGTGACCTGATACTAGTACATGTGTCCAACCATCACGGTGATCAGACACAAGACTTACGTATCCAATCATCCACATACTCGTAGGGTGAGCGCCCTACTACAGGACATCTCTAGAAAACAAGCTCAATATGCTTGTAAATGCAACATACATTTATGACATGTTGTATCATATAAATCATGCAATCACAGAATACATGCAAACACATAATACATGTATACTCAATCTGGATATCTTGAATAATACCGCCGTACCTGTTGCGTAATTTTGTGCCCGCAAGTGCACGGTGTCATGTTTTAATATATGATGAGTAGAATATCATTCCCACAGAAAATGAATAAAATGATATTATATTAAATATTTGTAACTAATAAAATTTTAATCCTATGTAGAGCTACGAAGATGGGTTGATTTTAATAAAACTAAATTTGAATTCTAGAGGTTCAACTTCACTTGAATTTCCACCATAATTTATTTCTAATAATTTTTTAATTATAAATTCTTCTAGTTTATTAGCCAAAAATCCCTAATATATTCTACTACCTCTCTCGAGTGTCAAGCAGAAATTCGTATTCAATAGAAAACTCAATATCTCTATCTAAATTCAACTATTAAATCCGATAAATAGCATGATAATTCTTCTTACGACTTCTATGGATTTATATGCCTCTCGAACAAAATAAACACCAAAGATGTATTTTCCTATGTCGTATTCAAAATCTCCTCTCTCGAGTGATAGATTTCAAATAAAATATCATTCAATCTATGGTCAGTAAATTGAAAGCATTAAAATCAAAAAAACACAAATAACTGTGCGAAAATTTAAATATATAAATCAAAATATACAAATCATAGTTTCCAGTCAAGATCCGTCTACCTCTAGACCAAGAAATTAGTCCATAATAAAATTCAAACAAAACCAAAACATATTTAATAATCCAAACATCAATTCAAAAATCAACGAGAAAATTCAGAAAAGATTAACAAAGCCGTAGTCGCTCTTCCGTGTTCGGTTGAGTAGCCTCCGTCTTTGTTCAAAGTTGATCTTCAATTCACGATCACGATCAATCTCCGAAAATCTCACAATTTTTCTCTCAAGAGTTTTGTATGTTGTGTGGCGGCTGATCCTCCTCAATATGTTCAGAAAAAATCCTTAAATATGCCCTAGAAGTCGTCCAAGATAAGCCTAAGAAAATCCCAAAGTTTCCATAAAAACTAAAAATCTTCACGTCTGAATTTCTGCGACGCGCGGCCGCGCTTCCTATCACGCGCGGGCGTGCACAAACTTCTGAACTCCGCCTTCAAAATTTTCCAACACACGCGGGCGCGCATATCCCTCGAATTTTCACTCCCATTTCTCATCAAGCAGCGCGGGCGCGCTCCTGGTATGGCGCGGCCGTGCACAGTTTTCGGCCTTCTTGAACCATGCATCTTTGCTCGTTTAGCCTTTTCTTGATTCCTTCAATTCCAACGAACACCAATTCATTATTTCCTGTGATTCCTAGCATCCAACACCAACAACAACAATTCACGCATAATTCCACTCGAAACCAAGAAATTAACCATAAATATCAATGCAAATTAAGTGCACATAATGCACTTATCAAATTCCCCCAAACTTAAATGTTTGCTAGTCCCGAGCAAAACCAGTTAAAACCTAAAACTAAAATTCATAATAATCATGCAAAAAATCAAGAACAATCAATAAATAATATGGATCAATGGCCTCAGAAAAGTTTTCAAAGAAAAAAAATTCAAATCCAATCATATCGAACCTACTAACCCTTTGAAAAATAAAACACAAAATAGTAAACCTCAAATCCTTACAAATCCCGCAACTCAAGTTTTAGAATACTCTTGTCCAGAGTCAATTCACACATTCATAGATCATGAGGACTTTCATGGTAATAAGGGTTCAACAACAAGATAAAATTCAATTGAAAAACACCCACAGTTGGGTTAAATAAAAGAAAAGTAGTGTGTGCATGTTTTGATCAAAAAATTCATACTCATTAAAAGTGTCAATCGACAATCCATAAGCCAGATTCTCGCAACCCTTTTCCACTAGTATATTGGGCGACTGTGACTCGGTCAATATGACTTATGGGCTTGTAATGGAAGGTCTGGCTTGTAGTAGCCCGTAACCAAAATCAGTAATTAAGGAATTAATCATAATTACTTGAGTAGAGTTCGAAAGCTCCGAAGGTGAGTTCGGAAGCTCCGATCAGGATCGGAAGCTCCGAACAGGATCGGAAGCTCCGATCAATATTACGTCAGGCATGACGTGTGGCAAGATCGGAAGCTCCGATCAGGACCGGAAGCTCCGATCAGGACCGGAAGCTCCGATCACCCCTATCCGGAGTCAACAAGTGATATTTTGACACGTGGCAGATCAGGATCTTCCGAAGCTCCGATGGCAGGATCGGACGTTCCGATCGAGGTTCGGACGTTCCGATCAAGGATCGGAAGTTCCGATCATTGTCTATAAATAGAAGGCCGAGCCTTCACTTTCATTTGCCAATTCCGAGTTCTCCTTTCCATTCTAGTCCTTTTGGAGCTGTTCTAGTCTTCTTAGGCTTGGTCCGGAGGTCGGCGAGGCGTTCGGTAGTCGTAGCGGAGTTGTGCCCAAGTTCTGGAGGCATCGACATCAAAGGGCTAACGACGGACGAAGGTATAGCTTTTGCTTCCTATAAATATTTAGGAGTATGCAATAGCTTAGTTAAGGCTTTTAGAGCACTTTAATGATAGTAGTATCATTTGGCAGTGTAGAGCAGACTATAAGCGTGGACCTAGAGTTGGTAGAGCTTGCACTGTTTTGAGGTACGAAAGTACTGTTCGAGATATCCTGACTGAGTATGCATGTATTATGTGACTGCATGATTTATATGCCATGATATTATGCTGCATTCATTTGCATCTTGCTGTATCTCTTTCGAGATGTCTGTTAGTAGGGTTGTATCCTATCCTGTTAGTGGAAGGACTTCCATCGATTTGGGTCCGGCGTATCCACGGTTATCTCGGTATGGGAGCCACCTCCTGAAGCGACGGCACAGCGTGCTACATACCAGGGCCTGGTTTGTCTCTGTTATCTGATCCTTGACCTCGAGTCTATAGGGAGTTCACTTTGCATGCATGTATACTCATACTCTCGTACTGAGCATTTTATGCTCACGTCTCGTACTCTGTGTTTATGGACACCCTATTCCATGGGGCAGGTTTGCGATTGGACGAGGAGGGTGGATCCAGGAGGGGCTAGTCAGTGGTTGACTGGCTGGAGCTTCGTCTAGGTTTTATTTCTGTTGTTTTGAGGTTGATACAGCTATTCGATTTGGTTGTATATTATTTGGATAATTACAGATTCCTTTACTTGGGATTGTATATTGTTTATGGTTTCCGCAGTTTTATTCTGATATCTATTTAATTAAGTTAATTGCATGCCTAAGTTCTGTTAGTAGGTGATCCGGGTAAGGGTCACTACATTTATGGTATCAGAGCATGCAAAAGAATTCTTGGGATTTAATCTCATCTTGAGGTATTTTTGTAGATGGCAAATCATGACGACCGAAGTTCTCATGGCAGTGTTGGTGGGCGTTGGGGTGATGCCGACCGGGAGACTCGTCGAGAACGGCGTCATCGTCATCATGACGACGAGCGTTTCACTGTGCGTCGATTCTTAGCTATGGGTCCTAAGCCCTTAGTTGGAGGTGAGTCTCCGGAGGATGCGGAGAACTGGTTAGACCGCATGGAGACGACTTTTCAGACTTTCCAATGCACCGAGGAGCAGAAGGTGGAGACCCTTGGCTATCTTCTGGATGGGCGTGCGCGCAGGTGGTGGAGGTTTACTTCTGCACCTTTTGTTGCGGCGAGAAGAGTGGCCTCCTGGGCCGAGTTCCGCACAGCTTTCCAAAAGCGGTATTTTCCTCCTGCACTCCGTCAGTCAAAGGCAGGCGAGCTACTGAGTCTGCGACAGGGATCCATGTCTATTGATGAGTATCAGCAGAGGTTCTTTGATCTGCTATCCTATTGCCCTGAGATTGCTGATAGCTCAGAGATGAAGTATAATCTGTTCCTTCAGGGCCTTAATCCTGAGATCCATGACCGTGTGGCGGTTGGCGACGACATGTCCTATGAGGGTTTGGTGAGCCGTTGTCACCAGGTGGAGGACAGCATTCGGCGGAACAGGTCTTTCCCTCAGTCGAGGCCTGCTAGTTCTTTGGGTCCCCGTGCCCAAACTTTCAAGAAGTCTGGATCTTCTTCTTCCTCTGGTTCTGGAGGTTTTGTCCGTTACGGTAAGAAGGACAAGTGTGATCACTGTGGGAAGAACCATCCATCCGACAAGTGTCGCAGAGCTTCTGGAGCTTGTTTCCGTTGTGGAGAGACTGGTCATATCCGGAGGGATTGTCCACTGTCTGGGGGAGGCGGTTCTGGTTCTGGTTCAGGATCAAGTTCTCAGGCCACCGTTTAGCAGAGGTCGCAAGGACAGTCTGCTGGGAGTTCTCATTTGAGGCCACGAGCTTCTGGCCAGGTGTTTGCCCTGAGACATGATCAGGCTGTGGAGGAGAATGAGCAAGTCATCGCAGGTACATTTCTGCTTTATGGTATACCTGCTCTTGTACTTATTGACACTGGTGCATCTCATTCCTTCATTTTTGCACGTTTTGTTAAGAGGCATAAGTTACCATGCATTGCACTAGACGTAGTAATGTCTGTTTCTACTCCGACGGGCCAATCTGCTTTGGCTAAGCGTCTAGTGATGGGTTGCCCTTTAGAGTTCGAAGGGAACATTCTGTTAGCGAATCTCATGGTCCTAGCGATGGACGACTTTGATTGCATTCTGGGAATAGATATGTTGACTACCTATCGAGCTTCAGTGGACTGCTATCAGATATTAGTACGCTTTCATCCGGAGGGAAGTGAGAGTTGGTTTTTCTATGGTGACGGAGCGCGACCCCCGATTCCTTTGGTATCAGCTTTGAGAGCATGTCGAGCTCTAGAGTCTGGCGGGGAAGGCTACCTTATCTATGCAGTTGATTTGTCCACTGAGAGTATTGGGATAGAGAGCATTCCTGTTGTGGATGAATTTCCAGATGTATTTCCTGATGAGATTCCGGGTTTTCCTCCTGCTAGGGAAGTCGAGTTTGGCATAGAGTTGATGCCGGGTACTTCGCCTATTTCTAGAGCACCGTATCGTCTGGCTCCGTCAGAGATGCGTGAGTTGAAGAATCAGCTACAGGATCTTTTGGACAAGGGGTACATTCGTCCTAGTGTATCTCCTTGGGGAGCTCTTGTTCTCTTCGTGAAGAAGAAGGATGGGTTGATGCGGCTGTGCATTGACTATCGGCAGCTGAATCGAGTCACTGTGAAGAACAAGTATCCGTTACCTCGTATTGATGACTTGTTTGATCAGCTGCACGGCACGTCAGTTTACTCCAAGATTGACTTAAGATCTGGGTATCATCAGTTGAGAGTCCGTGATCAGGACGTAGCCAAGACTGCATTCCGTACTCGCTATGGGCATTACGAGTTTCTAGTGATGCCATTTGGTTTGACTAATGCGCCGTCTATATTCATGGATTTGATGAACCGTGTCTTCAGGGAGTATTTGGACAAGTTTGTCGTGGTCTTTATTGACGACATCTTGGTGTATTCGCGTAATACGGAAGAACATGTTTCTCACTTGCGGTTAGTACTACAGATTCTTCGAGATGAGCAGTTGTACGCCAATCTGAGCAAGTGTGAGTTCTGGATGGATAGAGTGGTCTTTCTTGGACATATCATATCCAGGAAAGGGATTTCTGTTGATCCAAGCAAGATTGAAGCGGTACTTAATTGGTCGCGTCTGATGACAGTTGCTGAGATCCGTAGTTTTCTGGGTCTAGCAGGGTATTATCGTCGCTTCATTATGAGCTTCTCTCAGTTAGCTCGACCGTTGACGCAGCTTACCCGCAAGGGTGTGGATTTCGAGTGGTCCTCCGAGTGTGAGGAGAATTTATGTGAGCTTCAACGGCGGTTGACTTCTGCGCCGGTGTTGGCTTTACCGTCCGGATCTGGAGGATATGTGGTATACACGGATGCTTCTCTTCAGGGGTTAGGTTGTGTCCTGACCCAGAATGGGCATGTGATCGCATACGCTTCTAGACAACTGAAGCTTCACGAGGACAACTACTCAGTCCATGATTTGGAGTTAGCAGCCATTGTGTTCGCTTTGAAGATCTGGCGTCATTATCTGTATGGCGAGAAATTTGAGATCTTCACCGACCATAAGAGTCTAAAGTATTTGTTCACTCAGGCGGAGTTGAACATGAGGCAGAGACGTTGGATGGACTTACTTAAGGACTATGATTGCGAGATTAAGTACCATCCGGGAGCTGCTAATCTCACCGCTGATGCTTTGAGTCGCAAGGTGCGACTATCCGCACTTCAAACTTGTTCGATGTCTAGTGCGATCAGTGACTGTTGTACTTCAGGTTATACCTTCAAGCATAAGAAAGGTATGCAGAGTATCCAGATGTTTGCGATATTATCTGAGCCAGCCTTGTATTCGCGGATCCGAGATGCTCAGATGTCTGATTCGAAGACCCAGCGTTTAGCTCGTCTAGCTAACGAGGGTAGCTCGTCTGGATTTCATTATCAGTCAGATGGCTTTTTGTGTTTGTCTGGTAGGCTTGTGATTCCGCAGGATGAAGAGTTGCGAGAGGAGATTTTGTCTCAGGCGCATCGCACTAAGTTGAGTATTCATCTTTGGAGCAACAAGATGTACAAGGATCTACGTACTCGTTTCTGGTGGAAGGGAATGAAACGCAGTGTTTATCAGTTTGTTTCGAGATGTTTGGTGTGTCAACAGGTCAAGGCAGAGCACCAACGACCTGGAGGTTTGCTTCACAGTCTGCCTATTCCTGAATGTAAATGGGAGTTTATCACAATGGACTTTGTGACCCATTTGCTGGTATCCCCGAGGAACTGTGATGCTATCTGGGTTGTGGTGGACCGACTCACCAAGTCAGCGCATTTCATTGCCTATAGCCGAGAGTACTCTGTGGATCGCATGGCACGGATGTACATTCAGGAGATCGTTCGACTTCATGGAGTGCCTGTAAGCATTATCAGCGATCGGGACCCCAGGTTTACTTCTAGATTCTGGGGGAGTGTTCAGCGTGCGATGGGTACTACTCTCAGTTTGAGTACAGCCTATCATCCGGAGACCGATGGTCAGTCAGAGCGCACTATCCGTACGTTAGAGGATATGCTTAGAGAGTGCGTTATGGATTTTGGTTCAGCCTGGCAGGATCATTTGCCGTTGATCGAGTTCGCTTACAACAACAGCTATCACACTAGTATTGGGATGGCATCTTTTGAGGCGTTGTATGGGCGACGTTGTCGTACTCCACTCTTCTGGGAAGAAGTGGGGGAGAGACAGGCTGAGGGACCGGAGTTTATCCAGCAGGCGATAGATATTGTTGATCAAATCAAGAAATGGATTAAGACTGCACAGGATCGTCAGGCCAGTTATGCTAATATCAAGCGTAGGCCCTTGCAGTTCGAGGTCGGGGAGAAAGTGTTTCTGAGAGTGTCACATTTCCGCAAGATTCTCAGATTTGGCCTTAAGGGCAAGTTGTCTCCCAGATTTATCGGTCCGTTTGAGATCTTGGAGAGCATTGGCGATTTGGCTTATCAACTAGCATTGTCACCGCATCTATCCAGTATTCACGACGTGTTCCACGTATCTCTGTTGCGACGGTATGTGGCGGATGAATCTCATATTCTGCAGCGGTCTGAGGTTCAGATAGACAAGGATTTGACTTATGTTGAGAAACCTCTTCGTATCCTGGATTATAAGGATAAGGTTTTACGGAACAAAGTCATTCCTTTGATTATAGTTCAGTGGCAGCGCCGAGGCACTGAGGAAGCTACTTGGGAGCTTGAGGACAGGATGCGTAAAGACCATCCTGAGTTGTTTTGATTTCATTCTTTAAGTTGTATTCAGTTGCAAACTCTGTGAACGATTGATTTGAATAAAGAATGTTTCTGATTTCTGTATTTGCTTTCGGTACTTAAGATCTGATTTCGAGGACGAAATATCTTAAGTGGGGGAGAATGTAGTAGCCCGTAACCAAAATCAGTAATTAAGGAATTAATCATAATTACTTGAGTAGAGTTCGGAAGCTCCGAAGGTGAGTTCGGAAGCTCCGATCAGGATTGGAAGCTCCGAACAGGATCGGAAGCTCCGATCAATATTACGTCAGGCATGACGTGTGGCAAGATCGGAAGCTCCGATCAGGACCGGAAGCTCCGATCACCCCTATCCGGAGTCAACAAGTGATATTTTGACATGTGGCAGATCAGGATCTTCGGAAGCTCCGATGGCAGGATCGGACGTTCCGATCGAGGTTCGGACGTTCCGATCAAGGATCGGAAGTTCCGATCGTTGTCTATAAATAGAATGCCGAGCCTTCACTTTTATTTGCCAATTCCGAGTTCTCCTTTCCATTCTAGTCCTTTTGGAGCTGTTCTAGTCTTCTTAGGCTTGGTCCGGAGGTCGGCGAGGCGTTCGTTAGTCGTAGCGGAGTTGTGCCCAAGTTCTTGAGGCATCGACATCAAAGGGCTAACGACGGACGAAGGTATAGCTTTTGCTTCCTATAAATATTTAGGAGTACGCAATAGCTTAGTTAAGGCTTTTAGAGCATTTTAATGATAGTAGTATCATTTGGCAGTGTAGAGCAGACTATAGGCGTGGACCTAGAGTTGGTAGAGCTTGCACTGTTTTGAGGTACGAAAGTACTGTTCGAGATATCATGACTGAGTATGCATGTATTATGTGACTGCATGATTTATATGCCATGATATTATGCTGCATTCATTTGCATCTTGCTGTATCTCTTTCGAGATTTCTGTTAGTAGGGTTGTACCCTATCCTGTTAGTGGAAGGACTTCCATCGATTTGGGTCCGGCGTATCCATGGTTATCTCGGTATGGGAGCCACCTCTTGAAGCGACGGCACAGCGTGCTACATACCAGGGCCCGGCCTGTCTCTGTTATCTGATCCTTGACCTCGAGTCTATAGGGTGTTCACTTTGCATGCATGTATACTCATACTCTCGTACTGAGCGTTTTATTCTCACGTCTCGTACTCTGTGTTTCTGGACACCCTATTCCATGGGGCAGGTTTGCGATTGGACGAGGAGGGTGGATCCAGGAGGGTCTAGTCAGTGGTTGACCGGCTGGAGCTTCGTCTAGGTTTTATTTCTGTTGTTTTGAGGTTGATACAGCTATTCGATTTGGTTGTATATTATTTGGATAATTACAGATTCCTTTACTTGGGATTGTATATTGTTTATGGTTTCCGCAGTTTTATTCTGATATCTGTTTAATTAAGTTAATTGCATGCCTAAGTTCTGTTAGTAGGTGATCCGGGTAAGGGTCACTACATGGCTCATGACTGCAAACGAAGGAAAACATTCAAAGAAGGGAGCAAGTTGATTAATCAATGAATTCAACTCCTTCCTTTCACAATCTACCTCAATTTCGTCACACCACTGATTTCATTACTCTTTTCATCTTTTTCATCATTTTTTTTCAATAATACCTTTAATCATTTAATTTCTCAACACCTCACTCCATCTTCTCATTTAAAATTAGGAGCATACAAATTTCACATTCAAAACTTACTCCCTTAAGGTCGAAAAAAGTATTTAGGCTATTATTAGGTAGTAAATTTGGGACCTTGAAAAGATGCCGAATGGAGGTTATCACATGTTTTCACGCATGACATTCGTTTTTCAATTAGGCTCAAACAAGGTACTAGAGATAATTAATTCAGTGGGTAGCTTGAAAGACACAAATGATTTTTAGAAAAATTGCCTAGATCATTTCTAAGTCACAGTTTACCCGTATCTCGCCTCGAAGGGTGTCCGAACTAGTTCTAGACAAATCTCAATTCACAATTAAATCACATGAATTTCAACCAGTGCAGAACAACAATCATCAGCAGTGAAAGATGATTTTCAAACAAAATTAAGAGTTTTTACCTAATGTACTCATTGATTTCGTGAAGGCTCAATAGGGCAACTAAGAAAATTTGATTCAAGGAAAATTAGGCCCAAAAGATCCAAACAATGCCTCAATCATATCCATGTTTATATGTTTTAAACTCAGACTTAAGCATAAATCACAGAGCATATAAGAATTTATTAATCTAATTAAGTCACCAGTTCAAAAATTTGTCAGATAGGTCAATAATCATAGATTTCAGTTACCAACCAAAAACATTTTCATCATAGGCCAATTTTCCAATTCTTTCTTGATTTCTTGAACTTACACTAAAAGAAAAAGGACTTTTCGCAGCTTGCAATGTGCGCCGCAGATTTCTTTTTGCGGCGCACACTGCAAAGTTATAAGCCGTAAAAAGTGAGGCACTATCCGCGGTGAGCGTTGCACCTCGTCGTTACATTTAATAACGGCGGGCACGACGTGCTGTCGAAAATGAGGCACAATCCGCAGCGTGCGTTGCACGTCGTCGTTAATTTTAATAATGGCATACACCGCTTGCCATCGAAAGTGAAGCATTATCCGCAGCGTTCGATGCACACCTTCATTAAATTTAATAACAGCGTGCACCGTATGCCATCAAAAGTGAGGTACTATACGCAGCGTGCGCTGCACGTCGTTAAATTTAAGAACGGCATACACCGCGCGCCTTCGAAAGTGAGGTACTATCCACAGCGTGCACCGCACGCTGCCGTTGATATTATTAACGGTGTGCATTGCAAGCTGCTGCTAAGGTGTTTATATTAATTTTTTATGGGGCGTTGATAGATTAAAAGGAGGGATTGAAATTAGATGATGTATTGAAAATGAAAATTGAAGTGTATGGGGCGGAAATTAATAAATAGGGATGGAGAGTTCGGAATATAGGGTTTGTAAGGAAAAGAGAATGAAGAAAAAAAATACGCAGAATTGGGTTTAAAACGACAATGCGCGGGCGCGCATAGTGTGCTACGATGGTATTTTTTTTGATGCAGGGCATGTGCGGGCGCGCATAGATCGCGGTGGTTAGCAAATATTCTTCACAGGAATGCGCGGGCGCGAATATGGTGGTGGGCGGGCGCGCATAAAGCTCGGCATTTTGCTTCTTGTAGTGTGTACATTCATGTGCGGGCGCGCCCAAGATGTTGAGAGGGAGCGCATATACTCCTGTTTCGCCTTTTTTAACCATAAAAAATCGGCGATGAGCGCGGGTGCGCTATTCCAAGATCGCGAGTGCGATTGTCTGTATGCATAAAAAAACATATGAAATTAGTTAATTAAGAAGATATGCTATGAAATCAAATTAACACTAAACCGACATAAAAAAATTAATTAAAGCGAGAATAATAAACTATTGAGTTGCCTCCCAACAAGTGCTGGGTTTAATGTCGTCAGCCCGAATTTCCTGGTGCTTTTACACAGGCTCGATCAATGAAACTTTTTCAATGTTCCGCTTTTCATTGACAAAATAATGTTTCAACCTCTGACTATTGACTTGAAAGGTCTCTCCATCATGACAACTCAGCCCAATGGCTCCATAGGGATGCACTTTCACCATGGTGAATGGACCAGACCATCTCGATTTCAACTTTCCGGGAAATAATCGGAGCCGAGAATTAAATAATAATACATGTTGTCCAGGCTCAAAT